>NW_024704743.1:43153492-43753492 GCF_018977255.1 Callorhinchus milii
CGCGGTCTATACCGTATGACTGATATCAGCGAAAAAACTGTGATAGCTAGGCATGATCGTACTCCCTCACGCACAGTGTGTAGAGATGGCACAGGTGGTGTGTGGTGAGAGATGGCACAGTGTGTGTGTGAGGGAGGAGAGATGGCACAGTGTGTGTGGTGTGAGAGAGATGGCACAGTGGGGGGGGGGGTGGGTGTGTGTGAGAGAGATGGCACAGTGTGTGAGAGATGGCACAGTGGTGTGTGTGAGAGCAGATGGCACAGGGTGTGAGAGATGGCAGTGTGTGTGTGTGAGAGATGGCACTGGTGGTGTGAGAGATGGCAAGTGTGTGTGGGAGAGAGATGGCACAGTGTGGTGTGTGTGTGAGAGATGGCACAGGTGTGTGAGTGAGAGAGAGATGGCACGGTGTGGGGGTGGGGGGGGGGGGGGGGGGGGGGGGGGGGGGGGGGGGGGGGGGGGGGGGGGGGGGGGGGGGGGGGGCACAGTGTGTGTGTGTGTGAGCGAATGGCGCTGTGTGTGTGTGTGTGAGAGAGATGGCACAGTGTGTGTGTGTGTGAGAGATGGCACAGTGTGTGAGTGTGAGAGAGATGGCACAGTGTGTGTGTGAGAGATGGCACAGTGTGTGTGTGTGTGAGAGAGATGGCACAGTGTGTGTGTGTGTGAGATATGGCACAGTGTGTGAGTGAGAGAGAGATGGCACAGTGTGTGTGAGAGAGATGGCACAGTGTGTGAGTGAGAGATGGCACAGTGTGTGTGAGTGAGAGATGGCACAGTGTGTGTGAGAGATGGCACAGTGTGTGTGAGAGATGGCACAGTGTGTGTGAGTGAGAGATGGCACAGTGTGTGTGTGAGAGAGATGGCACAGTGTGTGTGAGAGAGATGGCACAGTGTGTGTGTGTGTGTGAGATGGCACAGTGTGTGTGAGAGATGGCACAGTGTGTGTGAGTGAGAGATGGCACAGTGTGTGTGTGAGAGAGATGGCACAGTGTGTGTCAGAGAGATGGCACAGTGTGTGTGAGAGAGATGGCACAGTGTGTGTGTGTGTGTGTGAGATGGCACAGTGTGTGTGTGAGAGATGGCACAGTGTGTGTGAGAGAGATGGCACAGTGTGTGTGTGAGAGATGGCACAGTGTGTGTGTGAGAGATGGCACTGTGTGTGTGTGAGAGATGGCACAGTGTGTGTGTGAGAGAGATGGCACAGTGTGTGTGTGTGAGATGGCACAGTGTGTGTGTGTGTGAGAGAGATGGCACAGTGTGTGTGTGTGGAGAGAGATGGCACAGTGTGTGTGTGAGAGAGATGGCACAGTGTGTGTGTGTGTGTGAGAGATGGCACAGTGTGTGTGTGTGGGAGAGAGATGGCACAGTGGTGATGTGTGGAGAGAGATGGCACAGTGTGTGTGTGTGAGAGATGGCACAGTGTGTGTGTGTGTGTGAGATGGCACAGTGTGTGTGTGAGAGATGGCACAGTGTGTGTGAGAGAGATGGCACTGTGTGTGTGAGAGATGGCACAGTGTGTGTGTGTGTGAGAGATGGCACTGTGTGTGTGTGAGAGATGGCACAGTGTGTGAGAGATGGCACAGTGTGTGTGTGAGAGAGAGATGGCACAGTGTGTGTGTGAGAGAGATGGCACAGTGTGTGAGAGATGGCACAGTGTGTGTGTGAGAGATGGCACAGTGTGTGTGTGTGAGAGAGATGGCACAGTGTGTGTGTGAGAGAGAGATGGCACAGTGTGTGTGTGAGAGAGATGGCACAGTGTGTGAGAGATGGCACAGTGTGTGTGTGAGAGATGGCACAGTGTGTGTGTGTGAGAGAGATGGCAACAGTGTGTGTGTGTGTGTGAGATGGCACTGTGTGTGTGTGTGTGAGAGAGATGGCACAGTGTGTGTGTGTGTGAGAGATGGCACAGTGTGTGAGTGAGAGAGAGATGGCACAGTGTGTGTGTGAGAGATGGCACAGTGTGTGAGTGAGAGATGGCACAGTGTGTGTGTGTGTGAGAGAGATGGCACTGTGTGTGAGTGAGAGAGAGATGGCACAGTGTGTGTGTGAGAGATGGCACAGTGTGTGTGTGTGTGAGAGAGATGGCACAGTGTGTGTGTGTGTGAGAGATGGCACAGTGTGTGAGTGAGAGAGAGAGATGGCACAGTGTGTGTGAGAGAGATGGCACAGTGTGTGTGTGAGATGGCACAGTGTGTGTGTGAGAGAGATGGCACTGTGTGTGTGTGAGAGAGATGGCACAGTGTGTGTGTGTGAGAGATGGCACAGTGTGTGTGTGTGAGAGATGGCACAGTGTGTGTGTGTGAGAGAGATGGCACTGTGTGTGTGTGTGAGATGGCACAGTGTGTGTGAGAGAGATGGCAC
Source organism: Callorhinchus milii (assembly GCF_018977255.1). NCBI lineage: Eukaryota > Metazoa > Chordata > Chondrichthyes > Chimaeriformes > Callorhinchidae > Callorhinchus > Callorhinchus milii. Next base: position 43,155,851 of record NW_024704743.1, read on the forward strand.
AGTGCGTGTGAGAGAGATGGCACAGTGTGTGTGTGTGAGATGGCACAGTGTGTGTGTGAGAGAGATGGCACTGTGTGTGTGTGTGAGATGGCACAGTGTGTGTGTGTGTGAGAGATGGCACAGTGTGTGTGTGAGAGATGGCACAGTGTGTGTGTGTGAGAGAGATGGCACTGTGTGTGTGAGAGATGGCACAGTGTGTGTGTGTGAGAGAGATGGCACAGTGTGTGTGTGTGAGAGAGATGGCACAGTGTGTGTGTGTGAGAGAGATGGCACTGTGTGTGAGAGATGGCACAGTGTGAGTGTGAGAGATGGCACAGTGTGTGTGTGTGTGTGAGAGATGGCACAGTGTGAGTGAGAGAGAGATGGCACAGTGTGTGAGTGAGAGATGGCACAGTGTGTGAGTGAGAGAGAGAGATGGCACAGTGTGCGTGAGAGATGGCACAGTGTGTGTGTGAGAGATGGCACAGTGTGTGTGTGTGAGATGGCACAGTGTGTGTGTGTGAGAGATGGCACAGTGTGTGTGAGAGAGATGGCACAGTGTGTGTGTGTGAGATGGCACAGTGTGTGTGTGGGAGAGAGATGGCACAGTGTGTGTGTGAGAGATGGCACAGTGTGTGTGTGTGTGAGATGGCACAGTGTGTGTGTGTGAGAGATGGCACAGTGTGTGTGTGTGAGATGGCACTGTGTGTGTGTGAGAGATGGCACAGTGTGTGTGTGAGAGAGATGGCACAGTGTGTGTGTGTGAGAGAGATGGCACTGTGTGTGTGAGAGATGGCACAGTGTGTGTGTGTGAGAGAGATGGCACAGTGTGTGTGTGTGAGAGAGATGGCACAGTGTGTGTGTGAGATGGCACAGTGTGTGTGTGTGAGAGAGATGGCACAGTGTGTGAGAGATGGCACAGTGTGTGTGTGAGAGAGATGGCACAGTGTGTGTGTGTGTGAGAGAGATGGCACAGTGTGTGTGTGAGAGAGAGATGGCACATTGTGTGTGTGAGAGATGGCACAGTGTGTGTGTGAGATGGCACAGTGTGTGTGTGTGAGAGAGATGGCACAGTGTGTGAGAGATGGCACAGTGTGTGTGTGAGAGAGATGGCACAGTGTGTGTGTGTGTGAGAGATGGCACTGTGTGTGTGTGAGAGATGGCACAGTGTGTGTGAGAGAGATGGCACAGTGTGTGTGAGAGAGATGGCACAGTGTGTGTGTGAGATGGCACAGTGTGTGTGTGTGAGATGGCACTGTGTGTGTGTGTGTGAGATGGAGATGGCACAGTGTGTGTGTGTGCGAGAGAGAGATGGCACAGTGTGTGTGTGTGCGAGAGAGAGATGGCACAGTGTGTGTGTGCGAGAGAGAGATGGCATAGTGTGTTTGTGTGTGAGAGAGATGGCACAGTGTGTGTGCGAGAGAGAGATGGCACAGTGTGTGTGTGTGCGAGAGAGATGGCACAGTGTGTGTGTGTGCGAGAGAGATGGCACAGTGTGTTTGTGTGCGAGAGAGATGGCACAGTGTGTGTGCGAGAGAGAGATGGCACAGTGTGTGTGTGTGCGAGAGAGAGAGATGGCACTGTGTGTGAGAGATGGCACAGTGTGTGTGAGAGATGGCACAGTGTGTTTGTGTGCGAGAGAGAGATGGCACTGTGTGTGAGAGATGGCACAGTGTGTGTGTGAGAGATGGCACTGTGTGTGTGAGAGATGGCACAGTGTGTGTGAGAGAGATGGCACTGTGTGTGTGTGTGAGAGATGGCACAGTGTGTGAGAGATGGCACAGTGTGTGTGAGAGATGGCACAGTGTGTGTGTGTGCGAGAGAGAGATGGCACAGTGTGTGTGTGCGAGAGAGAGATGGCACAGTGTGTGTGCGAGAGATGGCACAGTGTGTGTGTGTGCGAGAGAGAGATGGCACAGTGTGTGTGCGAGAGATGGCACAGTGTGTGTGAGAGATGGCACAGTGTGTGTGTGTGAGAGATGGCACAGTGTGTGTGAGTGAGAGATGGCACAGTGTGTGTGTGTGTGAGAGATGGCACAGTGTGTGAGTGAGAGAGATGGCACAGTGTGTGAGTGAGAGAGATGGCACAGTGTGTGAGAGATGGCACAGTGTGTGAGTGAGAGATGGCACAGTGTGTGTGTGAGATGGCACAGTGTGTGTGAGAGAGATGGCACAGTGTGTGAGTGAGAGATGGCACAGTGTGTGTGTGTGTGAGAGATGGCACTGTGTGTGTGCGCGAGAGAGAGATGGCACAGTGTGTGTGTGTGTGAGAGATGGCACAGTGTGTGTGCGAGAGAGAGATGGCACTGTGTGTGTGTGCGAGAGATGGCACAGTGTGTGTGAGAGATGGCACAGTGTGTGCGAGAGATGGCACAGTGTGTGTGTGTGAGAGATGGCACAGTGTGTGAGTGAGAGAGATGGCACAGTGTGTGAGTGAGAGATGGCACAGTGTGTGAGTGAGAGATGGCACAGTATGTGTGTGTGTGTGAGAGATGGCACTGTGTGTGTGTGAGAGAGATGGCACAGTGTGTGTGTGTGAGATGGCACAGTGTGTGTGAGAGAGATGGCACAGTGTGTGTGTGAGATGGCACAGTGTGTGTGTGTGAGATGGCACAGTGTGTGTGTGTGAGATGGCACAGTGTGTGTGTGAGATGGCACAGTGTGTGTGAGAGAGATGGCACAGTGTGTGTGAGAGAGATGGCACAGTGTGTGTGTGTGTGAGATGGCACATTGTGTGTGTGTGTGAGAGAGATGGCACAGTGTGTGTGTGTGAGATGGCACAGTGTGTGTGTGTGAGATGGCACAGTGTGTGTGTGAGAGATGGCACTGTGTGTGTGAGAGATGGCACAGTGTGTGTGTGAGAGATGGCACAGTGTGTGTGTGAGAGATGGCACAGTGTGTGTGTGAGAGATGGCACAGTGTGTGTGTGTGAGAGATGGCACAGTGTGTGTGAGAGAGATGGCACAGTGTGTGTGCGAGAGAGAGATGGCACTGTGTGTGTGCGAGAGAGAGATGGCACAGTGTGTGTGTGTGAGAGAGATGGCACAGTGTGTGTGTGTGCGAGAGAGATGGCACAGTGTGTGTGTGCGAGAGAGAGATGGCACAGTGTGTGCGTGTGCGAGAGAGAGATGGCTCTGCGTGTGGGAGAGAGAGATGGCACAGTGTGTGTGTGGGAGAGAGAGATGGCACAGTGTGTGTGTGGGAGAGAGAGATGGCACAGTGTGTGTGTGTGCGAGAGAGATGGCACAGTGTGTGTGTGTGAGAGATGGCACAGTGTGTGTGTGCGAGAGAGATGGCACATTGTGTGTGCGAGAGAGAGATGGCACAGTGTGTGTGTGTGCGAGAGAGAGATGGCACAGTGTGTGTGAGAGAGAAATGGCACAATATGTGTACATGAGAGAGAGCAATGGCACTGTGTGTGTGTAAGAGAGAGATGGCACAATGTGTGTGCGTGTGAGAGAGGGCACAGTGTGTGTGTGTGTGTGTGTGTGAGAGAGAGAGATGGCACAGTGTGTGAGTGAGGCCTCAGTGTGTGTGAGCGAGAGAGGGCACAGTGTGTGTGAGCGAGAGAGGGCACAGTGTGTGTGAGCGAGAGAGGGCACAGTGTGTGTGAGCGAAAGAGGGCACTGTCTGTGAGTGAGAGAGGGCACAGTGTGTGTGTGAGGGCACAGTGTACTATATTTGTGAGAAAATGGGGGCACAGTGGGTGTCAGAGGCCGTGGGTTGTCTGCCTGCACGCGTGAGAGGGCGCGGGTTGTGAGTGCGCCCGTGGGAGGGCGAGGGTTGTGAGCGCGCCCTTGGGAGGGCGAGGGTTGTGTGCGTGCGTGTGAGAGGACGCGGGTTGTCTGCCTGCACGAGTGAGAGGACGCAGGTTGTGAGCGCACCCGCAAGAGGGCGAGGGTCGTCTGCGTGCACGCTTGCGAGCGAGGGTGCAGGTTGTCTGCGCACTCGTGAGAGGGCTCGGGTTGTCTGCATGCATGAGAGGGCGCGGGTTGTCTGCGCACGCGTGAGAGGACGTGGGTTGTCTGCCTGCACACGTGAGAGGGCGCAAGTTGTCTGCGCACGCGTGAGAGGATGCAGGTTTTCTGCTTGCACACGTGAGAGGGCGCAGGTCATCTGCACGCGCGTGAGAGGGTGCGGGTTGTGCGCGCGCGCGTGAGAGGGTGCGGGTTGTGCGCGCGCGCGTGAGAGGTTGCGGGTTGTCTGCACGGGCATGGGTTTATGGTGTGCGTGTGAGGGTGAATGTGTGTGAGAGGGCACGGTGTGTGTATGAGAGGGCACAGTTGTGTGAGTGCCTGTCCACTGGCACTATTCCACCCCCTTAAAAAACGCTGTCATCGCCCCCACCTCAAGAAACCTTCCTTTAACCCATCTCTCGTCTCTAACTGCAATCTCATTTTTAACCTCCCGTTTCTCTCCAGGGTCCTAGAACGAGTCGTTGCTTTGCTGCGTCTCCTGCCACTCCCATGTATGAACGCCTCCGTTGGGTTTCCATGGTGCCCATAATTATGGAGTCGGCCTTACTCAAAGTTACAAATAACATTCTGTCCATTTGTGACTCCTCATCCTTCTCGATCTCTCCACCGCCTTCGATATTGTCAGCCACTCTATTCTTCTCTTCCGCCTATCCTCTCAGCTCGGTTTTCATGGTCCTGTCCTTCCTCGTCTTGTTCCTATTTTTTCCATTGTCTACAATTTGTTTTCACCAACGGTCGGCAAGTGCTGCATTCCCCAGGGATCTGTCCTTGACCCTCTTCTTTGTAATATCTACATGCTCCCGCTCGGAGATATCATTCATAAACATGGTTCCACATGTATGCGGATAATACCGAACTCTATGCCTCCACCCTCGACTCCACCACCACTGCTGTCCTGACAGAGTGTCAGTCATAAATTCCTGGATGAGGCTAATTTACTCAAGCCGAATATCAACAAAAACAAGTGAATTTATGTTGTTCATACAGGGAAAGCTCCAACTTTTAATACCAATTCATATCAAACCTATATGTAGAGACAAGCTGCAAAGCACATTTGAGAAATATATTGTTTAATGAGGATGGTTGTTTGTTTGTAAGCTATATTGTGTAAGAACGAGAAGATGCTCAAACAGTATATTTAAAGAAAATTAATTTGTAGTAAATCTAACCTTTGGGATTAAAGACCTTTTACATTTTTGTCAGCGATGACCATATAGTAGATTTAGGAATAATTTGTATTGTTATTTGGAAGAGATTTAGCGGTTTGGACATCTTTGTAAGATCAGAAAGGTGAATTAATGCTATTTTGATTGACAGTACCAAAGTTATTCACAAAGGTGCTGCTTGAGTGAAACATTGTGTTGGCCAGAGATTTTGAACTTGAAGGTGAATTGGCCCTTAAACAGCATAAGTAGTGAAATAATATAATTGATCTCCATCAACAAAGTTATTTGAAACCACTGCATCTTCCATCAAGAGTGGTTGCAATTCCAGTGAGGTGATTTCAACTTCTAAAAGATGAGAATCTCAACAATGTAGAGACATTTTTGGGGGATTGAGTATGATTAAGGAAACGATATTGGTAGCAGCAGAGAAACTATATTAGGTCTACCAAATCAGATGTTGAATCAAGACTTAAATGGAATGATGATGCCTGTCAATGGCCAAACAAGGAAACTGCAGAAAGTTAGCAATTTTGATGAGTAGGTGGGAGATTTTGAGTCTTATTCTGGATTGTTGTTGGGTAAATATCTTAAATTATCATAGGAAAAATAATAAATCAGGAACTACGGTAGAACCCTGTTACAGCAACAACAGCTTGCATTTATATTGCATCTTCTATGCAGAACAGCATCTCATAGCGCGGAGCTTGACTCTGGCGGGGAGGAGGTGGCCGTAAGCACGGTCGAAGAGGAAGGTTTTCAGGCGGGACTTGGAAAGGGGCAGAGAGGGGACAAGGCGGAGGGATTGAGGGAGAGTGTTCCAGAGTTTTGGGGCTTAGTGGCAGAAACCTGATAACACAGATTTATTTAGAACGCAATTGGGGTATGCACTTTCCTTAAAACACAAAATGCTCACAGAAAGTCAATTGGATTTGTGATGAGGTAAATTAAGGCATTCTGAATTCTTTAAAAAAAAGTACACTACAGATTTACAAATCTTCAAATTAATTTACTCGATTGGATTAACCTCATCTATAGGAGGCACTTAGAATAATACAGTGACGCACTTCTTTTTCTATCTTTTTAATAAGTAGAACAGTAATAAGTGGAAAAGGCCAAGTGAGAATCTCTTGCTTCACGTGGAAAAGGCCCTCGATTGGCATGGATTTTCCTGAGATCTATGCTCGATTTGAAGGAATTTGGGGAAATGAATGTTACTTTCACGGTCACTCATCATGAAGTTAATGAACTACAATCATCATTGGTTGAGCTGTCTAGGAATATAAGAGGGATGCCGCTGGTCTCTTCTGCTGTTTTTATTATTTGTAATTTAATAGAAACATTGACAATATCTTTCATTTTTCTTGCATAAATAAATGCCTTAAAATATTTGACACAATATGTCATTGGAAATGATAACTAATCTGTATCCATTATAAAGATATTTGCAGGATCAGAGCTGGTTGAAGTGAATACAATATTTCTTTATGTGGAGTGCCTTGTCCCAATCATGTCTTAATAGTGTTTGATGATTTAGCTCTCCATTGGACTCTGAAATGAACTACAGCAAGTGAAACGCCACGGCTGTTCAAGATTTATTCCATTCCATTTCAAAATAACTAGTGTCGGCATTCAGTAAGTAAGGGTAACGATCCCACAAGACCTGCTTGTGTTAGGACAATTCCCCCATCCCCCTCATGAAGGGCGATCAGTAAGGACTTGGATAGGGCTTTTTCCTTTTCAAAAGCAATTTTTTTTGTTTGTCTTAAAGGCGCCTGCTCCACATCTCTGCCTAGTTTTAGAGGTGTGGATCAATGGATCTCTCTCAATTTATGTAGGAGGGAAAAACATCAAATCTTAAAATAATCAGGAAGCCTAACAGCAAATTAGAAATGAATTTTCTGTACGCGGTTGGGCAAAGAAGGTCTCACAATACAACATAACTCCTAATGAGTATTTGGTTCTTAGACTATTTACTCTTTTCCTAGTCTTGGTCGGATGTCAAGTCTTGGTCCACTGTCTAGTTACACAGAATGAGTACCAATTGTTTGCTCTTTCCTGCTTTCAGCATCTTCTGCCAAAACTACAAATGGCTTTTTCCTACCTGATTTAAAACTTTCTGGGATTACGTGAGCAGGATATGTCCCTTTAGGGAAGAGTGTAGGCACTCCATTCCATATAATTGGAAATTTTCATACATATGCAGAACTCTGTTTAGTTTGAATACTCTTAAGCATAATGGTGATGGGTTTCCTCAAGGCTGACCAAAAAAAGGGCGGTGGGGGGGCATTGCATTGTCAGAGATACCTTCCTTCAAATGAGATGTTAAACCTGGGTCCCGTCTGCCTGTTCAGATGGACTGTAAAGATCCCTTTTGCACGTTTCGAAAAGTGAAGGTTCTCTCAGTGTCCTGGCCAACAATCCCCCAAATAAACTTGGCCATTCCCTTCATTACTGTTTGTGGGACATTTTTGTGTGTGAATTGACTGTGTGTGGCTACAAATACACAAGATTTCTAAAGGATAGAGGATTAGATTTCTAAAGGATAGAGGGATTAAGCGATATGGGATAGGGCGGGTAAATGGAATTAGGTTAGAATGATTTTATTAAATGGCGGGGCAGGCTTGAGGGGCCGAATGGCCAGTATAACATCTCCTGCTCCTACGTCTTATGGTCTTATGGTCTAAGTCGTTACAATGTACTTTGCAGTAATTCCTGTGAAGTGTTTGAAATGCATTAACGTGATAAGGAGCTATATCAAATTCAAGAATTATTATAATGTTGAACTTTCCTTTTAACTGGAAAACTAGAATTTCTTTACTCTTGACCAGTCGTCGTGATGTTGAAGGTTGTGTTGACGAAGGGGCAGTGAAGTGAGGCAAGAGACATTTATGCTGAATGGCAGTGTCCTTTCACTTCTGGGATGAAGTCCAAAACACAATGATGGAATGAAAGTTTCCACTCTGTTGGCATTAAAGATCCTATTGAGCAAACTCAATCCTGTTGCTCACAGCACTGAACAGTTCAGTTTGGCACAAATTCCAGGAAGCTGTCAGCTGTGCTTAGGGGCCTTTACATTTCCATGGTTGGGGTTAATGAAAAAAAACATAGAGCTTTATCATGCTGAAGCTTTCAAAGTGATTTGCAGTAATTATTGTCAAGTGTAGTAACTGTTTTCTAAGATCTCACACAGTCATGAGTGAAGACCAATTTGTCTGGAGGATTACAGTCATGGATTGAGTGACCATATTATTATTATTTTGGAGATATTATCCCTGAAAAGTGATCTGCCAATCGATTAACGAACGGGTTCCTACTTACTGCTCGGCAAACAGGCGTGTGTGTGCAGTAAGGAAACTTGCCTAAGGTTTTGCCCTGTCCCGCCCGGGAATCGAGCCCAGGTCCTTTTGCTTGCGAGGCGAGTGCTCTAACCATTGAGCTACAGGACTCCACGCGATCTAGCGCCTTATCACTCTTCGAGATGTTTCAAAGCACTTCACAGAATATACTATATTTTGTGGGCGAAATGCACAAAATCCTAAATCAACTTGAAGGCCACGTGTTGACCTTCAAATAATTCAATGTTCTTCTCCTTCCATACATTGTGCAATTTTCTCCTGCCCATAATGTTCTTCTGTTTCTGGGTCTACTGCTCATTCCTCGCGCCCTCCATTCTGCCATCGATGTCATTCAGTCGGTGTGCACTTTCTCCAAAAATCTCTTTGCCTTCTTACTTTCAAAAGTTTTAAAATTGTTCTCTTCAACTGTGCTGTAAATATTCCATCCTTTTCTCCGTGTTCAGGATCCCCAATGTCTCCGCTCAGTGTTTTGAGTTGTTTGATTGTAGCATGGGTACAATTTTCCTCTTATTTGAAGAGGGTTAGCCTTGTTTGGGTTTGGAAATTACATTGGATAACTTTGTTTTTGTGTTCTGTGAAGGAACACGTCTCCAGGAAAGGATATTCATTAGGAAATGAGAATAACTTCTATGAAAGAATTCAGTCATCACCTCATGAAGGAGCAGAAGCAGTCACTCGTCGAGCAGGTAAGTTCTATAACTTGAAGTAACTTGTCACTTAAGTTTAAAATTCTCTTATTTCTTGATGGGCGGTAAACGGAAGGAAGAGTGGTTTGTCAGGGAATATATGGTGGGTGAAGTCTCCTTGATTTCTTGAAACGAGTTCAACTCTAGGCATAGTGTCATTAAGTTTCTTTATATGCAGCTAGATCAAGGCTGTTAAATTGTTACAGACTGATTGGTTGAAACATTGAAATTCACACTTTATTTTTTGAATAGCTGGTGAATTAAGCAGTTATTCTGACATGTCAATGTGCATTAATTTATTTTGTTATTGATTCATAATTACAGTTCAAATGTAATCATTCACATAGACTGAATATCATTGTTTCTGTGTCCCAAGGAGCTGAAAAGCTTGATGCATAGTTTCACATCAATGTGACTCCAAGATGAAAAGGATGCTCCACATCCCCCGCCCCAACCGCCCTACCATCGGTGGCCGGGCCTTCAGCCTCTCAGCCCCCAGTGCCTTCGCCGCTTCCTCCCTTTCCTCCTTCAAGGCCGGTCTCAAGACCTTTCTCTTTGACCGTGCCTTCAGCTCCCCTCTCGACTCTCTACCCCCTCCTCGCTCCCTCCCTTCCCTTCCCTCACCCTGACCATTTCTCCCCTGCTCGGGTCCTGATCCAACTGTCCAGCACCTTGGGACGTCCTCCCACGTGAAAGGCGCTCTATAAATGGAATCTTGTTGTTGTTGTTGTTGTTGTGTGCAAGAGACAACATGTGGGTACAGGTCGAGACCAGTGAATCATAGGAAATGTAGTCTTGACCCGTCGCCCCATGTGTCCTTACCAGCTGCAGTGATGAAGCACATCATGTGCACTTAACTGGCGGCATTGAATTATGCATGCGCAGTGTAGATTATTGATTAAATCTGATTTTATACAAGTTATACACTTTGCCTGTGACTCAGATTCACGTAAAGTCGTATTAAATGTAATGGCCCCAACTGATACGACTTTTGTAAGTTTTGCTGTAGTACTGTATTTGCCAATGTTAGTGCCTCAAGTTGCTGGCATTGTTGATCATTGTCCATATGTGAACTATTCATTTGCTGGCAGAGGATTGCACCGCATTCACATAGTAAACAAAAACTAAATGATCCTTTTGATGTCTCTTCTATGTATCCTGTAACAATCTTATCAAATTACATTTTCCAGGAAAACAAAACCTAACACAAAAACCTGCAATAAATATGCTGAAGGCAAAAACATCATCATGTATTTATGCAGCGGCCTTCACACAGGGTAGTATCTCAGAGTGCTTATCAGTGGCAGAGCTAGGGAAAGAGGGGACGTGATGATAAGCGCAGTTGACTGGGGTGTAAGCAAGTATTGGAAGTGCCAGGGCATGAAGTGATTTGTACATGAGTGTAAGGATCTTGAAATTGATCCGTTCTGCAATGCGGAACCTGGAAAGGATGGGATGGAGTTTTGAATTAATTGGATTTTATCCACGGTAGAGCTGGGGAGACTGGGAGGAGGGCATGGGAAAAATTGAGGTGGGAGACGATGAATTTGTGGATACAGTTTTCAGCTGCATTGGGTGTAAGGTATGGTCAGAGGCGGAGATGTGTTGGAAAGTGCTCCTTGTTAGACCGGATGCGGGGTGGGAAGGACACCTCGGGATTGAACCTGAAGCCCAAGTTGTGTGCAGGTTCAGTAGGTTTGAGGGATAGTCAGGGAGGTTAAAGAGTGGAGCTACAGGTGAGTGTATGTGAGGCGTCCATCAAAAACTGCTGGAAATAAAATAATAATGCCCCATCATGTTGTGCTGTATTTGGCAATTACTGTTGTATATTTTACCATTTAAAGCAATAAAAAGTGCCTTAGCTGCAAGAACTATGATAACTAGATGGAATTCACCATGTCTCCGTTTTGAGGAAAAATATAAATGCTCTTCAAATGTGCTGCCAACAACATTACTGTTCTGTAATTGGTATGAAACTCTTCACCATTGTTAGCTGCAATTTATTATTATGTTATATTATTATTATATTATTATTATTATGTTAGATGCAATTTATTATTGAAATGCTATTGTGACTAACGCATTGAATAGGCCTGAGGGAAACCTCTGGGTGTTAAGCTTTCTTCCTCTCGTGTTGACTTTATTGTGTGTCTGTAATGCTGTGACTTAAGATCTCAGTTGAAATACTGGTTAGTTCAGGAGACTCTAAAGTGTTCATTGCAAACCTTTTTGATACAAATATAGAAGTTACAATTAGGACAGAAATTGCTGTAAATTTTAAAGTGTTATTCTTTTGATTCTTACAAAATCGATGAACCATTTATCTTTAATCAGGTTACCTGTTGCTTTCTATTACTTGTAGCAGTTAAACTTATTAACTGTAATAAGTGAGTGCTGATGAACAGGAGATATTTCCAGTTGTTTTAATGCTTTTGAACCAAGATTTTTGTTCTGATTTTTCAGCAGTACAGATTGAAAATATTACCTTCAAAAATGTGTCAAAAAAGAGACCGGACAAGTATTGGGAATGTACCTTTGATGTAAGTCCTGCTATTCTATGTTTTTTATTAATTTTGAACACAAATGTTTGCAATACATTTCCAAATGTTTAGGTCTATGACTTTTTTAAATGCTTATATCTCTTGTTGTGACAAATCTGATTGTAGAATTCTAGTGGAGAAATTGAGTGCAAGTCATTCTAGTTTTTCTTTATTCATGGCGAAAATCTGACTTTAGATTTAGATAATTAGATTTTGCACAATTTTTTTGGTAGTGGGTTTGCTCACAGTGGTCTCAGAAAAAATGTTCCTATAATCCAGGGCCACTGAATGACTAGGCTCCAAGGAGCACGGTGATATTTAATTTTGGATTCAGTAGCTGCATTTGCAGTCTGCTCTGACATGGTGTGGAAAATAGACCTAGTGCTTGTTAATTTAGCAAATATGTTCCTCCAAAGAATTTCCTGCATGATTCTGCACTCTGCATTTTAAATGGACACGGATCTTAGAAAATTTACTCCCATTACATATAATGTCAATGATGTGTGTTTGCAGACTTCACCAATGATAATTGTAGGATGGTGGTATGCTTCTGACCCATTCAATACGATAAATATCACATGGACTAAAAATGTCACCGCTTAAGGAAGCCTTCTAAAATGGCTGGAAGGCATGATGTTTCAATTTATTCCGATGTATTTTCTTTGGTAAATCTCATTTGAATATTCAAACGATCTAAGATGTTTTGCGAAAGTGTTCTTCATATATTCAGAATTCTGTTTAGCATATCTGTCTAAGTTTACTGCAGGTACAGAACAAGTTATCCTGTCTAGAAGTTCTCACTTTCATTGTCCTCTTTCCAGCATTGTCTTTCTTTCTCTCCTTTATTCCCTCTTACCCATCCAGGTATGCAAACTAAATCTAGGTATAATCTGAATGTTGATTCCCCCTGTCCTCCCTCCCAGCTTTTATTTCCATCTTAAAAATGTGAAGTCTAAACGTTTAGTTGAATGATGTGCGATACATGTAATTAAGTGAAAAGTATTTTGTTCAAACTACTAGCCACTAAGTGATTGAACTGAACTGTCCACATAGTTTCATTCCAAATGTCAGAAAATTTGATGATATCCTTGAAAGTAATTGATGATTTAGGGGAAAGCCGTATCTTCTGGTCGAGGACCACATTCCACTCAGAGGGCCACTGATTCTAGTATTCTCCTTGGTACTTGGAGATAATTAAAGTCTGAGGTAGACATTTTCGCTTTTTGACAGGTCACTAACCCCTCAAGAGCACTTTAGAAAAGATTTATAGAGCGATCTGGGATTGAAACGTTTTTTTTCTGAAGATAGATTAGAGTATCACAGTCGGCTTTTTCAATGGTACTTATACCAATTGGCCATTTTCCCACTGTATATTCTTCATTGCTGCCGAACTGTAATATAATCAAATTAACTGTGTAATTGAGCATTTGGAGTCACTGAATCTCATTGCACTCTCTCCCCGTCTCCACCCCCCCCCCACCCCCCTCACACACACACTCTCATATCTCATAGCTATTTGACCGTGCTAAATTTACTGCTTAATGAAGATATTCCAGCAAAAATGTTAAAATTGGCTTCAATACCCCTGAGCTCAGAAAAATCAGACTGGGAATCGTTTCGCCCACGAAATATACAGTCGGTTCACTTTACAGTATATTCTGTGTAGCGCTTTGAGGGGTCTCGAAGATGTGATAAAACACTGAATCAAATGCAATGATTATTATTATTATTACTCCTGATGCTGTCTGGTGACCCTGGTGGAAAGTACACAACAACAGTTTACATTTGTATAGCGCCTTTCACGTCGGGAGGATGTCCCAAGGCTCTGGACAGTGAGGGATTTGGACCCAAGCAGGGCTTGGGATCAGGAGGGGTGGAGGGCAGGGAGAGTAGAGGTAGGTGGGTGGCCAAACGTCCGGTCGAAGAGGAAGGTCTTGAGATGTGAGTTGAAGGAGGCAAGGGAGGGAGCAAGAAGAAGGGACTGTGGGATGGAGTTCCAAAGGGTGGGGGTAGAGAGGCTGTAGGCCCAGAGCGAAGAGGTTGATATGGGGTGAGCAGGTCACAGAGATAGAAAGGAGCAAGGCCATGGAGGGCCTTGAAGTGAGGGCGAGGATTTTGAACTCTGTCCTCTGGGGGTTGGGAAGCCAGTGGAGCCGGGCGAGGGTTGGGGTGATAGGGTCAAGGAGCCTGGAGCGGGAGAGGACATGAGCTGCAGAGTTCTGGATGGTCTGCAGCTTGTGGAGGGAAGAGTTGGGAAGGCCGACAAGCAGGGAGTTGGTGTAGTCGAACCTTGATGTATTAAATGCGTTGGATGAGGGTTTCAACGGCCTGAGGGGAGAGGCGGAGTCGGGAGATGTTGCAGAAGTACAGAACAAGTAATCCTGGCTAGAAGTTTCAGTCCTCACCCTGAAAGGTGCTATATGTATAAATTGTGTTGTATTGTAGAATGTGTGTGTATGGGAGGTAAGTACTTAACTACTCCCAGATTTTGGAGGGAAGCACCCATCTTAGGGGAGATGTTGCAAATTGCTTATTGTATCATTTATATATTTGCTTACGGTGTTTTCAAATGTTTTTAAGGTCTTACAATCTGACCTGTCCGTGTGTACTGTGAGGAAAACTGCCCAGGAGTTACATGATTTTGTAACTAAAGTAAGTTTGGTTTAAATAATAGCTTGTTTTGGGGGGAGGGGGAGTCGGGGGGAGAATGTAAATGGGTATATAAGACAATGAAATGTTTATACTGTATGTTCATCCTGTAAGTGTGATTCCATATATTTAGGTTGGATGGAGGTTGTTGCTCTATAGGGGATGAGGTTTGGTTTAATGCTTTGTATTTTGAATACCACCAATACATTTGTTTGTCTTTAGCGAAAGAAGGCTGGTATTACATAGTGTCATCTGGCTGAGAAGGGAAGATAATGTTTGGTAGTGATTTAAAGTATCAGACATTGATTTGTGTTGTTTGTGCGGGTTTAAAAAAAATAGTCTTGTCATCTGCTCCAAGACACTAGGATATCTGATCAATGACTTTGCAACTGAGGTTAGTGGTGGTGGTGATTCTACCTGAAGTAACACACTATCTATCTGTGTGAAAAGTCCTGCCTACAACAGGAAGGAGAGTGGCCATCAGTCTGGTTGATAGTGAACAAAAAAGAGGATCCCTGACGTGAATGCTGTAATACAGAAAATCTTGCGAAATCCTCAAATCCTGCACCGCTGCCCCTAGATGTAGCTGCCATTGCAAGGGTTAATAGCCCATTGCCTTAACATTTATAGTTACTGCTGATAAAGTTGCTTGGAAGAAGAGGTCTGTACTCTTGTTTCACAGATAATAAGCATTGCAGGGCCTTTTGGGGGGAGAGGGGGAGAGAGAAAGTGGATTAGGTGATCTAAAAGTAAATTGTACTGATTTTTCTTTTCTGAACAGCTTCCTAAGGACCTTTGTATTGATAATTCTGGAAAGACTGCACTATGGGCATTAAGTCACGTCTCTCAGACTAGAGAGGACAGGTGGCACGCTGATCTGGAATCGACTATAAGGTAACTATTGTAAATTAGGAATTGCAAATTACTTGTGGGAGTTGACTGGAAAAGACATCCTGACCATTATTACTGACTTGTATGCCATCTTGCAATATTCTCTCATACATACCCATGTTGCTGCACTGTGCCTTCCCTAAAGCCGATGGTATTGAATCCAAATTGCTGCTGATCTTGCAGCAGTTAAATCAGATGGATGGCCAGGTGTTTCTGTTTAAAATGTGCTTCATTTTAAATAGTTGAAATTATGTAAGCGTCAAGGGACACAACAAAACATTTACAATTACATATCACATTTCAAGTCAGTAGGACATCTCAAAGCACTTCCCACAACTGACTGCATTCTCAAACTGAAGGGTGGGGGGGCGAAAGCTGAGGGGAAGGGAGAAGAAATAGCTCAAAGCACAGTCAAAGAGATGAGTGGATTTGAGAGGGAAGAGGGAGTAAGGCGGAGGAGGTCCAGAATACAGCTCCAGAGAACAAGGTAGTTTGGCTGAAAGTTGACACATCTGTTGCAATGCATTATTAATACCTACGTTTACATTAAAGTATCTTTCTTAGGGACCTATAAATCCACAAGGGCAATTTATGTACTGATACGATCAGTCTCACCACACGGCAGTTAAGATGGGTTAAATCTGTATGTGAAACTACATTGGCACAGCCAGTGCATTGCGGGCTTTGATTAGGATTGACATATTTATACTCTTATTAACTAGCATTTTTAAAACAATAGGGTGAGGTGTTTTTGATGGTCGATAGGCAGACACTATTTCCACTGGACGATGAGTAAGTGACTACAAGGCATCAATTTATGATAGGTAGCAAATGTGAAAATTAGGCATTTTTTGACACCCCATTGTTAGGATATAGAATGCCCTGCCGGGAGCAGTGGTGGAGAGCTATCTACCTGGATACATTGATAGATAAACAACAGGAAAAGGATTGGTCTTTAAAAGATCCAGCACAGATATGCTGGTTTGAATGGCCTTATTCTAGGCTGTAAATTTCTATGATTCTGTTGCACTTTACCAGTCAGATAGAAGCGGGTCAAGTGCTTCCACCATCAGAGGGAATCGTTCTTTTGAGGTCAACTTAGGTATCATTATTGCCAGCATACAACAATGAGAATTGCTCAACAGGTGAACTAGGGTGCTTTCATATTGCTAAAAGTATTGCGTAAAACTGACCAGTTATACCATGATTTAGTAGTTATTGAATTTCGCTTTATGTATGAAATGTCCCTAATCTTAATTTTTTAAAAATTCTATTTAAATTGAAGCGCTCTGAGATGCTACCACGGGTGATGGGCGCAAGTGGTTGTTGTTTGTTAGTGTTGGCTGTTTACAGTAATCTGTCTTCTTTAGGCAACTGGTTTTGTCTCCATCACAAGCTTTCTTGAAAAGTGAACATGTGCGTGAATTCTTTCTTGGGAAGTCATCGGATCACAGTCAGAGCCATAGTAAGTGACATTACTCAGGGAATTGTTAAGTATATAAGTGGAATAGGTGAAGAATTTATCTTCTGTTTAGGATCATTGTTGAATGCAGTTCAACTAACTCTATAGTAGAGTAAAATCATTTCAAAACATTATTTTTATGATTTGGAAAGAACCAATTTGCTTTCCCTAAATAATAGTGATGCAGTCTTTGTTTCACCTGAAGTATCGTAAACTCAATGAAGTGTATCTTTTAAAAAAAAACACACTCTATTTTGCTCTGCAGCAAATTTACAGAATTCGCTAAAGTTGCTTAAGTCTACAGAGCACTTCAAAGAGGATAGTTCTGAGGCTTCCAGCCAGGAGGAAGGTACGCAGCTTTACATAATTTTTCACTTTCATTTGGCTTATTACATTAGACCTCTGTGGGTAATACTCACTGAAAAGGGTTATGTGTTTACAAGTTGAATATAGTGTCATTTTGATATGTATCTGAGGATAAGGCAATTTTTCTAGCTATGGTATTTTTTGTTTGCCCTCTGGTAGTCCAATATTTCTCAGTGATCTTGATCACTGCAGAAAATGTCCAAAGATGGGTCTTTTCCCTCCTTGCTTTCTACTCCATATCACCTTTTTTTGTTCCTGCGACCGAGTTAGTCTGTCCAGCCACCAGCTAAATCTGTCTTGGCTTTATCATTGAGGGTATCTAGCTACTAATGTGAGTCAAGACTGCTTGTTTTTTAGCAAGTAGAAGAGGGAAGTCTGTAGAGGGAAGCTTATCTTTCACAACTCTTATCTGGGTGCTCAACCGAATCTCCTGCTTCAAGGTGTAAGATTCTTCTATTCTTGAATGGAAGCACTCATTAGTAAATCAATGTGTAATCTTCCTAGATGCCCAGCAGCAAGTAATTCATCATAAGAAAAGTACTGGGAAAACTATTGGATGTAGGTAAGTGCAACAACCTTAGTTTATCTCAGCTGTGCTGTGCATTGCTAGTTACTCCAGTGTATGCGACTGATCCTTTGGTAATTTCACATTTCAAAAGGTTGAATTGATTAAAGTTTATTTTTTGCATTTGTTCACTCTTTTGAAGATTTTTGGGTGTGTTCTTGTAGTTTTCCTAGAGCAGTGATTTACTCTATATGTGGAATATTTTTATAATTGTATGCACATATATACACACATCTTATACACTTTAAAATTATTTTAATACAACTACTATTCAAATAAAAAACATTAGGGTGGAAAAACTATTTTCTCTGAGTTTTCCTCTGAACTTTTTCATTTGTTTGAAAATGTTTTGGCTGTCAGTGTCCCCTTTTCCTTATTGCTCTCTTAATCAGATCAAATGCAGATTTCTGAGCTGTGGGTGTACATTATTTAGCAAGTTGCATAAGTAAAGAAACAATCTTGAAACCAGAGAATAGAAAGGCAAATTTGTTTGCAGCATAAACTTGTTTATAATTTCTTATGAAACATGAGGGTTATAATTTTAGAGCAACCCATTAACAGAATTAGGCTCCTTACTCGTGAATTTAAAAATCATTTTTGCTAAATAATATGCAGTCCTGTTTTCCTGAAGCTTGAGTTCTATGTATTGTATGGTAACCAGAAACAAATTGGAAGAGTAGGGTGTTTGCTGTCGCTTTGCACCTAAAAGCAGATATTGATGGTACATATCAATGGTTAACAGCTGCTTATTATAGAAGTTTATGTCTGTCAATCCTAATGAGTATTCTGTCTATCAATCTTAATGAATATCATTTGAAATGTTAATTCACTATAAATCTATCAGAAAGGTAGAAAGCCTTTGGCCCAGGACACCTGCTTCTTCATATACAGATGTTGTTTGCCCTGTGGCTGCCTTCAAATGTATTTCATCTGAGGAAAGGTTCTTTAAATATTTCTCATCATCCTTCTGAAGAGAGAATGCAACAAGTAAAGTTGACATGACATTGACTAATTTTGCTGAGAGTGTTGGGGAGGTGCTTTTTCGAACAAGATCTTACTTGAGGCATTTGTTGGATTTGTTTTTTTCTTAGTTCTTTGCTTGCAGTGTAAGTTCTAAAATTGAACATTTCAAGCATTTTGAAGATCTGGACATCATGTCTTTTGCTTATTCCTACCCTCCCATCTTCCCCATTTAACTCCCAAATTATTTTTTTATCAAAAATATCACGGCTCCTCTGAGTACCTGTGGGATAAAGTGCACACAGATACTCTGGCTCCCACCCCCAGCTCGCATGCTAAACTATGCCTGTTAAACATCCTCCTGACATGAAAGGAGCTATGTAAATTTGTATTATACAAGCAAGGAGGTCCCAGGTTTAAATTCCAGTCTCTACAGAGTAGGCTCACTGTTGGGGGATTTTGTGTTTCTTTTCATCCTTGAAACAATTCAACTGTTGTTGAAGAGAATGTTTAACCTTATATTTAATTGGAGGTGATTGAAACTCACTTGAAATTGTTAAATAAGCATCAAGGAGCCTATTTAATTAGGATACTACTGTATTTAAATATAATTAAATCGAGCAGGGGGAAAAAAACTAATGTTATCAATGTTTGAATTTTAGAGGGCATAAAAGAAACTTGACCTGAATTGTGCTGCCAAGACGTTTGCATGACAGGATTGAAACTCTTTTGAACAGTTTCTATAACAGTGGCTACTCCTTGCTACTGTAGACTATTCCTCTGAAAATGATCCGCATACTGAATTTTTCGGCATATTTTCCCTTTGTAGTATCACTGGTGTGAAATCTCTGGGGGAGAGTGTGGGTTTACAGCACTCCGATCAGAATGGTGTACTGGACTGGAGGAAAAGGGGCTGCAATACAAAACGTAACACCGAGCACTGCTCAGCTGTGATGGAACAGGTTGGTGTGAAATGTTGCTTGACCAACTTTGTTTGTTGAAGAGTTTGTCTGTTCAATGTTCAACAAGTTTATGTTAAATTCACGTGTTACCAAACTTTGCATGCAGTATTATTGCCTGGTGTCGTAGAATGTATGCCATGTGTAAAGGACCTCGCTCTATTATCTAGCCATTGATACACAAGACAGCCAACAAATAAAAGATGTTTGTCTGGGAGACGTACGTTCTGGGGGAGGGCAGGCTATATTTTCCCCCTTCTTTGAATTTCCTATCTTGTTAAACAACTAAAGCTCTGTGCCCAGTAGAAGGAGGAGCTTTTAAGATGGTGTTACCTACAGGCCCTCAGGATCTATGAATAGTTTCTTTATTAACCATTGACTATTGTTTCCTGCCTTGGAATTGTAGGGTCCAAGACAAAGAATGCATATTACTCATTAGAGACTTATGTTGTTTTCAAAACTTATATTCCTTTCTCTTCTTTTCCCCTCCCCCATTTATCTTTTCCTTTAGTGAACCTAAGAATTAATATTTCCAACATTCAAGCATGCACAGTAATTGCCTATATTCATTAAACTGAATCTGCACTAAAATAGTTAAGTATTGGGAATCTGAGGATGTGAGATTGGAGGTGCTCTTTTGAATGTCAATTTTGCTGTGAGTTGTGAGGCTTCAAAGCCTTTGAAGATGTCATGTTATGCGATTGCACTATATTTGTTTGTCAGCTTGTATCAGTTCGTTCTGCTCTCACCTCTGAGTCAGAAGGTTGTGGGTTCAAACTCCACGGCGGGACTTGGAACCCATATAGTCTATACTGTCTATCTAAGGATGTGCTGCATTGTCGGAGTAGTTGTCCTTAGGGCGATAAGTTAACCCCAAGTCCCTTCTTCCTAGACAGGTAGCCATTAAAGATTCTATGGTACTAATCGAAAAGAGAAGGGAGTTTATTCCAGTGTCCTGGCCAACAATCCCCCAAATAAAATGGGTCATTCTGTGGTCATGGCTGTTTATGGGACAATGCTGCGCACAAATTGTCACACCACTTTGTGATATATCCTGTGAAGCACTATGGTATGTCGCGTAGATGTGATCAGATGCTATATGAAATGCAAGTATTATCATTATTAAATCCAAATCAAAATACTCTGTCCTCTCAACAGTGCAGTTATAATATTACACCAAGTCATTCATTGCTCAATCATACAAACTTAGTTCATGTGCACTTTAACTTGTTGTGGGATTTTATGCACATAGTATGGTGTGGTAATATAAACCGAGTACAGTTTTTTTGAAAAAAAATTGGTCTTATTTTATCCAACATCTGTGGAATACTTTTCCTGTACGTTTGAATCTGCACATCGAGGATTTGCGTTTCTGTATATCAGTGTTTACATTGTAGGCAGAACACCTCACATGCCCTATGTTCCTCTGTGTAATGGGTCTCGTCTAACTGGCTCAATGCACATTTGTCTTCCATCAAGTGAGTAATCTTAATCCTTTTAAGGTGTCTTTAGATATGAGAGGTGACTTGTGTTGAAATGTGCTTTTTCTTTCATCTGTTGCAGTGTTTGACAGAAGATAAAAGGGATCCATCCAGTAGCAAGAAGCTGAACATTCACACTGACATGTACGTATTAGCACAAATGGTGGGAAAGGGTTAAGTGGTTTCTTGGCGACCTTTTTTCAGAATAAACATGCTGATGATCGGTGATGCAGATAATCTAATCATTAAACAGGATACAAATGCACAGCATATTTACTTTGTACTGAATGAGCTCCCTATCATTACTATGCCGAAGTTTAACTAGCTTCACTGAAGTTTTTGGAGTAGACCAGTTGCAGTTCAAGAAATTGTTAAGTGCACTAAAATTTAGTTAACTGAAAACTTTAATGCCATTTTTTAAAAATAAATTGAGGCAATGCAGAGAGTCCACATATAGTTTATTTGGTAGTTTATTTGAAGGCTGTGCCTTGACCCTCTACGCCCCCAAACTCTCTCCCTCAATCCCTCTGCCTTGCCCCTTCCCTCCCCACTTTCAAATCCCGCCTAAAGACCTTCCTTTTTTGCTCGTGCTTTCAGTCACCTCCCCCTTACCTCTCTCCCGGCTCGAGGTCAGACTCCATCACTGTCAAGCACTCAATGCTCCTACCCTGAGTGAAGGACACTATTTTGTTTTTAGAGGCGTGTACTTGTAGAAATGTCACTTCATCTACTTCAGTGTTTGCAATCCATGCAATCAACTTCATGGTAGATTATAACCAGTTTCTGTTTGGAGTTGATGCATTGTTTTAGTTTAGGGTTATCTGCATGGGCAATAAATATTAACTTTGGACAGAAGGGAGAAGAGTAGGTATTCAGCTGGTATGACGTTCAAAGTGATGTGTTTATTTGATTGGAAATGTTTCTGTGCCACCATCCCTAAGCACAGATCTGTCATTCTTTTTAACAGGGATAAAAAGAAGGTAGATCGAGTAAGCCACAGGGCACCCATAAGTAATGGCATTCTCCGAATCCCTCCCGTACAACCCTTATGGACCAGAACAGGAAAAGGTGCAGTATTTGGTTTTGCTAATAGCTAACACCCTCTTTTAATGTAACAATTTCAGTTATGCAATTTGTTTAACAATATTGATAATGTTTTATACTCAAATTTACATACTCTTGGGAATGTAGGTCAAAACTTGTCAGCTGGTTAGAAAAATAAGTATAATCTGAGTGAGTGCTCATGCTGGTGAACTGAACGTTTGGCATTCCTGGATCAAGGCCCTTTATTTTAATACTTTCCTGATATCACCAGTGTTGCTCATCACTTCACCACTCCCTATGATAGGAAAGAATAGTCGTGCCAAAATGTATTTGATTAAAGTGTAGAATTGTAAGTTTCTACAGCCAAGCTGTATGTTCGGGTGGACATGTATTTTTTGGTAGAAATTACTCTACAAAGATGAAGTTGAGAATTGATAACATAATACTAATAACTTGCATTATTTAGTGCTTTTTATATAAAATAAACCTCTTAAGTGCTTTAAAAAACGAAATTCATTATGAACTGAAACTGAATGTTATATAAGTATCAACAGGAGTCCTGTAGCTCAGTGGTTAGAACACTCACCTCACAAGCGAGAGACCTGGGTTCGATTCCCAGCAGGGCAAAATCTTGGGCAAGTTTCCTTACCCCACACGTCTGATAATAATCCCTCTAGAAAAAAAACAATAATAAATTGGTCACTTCAATCCACGACTATTTAGGGGATACTGCTGTGCGCAATTGGCTGCCACATTTCGCCCACAAATATACGGTCAATACACTTTACAATCTGTTCTGTGAAGCGCTCTGAGACATCTAGAAGACGTGAAAAGCGCTACATCAAATGCAAGGATTATTATCAGTATTGGATTACAAACATTGGGTTGCAATTTTTCTTAGGCTGTATTGGGTCTTCAGACATCCTATTGTAAATAACCGATTTTGAAGAAAAACAAATTCCTTTTTCCAAAGGAATTGCAATAATTTGGGCCATCATTTCAAATGATAACTTCACCACAATTGTAATAGTCAGATCCCTGCAGAATGGAATTAGTACTACAGTGACTAGCTTCAAGCTTGAAACAGGGAAACATGATTAAAAAGTTGGTGTTCTTCCATTGCTGCAGCTAATTGGCAAGTGAATGAAGTCAGAATCAGTAACGTCAGTGCTTACCAGCAACCGAAACAACAGACCTTAGGGAATTACTCTGTTTTGCAGTAAACCAATAGAGCTACAGATACAGTTTACTGTTGAAAGATCATTTCAAGGTCACTTAATCCAATCCAAAGCAGTTAGTCTATTTTTCTTCCATTCCCCCCTCCAGCACCAAAATTATTTATTTGCCTTTACAGTAAGTGGTGTAGACTGCAGAATATCAGAATGTGAACCCGCATACTTTTGAAGATTTGCACCCTGCTCTGAATCGCTCATTTATGGAATTACCAAGCAGCATAATGTGTTCAAAGTTTTCCTTCCTTTGATTTTTATTTTAAAGTTCTCTACCTGCTTGGAAGCAAAGGAAGAGAAGGGGCTGTCTCTCCTCGATACTCTTAAATCCTAATAGTTTAGAGATGTTTGAAGAGAAAGAGGTGCTCGCCTCTTATTCTGGAGCTAGCTATAGCTGAACCCCATTGTAACATGGTGGTTTATGTCCATAAAATCAGACCTAACATTAGTTTTACCCACAAAATACACAATCAATTCACTTTACAATATATTCTTTACAATTGAGGCATCTGAATGATGTGATAAGGTACTATATCAAACATAAAGATTATTATTTTTATTCATTAATAATAATAAATAAGCCAGTCTTACTAAGCCAGTCCAAAATCCTTGGTGTCTTGTTCGGCCCTCAACTATCCTTTCTACCCGACATCTGTGCCATGACCCACTCTGCCTTCCCCCACCTCCACAGCATCGCCCGGCTCCGCCACTGTCTCACACCTCAGGTCGCTGAGACCCTCATACACGCCTTCATTACATTGAGACTTGACTATGCAAACTCCCTGCTTGTCGGCCTCCCCAACTCCTCCCTCCACAGGCTGCAGATCATCCAGAACTCTACAGCCTGTGTCCTCTCCTGCACCTGGCACCATGACCCTATTACCCCCATCCTCACCCGACGCCACTGGCTTCCCATCACACAGAGGATACAGTTCAAGATCTGGTCCTCACCTTCAAAGCCCTCCCCCCTACCTCTGCGACTTCCTAACCCCTTACCATCCTGCTTCTCCCTCCGCTCAGCAGGCTATGGCCTCCTTCATGTTCCCTGCATTGCCCGCCCCACCATTGGTGTGCGACCTTGTGCCACTCTGCCTCCACCCTCTGGAACTCCATCCCGCAGTCCTTTTGTCTCGCCCCCTGCCTTGCCTCCTTCAAGACCCATCTCAAGATCCTCCTCTTCAACTGTGCTTTCGATCACTCTGCTTCCTCCCCTGCCCTCCACCCTCCTCCATTCCGACCCCCAGCTCGGGTCTGAAACTCTGACTGTCCAATGTCTGGGACGTCCTCCCCCCTTCGTGAAAGGCGCTATACGAATGTAATTTTGTTGTTGTTGTATTAATTAATATAACCATTATATGATTATGAAATCATGCCTGCTGTTACATTCCCCTCCCAGCTGTGAGTTCCTGCTGCTCTAACAGGTGTTTACTGTATTACTAACTTTTACTTTCCATTGTTCACACTTGAACATCGTTTCAGCTAGTTTTTAAAAGTGTGTTTATATAGACGTATCTTGCAGGTGTCTTATAAAATAACCACTTTGTAGCTTTTGAGAGAGTCTTTATTTCCATCCCAAGGAAGAAGGATTGTCTATTGGTAGACCAGTTGCAGCATTGAGAACTAGTTGCATAACAGCAGTGTAGGATCTCCCTTTGCACTGGTATACGTTGCTATTTGACCAATTGTGAAAGGGGATTGGTGACCAAGGAAGTTACACCCAGGTTTTCATGTACGATTGTCTTTAAAAAAAAATGGTATGCCGGTTGGGGAGGGTGTAGGAAGTTAAGAGTAAAGTGTTACAAAAAAGAAAGGACTTCAGGTAATGGGTTTTGAACAAAAAAAAAAAATCATTTGGCTTTATTTTATTACTCAACGGCACCTACGTGTGTTTTAGAACTGAGGTTGGAAGTTGGCTGTGGTCCAGAGCCATGTGGAGACAGTTCTTCAGAAAGTTACAGTTCTCCTTCCAGCCCAAGGCATGATGGGAGGGAAAGCTGTGAAAGTGAAGATGAGAAGGACAAAGGTGAGTTATTCAGAATCTCTAAAGTGCCTCTCAATTTGTCTATTGGTTTTAGCAACTGGAATTGTTCAAACTTGATGGGCAAATAGAGTGCTGAATAGCTTAATTGGAGATGCCAAAATATTTAAGCCTGAAGCCTAAGATGGAGGATTTTGGTCAGTAATGTTTTGTTGTGGAATAGTTCCACCTCAAGTAAGTAAGTAATTGTGCAGCTGAAATAATTACACAAGTGGTATCAGAGCTGGAAACTGAGCTGCTAAATGTACTAATGGACAGGGGAGTGTTCTGTAATCTGTTCGAAGGGGCAGTTTATTTTGTAAACCACTTGTAATAGAATTTTAAGAATATTAGTTCTGTATTCTGGCATGTTTTATTTAGGTAGTGACTGCAAAATTGGATGCAAACGTTTTGGTGCCTTTCAACGCGGTGGAGTTTTATCTCGGACTTTACTGCAGGATTTCAAAATGCCAAACCGTTTTGATTTTTATCAGCATTTTTGGCTTTGAAAACATTTTTCCACTGCCAGTGTTGGCAGAGGAAATTATGTGACTTGTAAAATAGTCAGAATTATTTTGAGAGTTGATCAGAAACATAGTTGTTTTTTCCATTCCAGCTGAAACTTCCATTTGGAGTTGGTGCGTAATTGTAAACTAACATACTATATTGCCGTGTTTGTCTAATTTGCGTTCAGATCAGTGTTTCATTCCTACTTCTTTAGCAGGGCATTTTCTTGCAAGTTATATTAACAAATACTGGATTCCCAATTTATTATCTAAAAATCAGTATAACTAAAGTTTGATAACTGGTGAGAATTTGACTTTGAATATGTAAAATCTTTATTTGCCACATCCATGAACACGTTTATACATCAAAGGGAATTTCCCAATTTTGAATATTAAATTTGAACATAACTTGACTAAACTTAACCTTCCTCAACACTGTCAGATTTGCATTGTTAATTTGCCCTTGCCACAAAACACATAACATTATATCCATGATTTAAAAGCAGTTGGTTATATTATGTGGTAAATACACCAGTTTCTCATTTGCATCTACAGATCCCACCCACAGTTCAGATTCAGTTTTGTGGAGCCCGACTGAATTGTTCTTTTGGCAGAATTAAATGATAAGGCTCTGTTTCAGCTTGGAAATAAACTGACTCCAATGTGTCTCTTCTTGTGCAGATTCTGATAGCACTTCTGAGGATTCGGGGAAAGAAAAGCCGAAAGTGAGGTCTTCCTGTAGTTCTGTTGGCCACGGAGTTACCAATAGGCCTACTGCTCAAGTAGCTCCAGTGCAGAATGCGAGTGGCAACATTCAAGACATTCCATCAACTCCAATGCTTCCACACATTCCTTGCATGCCTCCCATGCATTACATGATGCAAAATGGTGGAAAGAAAGTGGACTGCGTTGCTCCTGTAGACGGTAAATCTGTTGGGATGATTGTGACTGTCCCTCCCACTGCTGTTTCTCTTAGAGATTCTTCAAATGTAACTCCAATTGGTGCTGTTGAAGAAAAGAGACTGGACCTAATGCCCTCGCCTATGTCAGCACAGACTCGTTTCTTCGTGCAGACTGCTAGTCCTGCCCTGCATCCCATGGCACATCGACATAAAATGACTGCACCACAAATGAGTTTAGAAAATGGCCTTATTCCTGGACCACAGCAGCCGACTGGTACTGTAAACATCGGATCAGCCAACACCGCTTTCATCCCCGTTCACAGTCCATCTCAGTCGGGAAAACTTCCAGTAGCTGTTGTTCTGGACCCGGGTTCGAAAACTGCGACGCCGAGTGTAGTAGGACTAAATCCCATCGTGCCTCAGACCGAAGGAAACACAGGAATTGTACCTCAGCCTGCCAGTGTAAAAGTTATGCTTCATGCTGGTGGTCTGCCACCACCTCCTGGCTCATATAACTTAAGTGGGAATCCAGCCAGTGTTATGCCTTTGCAGGGTGCTGCAGCCACTCCACCTCCTGTAGCCCCGATTCACAACACGGGATCCTCAGTTCCCACCCATACCCCAGGCCCTGTACCGAGCCCCAACACTGCGTTAACACACAGCACTGCTCAGAGTGAAAGCAGCTCTTATATAAATACAATAGGAAACAGTAGCACTAATGGGACCATTCAGACCGCCCCTCAACTTGGCTGTGGGACTTGTACTTCCTGTGGATGCCGAGGAAGCTGTGGGACCAATAGTAACCCTCCGATGAGTTACTACTACCCTAGCACCATTCATAGCCAGCTATTCAGAGTTCCTTTTATCCCTTTCACCTCTCTTTGTAATGGTAGCTACCTCAACCAAGCACATCAAAACAGTGCAACACAGATGTCCTTTTATCCGAACCCTTACCCCAGTGCACTAATGCACGATCCCATGGGAAATCAGACCAGCTACGGGATGCAACAAATACCAGGATTCGTCAGAGGGCTTCCGCTGATGTACCACGTGGCCAATATGGTCACAAATGTAAATGGATTGGGACCTAAAAAGAACGGAAACGTATCCTGTTACAATTGTGGTGTAGGTGGACACTATGCGCAGGACTGCAAACAGCCATCCATGGAGGCCAGTCAGCCAGGTAAGCGGTGTGAGTATTTCATGAGAACCAACATTGTGATTGGTTTACAGCAATCATGTTCTTCCAGAATTCTAGAAATTGCACTTTTTGCTCAGTTAGGCTGTGATGTTACCCAATTTCAAGATTTGAAGAAGAATTTTAACACCAACCAAGTGCCAACACTACAATGAAAGAAAGCCCGTGAACCAGAATGTTATGAAACTGTTGAAAGTAATCAGTATTTTATGAATGGATCTGACAGTGTGACTCCCAAGTGATTTAAACAGTCAATGGGTATCTGTTTACAGCCTGAGTAGTCACAGCATTCTTTTAGTAGGGTTCCCCTCTCAAAGTAAATGTGGGTTCCTTACAAGCAGAGACAGGAGAAATTATAATTGGGAATAAAGAAATGGAAGAGTCACTAAGCAAATACCTCTGTCTTCATTTTGGAAGATACTAAAACTTACCAAAAATAGTGCGGAACCAAGAGACTAATGTTAGTGAGTAACTTAAAGAAATTAATATCAGTGAAGTAATATATTAGAGAAATTGAAGGGACTAAAAATCGTGTTTAACAAATCTTGTAGAGTTTTTTGAAGATGTAACTAGCAGGTTAGATAGGGGGAACCAGTGGATATAGCGTACTTAGATTTTCAGAAAGCATTCGACAAGATGCCACATAAAATAAAAAAGGTTGTTATATAAGATTAGGGCTCATCGAATTAAGGGTAATATATTAGCGTGGATCGAAGAGTGGTTAACAGGCAGAAAGCAGAGAGGAGGGATAAACGGGTCCTTCTCAGATTGCCAGGTTGTGACTAGTGGAGTGCCGCAAGGATCAGTGCTTGGACCTCAACCGTTTACAGTCTACATCAGTGACTTAGATGAGGAAATAGAGCTTAATATATCTAAATTTACGGTTGATACAAAGCTAGGTGGGAAAGTAAGCTGTGAGGAGAACACAAGGAGGATGCAAAGGGATATAGATAGGTTAAGTGAGTGGGCAAGAAGGTGGCAGATGGAGTATAATGTGGGAAGTGTGAAGTTATTCGCCTAGATAGAAAAAATAGAAAAGCAGATTACTTTCTAGAGGGGGAGAGACTAGATAGTGTTAGTATTCAGAGGGATTTAGGTGTCATTGTACACCAATCACACAAAGTTAGTATGCAGGTACAGCAAGGAATTAGGAAGGTTAATAACAATGTTAGCGTTTATTGGAAAGGGATTAGAGTACAAGAATAGGGAAAACTTGCAATTGTATAGGCCTTGGTGAGACTGCACCCGGAATATTGTGTGCAGTTTTGGTCTCCTTATCCTTGGTCTCGCCTTAGAAGGGGTGGCAACGTAGGTTCACTAGGTTGGTTCCTGGGATGAGGGGGTTGATCTACGAGGAGAGGTTGAGTAGACTAGGCCTATATTCTCTAGAATAGAGAAGTAGAGGTGATCTTATAAGATTCTTAAGGATCTTGACAGGGTAGATGGTGTGAGACTGTTTCTCATGGTTGGAGAATCTAAAAGTAGAAGTAATAGTCTCAGGATTAAAGGTCATCCCTTTAGAACTGAGTTGAGAACATTTCTTCACTCAGAGGGCAGGGAATTTATGGAATTTTCTACCCCAGAAGGCTGTGAATGCTCAGTCATTGAACATATTCAAGATTGAGATCAATAGATTTTTAAAAACTAATGGGATTAAGGGATATGGGGATAGGGCGGGTAAATGGAATTAGGTTAGAAGATCAGCCATGATCGTATTAAATGGCGGGGCAGCTCCGAGGGGCAGAATGGCCTACTCCTGCTCCTATTTCTTATGTTCTTATGTTCAAATGTCCACTGTAGGATATGCTGTTTTACCCAGCAATGTTTGTGCCTGACTAGAGTAGGCGTCACTCCCTAAGTAAATTTTCCCTATTTATCTCCCAGGGTTCAAAGGTACTATGCACTTGTTTTGGTGTACATAGGCACTTTGAATCTTGGGATTTATTGTATTGAAAACCAGCAGTGTGCTTTTTTGCCCCTTCCCTTGTTCTCAATCTCTTCCTTCCCTTACTAGTGCATGGTTATCCCTATTGAGTCGTCTGTTAAGATGTAGTCCTGTAGCATAGTATTTAGAGCACTCGCCTCGCAAGCGAAAGGACCTGGGTTCGATTCCCGGGCAGGGCGAAACCTTGGCAAGTTTCCTTAATCCACACGCCTCTGTTTACCTTGCAATAAGTAGGAACCCACTTGCTAGGCGATTGGCAAATTGCTTTTTCCAGGGGTAATAATCCCATCAAAATAAACAAACAAATTAATAAATAATTTGGTTAGTCAATCCACGGCTGTTTGTGGGACATTGCTGTGCGCAATTATCTGATGGGTTTCACCCACAAAATACTTTGCAGTATATTCTATGAAGCGCTTTTGAGACGTCTCAAGACATGATAAGGCAAATATCAAATGTGACATCTCAAATGCAGGTGTTACTATTAGTATTAAGATGCTCTGCATCAAGGCATTACTTCTCCCTTGTGCTTATGGCAGCAGTCAGGAATGTTGTGAGGTGGTGGGATTATCCTGTTTTATCCATGTCTTTATTGTTTTGTTGAGAAATTGTACAAATGTGGGGGGCACTTGTGAGAAGATTGTTTTTTCAAAAAAATTGTTTTGATTACATTTTCTCAAACCTTTTGTTTCCTTCATTTGTAACAGCTAATGTTCATGTTAGAATACTAAAACATGAACTGCCAGTTTACCCGCTGGGCAGTTATAGCATTTTCAGGTGAAGTTAACCAATTGGAACAAAAATTGCAACCTGACCGTAGAACTTTACAGCGCAGAAAAAGGTGTTTTAGCCCATTGTGCCTGTGCTGACTCTTTGAAAGAACAAGCCATTCAGTCCTATTTACCTGCCTTTTTCCTATACCCATAGATTTTCCTTAGAGTTGACATTTTCTCGCTGCTGTATTTA
Source organism: Callorhinchus milii (assembly GCF_018977255.1). NCBI lineage: Eukaryota > Metazoa > Chordata > Chondrichthyes > Chimaeriformes > Callorhinchidae > Callorhinchus > Callorhinchus milii. The sequence continues at coordinate 43,186,695 of NW_024704743.1, forward strand.
ACACTTAGCTTGTTATCTCAACGGCTGTAATCTAAAATCCAGGAATGAAAATGTGCAATCACCGTTTCCATTTCCTTGATAAGTGACACATTTGAAATTCAGTATCCTGGCTTCGTGTGGCTTTTTAGAACCTTGTGTTTTGGTTTTAATTGCAGTGTATTTTAATGCTGGTCTTTTTTATTTTATAATAATGAAGCTGGAACAGAACATAATATCAAGAATTTGCTAACCATTCCTCTGGGGCTACAAAGGCCCGTTGCAATTAATCTATATTCTTGTTGGGAGTGGGGAGGGGGGAGGGTGGTGGTGGTTTGAGAGCAGTCAATTTTCACATTCCTCAAGGCTAGGATTTACAGCTGTGCCACAGAATCTCAAACGGTGATTCCGATATCCTCATCTTGTTCCTTGATTTATTCCGCTGTCACCACACAACATCCTTTGAATTATGCACAGCATATTGTGTAATATCCTAGGATATTTTTAAAAATCACCAGGCCAGCGACCAAACCCCCCCCCTCTGAAAAAAAACGGCAACAGTCTGCGTGATTCCCTTTCGAATTTCCGGTCTGAGTTGCAGTGATTCTTCTTTTACGTTGTTTTTGAACCTTTTTTAAACCGGATGTTCACGGCCTCTCTCACTTTGGAAAGTGGCAATGCATTAATAATAATAATAATCCTTGCATTTGATGAAGCGCCTTATCACATCATTGAGACGTCTCAAAGCACTTCCCAGAATATACTGTAAAGTGAATTGACTGTATATTTTGTGGGTGACACCCAGCGGGCATTGTAACTTGTGGGACATGGACCTCTCCCAAACAAAAACCAAACTACCATGTCATTTAGCTTTCAATTGAGGAAAGTCAGACAGGCCTTTTATGGAAGAGAACATTCTTGTTGGTAGGTTCCTCCTGGTGGCCCAACCAAGAATTGATCAAATTTTGCAACAAGCAGTGGTAGGAACTAAACTTGACACATCAATTGACCTTTTATGGTGCTGAACAGACTTGTACTCAGTTTAAAGAAAGTCGTGTCTTGGTTGCTTTGACTTTTAGCATGCGTTGTGGCTTTGTTTTCAATTGGAGTATTCTCTTTGAATGGGTTGGTGAATTTTATTGTTCAGTTTTAGAAAGTCATTACTCCTGCTCGTTTTCATAATTTAAACTGGACAATTTAAGACGCACTTTTGTATAAAAGGAATGAGTGAAGCAATCAGAGGAATTAATGGATCAGTATTTACTAATTTGGGAACAGATTGAAACTTACCCAATGCTTTGTCCACATTAGGTGCAGAATTGTAGAAAGTAACCAAGTTATCGTTAGAAGTTCTTGCAGGAGAGAACTTGTGAGACTCACGGTGGCGTAAGTGTTATGCGGTAGAATAAGGATGAGTCGAGTGGCTGACTTCTTGGGAGCTCTTTGCTATATTTCTGTTTCATCATTAACCTGACGAGTTGCCTGCTGGATCCACAGCATATTTGGTATAATTGTGAATATTGAACCAGTAACTTGGAACTTTTGCGATTAAAAGTGATGCGGTAAAACCCTTCTCGGTACAGGAATGCAGGACAATTGCTGAATCAATTTCCTAGATTGTTAAAGTGTGTAATACTGCCATCTGCTGATGCAAAATTTGAACTATCAGCAATAATTTTGCCTGTAATAACCTGCCTCATTTTAAAAAGGAGTGGGGATTTTTTTTTTCGCCTCAAAGTCCAATAGAAACAGAGATTTATCAACTTTTTTTCTTTTTCCTTCTTTCCCTCCCCCAATAAAATATATAGCTTTTAAAATGCGAGAAAGGCCCTATATCAAATACAAGGATTATTATTATATTAAATGGTTTTATTGTTTACAGTAACCACCCCCCTCACTCTTCCACTGGCTCATTGTCAGACTCCGCCACTGTGAAGCGCTCCAGGACGCTACCCTGTGTGATGAGCCCTATATAAATGCGAGTTGTTGTTGGTATTGTTTGAATAATTGAGTGTAGATTTTGAAGATCTAGCTTTCTCTTGAATACATCTGTACTATCTGATTCAACCACTGCTTTAGGTAGCGAGTTGTACAAACTCACTACCCTCTGAGTTTCTCCTGAATTCTCCCTTAGACTCCCAGTGTTATATTATACTGTTGCTCTCATTCAGTTTCCCTGTGGGTTTGTTCTCTTTGTGTCTCACTCTGCTTTGACTGATGCTTTACATCATTCTGTGTCTCTTATCAGTGTTTCTCTTGAGGTTTCCCCTCCATCTTTATCTTGGAAATTGTCTCCCACTCATTTGCTCTTTCCCATTCCTTTCTCTCACACTCGCGTTCCCTCTTTTGCATTCTGTCACCAACATTTTGCACATTTACTGTACGACCAGAAGGTGACACTCACCTTCCTCTGGCTTGTAGCTTTCTCATTTTAATGATCATACTCACTCACTCACTCACCTGTTCCCCCACCTTGCCTTTTCTTCTCTCCCTCTTCCTTCCGTCTCTGTTCTCCTCTCCCTCTCCTCTCTACCAAAATTATTATTCAGATGCTGTATACATTGGTCAACTGCAACAAGATGTAAACCATGCAATGAGACTACATCTGCTCCAGGTGGAATGTTGTGGCTTTTGAAATGTTCTTTCAGGGCAGGTATCTTGCGATGAGTTTGTATGCTGTTTGTAGTTGTCTCTTGCTAAAAATTTTGTTTTCGTTTTCAGGTGCCTTCAAACTAAAATTTGCTCCACCTCATGATGGTTTGGACTCAGCAGACTAAGCTAGGAAAATGTCAACTTAGCAATGAGCCTGAATGTGTGGGTCTGACCCGACCCATTGTACTTGATGCTCTGTTTCTCCTGCAAAATGGTTTTCTCCAGTCGATTGGGATTAGTACATGTTCACTGTAGTCTGGGTTGTCTTGAACTTTTTGTGGCATTTTGTTTCATTTAGGAATGTGTCTGACATTGTTTGTCTGCAGTGTTCATGATGCAAACGGAGAAGTCCTGTGATGTGGAAATGCTTACAATTTGTGTCCTCTAGTTTTGCACTGATGAATGTACTGTTCCAAGTGGCATGTGCAATGTTTGCTGTTTATAACACATGGGAGAGTTTGAGAACCATCACATCTAATAAGGACACGCTGGGCTGGAATGAGCAGACTTGCTGCCGAATAAAAATGCTACATCACACATCATGGTACAACTCATATCCCAAACTACATCATTTTGTCCTTTATTTTAAACTGCTGCCATTCTCCCCATTTTCCCTTGGTTGGTGTTGTAACCATTGGAACAAGTAATTACATGAAGTTAAAATATTTCTGTTTGGCATACAGTAGTCCATTCATTTTCTTTAAAGAGCTGAAGGGTACATTTAGAAAGTAATTCCTTCTCATGGATTGGGGGGAAAAAAAACTTCGTAAAATTTGAGTGCCTGTATTAACCTAGATGAAAAGTGGCAGAGAAAAAAAAAAGTTCAGAAAGATTAGACTGGTTAGATTTCTGTAGACCTTAAGAGAAGAGTATTCAAATATTTTCTTTAGAGCAGCTGATTATCTTGGTTACTATAATTTTGACACCAATATTTATAATGGAAGTTTAAATTTGAAGAATGTGTATTTTATTTTTGTCTTTGAAGAAAAACATTGATGAGTAGTCACAGCCATTTCTGTCAACCATCTTTAAACCTTTAAATAAACTTGCATTGGAAACTACTTGATTTTGTTTTTTTAAAAAAAACTTCTAAGCTCAAACTGCAATTATGGCAGTGGTTACATGTGTTTTAGAATGTGAAGCAAGTTTATTTTACTCGTGTAGCTGTTCGCAAAGGTTATGGGGCTCCATGATGAAAAACCTGTTCAGTTAGATATTTATTATATGTAGGGTAATTTCTGTAGATTTGACCTGGTAGTGAATTCACCAATTCACAACTATTTGCCACTACTATAATGTGAAGACTGACGCCTGATATCTAGATGGTATTAATCATGTCAGCGCTATCACTAATTTATGCTGCTGCTTTTTTTTAAAAAAAGCCGATATGCACTATTTTTGCTTCCAGGTATATTTCTTTCCTAAAAGCGCACTGAGGTTATTCACAAGATGATGGCAGTTTGGAGTGTGTTGCATTCTACAGCATAGGGTGACTGAATTAGTGCTGTCTAGTCTTAACCCTTGACATTCCTTATACTGGGAATATATGGAGCTGTGTTATTGGCAAGCAGCAGTCTGCATCTGTAAATGTGTACAGTCCTGCCTCGAGTTGGTTAATGTATTTTGTTGACTTGAAAAGAAGTGACTGTCATTTTGTTTTTAGGCGTTCAAAAGCCTTTGTCTGTCTTAAAAGCCCTTGAGTTATCAAAAAAGTTTAAAAAAAAATGTAAAAATTGCAGCAGATTCTACCTGTTGATCATTAATCCAAATGAGCTGCTTTCTGACTAGCTGGGAATTTGTATGAGTTGACAACATTTTCTTATTGTGTGTAAGAAATTCTTGCTGACAATAAATAGGCCTTCAATGCCTCCTATATGAATCGTAAGAATTCAGTTACTTTCAAACGTTTGGAGGACAAAGCTTTAAGAGTGGCATTTATTTTCCTTAAAGCGCATTTCCTTTACCATGTTTTTGGGGTGACCAGTTGTATACAAAACAGGTGTCTCAGTACAATTGTGCTACTTAGTTAAATAGACGTAAGTTGGTGAACCACACGAGCCTGTAAGACAATGTGTTGTAAATAACCTGACGATTGTATTTGAACTAATTTTATGGTTGAAAACTGTACTGTATATAGGAGGTACACTGGTACCTTCAGTTCATACATATGTTTACTGTATTCTTTGATATTCAAGATGTTATGTACTGGAAAGGTCACTTATATTTCTAGAAGAAATTTTGGATTTTATGCAAGTTTTTTCCCCCTGAATTAACAGCAATAAAAATTATACAAACCTTTTCATTAGTTTCCTCTCATTTTAAATGCCAATATCTCACCAAAATCAGGTTGAAAGCTCCAGTAATCAAATGTCAGATTTAGTTAACTTTCAAGATGACCTGCCTGGGAGGGGAGTTTTGCTAATTTTATTCTGGTGCTCCAGATTTAGTCTGTCTACTACAGATCCAATTAGAGAATTACCTTAATAGTGACGTCACAGTACAATGCCTTCAGTAAAAGACTAATGGGTACGTAGTTTGTGCAAATTAGATGCACGCCATTTTCTTCACATGTCACTTTCTATATCCTTTTTTAAGTAAACCATCTCTTAGCCACATGCATGCTTGTATGTACATTCTGATGCTGATTTGTCTTACCATGAATGCTGCACTATTTTTATACTGCCGCATCCAGAGGTAGGTTGTTGGAATGGAATTCACACTCATTCCCTGGAGGGACGTATCCTGTATACCCAATTCTGGAAAGTATTAGGCGTAGGTTGGCAGGAGCCAAGGCTTCGGGGACCCCAGAGTGTGCATTGGCATACCGCTGGAGTCTAACCAAATGAAAATGCATAACTTGCCATCGATAGCACTGTCTGGCAAGCTTTCCTGCTGCTTGTCTAGCTAGGACCATTCTATCCATTAGGGCTTTGGTTTTCAGGGGGTTAACAAGGGCTGTGTGGGAAGATTCCCTGCCCCCAGGAACTGATCTGCCCGTCCAAGTCTTGCCGATGAACCAGGCCGGCCGTGCTGTCATCATCAGTGCCCTGAAATACTGCGGACCCGATTGGCTCAGGAACCTCCAGACTACCGAGACAGGCACAGAGAGTTGGCTCGATTCCGATATTCCGTTGCCAGGCATGTCACCTTGGAGCCAGTTCAAGGAGAACCGGCTTACCTCCCGCCAAGGATAGTCACTACCCTTTTATATTAATGCAGTGAGACAGTACCTTGTGGTATGAGTGAAGTCTACCATAAACTTCACTAGTTATTCAGATTCTACTAAACGTACTTGAGGTGGCTAACAAATTATCATGTTCTTGCAGGCATATTTAAGATCTTGTATTGTGGAAACCTGCTGGGAACAAATCGGCTGCTGAGTTTGCCCACAAATGGTGTTATTACATTTGACAGCAATTACAGTAAAACAATTTAGACATTTCAATGTGATAAGGCACTATTAAAAGGTCTTCCTTTATTCTTACTGCCATGCTTTAGATGATAAGCGTTGCAGTTTGGCAATTACCTGTGAGATGCTCTGAAATGTTTCACTATTAAGGGTATATCAAATGCAAGGATTATTTTAATAACAGGAGTGTGATGCCTGATGAATGAAGGACCACCAATTTACAAAAAGAGGGGCTTGGGAACTCAAAGACTGGTGACTTGTTGAGAACATATTGGATAGCATCCCAAGGAATAAAGAAACTCGTAGAGAAACAGAATTTAGAGGGATTTAATGGGTGGGAGATTTGTGGGACGAGTCTAGAATTTGTGAAAGCAATAACGTACAGATGAACATTTCCAATACTTAGATTTTGGCACTGAGAGAAGTTGGCCCACAAGGCAGAAAGGCAAGGAATCGGGGGATGGAGGGGAGCCTCCTGAGGAAATATAATTGGAAATGTCATTCTCTGGCAGGGCATCTCCATTTTATATTCTTTGTTATGAGGATGAGAATTAAAAGAATATATATTAAAAAGACCAGAATAGCCGCAGTGGTTTGTGCTGGGAAAAAATGAAGAGTCTTGTAGTAATAATAATTGTTGCATTTAGTAGAGCATCTCTCACATCAGGAGGACGTGTCAAAATGCTTCACAGGATTTACGTGGAGTCCTGTAGCTCAGTGGTTAGAGCACTCGCTTTGCAAGTGAGAGACCTGAGTTCAATTCCAGGCAGGGCGAAACCTTGGGCAAGTTTCCTTACTCCACACGCCTAATAATAATCCCTCCAAAACCAAAACCAATAATAAATTGGTCATTTTCAATCTACGACTGTTTGTGGGACATTGCTGTGCGCAATTGGTTGCCGCGTTCGCCCACAAATATATACAGTCAATTCACTTTACAGTGTGTTCTGTGAAGCGCTTTGGGACGTCCTCCCGATGTGAAAAGCGCTATATCAAATGCAAGGATTATTATTATTATTATTATTATTATTACTGTGTAATTGTAAGCAAACGCAGCAGCCCAGCCGTACACAGCAATGTCCCACAAACAACCATGAAATTAACGACCAATTTTACTTTGGGGGATTGTTGGTCAGGATACCAGGAGAAACACCTCTTTTTGATTAGTACCATGGGATTTTTATTGACCACCTGAACAGGCAGACAACAACAAAATGACATTTGTGAACAGCCTTTCATGTCGGGAGGACATCCCAAGGCGCTGAACAGTCAGGGATCAGGACCTGAGCGTGGGGCGCCAGGGTTGGGATGAGGGAGGGCAGAGGGGGTAGGAGGGCGGCTGAAGGCACGGTCAAAAAGTAGGATCTTGAGTCGTGCCTTGAAGGAGGCAAGAGAGGGAGTGAGGTGAAGGGAATGTGGGATGGAGTTCCAAAGGATGGGGGCAGAGAGGCTCAAAGCCCGGCCGCTGATGGTAAGGCGGGTCGGACGGGAGACATGGAGCAGGCTGGAGCCTGCTGAACAGAGGGAGCGGACAGGTTGATCGGGGGTCAGCAGGTTAGAGATGTAGGAGGGGGCAGGACGAGGATTTTGAATTCTATCCTCTAAGGGATGGGGAGGCAGTGGAGCCGGGCGAGGGTGGGGGTGATGGGGTCACGGAGCCTGGTGCGGGAGAGGACACGAGCTGCAGAATTCTGCATGATCTGCAGCTTGTGGAGGGAAGAGTTGGGGAGGCCGACAAGGAGGGAGTTTCCGTGGTCAAGTCTTGAGGTGACGAATGAGTGACAGGGCCTCAGTTTAATGACTCATCCCAAGGAAGGCACTTCCAGCCCTGCATTTGAAGTGTCAGTTTAACACTGAACCCACAACCTTCTGACTCAACAAAAACATGGATTTATGTAGTGGCCTTCACACGGGATGATGTCTCGGAGCAGTTAACAACGGCAGAGCTTGACTCAGAGGAGAGAGTGCTACCCAAATGAGCCAGGTTGGAGTAGGGGTGCGGGAATTATTATGTTGTCCCGAACTATGTAGGGATTATAATGCATAATTGGTTACGTGATCTGCTTTGAAACAAATTCTCAAATCTTGCCTTAGACTACATTGGTCTTAAATTTAGAACGTTTGGAATGTCCTAGGTGCCATATCATCAAACTTACTGCTATAATAATAATAACATTATTAATACAATCCACTATTGAACTTGGCAAAGGACCACGAAAAATCCCCCAGTGCTTGCTACCTGTTGCTGAATCTCTTTATAAAATCTGTTGCTCAGCAAAATGGGTAATTTTGTATTTCTTCATAGCTGTAGCCACAGAATAAGACAATTTCCAACTCATATGCGGTTAACAACAACAACAATATTACATTTGTATAGCGCCTCTCACGTCGGGAGGACGTTAACTGATTTTAAGACATCTAAATTCTTCACCAACCAACCCCTTCAACCCAAATACTTGCAGTATGGTCTGTTGTAGTTTACATGTATGCCTACCTGATTTTTCACTGTTTGGTATTTCCTTTTTAGAAATTTGTACCATTTTTTAAATCAGCAAATGGCCTCTGAAGTCACTTTATTGAGGGGTGTTTTCTTTTAAGATCTTGTGGTTTGGTTTCAGGTCTCTGCTGAGGTAGCTGGTCCACAGTGGCCCTGGGCTAGGGAAGGAAAAATTAATCTGGGCTCCCTGATTGCTATTCAGTGATTTCCTGCTGGAAAGTCCATTTATTATTTGAAATCCTGTAGCTCAGTGGTTAGAGGACTCGCATCGCAAGCGAGAGGACCTGAGTTTTCCCAGACAGGGAGAAACCTTAGGCAAGTTTCCTTATTCTACATGCCTCTGTTTACTTAGCAGTTAGTAGGAACCTGGTTGTTAATTGATTGGCGGATTTTCTGAGGGTAATAATTCCTTTTGTTAAAAAAATCATAATTTGATCACTTGATGCATGACTGTTTGCGGGACGCTGCTGTGCGCAATTGGCTGCCTCAATTCGCCCACAATATATACAGTCAATTCACTTTACAGTATAGTCTGTGAAGCGCTTTGAGACGTCTCGAAGACGTGAAAGGTGCTATATCAAATGCAAGGATTATTATTATTATAAATATTAGATGAGAACAGAATTAGACTCCTCTTTCGTTCTGCCTTTCTCCATTTGGTCTACCTCACATCTGAGTGGATGTTGAAATATCTCATAGATCTTCACAGAATTTCAGTAAAGTTAGTGGTTGTAGGTAGACAAAGCAGCCAATATGTGCACAGCAATGTCCCACAAACTGCCATGAAGTGAATGACAAATTTCTCTGGGTGATTATTGGCTTGGACACCAGGACTTTTTAAACAGTATCATGGGTCGTGAACAGCAGATGGCGTCTTGGTTTGTCTCACTTGCATTTAAAGCGCTATTTCAAATGCACTTTCCTTCATGTAGGTTAATACCTCGAAGCAAGGATGGGGTCAGATCTGAGCAATGGGGGAGGGTAGGTAAGTGCAGTTGAACAGGTATGTTTTTAGGCAGGATTTAAAGATCAAAGGGTGAGAGTTTCAGAGGTAGCTGAAGGCTCTGCTGCCCGCCCACCGATGGTGGAGTACAGGACATGCAAAAGTCCGAGTGAGCTGAGCTGCCAGGGCAAACGGAAGAGTAGGGTAAGAGAAGGTCACATCGATGGGGGAGTGCAAGAGTGTGAGCGGATTTGTAGGTGAGGATCGTGAAATTGATATCAAGTTCCTGCAGCACTGCACTGGAGTCAATCTCTGTAGCTCAGTGGTTAGAGCACTCGCCTTGCAAGCGAGAGACCTGGATTCAGTTCCCGGCAGGGTGAAACCTTGGGCAAGTTTCCTTACTCCACACGCCTGACAATAATTCCTCAAGAGAAAAAAACAATAATAAATTGGTCACTTCAATCCACGACTGTTTGTGGGACACTGTTGTGCGCAATTGGCTGCCACATTTCGCCCACAAATATACAGTCAATTCAATTTACAGTATATTCTGTGAAGCGCTTTGAGAAGTCTTGAAGACGTGAAAAGTGCTATATCAAATGCAAGGATTATTATTATGAGTTCAAAGTCCTAATGTGGAACCTGAGCCCACACCTTCTGAACCAGATGTAGCTTATGTGCCAACACACAATGTTTTCCTTTTGTTAACTTCTACTTTTTAGCCGCAGTTTTTAAAGAATTTCAGGAGCTTTGTGTGGTACAAGAAAGTGGTATTTAGGCCAGACTGGCTTCAGTTTGTGCCCACTATATGAAGTTCTGAAGGTTCCTACAGTCATGTGAACTTCTAATGAGATAGATTTGGTGTTTTATCCATTGCTTCAAACCAACATTTGAATCATTAGAAACTCCCAAGTATTTGAATTTGATCCAAATTGTATGAAAAGCTGAAGCTTAAGCCTAATTACAAATTCATCAAACAAAGAAACAATCTGCAAGCACTAACGCTCCCAGAGCTGTAAACATCAATTCAGCCTGTATATTTCCGTTCTTTCCATAGATTTATTTTTTTTTAAAAAAATCTGCTTAATTGTAGTAAGCATTACTCCAAGGCTTACTATAAACAAAAACTGTTTCGGATTAGTTGGCAAGCGATTATCGACTCTGTGAAACAGCCAGATAACTACAATCAATGCGTATTCTTCAAACAGCTTTATTAAGTCATATTAGCAGCTTCCCTGCTGATTAGAATGTCACTTCTGTTCATGTCAAATGGACCTTTATATAATCAGATACTGAGTACATATGTTTGTGGTTATCTTCCAATACACAGCTAACCACCATCTGGTATATGTGTAAGTGAGGAGTATGGCTCCTCTGATGGCTCAGTGAATAGCTGAGCGATACCTTCTATGATTAAAAAGCAAGTTTGATCCCTTTTCTGTGTTGTTAACTAATCACAGTTGGGGTCACACCACGGCCACAGAACAGGGACGAGCACTTTCCCCTTAATGAGGAAAAATAAGAGTCCGTTAACACTAACCTCGCACACATCCTAACCCCAAAAGTTTCAATGGGAGAAAATCCTATCCCAGCCTTTTAGTCTCGGATAATGGCAGATGGCAAAAAGGGGGGAAATAACTTACAAAATCAGTGAGATGTGGAATTGTTTAGTTAAGTTTTTGCTCTCAACAGTAATATTCGCTGGTTGCATATATGTCAAATGTCAGCTGGGGGTAACAATAACCTTGGGAAAGCAAGAAACTTTTTTTGAAAATATATATTTATTTATAAAAAGAATGTTTAGTACAACAGAAATCCAAAACAAACACATCTCTTACAATTTTTTCCTTTTCTCCCGACAAAAAACACATTCCGTTGTTTACAGTGCATTCCTTCCCCGCACATAGGTTGTGCACACGTTTTTTGGGACGTTCCCTTTAACACGTCTCAAAGTGCTTCACAGAATAGACTGTAAAGTGAATTCACTGTATATTTGTGGGCGAAACACGGCAGCCAATTGTGCACAGCAGTGTCCCACAAACAGTCCTGGACTGAAGTGACCAATTTTTTTTTTGGAGGGATTATTATCAGGCGTGTGGAGTAAGGAAACTTGCCCAAGGTTTCGCCCTGTCTGGAATTGAACCCAGGTGTCTCGCTTGCAAGATAAAGGGCCTGAGTTTATGATCCTCCAGGCACACTTGATGTGGGTTTCTCTGTGAGCGCTCGGGAACAGTCACCGAGTGCCGTGACAGCGGGTCCCAGGGAAGAACCGCGAGAGAATCCATTCCATCTGTTTCCAAACAGCCTTTGCCAAACAACACTCCAGGCAGAGGTGGTCCCTGTCTCCTGGCCTCTGCAGCCGGCCCGAGGGCAACGTGCTGCCTGGCCCAGACCTCAACCATGCATGGAGGCCCTGAGTGGGAGGGTCCCTTTTATTGCCAACCACGCCATGTCAAAAAACTACAACTTGGAACTCAAGATACTCCCAGACTGGTCTGATATTTATGAAGCATGACTGGTTAGTTCCCAGCTGTACTTTTAGATGTCACTTTTTCTTTCTCGTGAGTTATTCCTCCCCGGAAGGTATTTGGCTCTAGTCTTTTTGGGGTAGTGTTCCATGGGCACTCTCTGGCATACGAGGGACTATTTTTCATTTGTGAGAATAACGATCCTCACCCCATATCCACCATGTGCACTTTGCCCGCAGGGGGCGCTGTTTAGCAACCAGGAGCCTGAAATTTCTCATGTTATTAGATTTAAGGCCATTACCAAATTTCTGCAGGATTACTTTTGGTGGGTGGGGGCTGATAACCAGAAAACTGGTTTCTAAATTAAGACATATTTGCAAATTCTGCACCATCATAAATTTCCAGGTGATGTTCTTATGCCTAGGAACACGAGAAATTTCAGATCCCAAGAGAGAGAATCCAGATTCATTTCTTCCTCCTTACATGAGAAACGCTGAGATCACCTGTAGGGTCTCAACTTCTAACCCATTTAACATCATCAGCTTAAAGCAGCACTTGGCCAAATAGTGCTGACCTGGATTTCAACCTTAGGGCAAAACATTAGGCATGTTTCCTTACTCCACACGCTTCTATTTACCTATCAGTAAGTATCAGCGCCTTGGGATGTCCTCCGACGTAAAAGGCGCTCTATAAATGCAATCTTGTTGTTGTTGTAAGTAGGATCCCCGTTAGTCGATTGGCAGATAGATCTCTTTCTGGGGGAAATAATCCCCAAATGTTTTTAAAATCTGGTCACTCAATCCACAACTGTGGGACACTGCTGTGTGCAATTGGCTGCTGCATTTCTCCCACAAAATATAGTCAATTCAATTTACAGTGTATTCTGTGAAGCGCTTTGAGAAGACTCGACGATGTGCTAAGGCGCTATATCAAATGCAAGGATTATTATAAATATTAGATGAGAACAGAATTTGAGGAATTGACTTGTAATAATAATACACTACAGGACTCCACAGGACCTATTGAACTAAATGAGTGCTAATTTATAAAACTGATCATTTTTAGGCAATAAATCAAAAAGTCAATCATTATTTTCTACCTTTGTAGTTTTTATTAAGTGTGGTATAATTTGGAGCAAAAGAGATATTTTTCAAAAATAGTTTTACGAGTGACTTCTGTGTTTAAAAAAAACCCAGCAACAACAACAACTTGCATTTATTGCGTTCGTCACATGGGGTAGCGTCTCGGAGAACTTGCTGTACAAATGAAAGTTGTCGTCGTAAAAATAACTTGATAAAGATTACCTTATTGGGTGAATCTGAAATCTTAAACAATTTGCAGGTCCTTTTATTGTGAAGGAGTTAAAATCTCTTTATTTTCTCCCCAATTCCCCACTGCACCGATATCCGAGAGTTTAGATAGCCAGCCTCAAATGTAGCTGTAAGAGAAATGCAAGAATAACCTGGGAACAGATTTCCGTAATTCCCCCAGTGAGCACACAGGCTCACAAACACACACGGTATTTATTCCCAAAGCACTATTGCTGAGACTTGAAACTTAGCTGTGAGGGGGATGGAACTTGGATATCTCCCTGCTGTGGAGCTCCACTGCACAAAGCTGCAGAAGTAATTTGTATTCATCACTACACAAGCAGTCGAATGACCCATATTTATACTGTAAAATGAGCCTTGCACAAACACTGCATCGTTGTCATTCTCAACAGTGAAAAATTGGGTTGAAAGGATTACTACAATGATTCTGTCAGAACAGCGCAGTCACACAAAGGAAAGTGAATCAACTCAAGGGGCTCTTCAGCTCAATTCCTTTCACCCAAAAATACCTAAGTGCCCAAGGCTCACATAAATCACCTGGAAAGTAAGAAAAGATTAAATCAAATTCTCAAAAAGGGTAAAACAAAGTTCACAATCTCAATTGCTTTATTACGATCTCAATCATTTGTATTATTTTATAACAGAATTTCTGAACAAATGTATAAAGTGATACGACATAGGTGCTGGATTAGATTTATGATTTTTAACTCCCCTATGAACACATCTACAAGTCCTTAAATTCAGAGGGGCCTTTTTTATGCAAACTTGCCCAACATTTTGCTCAAGAATCCAGGCGTCAGAGTGAAAGCGACAGCATTCTAACTGCAGTACAAATTTTAACTCTGTCCAAACATGGCCAAAACCTTTATAAAAACTTGGCTCTGAGTATTTTAATTTAGATCTCATGATTTCTTAATTTTTAATATATGTTATTTAATTTGCATGCATATGCTGCATGCATAATGCGACTTACACTATTCCCAGGAACAGTGAAAGACCACTGCCGACTGGTGCAAAGTGCCAGACTGCATCTCAGGCCTGGTTTGAAGAATTTTTCTTAACAGAATGATACGTGCGAAATTCTGAGGGAATGGACACGAAAATACTCATTAGATGGTTTGAATAAGGACAAATCTTTTTCAGCCAGCAGTGCCATGCTTCCAGGTATAAACTCCCAGCGATCAGTGGTTGCAAGGTAATAATTGGATTATCACACCAGTGATACAGTGGTCACATCACTGTGTTAGCATTGCTGTCCACTATTGGATCTGTCATGCACTGATCACTATTAACTTCTGTCATCCACTGATCACTATTATATTCACCACCAAAATATACAGTCACACCACTTTACGATACATCCTGTGAAGCTTTTTCCAACGTTTCAATGACGTGATAAGGTGCCGTTGTCAAATACAAGGATTATGGTCTGTTATATTAAGATCTATCATGGACTGATCAATATTGTGTCAAAGCAATATTCCACCATAGTAACAAAAAAAGCTTTAATTGCGATTACATTACCGTGGGCAGCAATGTCAGAAATGGAATCTCACAGGGAAGTATACATAGATTGTTATTCCTGCCATCACTGGGATATAACCCCACATCAGGATTTTTAAATTACAGTCTATGCTGACCCTCCAATGCAGTGCTGGGGGAGCAGTACCTTCCTTTGAATAGGCGTTACGCTGAGGTCTTGTCTGCCTGGACATTAAACAATAACAAATTGCATTTATATTGGTACCTTTCATGTCGGGAAGACGTCCCAAAGTACTGGACAGTCAAGGATTTGCACCCGAGCTGTGGGTGGGAGTCAAGAAAGGTGGAACACAAAGGGGTGGGGGGATGACCAAAGCCACAGTTAAAGAGTAGGAAGATCTTAAGATGGGCATTGAAGGAGGCCAGGCAAAGAGATTCCCGATGGCCCTTCCTCAGTTTGCCTATCCTCACGGGCACAGCACACTAAGAAAAAGCTTTTGTAAAAGCTGCCAGATTTATCTTGTTTGCCTGATTATCACTTTAGCCTGCACCTTGGATCCAATTACTCCAGTTATATCATGACAAATGGCTTATGGAAGACTTCTTCAAAAGGGCATGTCATTCCTTTGCCATTGGCTTCTATTGCTTGAACAGCAATGAAGTTTAGGTAACCAGCTTGTGGATAAAATGCAGTGGTCTGAGAATATTAAAGTGTCACCAAATTATTGCACTGCACGTACGGCAAACGCTTCTGTGAGATTACATGTGACAAGAGATTATTGCATTAAGTGCAGTGTCTGCCTGAGTGACTGAGGTTCCAGGGTTGTGCTTTACCTGATGTTTACGTTATCCCAGCGGTAAGAACACTGACCTCGTAAGCGAGAGGACCCGGGTTCGATTCCCGGGTAGCGCGAGTTGTTAGGCAAGTTTCCTTAATCCACACACCTCTGTTTACCTAGCAGTAAGTAGGATCCCAGTTGTTAGTTGATTGGCGGATTGCTTTCCAGGGGTAAAAATCCCTTCAAAACAAATAAAATAAAAAAATCAATAATTTGGTCATTCATGGTCTTGCTCCCTCCTACCTACTATCCCCCTACCTACCTGCCCGTACCCTCCGTTCCTCTGGCTCCGGTCTGCTCCACATCCCCCGCCCTAACCGCCCTACCATCGGTGGCCGGGCTTTCAGTCTCTCAGCCCGTAGGCTCTGGAACTCCATCCCCCAGTGCCTGCGCCGCCTCCTCCCTTTCCTCCTTCAAGGCCGGTCTCAAGACCTTTCTCTTCGACCGTGTCTTCAGGTCCCCTCTCAATTCTCTAGCCCCTCCTCGCTCCCTCCCTTCCCTCCCCTCACCCTGACCATTTCCCTCCTGCTCAGGTCCCGACCCATCTGTCCAGAGCCTTGGGACGTCCTCCCGACGTATAAATGCAATCTTGTTGTTGTTGTTTGTTGGACACTGCTGTGAGCAATTGGCTGCTGCGTTTCACCCACAAAACTTACATTCAATTCATTTTACAATGTATTCTGTGAAGCACTTTGAGACATCTCAAATGAGGTGATCAGGCGCTATATCAAATGCAAGGATTATTATTATTATGGTCCAATTTAAGTAAGAGCTCTGAGTAACCAAAGACCATTGCAAACACTGAGTTTCATAGCTCTTCTGAGCCTCTGACTGTTGTATGCTGTAGCTACTACTGTGAAGTTCAGAAGGATGACTGGCAGCAAAGGAAAATAAACAGAAGAACCATTAATCCAAACACTTAAGTTCTATTCAAGCAATAATGAACTCAAATGTATGCACTTATCCAGCCTTCAACGTACCAGGGGCCAGTGGCTTTCAGTGAGGTTGAAAAGTATGGTGTTAAAGTTCATACCATTGTTGTGGTTGATAGTACTGTATGTTCAGTAGCTGGGAAGATGTACCCTGAGCCTGTTTTCACATGTTTACTGCCTTAAAATTATTTGACAAAAATGATAAATTATACTTGCAAATAACATCACAAGATGTATTTTTCCCCAGGACTAGAACCGCAGTGCTTCTGTAAAATGTTATCAAGAGATTCCTTTTAGGATAAAAAGCTGTGTCTATATTAGCAACCTAAGACTAATTTGTGTGTTTTTTAAACTACTTCATTCTAAGGATTGAAAAGCCCCACATTCCTTAAGAGGTCAATCCTTGTAAACTGGAGAGGAACAGAAAATGAAAGCAAATAAAGGAGTGGGGAGGGGGTTGGGGGGGACATGGCATCACACACACTCGCAAGTTTCCTGTTCTGAATTGATTAATCTTGTGAGTATCAACTTATGGGCAACATGTATTTTCCGGAGGTGGAAATACAATAATTATAATCCTTGCATTTGATATAGCACCTTATCACGTATTCAAGACGTCTCAAAGCACTTCACAGAATATACTGTAAGTGAATTGGCTGTATATTTTGTGGGTGAAACTGAGAGTTTAAAGAACTAGTGTCTCAACTACTTCACCCAAGAGGTTGTACTTCTAGCAAACCCCTATTCAACTAAACTATATAGTATCTCTGCCAAATCCAATCCTAACTTTGCCCAAAATCCAGATGTTATCCACCAGGGTTCACAGGAGAGCAACCTTGAAGGAAATAAATTAGTTACCATTTGGTCCAAATCCTCATCCTCACCTTCAAGGCCCTCCATGGCCTTGCCCCCTCCTACCTCTCCGACCTGCCAACCCCTTATCAACCTGCCCGCTCCCTCTGCTCAGCAGGCTCTGGCCTGCTCCAAGTCCCCTGCCTGGTCCGCCCCACCATCGGCAGTTGGGTCTTCAGCCTCTTTGCCCCCACCCTCTGGAACTCCACCCTACATTCCCTTCACCTCACTCCCTCCCTGGCCTCCTTCAGGGCACGACTCAAGACCCTCTTCTTCGACCGTGCCTTCTGTCACCCTCCTACCCTCACTGCCCTCCACCCTCCCTGATCCCAACCACTCCGTCTCAGGTCTTAATTCCTGACTGTTCAGCACCTTGGGATGTCCTCCCTACGTGAAAGGCGCTTTACAAATGTAATTTTGTATTGTATTGTGTGCTCCAGACATCAACTCCAGCTAGGTGCATGCACATTTTCAAGACTGAGATGCGTAGATATTTGTTATGTCAGGGATTCAAGGGATACAAGGCAAAGGTCAGTAATTGGAGTTGAGGTACAGATGATCATCAGCCATGATCTTACAAAATGTCGGAACAGGCTTGAGGTGGTGAATGGCCTACTCCTGTTTCTATGTTTCTATGTGTGTGTCAAAAAAGACTGGATTCAAAGCAAACACAATAACTGCATTTTAAACAGGGAATCCATTTTCTTAGCTAAAGTTAATCTCTATTTGTCTAAACTAATGGTTATTTTAAGGAGACATGGATACCCATGGTGTACTCCATAGATAAAGCGTGGACTCCACAGATAAAGCGCTCTGAGATACTACCCTGCGTGGAGGGCACTATGTAAGTGCAAGTTGCTGTTGTTGCACTATAATATAATCCTTGTATTTGATATCGCACCTTATCATGTCTTCAAGACATCTCAATGATCTTCACAGAATATACTGTAAAGTGAATTGATTGTATATTTTGTGGGATCTATACTGGACCCTATATGAATTGTATATACATTGCTGTGCGCGGCAATCTAAGTACATATAATAATAATCAAATAATCCTTGCACTTGATAATAATAATCGTTGCATTTGATAAAGCTCCTTATCACATCTTCGAGACGTCACAAAGCTCTTCACAGAATACATTGTGAAGTGAATTGACTATATTTTGTGGGAGAAACGCGGCAACAAATCATGCACTGCAGTGTCCCACAAACAGTCGTGGATTGAGTGATCAAATTATTATTTATTTGAAGGGAGAATTACCCCTGGAAAAGTGATCCTCCAATCGACTAACAGCTGTTTTCCTGCTTACTGCTAGGTGACAGAGGCGTGTAGAGTAAGGAAACTTACCCAATGTTTCGCCCTGCTGAGAATAAAACCCAAGTCCTCTCGCTTGCGAGGCGAGTGCTCTAACCACTAAACTTTAAAACCAAAGTCATGCCACCTGTTTAGGTCAGTGTTGACATGGTCTAGGCTCCACTTGATTTACGAATGCAGGAACTGTGCTCTATGGAAAGAAAATTGGGGCAACGCTGTATTATTAGAGCTTGCATTAGTTGGATGTGACGTGGAACCAAGATTTCTTCTGTCTGTTCAGGGGGACATTAAAGATCCCATGGCACTATTCAAAATGAGGAGTGGGTCTCTCCTAGTGTCCCAGCCAAACAATCCTCCAGATAAAATTGATCATTCACCTCCTGGATTCTTGTAGAATATTGTGCACAAATGCGCTGCCATGTTCATCTACAATGACATAATCACAATCTAATATGATTTACCTTTAATGATAATACACAATAAAAATGTAAGTGCTTTCTACAGCTATTATTCATACTATAATAATTTACCCTCCCATCATTTCCAGTTATTTCCAACTGTTAGGTTTTCTTTCCTTTTAAAAAGTGGGATACATTTTCATCTATTTTTGTCATTTCTCAGACCTGCTACGGAGAAGAACCTATCAAAATGTGGAAGTTAGAAATGATTGTCGCTTCATGGTGAGTTCCTTCGGATATAAATGTTAATTATATCTGATGACAAATTGACATCAACTGTAAAGCATTTCATACGAAAAGTTTACCCAGCCATATCCTTGAAAATTACAGGAACTAAATCCAAGTCAGGTATGATGTATTTTCTATCGGGTGGTCTACTCTAAATGCCGTCCAGTGTTTGAGCGTTTTATAGCAGAGGTATCAACTTGAATGGGGGAGATCAATCAAGCGCTGAATGCCCTTTATCTGCAGAATGTGATGGATCGTGCCAGGACGTGGAGTCCTGTAGCTCAGTGGTTATAGCACTTGCCTCACAAACGAGAGACCTGGGTTTGATTCCTGGCAGGGCAAAACTTTCGGCAGGTTTCCTTGCTTGACATGCCTGATAATAATCCCTCCCTCAAGAAAAAAAATAAACAATAATAATTTGGTCACTCAATCCACGACTGTTTGTGGGATACTGCTGTGCTCAATTGGCTGCTGTGTTTTGCCCACAAATATACAATCAATTCACTTCACAGTATATTCTGTGAAGCGCTTTAAGACATCTAGAAGACATGTCTCTCTCCCTCCCCGCTCAGCTTCTGGCTCTACTTAGGTGTTTTTTTAAAAAATTTAAAAATCTCATTGGCTACCTTCCTTGGAATATAGAGAAACTATTTCCTCTGGTAGGGGAATCCAGAACAAGGGGATAGAGTCTTAGAATTAGAGCTAGGGCATTTAGGAGTGAAATCAGGAGGCAATTTTTCAGACACATAGTAGCAGAAATCTCTCTCCCCCAAAAGGCGCTGAATGCTGGATCCATTCAAATTTTCGAAGGCTGAAGTGGATAGATTTCTGTTAGGTAAGGGAACAACAACAACTTACATTTATATAGTGGCCCTCATGCAGGATAGTGTCCCAGAGTATTTAAAGAATCAAGGGATAGGGGGCAAGGACGTGTAATTGTAGGTGATGTACAGATCAGCCATCATGTGGAATAGGCTCGAACAGCTGAATGGCCTATTCCTGTTCCTATAAATGTATTGGAAGGGAGGTGGTAAGTAGGGTTTCCTTTGAGCTGAACTGGCTCCAGGGTGACATGCTTGGCAACCAAATGCTAGAATTGAGTCAAACCCTTTGTGGTGGTATCAGTAGTCCAGTTCCTGAGACAAATGGGTCTACAGTATTCCAGGGCACTGCTGATGACAGACCAGCCAGCCTGGCTTCTCAGGGAGACTTGGGAGGGGCAAACTAATCATGATGGCTGGTGCAGGGTTAATAAGTTAACAGAAGTTCCCACTTCTGTTAACTTATTAAACCTGCAAGTCAATGCCCTAATGGGTAGAGTGGTCCTAGCTGGACAAGCAGCAGGAGCTCAACAGAAACTCTCAAGGCAAGCTATGTGGTTTATGTTGATTAAACTTCAGCAGTATCTTGACCCACACACACTCTGGGTCCCCAAGCTTTGGCTCTTGCCAATTCGTCTTATACACCTCGGAATTAGGTAAGCAACCCTCCAGTGAGAGTCAGCATTGTATTCCAGCTCCAGGGAAATTTCCATGGGCAGGTGGCATAGACTCTTGTCTGATCTCCCTGATTTGGATACTCTTAAGCACAATGTTGGGTTTCTGCACATGTCAGACACCTGACTGACCAAAACAAAACTTTTAAACAAAAACAGAATTGCTGGGAACACTCAGCAGGTCAGACAGCATCTATGGAGAAAGGAAAGTGAGTCAACGTTTCAGATCCATGACCCTTCATCAGAACACCGTTTTGTGTTTCCAGCAACTTTTGTTTCAGATTTCCAGCATCTGCAGTTGCGTTAAAAAAAAGTTTTATTGTTGTTGACATTGCTGTAATTAAAAACCTAGCATCTTTAGAAGGAATTTAAGCCATGCCTTTATTTGCCTTTTACCTAAATTTACAGCATCCAATGATGCACAATATCCCGAGCACAGCAACTATGAAACCTATATCTCGGGGTGTGCAAAGACTGAATTAATGAACAATTGTGTGGTGAGTAGGAGCGATGAGCAATTGCTTGCCTGCTGAATTTTCTCCCCACTGACAGCAGTCCGCTTGCCTCTGCTTGCTGCTTCCACTGACATCCTGAGCCACAGCAATTCATTACTGTACTGGGAATGCTCATAAATCGGAAAAAAGGGGTTATTTAAAGTCGCTCATGGTTTATTCCTGTCTGTTCCATCGCCAGTGTTTCAGAAGGCAACTCCTCACCTCTTTGATTTCAGATGCACATAGAACAGTAATTCTTAAAATAGTCCATTGTGGAGATAAGGAGAAAATAGACCTTCAGGCGGCTTTCTGTCTCATACTGCTAATCACAGTCCAAATACGTCCTCAAGTAGTATTTGTGGACTCGAGGTAAAGCATATTCTTTAATGTTTTAATAATGTAGCGGTTTTTCGTATGCAGCTTTTGCTCCTTTAGGAGTTACAAAATAAACTATTAAAGGGCTGACAAGAAGTTGGATGGCTGACAGGTTTCAGAGCTTGGATTGTCAAGGATTTCATGGGTATTTCCCTGCAGTCAATAATCATAATAAAGTAGCATTTTATAAAGCAGATCCACCCAGATTAGGCAGTGTGTTATTATTGTAGCTGAGTTTTCACAAGTAAAGTTAGATTGGAGTTTGACAAGTTATTTGCATGAATATAAGATCTTATAATAATAATAATCCTTGTATTTGATATAGCGCCTTATCATGTCTTCAAACCATCTCAAAGCGCTTCACAGAATATACTGTAAAGTGAAACAAAAACAGAAGTCGCTGAACACTCGGCAGGTCAGGCAGCATCTATGGAGAAAGGAAAGTGAGTCAAAGTTTCGGGTCCATGACCCTTCGTCAGAACTGGGCCATTTTGGGGTTGAGAGGCTTTTAAGAGCTAACAGAGAGGGGGAGGCAGGACAAGGAAGACAAAGGAGAAAATGGGGTAGAGGACAGGGGATGATGGATTAAAGAGGTGTTAATGATGTAAAACAAAGGAGGGATTGCAACAAAGCAGGCAGACCAGAGAGAGAAAAGGTGTGTCTGGGACCAACATGATGTGGTAATGGTCACAGAAGAAGGGGAGGGGGGAGAATGTGAGCTGTTATGGTCTGAATTTTTTTTTAATTAATACTGAGGCCAGAGGGCTGTAAGGTCCCTAAGCAGATACACGAGGTGCTGTTCCTCGAGCTTGCGCTGTGGCTCATTGGAACAGCATAAGAGTCCGTGGATGGAGAGTTCAGAGTGCGAGTGGGTGGGAGAGTTGAAGTGGCAAGAAACCGGAAGCTCGGGGTTGTGCTTTCGGACAGAATGGAGGTGTTCAGCAAATCAGTCGCCCAATCTGCGTTTCGTCTCCCCAATGTAGAGGAGATCGCATCGTGAGCAGCGAATGCAGTAAACTACATTGGTGGTATTGCTTGTAAATCACTGTCTCACTTGAAATCTGGGGCCCTGGACAGTGGTATGGGAGGAGGTGAAAGGGCAGGTATTGGATCTGCTGCACTGGCATGGGAAGGTGCCAGGGGGAGGAGAAGAACTGTTGACGGTGATGGAGGAATTAACCAGGGAGTCATGGAGGGAACGGTCCCTTCGGAATGCTGAGAGGGGAGTGGAGGGAAAGATATGTTGAGTGGTTGGATCACACTGGAGTCCTGACCCAACTGTACAGTGCCTTGGGACGTCCTCCCGACGTGAAAGGCGCTCTATAAACGGAATCTTGTTGTTGTGGAGATGCCGGAAATGGCAGAGAATTATTTTTGGGATGTTGAGGCTGGTGGGGTGGAAAGTAAGGACTAGGGGGACCCTACCACGATTCTGGGAAGAGGGGGAAGGGGTGAGGGCAGAGTTGCGCAAAATAGGGCGCACACGATCAAGGGCCCTGCTTACTACAGTGGTTGGGAATCCTCGGTCGAGGAAAAAGGAAGATATTTCAGCTGCTCTGACGTGAAAGGTGACATCATCAGAGCAGATGCGGTGGAGGCAGAGGAACTGGGAAAAGGGAGTGGAGTCTTTACAGGAGGTGGGGTGGGAGAAGGTGTAGTCAAGGTAGCGGTGGGAGTTGGTGGACTTGTAAAAGATATCTGTAGATAATCTATGCCCCGAGATGGAAATGGTGAGGAAGGGAAGAGTTGGAGCTGGACCATGTGAATGTTATGGAGAGGTGGAAGGTGGAAGTGAAATTGGTGAATTTTTCCATTTCACTGCAAGAGCAGAAAGTAGCCTCAACACAGTCATCGATGTATCTGAGGAACAGGTCAGGGAGCGGACCTGAGTAGGCCCGGAACAAAGAGTGTTCCCGGTGGCCAACAAACAGGCAGGCGTAGCTGGGACCTACCCATGCGGGTTCCCATAGTGACACCTTTTACTTGGAGAAAGTGGTTGAAGTTGAAGGTGAAGTTGTTCATTATCAGAACATGTTTAGCCTGGCGGAGGAGGGTGATGGCGGATGGAGACTGGTTGGGCTGCTGTTCGAGGTTTTACCCTTTGTTTTGCATCATTATCTCCTCTTTAACCCATCATCCCCTGTCCTCTACCCCTTTTCACCTTTGTCTTCCTTGCCCTGCCTACCCCCTCCCTGTAGCCCTTAAAAGCCTCTCCCTCCCAACATGCCCCGATTTGTTGACTCACTTTCCTTTCTTTATAGATGCCGCCTGATCTGCTGAGTGTTCCCAGCGACTTCTGTTTTTGTTTCAGATTGCCAGCATCTGCAGTATTTTGTGTACTGTAAAGGGAATTGACTGTATAGTTTGTGAGCTTCAACCTGATATACAAGGTGCAAAACTGGTGCGCTTTGCACCTTATATACATCCCATTGAAAAGTGAATCACAACTTCACGAGAAAATAAAATTTAAACGTGCCCTCAGGATATCGTCCAAAGTCCATCCCCGGCCACACGGAATTATAGGTAAAGCTGGACAAAACTCTCCATGTGTTGGATCCGTAGAGAAACAAATTGACCCGACCAAGCAATCAAAGCTTTCGGAGTTTCAAACCCCCCAAAACATGTTATTCGTTGTTGTTATGCAATTTTAATTCGTTTCCTCTCTTTAATCGGGTCAGACGCGCAAGCAGATCAGTGGTGGCCGTGATTTGAAGTCCCCTTTTGCATCTCGCCAGTTGCATTCACCAGCGAATGAAAACAAGGGGCACAAGTCTTTACACAATAAATCAGAGACCAGATCAGAGCCCCTGGGGGGGGGGGGGGGGCACAGCATGGTGTGCTCTGCACAGCGGCCAGCAGGGGGCGAGGCGAGGCGAGCAGCGCCGCGCATGCGCGGACACTGAAGCCCGCCGGGAATTGCAGTTCACCCCCATCCTCCGCCCCGCGGGCTGCGCATGCACCGCGACCGCGAGGCACGCTGGGAACTGTAGTCGCTTATTGCCCCCTCCCCTTCCCGCTCGTGTGGACGGAGGGCATATGGCCGTGACTACAGGTCCCGGCATGCCCCGCGCGCCCGCCCGCCCGCCGTCACAGAAGCAGCGGGAAGCCCGCGGAGCCGCGCCCGTGTAATGACCGGGTCAGAGGGCGGCTCCGGCAGCCCGGGCACTGCCAGGCGGGCAGGGCAGGGCGGGCACTGCCAGGCGGGCAGGGCAGGGCGGGGCAGCCCGGGCACTGCCAGGCGGGCAGGGCGGGGCGGGCACTGCCAGGCGGGCAGGGCAGGGCAGCCCGGGCACTGCCAGGCGGGCAGCGCAGGGCGGGCACTGCCAGGCGGGCAGAGCAGCCCGGGCACTGCCAGGCGGGCAGGGCGGGGCAGCCCGGGCACTGCCAGGCGGGGCGCGGCACTCCGCTCTCACAAATAAAAAGACATCGAGACAACCCGCGTGTAGGATGAACCCCGACAGCAGAGCTCACGGGGGATGCGGCGCCTTTCACCATCACCACCTTTCACTCCATCAGCTCAGGGCACCTCTCACACACACACGTGGGGGGGGGACCGCCGCTCTGTGGGCGAACCCCACCCCCCACACAGCAAATCCCCACAAACTGACACGAAGCCCCCGCAACGTTGCCTTCCGTTGCAGTGAATCGAATGCAAGGAGCAGTATTATTAGTATTAGTAGTATCCAATCATTTGTTTTCTCTCTCTCTCAAGACCTCCGGGACCTTTATTTCACGTCAAAGCTGCGACGTAAGTGGAGCTTCTTATTTTTGGATCGACCTTTAACTCTCGTCTGATCCGTCAACGAAGGGAAACGTACCTTTACCGCCAACTCACTCTTAACCACCGGGAACCTGCGGAGGCCGCCCCTCCCGCCCTCCGCTTACACTGTGTGTTCAGGGATCGTTGCTGCAGCCGTCGCAACGTGTGTATTTCTGCGTTTCCGAAGCTATTATAGGGGGTGGAGGGGCGGAGGCGGGAGGGAAGTGATACGGTTAATGAATATTTATAGAGAGCACAGCCTTTTTTTTTGTTAATACGGCGGATAAGAACACACGTGAGCGCGTCAATTATTCATCCTGTGGTGGGAGTAGCGCCTCCCGGCCCTGCGACCAACCAATGTGGGCAGATCGGGCGGGTTAACGCCCCAATTGGGCGTGTTTCTGTATTGCACGGTGAGCGGGGGGGGGTGTGGGCGGGGACATAAGAATAAGTAAAGTCCTTTTTTAATTTTTCCCCCAAAGTTAAGGTTTTTTTTTCTCGTAAAACCATCTCCTTTTGAGGGACCATTTTTTTTATATAAAGAGAGAAGCATCTGCGTGGCCCGGCCCGGCCCGCCCCCCCCAACACATCCACCCCAATCATCACCACCACCATCATCATCATCATCACCACCAACGCAGTGAACCATTGGGGCTACTTTTGGGCTCGCAATTGGGCTACCAAACGGATGATTCTGATCTCCGGCCGCCCCACACACCGCCTGTGTGTGACTCCCCCTCTCTGTCTCTCTCTCTCTCCGCTCCTCGCGCAGTTCCCATGATGGCGACAGAAGGCGGCGGCGGCGGCGCTGGAAGGCGGCGGCCCGCGACGTTCCACCCCCGATAATGGGCGAGCGTTCGGCGCCCCCGGGCCCGCGTTCCATCCTCTTGTCTCCGATTGTCTGCCCGCGTTCCACCGCCGCCCCCCTCCCCCCCCCCGCGCCCCCCCCCGCGCCCGCGGCGATGGTGTGGGAGCCGAGCAGAGGGCAGCGGCCGGCGGCCCCGCACCCACACCCGCACCCGCCGCGGGGCTGCACCTCAGGGGCAGGGACAGGGGCAGCGAGGCGCCTGGATTCCTCCAGAGTCAGCCTCGGTGCTGCTGCTGCACACGTTTCCTCCTCGTCCTCCTCCTCCTCTCCGCTCCCCAACCCCCTGAGCCACACCGGCGGCGGCAACAGTTGGAACAGCGATTCCAATTCCTTGCTCCTGAGGAGACGACTCAGGAGGAACCTCTCCACCACCACCACCACCACCACCACAGCGGCGGCGGCGGCGGGAGGCGCCTCTTCCTCCGGCAGCACCCGCAGCCTGGACCGTAAGAACATGGTGGGCTTGAAGCACAGGCTGCTGACCCTGGCGGACAGGGAGTGGGTGAGGGCGGACTCGCAGAGGGGTTGTCTGCACCTGTACGACAGGCACATGTCTTCTTACCTGCGGCCGCTCCTGTGCACACTGCAGACCACAGCGTCCGAAGTGGCCGCCAGACTGCTCCCCCACCCCGGCCACCCGGGGGGGGGGAGGGCGGCCCCGAGGGACGGTGTCGGAGCGGCCAAACTGGGATCGTTGGACAGCATTGTTGGAGGGAGGATCGGGGCAATGAGGACTGTTGGTGCCGGGTCCGGGTCTGGGTCCGGGTCCGGGTCCGGGTCTGGGTCGGCTTTGCTGGGCGGGTCAGGCCAGGCAGACGCTGCTCGTGCCAGGCCAGGAGCTTCCTCAGGCATTGCTGCTCCCAGGCAGGTCACTGCTAATGGGAAGCTGAGGCCACTGGGCACTGCAGGGCAGCAGTCAAATACTGATACTGCCAGACACAGGCACGGGAATGCTGCTTTTACAAGGCTGGGGCTGTCACTGCACACCGACAGTGCCACACAGGGCATTGCCACACACATGAATCCTGCAAGTGCCAGACAGGGGAACGCTTTTATAACCACTGTCGGAGAGGGACCAAACTCTGATACTTCTGGGCTCAGGTTGGACAATGGTTCCGCGAGAGTTGGATCACCAAACAGTGCCACTGTCAAGTTGGCGACGGTAGACCGCGCCGCTGCCGGGCGCAGACCGTCGCTGGACAGCAGCGTAACGAAAAGCGAGCACGCAAACGGCGATGCGACAAGTGGTGCGGTTGTCAAAGCGGAGTCTCTGGACTATTACTCCAGAGCCGAGGTGAGGCGAGACATTCTTTCCAGCAAACAGGAGCTGGCGGTCAGCGGGAATGTCAGGGCAAAGCCTGACGACACCTGTATTTCAGGAATGGGGCCAACAGACGTCACGTTCACATCTATGCTGTACGTTCAACTTCACGGTGAAACTGCCAGGAGACTGGAGCCGCATGAAAATCCCCTTAAAATACAAAACGAGTACCTTTTTAAACTGGGATTTAAAGATCCTTGCAGGGTGCAGGAAGAAGGCATGGATGTTGAGATTGGCTGTCTAATACGATTTTATGCAGGTAAGGTGGTTGGGTTGTGCTCATTGGGCAACAGCTGATTTGTGTTTTTCTTTGATTTGAAAAAAATAATCATGTCCGTTTCAAAATTTAGGAAAATTCCGGTCAAGTTGTTTTGTGGAAATGCTTAGGATTGAGCACGTTCTTCAATGAAGTTGCTGCTTTTTTTTTTGGAGGGGGGGGGGGGATGAAATTGAGTGTTACCACAGCCAGACAAATGTTTTGATAATACTGTACTGCAAGCATTATTGGAGATAATGCTATTGTGATCCTGGAG
Source organism: Callorhinchus milii (assembly GCF_018977255.1). Lineage (NCBI taxonomy): Eukaryota > Metazoa > Chordata > Chondrichthyes > Chimaeriformes > Callorhinchidae > Callorhinchus > Callorhinchus milii. The sequence continues at coordinate 43,214,926 of NW_024704743.1, forward strand.
CCTTCGAAAGATGGGAATGTTGTTGCTGGGTACATATTTTTAAATATGATTTAATACTCGTTTAACATATTGTGAGTGCCACATGAGCTGCTTGAGTTACATGAATAAAATGCTGCCCAAACACCATTAGCCCATATTTTGCTAAGTATGGAATGTAATACCTCAGACTGCATTGCCGGTTTCATACAAAGCACTTGATGTAGGCACAAGTATCTGTCAGCCTCTGAATAATTACACCCATCATTGGTCTGTGGTACTATTTCCATTATATTTTGGATTACTCTGACTATACTTCCTGGAGTTGGATTAACATTTAGCCTGGTTTCCAGTGTATTTGCATTGAAGTGCATAATTGTACTGCTGTTAATAATGCACTTGAGTTGCTTGACTCTCTTCCAGAATGTGTTGTACAAAAGATTCTGGTGCTGTATTGAGCTACCTACATTATGTGTTATATGGGATTTATCACTGCAAGTTTATTGTGTTACCGAGGAATGAATATAGCACTTTCACCCAATGGATCAGCAGTGCTTTTGTTTCTGATGAAAACATGCAAGTACTAAAATGTACTTTATTCTGATAATAATAATCCTTGCATTTGATATCGTGCTTTTTCACGTCTTCTCGACGTCTCAAAGCGCTTCACAGAATATACTGTGAAGTGAATTGACTGAACATTTGTGGGCGAAACGCAGCAGCCAATTGCGCACAGCAGTGTCCAACAAACAGTCGTGGATTGAAGTGACCAATTTATTTATTATTTTTTTTGTTGGGGCATTATTATCAGATGTGTGGAGTAAGGAAATTTGCCCAAGGTTTTGCCATGCTGGGAATCAAACCCACGTCTCTTGCTTGCGAGGCGAGTGCTCTAACCACTGAGCTACAGGACTCCAGGACTAGTACTGTAGATTTAAGCACAAGCTATTTCTGACTCACCTGGTACATATGTTCTGCAACAGTTGCCAGACTTACCAAAATCTGATGTATTTGGCTGGATACTGTTGAGATAGCCAGGATTTAGTTGTTAGCAGGACTTAAAGAAGTTGCAGAATCAGTGCCACCTGTAAATGTACCAAAAGGACTATATAGTAAAGATAGTGAAGTACAATGAATCTGCTGAACCAATACGTACATCCTAATGACAATAAGAATGTTAACCACACTTGCGCATTTTTTTTGTTTCCTTTGCTGGAAGGTACAAGATGCCCCAAAACAGCCACTGCAGTTTGCAGTCTGCAGTATTCATCCAATGTGGAAGGCTCTATGTCAAATGTACTAATGATAATAATCCTTGCATTTGTTATTGTGCCTTATCACATCATTGAGACGTCTCAAAGAGCTTCACAGAATATACTGTAAAATGCATTGACATTATATATTTTGTGGGTGAACGTAAAGATTATTATAGACCTCTTTGAAAAAGGTGTATTGGTAATTGGTTTGTGAGTTGCTGGACCTGATATACATCTGCGCTTGCACGCTTCCATAGATTACACTGAGACAGGAATTTCACCCAGCATTGCATGGAGCCCACAAAACAGTTGAAGCACGACCATTACTTTGTTCGCTGAATGCCATTCATAATTTTGTTTCTGATAACTGATACTGTCAGTGAGTGAATGTTGCTTGTGTCATACACCATATGTGATAGTGACACATTGCATTCTCCTTGACCGGTGCAACTCAATACACCACAATTTCAGAAGTGTGATATTTGTGTCTGTCATATGTACAGTTTACAGCATTTGATTAAGCTTGCAGATTTCTAATTTTAATCGGTAAAATTTGCTGACATTCAGGCTGCTAAATTTTCTGTAAATCAAGGAAAACCAGTTACAATCATTTAACTTTTTAAAAAAAAAAAATCATTTTGAACTACCAAAGGTTCCTCATTCACCAAACCTGTGCGCAACCTCAGTGTTCGGTTGTCCTTCCTACCCTGACCCACACTGCTTTCCTCCACCTTCACTGCATTGCATGCCTCAGACCCTATCTCACCCCCAAATGCTGGTGAAACCCATATCCATGCCTGAGTTACTTCCTACCTTGACGTCTCAAATGCACTCACTGAACTCTATAGTTCCACAAGGTCCAACTCATACAAAACTCTGCCATCCACATCCTCAGTCATACCAAATTCCACAAGCCTGTCATCCCAATCCTTGCTGGGTTCCGCTGGCTCCTTGTCTCACATGCAAATCCCATTATGTCCTAGCACCTCCATACCTCTCTGACCGACTCGCACCCCTCTCCTCTGACCTGCGTTCATCTGTTACTGGTCTACTACGAGTCCCTGAACCTTTCCCGCCACCATTGATGGCTGTGTATTTAGTCCTCTGCCTCAAACCTCTGGATTTCCCTCTCTCAATGTCTCTGTTTAACCTCTTTTTTAGTGTTTAAATCCCATTTTAAGACCTGAGTCTCTGGTCATCTCCTCCTTTTCTCTTGCTTAGAGTCCAATCACGCCACTGTGTAGTACACTAAGATGCTATTCTGTGTGAAGGCCACAATATAAAATGCAAGTTGGTGTAAAAATTTAAAGAAATCAAGACCAATGTTAAAATATAAAACTAGTCAAATTAAATTTAAAAAACTAGCATATGGTGTGCTATAATATGATAGTAATAATCGTTGCAATTAATATAGCGCTTTTCACGTCTTCTAGACATCTCAAAGTGCTTCACAGAATATACTGTGAAGTGAATTGACTGTATATTTGTGGGCGAAACTTGCAATCATAGCTTCTGAGTTGCACAGGTTATTATTAAGAATGATAAATTGTGTAATTATTGAATACAAGTAAATAAATGCTTATCATTTACAATTTCTGCCATGTTAGTTTGGATTCATTTTGATGATGGAATTGAAGTGTAAAATAAAGAAACCAATTTTGCCGACTGGTCTTTCCAGCTAAATTGTGAAACAAAAACACATGTTGTTTTTTCTTTCCCTCTAGATTTCTGCTTGTTTCTAACTACCTCTGATCCATTTTCTTACTCCTAGCACTTCTGTTGAACATTGCAGCTATTTTGTTTTGACTCCAAGTGGTCACCAGTGGTGCAAATTTGAATTATTTTCTTCTGAATTATTGATGCCCTGGAACAACTTTAACACCAAGCTGCTGAATCGAGAGATCATTAGAGGCAGTGTATAAAATGCAGTTAGCTACTAATATAAACAACAAAGCTGAAAACCATCATGGCATCATTTTAATGGTCGTATTGGTATCGCACTTGTTCGGTACTCCGTTATCAGTACTTCTGTTCTTAAAAAAANGTGTTCTCAGTGCAGTCCTTGGGAACCATGTACTTTTAGATATTATACTTGGTATATCTTGAAATGCAGAGTAGCAGGTATTAACTGAACACTTTGTAGTGGGGGCAGGCTGTATTATATAATTTCTTGACTGTGAAGAAATTTTTCCTCACTGACTGCTCTTCCCCTCCAAGTCCTCCTGATGAGCCAGGGCAGCGAGTCTGTCATCAGCAATGCCCCTAGAGACAGCTCAGCCCCAAGGAGACCCCACTTACCTCCTCCTTTTAACTGTTTCACCCCCCCCCCCCCCACCCCACACGCACACACACACACGAGACGTAGGCTATACACTCAGCTGAGTATACTAATATAAATTCAACAATAATAGGCACAATGTTCAACAACATTTTCCATCTTAAAGCTTTGTAGTGTTTTAGCACTGCCCTACAGATTCACATTAGCAATGTTATGATTCTTCCTTATATGATGTCTGACCCACTGTTAAGCCTTCTGAGATCTTATCCCACAGTAAAGCTGCCATACAAATGAAGTTGCTGTGCACAAAATTAACTTCTGTACTGCAACAAAATGAATTGTGTGAATATTTCTGGCTTTTTGCACATGATGGTTTCAGAAATCGTGTGTGTGTGTGTGTGAATATACTGATATATTTTAATAACAAGTGCTACTAGTTTGACTAAGTCTTTTGGGTTTGAACTGTGCATTAAAAAATGGTTTGAATAAGGTAAAGTTAACGATTGATATTTTTATGTAATCTTGCCATTTGGCCACCAGGAGCAATGATTCTAACAACTTGAAGGAACTTTTTTAAAAAAAAATACATGTTTGGAAGTGTAGCAACACGTCCTACGGTCTGTCCATGGTTCCTATGACAACGATTAAGGCCTGTGATTCACCGCGCATACCCTTTTCAGGCAGAGAAATCTTGTAGAAACCAGAGCTGAAGAAGCTTCTCAGAATGGCTGCATGTTTTGTTTGAATGGCTCCTGGTGCAGCCTAACATTGCCCTGCATTAAAATCCGGTCTTGAATATGGCCAGAGATGTTCTGCATTAAAAGCCTATTCTAAATGGATGGAATGAGATCAAGTGTCCTTACCTCTGAACGATTTCTGACATTCTCAAACAGTAACTATTGAACGTATTAAACTAAAAAATCCCCACATGTCGTCCATTTGACAAAGTAAATGAAGAGATCAGTTTTTAATTTGCAAGGATCACATTTTTAAATAGGATTGTTATTAAAATCGCAGGAACGTTCTGGGAACCCGGTGTTTGTTCTTCCATTAGTACGGCGACTGTAGTTAACACCACTGAAAACACAAATTAATTAATGATCGGTGAGTAATCCTAGCTTATTTTCTTCAGGTGATGTAATACATATGGGACATACATTACAGTAATTTCCAATTCGTTAGAAGTTTGTAGACTACTATTAAACTGAGGGCTATAAAAATAATTTGTAAAATGAGTGAATGAGAAAATCCATTGGACTTGTGACACATCGAGGATTTTAGTTCCTGATATAGTCTGAAATGTAAGCCAACTGAGATCTTGATGATTGCTTCAAAAATCTTAAATTATAACAAAAATCAATCACTCATTCACTGAATTTTTAATGTCCACTTGAACGGACAGACAGGAACTCTGCTTTGATGCCTTCTTCAAACGATGGTGCCTCATAGTGAGCTCACGGTTTGGGCTGATAGTCCAGTGCAGTACTGGGGGGTAGGGGGGGAGCATTGCATCGTTAGAGGTGCAGTCCTTCAGATGACATGTTAAATTCAGGCAATTGAGGTTCAGTCTGCCTGTTAATGTGAATTGTGAAGATCCCATGATACTGTTTGAGTTTCTCACTCTGGTTAAATGTGGACGAGATAAACACTTGTGCGCAAAATGGCTGCCACTTGTCTTACAAATACTGTCACTACAACTCTTTGTGAAGTACTTGGAGACGCTTTGATGCTTGTTAACACTATAATCAAGTGCTAGGAATATTTATTGATGCATTGTTGTCTAAGGAGATTTTTTTAAAAATAAAGTCTATAACCAACACATTTTTGGTGTTTTTTTGCAGTATTTGAATAAGGATGGTATTCTCTATGCGCATTATCCCTGCGATAACCAAAGATGAGTGTATTTGTCCTTGTTGAATCCTTTCCTGGACGCATATGTACAATTTAAAATACAAATCCTTACAAAGTACTGCCCTAAAACAGGAAATGATGCTACTAGCTTTTAAATGTATTAAATGCAACCCTCTTCTGACTGTGAGATTACCTACATAATTTGCTTTACTGTACCAAATATTATGATAGTGTAAGTAGAGAAAAGAACTTCTTCGCTGAAGTTAATTGTACCCCAACCTTATAAAATGTAATTCACAATACCTGTACTGTATTAACTACACTAGTTCCTCTTTGTTGACTAAGGTGTTAGTTAAAATGCTTTCTGTCGTCAACACTGTAATTCACAGAGCACAACATCTTGGTTCTCCTTTGGATAACTTTAGTCAATACCAGTTTGACCCCCACTACCCCTGGCTAATTAAGTCTGCGAGAAGCTTGCCATTTTTCAAACTAATTGGCCAGAGTCACTCATTCATCTTGAGAGCTCAATCCTTCTTGATTTTAAATGTCGCCAAAGCAGCCTGTGGCCAGAGTGGCTTTGCCCCTTGTGAAATCTGTAATGATCTTGGGGACAGAAATGTTCTTTGGCCACTTCCTTTAATCCAGTTACATATTCCACTGTGTGGCTTTCTTTCACTTTTCCCCCACGCCCCGATTGTAAGAGTCCATGACAATTGGTCATGCGGTTCCCTGTCTTTTCTCACTTCCTCTCCGTGATAATCTCGCAACAATCCTGATTTTCTGAATTAAAGTGCAACCTTCATTTGAACGGATTACAAGTCTTCTGTCTTTTTGGCCATCAGTGGTCGCACGTTTATTGTGTTCATTCACACAGTAGAAGTGAAATAAAGGCAGGTGAAGCCTTGTGTTGCAGTTCATAAAGTAAATCATCTCAAATCACATTAAGGACTGTAGCAATAAAAAGTTGCAACAAGATCTTGGGTAGCAGGTTCTATATATCAGTCTGACTGTTGGTGGGTGAAGGGAGACAAATGCTGTACTCCGTTCTCGCATGTAGAGCAGGAAAAATAGTGAGTTAAATTGCTGTGGTTACTGTTTATTAGGGAAGGTGGAGTCCTGTAGCTCAGTGGCTAGAGCACTCGCTTTGCAAGTGAGAGATCCGGGTTCGATTCCCGTAAGGGCGAAACAAAAATTTAGATAGGTTACCTTACTCCACACACCTCTGTTTACTGGGTCGTTAGTTGATTGGCAGATCGCCTTTCCGGGGGTAATAATTCCTTCAAATTTTTTTTTAAAAATGATCACTCAATCCATGACTGGTTGTGGGACACTGCTGTGTGCAATTGGTTGCTGTGTTTCACCCACAAAATATACAATCGATTCACTTTATAGTATATTCTGTGAAGCGCTTTGAGATGGCTCGAAGACGTGATAAGGCGCTTTCAAATGCAAGTATTATTAAAGTGCATACTGCAGTCCAACCTGTAAAGTGGGGGAAGATGTTAATGGTTGAACACATATGAGGATAATTTTAGCAATCTTGGAAAACAAGAAATAGTCTGTATTTTATAAAATGCTCTACATAATTCTACGCTATTATATTCAGCATGACAACCTGTCAGATTTTTTTTCATTGAAACCAATTGTTTGAAATCTGAAAAGACATTTCAGTAGCAGAAACACTAGGAGATGCACAAAGAAAGTGGAATGTGGATGATTTTCATGCACCTCCTGTTGTGAAGTGGAACTGATTAGATTTGAAGTGAAATGCAGATTCTGGTGCTTGCTTCCCTGCAATGCACGTGCTGTCTTGCAGTTCCTTTCTCTGTTTGCTTGTTTTTGAATAAACAATGGCAGTACTGTACTGTTTTTCTGACTAAAATGTAACAGAGAAATCCTATGTACTATAGTTTTGCAACAGAATTTAAACTATCCCCAAGCCAACGTGAGTTTATTCCCAGGATGGGAAATGACACTACTGTTGTGTTTTAATGCTGTACCTCATTCATGGGTACAGCATTAAAACACAACACAAATTAAACATGTTAATTGCAACAGCCTTACTCTGATTATTTTAGTATCCTTCCATTGATGGGAACAGTAGAGCTCTTGCAGATAGTGTCATTCCTTGCCTTCTTGCAATAGTTGTACTGTTAGTAGAAGAATACCAAAATAATCTCATTAAGGTGCGCGCTCTTGCATTTAAAATGTTTAATTTGTGATCTCAGCTGAGAGGTATCAGCACAATTGGCCAGGGAGCGGTAAAACCAGTCATGGTTCCCATTCCTGATTGCTATCCAATCCACAATCCACAACATGGAATTACAGAATGCACAGCAGGGAGGTCATTTGGCCCTAGTGGTTTGGTGCTGGCTCCTTTACTGAAGCCATTCAATTCCATTTGCCCTACTCCCTCATCCCACACCCATTAATATTGAGGAAGTCCACCTAGACAATGTATAGACAATGTAACTTCCTGCTCTGTGTGGCTCACTGAATAACCTTGCTGAGCTTTTGGGAGCCAGAAATTTGCTCTTTAGAATACATTAAAGTACTTTAGAATATGCAGCACAGAAAAAGGCCATTTGGCCCAACTGGTCTATGCCGGTGTTTATGCTCCGCACAAGCCTTCTCCTTCCCTTCCTTAACTAAGCCTTCAAGCATAACCTCCCATTCTTTTCTCCCACATGTTCCTATCTTGCTTTCCCTTAAATACATCTATGCTATTTGCCTCAATAACTCCTTGTGGTAGCATGTTCCACATTCCCAGTACTCTTTGTGTGAAGAAATTTCTTCTAACTTCCCAATTTGATCTATTTGTGACTGTTTTGTATTGATGGTCCCTGGTTTTGGTCTCCCCCACAAGTAGAAACATCTTCCCTATGTCTATCTTCCCTATCCTTCAAAAATTTAATCAGGTCACCCCTTACCCTCCTCTTTTCAAGAGAAAAGAGTCCAAGCATGTTCAGCCTTTCCCAATAGGTATAACCTCTCAGTTCTGGGATCATCCTCGTCAATCTCCTTTGCGCCCTCTCCATAATGTGGGGACCAGAACTGCACACAGTATTTTAAGTGTGGTCTTACCACGGTTTTATAGAGGTTTATCATAACTTCCCTGCTTTTCATTTCTATCCCTGTAGAAATGAACTCCAATGTCTGTTTTTTTTTATGGCCTTATTAACCTGTGTTGCTACTTTTAGTGAATTGTGTAAGTGTACCCCAAGATCCCTTTGCTCCTCTACCCCATTTAGGTTTTTATTTTCCAAGATGTATGTGACTTCCTTATTCCTTCTACTAAAATGTACCACCTCACACTTTTTTCTACATTGAAATGCATTTGCCATTTAAATGCTGAGACAGAACAGTAATTTGTTTTGGCTTTCCTTTTACTTGTAAGGGATTCTTAGGGACAGTACTTGGAGCAGATTAAGAAGCTATGTTGTTGCATAATCTCTGCAGTCTGCCCTACAACACCAAATGTGTTACACAGTGCGATAATCTATTAGTGTTCAGGGTAGACGCTATTATTTCAGGTACTGCAATTTAGAATATTTCTCGGGTTTGAGTGCAGTCATTCTTATATTACCACATCTCTGATGTACTAAAGTTAACCATACAGCCTCTGTAGCTAATCGTGCTATTGGTTGATGTTAAAGAGGCATGAACAACTTGAACCACAAGCCACTATGTCAATATAGACCGAGTCTTTACTTTGAAAATCCTCCACAAATATTAAAGCTCCCGTTGCACCGGTGTCCAGGCCAACACTCCCCCAAATAAAATTGGTCACTCACTTCATGTCTGTTTGTGGGACACTGCTGTGACCAACTGGCTGTCCCGTTTCACTCAAAAAAAAGTTAGTCCACTTTGCAATGTATCCTGTGAAGTGCTTTGCAACATCTCAACGACGTGATAAGGTACTATATTCAAATAATAATAATAATAATAATCCTTGCATTTGATATAGCGCTTTTCACGTCGGGAGGACGTCCCAAAGCGCTTCACAGAACACACTGTAAAGTGAATTGACTGTGTATTTGTGGGCGAACGCGGCAGCCAATTGCGCACAGCAATGTCCCACAAACAGTCGTAGATTGAAAATGACCAATTTATTATTGTTTTTGGTTTTGGAGGGATTATTATTAGGCTCTGTGTGGAGTAAGGAAACTTGCCCAAGGTTTCGCCCTGTGCCTGGAATTGAACTCAGGTCTCTCGCTTGCAAAGCGAGTGCTCTAACCACTGAGCTGCAGGACTCCACAAATGCAAGTATTACTATTCTATTGAAATGGTCAAAGACAATTCTACTTCCTGCATCATTGCTGGGGATGGAGCATAAGCGTAGGTTAACACCAAACACACAGCTATACATCTAGAGCAGCTTGTCATAGCTTTTGGATTCATATAAAAGTTAACTAGGGAAAGAGAAAGCAGCTTCTGTTCAAACTGCAAATTCAATTACTGTAATGAACTGAAAATCCTTAATGCGTCAAATGCAGAACAAAAAAAGGTCTTAGATCTTTACTCCACCTTGGTCCTGAAAGCCCACGCAAAACATATTGCTTAATAAGAGAATGGAAGGCCCCTGAAAAACATTGATGCCAAAGTAACATAGCGGAGCGGTGTAAAGTGTTCCCATAGTAACCACCGTAAAGACTGAGGTGAAAACAAATGAGATGGGGGGAGGGGGACAGCGAAGGAGTGGAGTGAGGATTGGAAGACGTTTTCACCGCCAGTGGGATTGAGCTGTTGGTCTCTGTGTAAGAGGGAAAACAAACAGAACTGTGTGAAATGCAGCCAGTAAGACCAAGTTAGGATCCTAACTGTATGACCCAGCCACTGTTACTTGGAACGAGTTTCTTCCGGATGTTGTTTGTTGTAACATGATAAAAAGCAGAATCCATTCAGTAACTTGGACACTGTTGAATATGTGATTTCCCGTAATTTAGTGCAAGCACAGGGCTTGAATTTAAAGCATTCAGAGCTCAACACTGGCTTCCTGACTTATTGCCAAAGTCTATTCACAAGGCAGTGAATGCAGGAAGTTCTCACATTCATTGAGAAAAATAAAGAGCCGCAGAGCTGAGGGAAAAGCATGCTGGTGCCTCCAAGAGCATCCGGCTTATTTCTGAAAAAGATCCTAGTTGAGAGTTTGCTGCACTTATTGACCTCCGATCTGTTCACGTAACATGACAACTGTGTTATGAATATAGTTGCTAAGGTGGCCTGACTCTGCTTTGAGTCCTATGTTGATGTGAGTGAAAGGTTTCGCATGAAAATTGGGCTGGGTAGTGTTGCAAGCCAATGAGTATGGGTCGCAGTATTCAGTCGTCATGGTTATCCGAGCTGAAATATTTTTGTAATGAATTGGATATCTTTAAAACAAGGGGCAGCTACTGATAAACGTCTTAATAAACAGCTTGAACGAAGTTGACCTGAGTAAAAATACGACATCGATAGGATGAAATGTGAACTTGACAGAATCACTCTTCATTTTCCCTCCACCTGACATCCCCCACCCAATTTCAGCCATTGCACGGGCGTAAAATGGGCATTTTTTTGAGCTTTGAATGTATCTTCTCTCACAGATGAAATTGTCAGTTGCTCTGGAAATCTGTTTAAGCAGACACTGAGCAGCTGCCAGTGGTGCTGCACTTGATCTTCATGTGAAGGTGTCCTAATTGGGCCCAGAGAAGTCTGTTTGAAATAACATTGGCAAATTGTGGTTTAAAAAGGGTTGTGAGGCAAAGCAGATCAAATGGTCAAATCCCCGAAGGCTTAAAGTTTTGATTTACCTGCTGTCATATCATCTTTATGAGAGTTCTGGTCAAGTGCACGATGGAAACTGTGTTGTAGCATTTAAAACTACATCAGGCAAACTAGCCTGGCCAGGCTGTGTCATTTTCTTTGATCTTTATTATGATCACAAAGATTACAAAAAAACTTTCTTAAAGGAAGCACAAAATCTTTCAAAGGTGCATGTTATTTTCCTCAACCCTCCTAACTCTTAATTGTTGTGACAAACTGTGTAGACGACGCCTGAACTCTTTTCATCTTAAGTCCTCTACAGGCAGTAGACCGACTATTATGCTTCCAGTATGGCTGGACTGGAACCCAGTACACAGAAACAAGTGCTATTGTGTGATCCACTGTGCCATCCCTGTTTCTGAGAGTTAAAAGTGCCAGTCTAGTTCAGTTGCTGGGATTCTGGCCTATGAGTCAGAAGGTTGTGGATTCAAGCCCCGTCAGGACCTTGAAGCGTAAGCTGACACTTCAGTGTAGTGCTGGGAGCACTGTGTTGTCGGAGGTGCCATCCTTCAGATGAGACATTAACCAATATCTCATCTGCTTGTTCATATAATAATAATAATAATCCTTGCATTTGACATAGCGCTTTTCACGTCGGGAGGACGTCCCAAAGCGCTTCACAGAACACACTGTAAAGTGAATTGACTATATTTGTGGGCGAACGCGGCAGCCAATTGCGTACAGCAATGTCCCACAAACAGTCGTAGATTGAAAATGACCAATTTAATTATTGTTTTTTGTTTTTTTGGAGATTATTATTAGGTGTGTGGAGTAAGGAAACTTGCCCAAGGTTTCGCTCTGCCTGGAATTGAACTCAGGTCTCTCACTTGCAAAGCGAGTGCTCTAACCACTGAGCTACAGGACTCCATATGAAGATACCATGGTGTATTTGGAAAGGGGAATGAGTTTTACCCAGTGTCCTGGCCAACAGTCCCTTAGATAAAATTGGCCATTCACCACATGGCTGGCTGTCCAACATTGCTGCCTTTGTCTACAAATGTACAGTCCTTACAATTCACAGAAACCATGTGAGGGACTTTGAGATGTTCTCACATTACAAGCAATATATCAAATGCAAGAATTAATATTATTAAATTGTCGAGGAAAAGTAGTTGGATAACAAGAGACCAGACACAAAAAAACTCTTAAAAAGATTTCTGAACACTCGATATTAATTTTTTTAAAAAAAGCTTTCCCCCAGTTCCTACAATAGCAAATAATTTTTTAAAATTCATCCAAAACCGGGGATTGAACAAAGGCGCCCTTGGGTTCATTTGATCTCAGCTTTCCCAAGATACATTCTGGGGTCCTCCTGTCCAGCTGCCTTTTAGTTCAGTGCCTCTACCACCCTTTGATCTCTGTCTTGAACTTGACATCCAGTCCACATCCTGTACATAAATGTTGGTATAATATAAACAATGCAATGGCTGAATTGGTCATGTCACAGATGGAGGCCTGAAAACTTGTCTAGTCTGTTTATTGTAGATGTGAGCACTTCAGCCTAGGAGTGGCATTCTGTGCAGAGTGAATGTTTCATACCTGGATAATTTATTAAGTGACATTTAATTTACCCTTTTTGGAAAAAAAATGCATCAGGAACATGCAGTCAGCTTTAGAAATAAAGGATGAGTGTGTCTGGTTGCATTGTTCTTTGTATAATAATCCTTGCATTTGATGAGGTGTTTTCACATCAGGAGGATGGCTGAAAATGCTTCCCAGGATTTACTGTAAAGTATAGTGACTATTATAATAATAATCCTTGCATTTGATGTAGCGCCTTATCAAGTCTTCTAGACCTCTCAAAGCGTTTCACAGAATATAATGTAAAGTGAATTGACTGTATATTTGTGGGCGAAACGCGGCAGCCAATTGCGCACAGCAGTGTCCCACAAACAGTCGTGGATTGAAGTAACCAATTTATTAGTTTTTTATCTTGAGGGATTATCGTCAGGCGTGTGGAGTAAGGAAACTTGCCCAAGGCTTTGCCCTGCCGGGAATTGAACCCAGGTCTCTCACTTGAGAGGCGAATGCTTTAACCACTGAGCTATAGGACACCAAAATTTTACAGGCAAATGCAGCAACCAGCTTGCACACGACAATGTCCCACAGATGTATTTGGGGGATTGTCAGCCAGAACACTGGGAATAACTACCTTTGATGTTCCAGTAGTCCATGGGATCTTTAACATCTACCTGAATGGGCAGCTGAGACCTCAGTTTAACATTTCACCCAAAGGAAAGTATCAAATGCAAGAATTATTATTATTACTACCTCTGATAAGGACTGCCCTCCTAGCCCCTCTGCCTTCCCTCATCCCAACCCTGCCTCCCATGCTCGGGTCCTGATCTCTGACTGTTCAGCGCCTTGGGGCGTCCTCCCGACGTGAAAGGCGCTTTACAAATGTAATTTTGTTGTTGTTGCATTGGACTATCAACTTAGATTGTGCAAGTTCAAAGTCGTCCAGATTTGGGGCCTGACACCTAATGTATGTATTTTTATATTTGGCTGATTTTTAAAAAAAAGTATAAATTAAGCGTGAAGAATTAATTGCGCAAAGTATCTTGGGACAGCATTTACCAGAGTAGCATCACCACTGCAGTGTTTAATTTTGCAAAGTTTCTGGCTGTGCTTAGCTTTGGACAACTCAAAGTTAACTTAAAGAAGCGTGGGATGATTTTTTGCTGTTTCACCAGTGCAAAGCTGGGAGCTATGACTTATCACATGTATGTTTATTTTGCACAGTGCAGTATCAGCATACAAATCGTACTCGTGTTACATGTTGCACCTCCAAATTCAGCCAACTCCCCCCTCTTTCTGGATTTCAGAGGCTCAAGCAATGAGACTTGCTGGTTATTTAGCCATCTCTCCACATTGGATGAAAATCGTAGAAAGAATGTGATTTTTTGGTGGAAGTACAACACTCCTCACTGAGGAATTATCGTTTTGTTGGGTCTATATATCTAATTGTGCATCTGGTGCGGAGGATAAATCGATGCTCTGTGATCGGAAATTTATCAGACCACGTGACAGCATGACATCTGAAACTCATTATTCACCTCCTGCAAAGGGAACTAAAAATAACAGCAGCAGCACTTGCTCTCCAGTGCGGCTACTTCTGCGTGTGTGGAGGTTGGTATTGGCACAAGGCTCGGGAGCAGCTGGGCTGTCTGATTAGGCCATGGTATGTGGTGTGGGGAAGGAAAAAAATGAAGTGAATGCGGTGACAGTATTTCTCTCTTTCATGGCTGTTTATGGGACATTGCTGTACCCACATCAAGTTCACCTACAAAATAGTATTTTAAGTTTACAGCGATTACTCTGTGAAGCACTAGTGTGGCAGCGTTTCAGCACTATAGGTGCTGTAAAGAAGAATGTGACTATAGTCGAACCTCACTACTGCAATTCTCCCCCCCCCCCCCCCACCCCCCACCCCCCTCCTGGGACCGGCAGAGCAGATTGTTATAGGAGGATGTTCACTATACTACAGTCTGGTTGTCAAAGAGGTGCACCTCCACTTTGACCTCCAGGATTGCTTTTGGGATCGTTAAAACCGGGGGTTTGTTATAAATCGAGTTCCTTATAGTGAGGTTCGGCTGAATTTATAATCAAAAATAAGCATCTCGCCTGTTGCCAAAGGTGGCCTCCTTCACACCAGTGCCCTCCCCCTCCTCTCCCTCTTGGCCCCAATCGGAAGCCTGGGAAAAATGTAATGCAAGCTTTTCCTCTTTGGAGGAGCAAAATCCAGACCCAATTCTAGCAACTGGTGACTAAAATGAAAGTCTCTGTGATGGAAGAGTGTCGTGTGGACAACCTCCTTGCACGTGGTCACGTACATGGGTAGCTATTAACAATACTCTTCATGCAGGATAACATCTGCTCCAGTGCTGTTGCAGTGTGTGTGGGGTGTGGTGGGGAGTTGGATGCTGAGCAAGGGAGAAGGGGAGGTGACGGGGAAACCTTGACTATCTGTTTCTCTTCGCTTCCTCCCTAACCCAGTGACTCTCACACCAATTGTCATACCCCCAAGTGCTGTATTCCATCCCAACAACCTGTAATTGATTTATATGTGTAGATAGGATGCTTGGAATTGTCAGCTGGGTTTGGATACTCATGATAAGTATTGTGATGGGTTTCTACATGTGTCAGACACCAGGCTGACCAAAAAAACTGAACATTTTTACTTTTTAAAGGCAAATCCATCTTCACTGTGGTTGCATGGTTATTTATTCACGCAATTACTGGCACACAGTTTCAATTTGATTCCTGCTTGCTTGTGACAAGAGATCAACTGTTATATAGTGGTTCCAAGTCAACTGATTTAACGTGACCATACAAAGAGGAAATAACTATTGAGGTTGGGAACATAACGCCATTTAAAAAGAGAATGGCTAAATGGACTGAATAGCCTCCCTTCTGTGCGCTGCAGTTTCTATGATTCTGTAATTTCTATTACACAGTTACTGAGTGGAACTATATTAACTTTTTCAATCTACTGTACAGCATTTCAATCAATCCAGAGATGTTTTTGACTTTGATAAACTGCTGCTTTCACGAGCATCTGTTTAACTGAAGGATAACTAACCACTAGCAATGCTTCGCCAGAGATGACGTTTGTATGACTTGTCTTTATTTTTTAAATAAGAACACACTTTAGTTTTACAGTGGAATTTACAAGGTGACCGCAAGCAATAATGTATAATTCCAGGGCAGTTTAATATAATACTTTCAAAGACTCTATGTAGGTTCAATGTGTTACATGAGAGTGAATAGAACAAATGCACGAGGGTGCCACAGAGAGAGAGGGAGAGACTGAAACAGAGCACATGTGTAAAAGAAGAGAGAGAGGAGGGAATCCACTTGGGAGAGAAGAAGGGAATAGTGGGATATGAGAGGATGTTAGAGGGGTGAAATTAGGATGGATGGAAGCTCATGGGGAGTATATTATAACATTAATGAATAGTTGGGCCGAATGACCTGTTTTAGTGTTGCAGGTTCCATGTAAATTCTATGTTTTTGTGCTTTACAAAGGGGAGAAACAAAAGGCCAAATGGTTTGTCTGCTGCTTCTTAGTATAGTGGTACCAGAAAACAGTTAAATAAATGTATATATATGTTATATCATCCGAGATGATGGAGATTCAGAGTTAGTTGTTTCAGATTTACTGGTTCGGTTTTTAAGATGATTGTGTAGAAATATTCTGGCATTTTAGTAGGGATTGAATTTTTTTCATATTGTGTACATTTACATCAGTTTGAGGTTATAAATTCCACCACCTTATTAGTTCCCTGCACTGTATATTTTATGTAAATGTTTTTTAATGCTTCAAAGGGGAAATAGAAATGTGTTTAAATTGTTTAGATTCTAAAAATTAGCTAAAAATTATGTGAGGTTGTAAACGTTCAGGGAGTGCATTGGAATAAATGTAATAATGGGGGGCAGACTGACTGACTTGTTGATTTTCTTCCCATTTTATTCTACAGTTTGCAGTATAGCCGCACTTTTAAAGGTTAATCATTTCCTAGTTACTAGGTCTCATATTGGTTGTTAAACCAAAGTTGGCACATGGATGCCTGTTAACTTATATTTTTATGATCACATCCTTTCCCTTTAGTATTTTGCTCGAACTCCCATTTCTTGACTTATGATTACTTGGAAGAACGGAGCAATTTAATTTTAAAAAATCCTTAAAGATGATTCACATTTGCACCCCCAAGATCGCTATCCATCTGCATGTGCTTAAGATGTGACATTTTCAGAAATGAAATTTTTCAAAGGATAGAGATGCAGATGATGTGTGCCATTTCCTTTATGCCTGGGATTGGGATGTAATATATTGTCCTTTTATTGCTGCTTAGTGCTGCCCTAAGAGTTCAAAGCTTATCTTGTAGACAAATGATGATGGTTTGCCACTGTGCTCGAGCAGTTAATGAAGGTCATCTGCACTCTGACTAGATTGCTTTAAATTCATTTGTGAGCAGACAGTAAGGACATCTTCTCTTAACATCCCCCCCATCCTCAGTATTTGAATTGCTACTTTCAGGGAGAGAGGGCACATTCTATTCCAACAATCTATTTCTGGGATTTGTAGTTGGGATGCATGGAAATCTCAGCTTGGTTTGGATACTCTTAAGCATGGTGATGAGTTTCTGCACGTGTCAGACACCCGGCTGACAAAAAAAATTAAAGAAATGTTTTTTATCATGGTACTTTTACAATACAAATTATGTTATATAGCATCTTTCGCATTGAGAGAATGTTTCAAAGCACAAACTGTTTCATACCAGCAGTACCTGGAGCCTGATCACTGTGTATCAGAGCCTGCCTTCATGTGCAGCTGAATAACCACAGTCGATTTTTGCATTAAATGCAGTGCTGCACTAATACACTTTATACAGTTCATCTTGTGGTCATGTCTTTTTTTTAAAAAAAAAGTCAGTTCTACAGCATTGCCTTTAATACTGATATTAATTAGGACGCACAGTATCTCCCGTTTGCATTGATTTTCCAGTTAACTAAATTCATTCAATGTACTGAAGGATTAATTGAAGTACAGGTCAGCCATGATCTAATTAAATGGCCGAACATGCTCGAAGAGCTGAATGGCTTACTCCTGTTCCTATGTAGTGTAGCACCTTAATCATATCAAAACATACTAAGATGCTTCACAATATTGGTTATTTTAAAGTGTGTTGACTTCCGTTCATAAATACAGCAGCCAGTCTGCACCAGTAGGGACTTGCAAACTCGGTACATAATAAACTATCTGTTCCATTTGGGTTAATTTGAAAAATAAGGAGTATTGATGTAAACAGCAGGAGAACTCCTTGCTCTATGATACCAGGAAACTGGCAAACTGGCAGACTAAAAAACTGGCAGTTTTTTTTAGCATCTCCACCAATCATTGGCACCTCCAGCAATACAGAGGGGCTTCCCTTAGAAGTGTCCATTCAATTTAGGTCCAGTGTTTGTTGATGTTGTTATCGCTCCAATGATGCTTCTATTTTTTTCCCCACATTTTTTCCCTCCCCTCCCCCATTCTGTTCCACAAGTACAAGTTCTGGAGTTGATCTAAAAATCATTACCACTCAACAGAAGATACAAATGTACATGTTTTAGTTTCTACATGCAGAGATCCATGCATACAGCTCTCTGGAAAATATTGGTGTGGGATAGCTTTCCTTTGCTTGTGAAGGGCACTTGTAATAAAAAGATGTAAGATATGAAATCTGGTTATGTCATAAAGGTTAGTAAAGTGAAATGTTAACTATCTGAATTTTTGTCACAGTCACACTTCAGAGACGTGAGGAATTTTGGTCCATGTCAACTCGAAGAGTGAATAACACCCAGCTGCATCATCTAATAATAATTATAATAAATAATCCATGATTGAATAAAACAATTGCTGGTAAGTGGAGTGGCTGTGGATATATAGGCAAATGTGGGAGGTGTTTTGTGCAAATTTCACAGAAGTGAATAATAAATTTTATCTGGAGGATTGTTGGCCAGGACACCAGTGGAAATTCCCTTCGCTGTTCAAATAGCATCATGGGATCTTTAATGTCCACCGGAACAGGTGTACGGGACATCAATTTAATGTCTCATCCAAACACACTCCCCCAATAGTGCACAGGGGAATTAGACCACTCAGCACTGTGAGCTCAAGTCGTGATGTGGGACTTGAGCATTTTGAGCTGCATAATGTTATAATAGTGGTTGCAGATCCATCACTGGTGGAGTGGTTGTGGTGCTGGGGGAAGGTGATGAATTAGAAATATCACACAAGAAATGTGTCAGTACAACATTGATTTAATTGTGTTTTTTTTCTCTTTCTCTCCCTGTAGTGATTTGGCACCAATATGCTGTATAAGCTAAGCTACAACATTGAAATGTTTCTAATCCTATTTGCTAGTTCAATAGATTGCAGTTTGTTTCTTGCAGTAATGTTATACTTTACATGTGGTTATACAGAGACAATTCGGCAAAATGGACTCTGGGGCATAGAATGGAGCAGAAAATCTGTTGTCCTAATTAAATTCTCCCTGTTCTGGCTTGCCTGTTGGTTCCTGTAGTAGAGAAGTAAATCTCCCCAGCAGAGGAATCCTGAGTTACAGATACAGTATTTCATTATTGCCCATTCTACCTAATTGGCAGAGTTTGCTCACTTGGAACTTGTGACCGTCAAGTGGAGTGACTGTGGATTTGTCAGCAATTTTTTTTAGTTTAAATTAAACATTTCCAAATATTTCACTCACAAAATATGCAGTCATTCATTTTACAGAATATTCTGTGAAGTGCTTTGAGATGTCTCAATGACATAAAGGGCAATACCATATGCAAGTATTATTATTATGACAAATGTGGCGGTGGGGAAGGTATGGTTTGGGGGCACCGAATTAGATGCTTTCTATGAAAACGCAATTCCTATTTACCTATCCACAATAGGCTGGTAGCTTTTTAAATTGTCCTGCTTTTCTGGTTGTTGATCTACACAGTGTGAACTTTTTTGAGACTCATTTAAATAAGCAACTTGGTGATACAGAGGCCACTTTGACATGCTTTAATGCAGCTTTGATCCCTGCATTGGAAACACAAATAAACTCAACCTTAATGTGGATAAAGCCTTTATTCAATGACGCTCGGCGCAAATTTCACTGGAGTCTCCACATCAACCTAAAGATGGTCCTAAAACGTTAACTAATAGGATGGGTGGTCTGAATGTAATCTATTTGTTTTTCTAAATGATTGGCATGACAATGTTTCACAACCAATTGAACTGTTGATTTCTGGAGTCCCAGTTATAATAATAATAATAATAATAATAATAATCCTTGCATTTGATATAGCGCTTTTCACGTCGGGAGGACGTCCCAAAGCGCTTCACAGAACACACTGTAAAGTGAATTGACTGTATATTTGTGGGCGAACGCGGCAGCCAATTGCGCACAGCAATGTCCCACAAACAGTCGTAGATTGAAAATGACCAATTTATTATTGTTTTGGGTTTTTTTGGAGGGATTATTATTAGGCGTGTGGAGTAAGGAAACTTGCCCAAGGTTTCGCCCTGCCTGGAATTGAACCCAGGTGTCTTGCTTGCAAAGCAAGTGCTCTAACCACTGAGCTACAGGACTCCACAATTAATAATACTACTAATACTAATCTTCCTTGCATTTGATATAGCCCTTTTCACGTCTTCTAGACGTCTCAAAGTGCTTCACAGAATATACTGTAAAGTGTATTGACTGTATATTTGTGGGCAAAACGCGGCAGCCAATTGCGCACAGCAGTGTCCCACACACAGTTGTCAATTGAAGTTACCAATTTTTTTTGAGAGATTATTATCAGGCGTGTGGAGTAAGAAAACTTGCCCAAGATTTCACCCTGCCGGTAATCGAGGTCTCTTGCTTGCAAGGCGAGCGCTCTAACCACTGAGCTACAGAACTCCCTCAGCTACCACAGAATCCCCAGACATCAGTTCAGCTGATCTCTACTGTCATATTCTCTTGAGGTCAGGTACAAATTTCTACCTCGTTGTACACTGTTGATTGCACATTGATGTGCTATGCCATGGACTGAGAAACACGGATTCTTTGTTAGATGGCTCTTTGATCAAGATGAAGGATGTTCTTTCTGAGAAAAGGAACATTTTTCCACTTTCTCATGCCATGTCAGCGTTAGGCACTCTGGCCTGGCATAGTCAGGTACTCTCATTTTCTACCTCAAACGACTTGGTTTAATGCACCTTTGTACCCTACCTTGCAAAACACAATCTGAAGGTAGATACAGGAGCACTTTTACTCCATTCTCAGCTATATTAAATGCAATGATTATTGTTATTGTTACTACCTATTCTGTGGCCAATCGGTGGAGAATTACCTTTTTCATTTTGTTCTATACAGGTTGCGTACTCATTGTGCTTGTGTAGATGAGGCGTGTGTGGAAATTGTTCTTTTTTTCACCTTGTGCTTGCACTCAGTATAGGATGAGCCACGATTATTAAAATCAAATAGACTCAACAACAACAATTTGCATTTATATAGCGCCCTTCACGTGGGGTAGTGACTCAAGCACTTCATCCCAATCTTTTCTTGGGGGGGGGGTGGAGGGGGGGAGAAAAATTTATTTTACTGTTCTCCAACAATGTGCTTTAACTCCCACACAGCCTTAAACGTTCCATGTCCAAATTTGTCCCAATTCCACACTAGTAAACCAGGTGGCGTTTGGAGACTTATTTTTCAATCTAATGCATCTGTGCTACTCACTTTCCAGCTTGGGATCAGAAGGATCCTGATTGCTGCTATGTGGATAACGAATGCTCTCGTTGCCAATGGATGTTTCGCCTACTCGGGTCAGCAGTGCGAGCAACGCAGTGAAAGCACAAGTACAACTTGGCATCAGTCACAAAGTGAACAAATTAGAGGCAGCGGGGAGGAAGGTCAGCCTGTATAGCTCTAGAGCTTGGGAAACAACGACAGGAAGGATCAGCTCAAATTAATTTCCTTCCCCCTCCCGCTTTCTTTCATAATTCACTGTGTACTCCAAAATAGCTTTAGTTTCTTGTCGGGTAAATTGGCAATTAGAGGATGGTTGGTGGCTGATGTGTACAGTGCTACAAAGCAGGTTTAAATCCTTGGCGTGATGCTTGTACCTCAGGTGGTGAGTTGGGAATTGGAGTCAGACCAACCAGACGGGTAGAGTGCAGAGGTGAAGGCAGCTTACCATTTGGGCAAAATGGTCAGTTGCTTCATTTTGCGGTCACCCTCATCTCCATCTCTCTCTCAACATGTCCACCGCTGGCCATGAACATAACATAACATGAAGCAGTACTGGAGGAGGGACCACAGTATCACGTATGGCCTTTCAGTCCAAGCATTGGAGGTAACCACGTATAACTAAATTGTACTGAGGGGGGTTAAGTGATGTACAGACTGTTGGTGAAGAATTTTAATACAGTCCACTGAATCAAAATGACCACAGGCTTATCCTTCTACTCAAAGTAACTCTCCATTAAACTACTTTGATCTGGCTTCCTGTAGCTACCTCCTTTCAAAATATCTGGCATTGTTGCATGACAGACCACATTTATTTTCTCCAAATGTTTCCTTATGCATCTTTCTATTTTTATAACCACACATAATGACTGCTTCATCTGAAAGCCTGCACTTATAATGTCACACTAGGCACATTGTGCAGCACTGCCAAAATGTTTTCAGCTACGTTTCATTGAATGCGTAGCCATTTACCCTCTGAAGAATGAACATTTTGTAATGTATTTAAAGCCAGAAAAAAATGTAATACAATAATCGCCTAATATAACACTCAGATACCTCACAACCTTTCATTAAAATACAAATTGCATCTGGATTCCATTACTAATAAATAATAACCCTTTACTCTTGCACATTTACCCTTCCTCCCTGAAACAGTGTCAGAAAGAGGGTTCACTGTATTTTGTTTCATCACTCTTGCTGATCCATGCAAGCATCCCCTTGTCCACTTGATGTTGACTGGCTAGCAAACACTCTGTACTCAGTAAGAATTATGCTGCCTTTGATTGTTGACATCTTCCAGAAACTGATCTGGACTTCACATCACGTTAACCTTTGGTCCTGACCATTTACTTCATAGCTGTGTGCTTAACCTTTATAAATGCTGGCCATGAACTCTAAGATGAGTTTGCAACCAATAGCCCATGCTTTGGCTGCCAGCACAGTTTACATCTCCTAGTGTCCAATATTGGACTTAAGGTGCCAAAAGGAGAAGATGCTTGTGATTTTCTTTTGTCAGCCAAAACCCATCACCATGCTTAAGAGTATCCAAACCCAAACTGAAGAGTTTCATGCATCCCATCAAACATAGAAATTCATGAAATGTTTATTGGAATGGAATGCTCATTCTCACCCTGGAAGGGTCCATCCTGCTAACCTAATTTTGGAAAGTATTAGGCGTAGGTTGGCAAGAGCCAAGGCTTGGGGACCCCAGCCTGTGTGATGGGGTAACTGCTGGAGTCTGATCAGCCGAACCGCATAGTTTACTGTTGAGAGCACTGCCTGGCAAGCTTTCCTACTGCTGTCCAGCTAGGACCACCTTACCTGTTAGGTCTTTAGCTTGCAGGGTTAACAGGAGCTGAGTGGGAAGAGTCCTTGCCATCAGTCACTGGTCTGACCTTTCAGGTCCTGCTGATGAGGCGAAAGACCAATGAATCTGGAGCGTTGTTGGCCAGGAGACGTGGGAGAAGCTCCCTCCTGGTTTCGAATGGTCCCGTAGGATCTTTAACATCCACACAAAAACAGACATGATCTCAATTTTAATGTCTTATCTGAAGGACATCACTCCAGTGTGATTGGAGTGTCAGTCTAGACTGTAGGCTCAAGTCTGACTATGAAGGTTGAACCCACAATCTTCTGATTGGAAGGCAAGAGTGCCATCAGCTGAACAAATGTGACAAGAGAAATGTGTGCTGTCTGAGCCGACTACCTTCTCTGCTTCCACCTAAAGGCCATTGAGACAAACTGGTCATTCATCTCCTGGTTATTTGAAGGATCCTCCTGCGCGTAAAATAGCTGGTGGATTTGCCAACTAAAAAAAATCTTCACACTTGACAATCATTATCTGTGAAGCCTTTGACACGTTTTGACTACTAAATACAGCGCTATTAAAAATACAGGTTCTTTTCATTCAATTGAACTCGCACAAAATGTAACCACTCTTTTGTCCCCTAGTTTCCTTGTTTAGAAATAGGAATGGTTACGTTCTCCTTATGTTTAACCGAAAACATTTGGTCCCCGCCATTGTCATTTTGCTTCTTCATCAATGTCGAGTCAGATTTGTCTCTGATGTGTAATAATAATAATAATCCTTGCATTTGATATAGCGCTTTTCACGTCGGGAGAACATCCCAAAGTGCTTCACAGAACACACTGTAAAGTGAATTGACTGTATATTTGTGGGCGAACGCAGCAGCCAATTGCGCACAGCAATGTCCCACAAACAGTCGTAGATTGAAAATGACCAATTTATTATTTTTTGTTTTGGAGGGATTATTATTAGGCTCTGTGTGGAGTAAGGAAACTTGCCCAAGGTTTCACCCTGCCTGGAATTGAACTTGGGTCTCTCGCTTGCAAAGCGAGTGCTCTAACCACTGAGCTACAGGACTCCAATGTAGCATTATCAGGAAGAATAATTAATCTGTGACCAAAATAGTATTTATATTGCTTGTGTGTTTTTTTTTGTACATACCAAATGTTTTATTTGATCTGGATCAATAGCTGCTGTGATCTTTGTTGGACATAATTGGGCCACTTATCGGAAGATACAAAACTCCATCATCAATTCATAAATATGTCACCATCAATTTATAAAGAATCTTGAACTGCAGCTAAATGTACGACAGTGTCGTTTCTCCAAGTGCTGAAGATGCCATAATAACATTTACAGTTAATATAGTGACTTATAATGTCAAACCATCTCAAAACACTTCACATGATTTGGAGTGTAGTAACTGTTCTTATTATTTGTGAAAACCAGCAATGCCCCCGCAAACAGCAATTTATTTTTTGTGGATTTGGATGAAGGAAGGATAATCAGTACATGGTGGGGGGTGGGGGGGAGAACTGTTTTCAGGTGCTTTGAGACGTTCTCCTGACATGAGAGGAGCTATTTAAATGTAAAATTGTTGTGTTGCTTAAATTCAAAATAGTACTACTGTATCTTTAACGTCTACCTGACGTAACAAGGTCTGGGAGATATTTCTAAAATCTTCATGTTTTTTACTGCAAGTTACAGAGGAGAGGTTGAACCTGAAGAATGCAGAATGTGAAAATGTAGGCATTGCAGCCAGCTCGTGCATGATCTTTGGAAATCACCTGGATGTAATGATTTATTTTAGATACTCAGGTGTAGAGCTAAGGAAAAGGGAAAACTTAACAATTTGTCTTTTTTAATTGTACTTCACAGTACAGCAGCAAAACATCATTTTATCAACTCGTCTTTTTGTGTGTTCCCAGAGTACAACGGGCATCCAGCCTTAGAATTACTGTTTGACATCAGTTAAATCTCATAATCTGCTTGACAAAAACAAATGTACTCGTACAAAACAAAACCCTTAGGCTTTACACAACCTTTTTTTTGGCTTGCTAGAGAGGAGGATTTTTAAAAAAAAATTGTTTTTGGAAGCAGATAAGTCTGTTTTCTATTACAAGTTTTTAAAAAATGTGTACTGTACTATGAAAAATGGTGACTGTGGTTTGTGCTTATGCACTGACTAGAGTGTTCCAGATAATTAGTAGAATTGTACTTATTAAGTGTTGTCAGATTTAACTGTACAATGGAACACTAATGTGTCCTCTCTTACTCTCCCTCTCCCCAACCCAGTGGCTGATGAAGAACCCCTTCCTCAACAACCGCCCCCCCACGCCCCCTGCCCAGCTCGGTTCCCAGTCAGTTGTGTGAAGCACATTGAGATGCCATCCTGACATGAAAGGGGCTACAGAAATGTAAATTGTTGTTGATATTGAACTCACATATCGACTTGACGCCAATGTCAGATTTTTTTAAAAATGAAAGTGGAAATCTGAAATAAAAACATAAAATGATGCCTAACTATCTGAAAGAGATACTGAGAAGCCGCTTTTAGGCAAGTAGAACTGGAACGAGCGATATCAACTTCAGCCAATTTTTGTTTTATCTTTTCTTTCCCTCCCTGAGTACTCCATAGATGGAAGTAGCTCTCTTGCTTGGACTGTACTGTATTCATTCTCTGGTTCAGTTGGATCAGGATGTCCTTATTAATAGTAATAGAGAAAGAATAAAACTTGTGTTTTTGTATTGCAATTATCAACAATAACAACTTGCATTTATTTAGAGCCTTCATGTGAGGTAGCATCTCAGAGCGCTTATCACATCAACATATCTCAAAGTACTTCGCAGGTAAGGCCTTTTTTTGTAGGCAAACACAGCAACTGTTTGCACCAGTAACTTCCTACAACAGCCACAAAGGGATGTTTATTTATCAGCGGGATTGTTGGCCAGCACATGAGGAGATGCTCCCTTCTCATTACGAATGATGGCACGGAATCTTTTAACGTCTGCCTGAAGAACAGGCACCTCGGTTTAACATTTCATCTTAAGGATAGCACCTTCGGCATTGTTGCATTCTCCATCAGTGTAGCCTGACATTGCAGTGTTAACCTGGTCTGAATTTGATACCTGATCTGGAGGCCTGAACCCATAGCCCTCTAAGCTAGAGGTGAGAGTACAGCCAATTGAGCCAAGCTGACACTTGGTAGTTATAGTACAGGTGGCATTATTACTTACTATTGTACATCCAACACACAAAGGTCACATCACATTGGTGTACAAGCATTGTTACAAGGTTAAAAAAATAAATAAATCAGGTTTCCCCTGTAAGTATCCAGCATATTTTGACAACCTTGTGAGTACATTCTATGCTCGATTACCTGGCAGTACTGATAGATGTGTATGAGAGCCAGAGTTAATAGATTCTGTCCTTTTCTGGCACTTAGTTTCCTGAAACAGTTCAACACTAGTGTCAGGGGAGAACTTCTTTTTGGATTAAAGAAAAAATCCAATTGGATAGCTTGTTTTTAGCTGTGACATTTTCAAGTACTTGTCTCCATCAAATTTATCTATATTCCTTTGTTAACCTGTGCTGAACCCTGTTTACCTTTTAGTATTCTTAAAGAGTTGGCAACTGATTCAGACATTCAAAAGGATCCACTGAACAAGCTAAAAGTTTTTAAGGTCCTTGCAATTGCAGAATTAATTTGCTCTGTGCCGGGCGAGACATTAGGCAAGTTTCAGTGGGCTGCTTATCGGAGGGTGTGGGTCACATCCCCTGAAACAAAACATGCCCAACATCTTTCATGGAGTCTTACAGCATAGAAGGAGGCCATTTGGCTCATTGTGGAATCCTGGAGCCCAGTGAGCACTCAGTTAGCACTTGCCTCGCAAGCGAGAGACCTGGTTTCGATTCCTGGCAGGGCGAAACGTTGGACAAGTTTCCTTACTCCACACGCCTTTGTTTAAATCGGAACCTGGTTGATAGTTGATTGGTGTATTGATTTTCTGGGGGAAACAATTCCTTAAACAAATAAATAAATTGGTCACTCAATCAATGACTGTTTGTGGGACACTGTTGTGTGTAATTGGCTGTCGTATTTCGCCCACAAAGTACAGTCAGTCAACTTTACAGTATATCCTGTGAAGTGCTTTGAGATGTCTCAATGAAGTGATAAGGCACTATATCAAATGCAAGTATTATTACAGCCTGCAGCAATTGTACACTGTCTGTATTTAGTCTAATTACAGGCAGCTCTTCACTGGTAATGTGTTATGCAAATTGAATTCTTAGTGAAATACAATAGTTTTTCTCTGTGATTTTCAGTCATGTTCCAAAGTTCCTCATTTTGAGATCAAGTATTCCATACTGAATTTATACCGGTGTCTTTTGTATTGTGGTGAAGAGCGCAGAATAAACATGGTGTACATTAGTGCTCTGGAGTGTATTAACACTTCTCCAGTTTAAAGAACAAGTAACCCTAACTATCTTTGTTCAAGCAATACATATCCCGTGGTCCCTCCGCCCTTGTCTCCTTTCAAGACCCATCTCAAGACCCTCCTCTTCGACCGTGCCTTCGATCGCCCTCCTCCCCCCCCCCCCCCCCCCCCACCGCCCTCCATCTCTCCCAATCCTGACTCCCAGCTTGGGTACGAAACACTGACTGTCTCATGCCTTGGGACGTCCTCCTGACGTGAAAGGCGCTATACAAAT
Organism: Callorhinchus milii; assembly: GCF_018977255.1. NCBI lineage: Eukaryota > Metazoa > Chordata > Chondrichthyes > Chimaeriformes > Callorhinchidae > Callorhinchus > Callorhinchus milii. The sequence goes on from NW_024704743.1 coordinate 43,242,884, forward strand.
GTAATTTTGTTGTTGCAATGCCTCTCCGTCTCATTTAGCTATAGCGCTGAGCTGAAGTGCTTTTGTTTGAAAAAAACTGTTTGGGATATTTTCTATCTATCCTGCGTCAGTGTAAGATACGGTAACTTTTTTTCAGTTGACACTGACGGAAATTGAGACGAGCCTGAAATTTGGTCAGTCATACTGAAAAATCAGCAGAAAAGAGAACCAAGCAGCAGATTTGAAGATTGGGGTTTAATGTGTGTGGAATACTAAAACTACCTTTCCCTCATAAGAAGAAGCGGATAATAATCCTTGCATTTTGATACAACCCATTATCACATTCAAACATCTTAAAGTGCATTATAAAGTTTTCTGTAAAGTGCAGTGACTGCATTTGTAGGTGACTGCGGCACCCAAATTATATAATAAAGTAACATAATCATAATAATCCTTGCATTATTTATGCACAACAGTGTCCAACAAATGGCTGTGACATGAATGGTCATTTTGTTTTTAACTGGACTAATTATTAGTCCAGTTAGAACAAGATGTTCAGAGAGACAGAAATCCATCACTGCACTTCCAGTCTGGTCGGTGTGAAGGTGCGATTTTAGGTGTGACCTCGGGTTTTGAAGGGCGATGCACGTTGCTGGAGCTAGCTGGCTTTCTGCGCGCACGTGAAGGTACGTGACTGGCTACACGAATGGGTGACGTAGCAGTGCGTAAGCGCTGATCAATTGCCACTCTTGATTGCGCCCCATTATAAAGCGACTGGTATTTTATGCATCCCAACTATTGATTCATAATGGGATCATTCTGTAGCTAGAATTTCACGTTTGGCATTTTTTCAGGTTGTGTGAATGAACAGATTGATAGCTGTGTTTTTTTTAAGCGCAATAACATTGCCGATGCCTGGATATGATGTACGAAGTGTTTTATTACGTCTTGAAGCATTTTTGTACAGTGACTTGCCTAGTCAGATGCATCAACAGATCTGTACGAGGAGCATCCCACAAAGTGTAACTAAATAAATGCTCAAAAATCTGGATGCGGTGGGATGATCTGTATTTTGGAGTGGGAGGTTTATTGTACATTCCCATAAACCCACTGTTACATCTCAAAATAAATGGGTGTCATTATTGATTGACGATACAGTGAAAGCTTATATGAATTAAGTGTCAATAGGGAATTGGAACACAGCTTTTGTCCCTCTACTGAAGCTTTCCGGTGGTAAATGATCATTTTTTTAAAAAAAAATTGGTCATTTCAATCCATGTTTGTGGGACACTGCTGTGCGCAATTGGCTGTCGCGTTTCACCCACAAAATATGCAGTCAATTCACTTTACAGTATATTCTGTGAAGCGCTTTGAGACATTTCAGTGAAGTGATATTAAATGAAAAGATTATTATTTGATACGCACCGACCCACTGCATAGTGCTCGGTTGGTGAATTGCCTGGGGGACTGTCTGAGGTTTGAAGAGCACACCTTCCTTCCATTCCCGAATGAAAGGCGTTAAGTCACAATGTTTCAGCTCGTAGCTGCCAGAGTTACTTGCCCTTTTCTAAATCTTTAAAATCTGTATTCAACATTTAAAGAAAAATCATTCTGATGCCTTTTTTGACTGAAAACATTTATGTAGAAATTTGCATTTAATAAAAGGGTTGAAATTTTATTATGTTTGTGGGCAACTATACAGCAAGATCCTCTCATCTAATTATTCCTTACCTCCCCACCTCCGGGGGAAAAAAAGAAGAAACTCCTGTTCTTCTCCTCAGTGGGTAGGTGCCATGCTGTGTACTTTGCTGTTTGAGCAATGGAGAATATGCAGTGCAATTTTGCAGTATCCATTCTTTCCGTTCTGCGTGATGCCTGCAAAATGGATTTCAGTAAACTCCTGTACAAATGTGATTCAATGGAATTCGAAAAAGCTGACAAGAATCTGTCTGAATTTCTCGGGTTTTCTCAATAATGTATTCCACTTGTATGGGTGTATTTCTTTTTAAATAAAGATGTGTGTGTGTGTATATATACATAACTTGTTTTTCACAGATTAATAAAGCCAGTATCTTGGAATTCTAAAAATATATGTGTGTGTGCTAGCATTTGTTTATCGATAGAGCAAATTGGATTAGTAGTTACACTTCCAGCGCTTTGGGATGTCCTCCCGAGGTGAAAGGCGCTCTATAAATATAATTTTGTTGTTGTTGTACTTTAGTTGCAACAGTGATATAAATGTATATAAGGTTGAACTGTGGTGGTCTCTTCAGTAAACTATACAGGATTTAATTGGATTTTCCCCCTCCCTCCCCAATCGTTCTTCCCCTGTATTATGCTACTTCCTATAATTGGAGGAGGATCGATTTTTTTTTTAATTTCAGCTTTTTGTTTTGCTTGATGTGCATTAACCAGCCATTTCATGTTTTTATTCCCACGTGAAAATCTAATCTTTCCAATTCCCAGAGATTGAAGTACAGTACTATGATTCGCTGGAATGTAAAACTACACCAACGTACAACTGCCTGCAGGCATCTGTTCACAGCCATGTGCTGAGTTGACAACATGCACTGAGATGCAATCCTTCATGTTCTCTAATGTTACTATAAGGCCACAGCTTTCTTTTTATTTTTGCAGTCTAGCATTTCTAGCCATCGGGGTTAAAATACCAGGAATGTTTGTTTCTGGCATTTATTCTTATGATTATTATAAATAAGGATTTTTTAAAACAAAAATAACAAACTACAAGCGGTTTGCAGAAATGTGAAATTGCTAGAAATGCAAAGAGAGAGAGAGAGAAGGGTTGGAGTTTTATGTTGCACTGGTAAAGGGTCGCACCTGAGACCTAACCCTAGGTTTCTCTCTCCAGAATTCATGAATCCCATGGGGATAGGAGTCTGCCCACTCAGTATTATGATCAATATGGGTGGCTCCTGATGCACAGGGTATTGATTGGCACGGTTTGTGGTTTGAAGAAAGTCCATATCTAGTATTCGTGTACACAAATTTGCTTGCTCTAGATTTATCACTCACTCGGGCACTGTCCATCTGTCAATGGAAAATAACATATTTGCTCGCTAAGCTTATCGGTAGCCAAAATTTCAGGACTGCTGCCACCAAATATTTAACTAACCCTTCATGTGCCTTTTATTATACATATATCCATTTTCAGCTTTAAAATATTTGCATGTGTTCACTGTGTCCAAAAAAAGTCTAAAGCTGAATCTTATTATTATCTATTCTTACTCATGTAAAAAATACATGGATTTTTTAATTAAAAAATGTTAGTAATTTTGCAAAAACGCTTAAATTTTCTCCCTTTTTTGCAGCTCATCTTTTCTTGAAAGTGCTTCAATCTTTACCTGATTAACTTCACATAGACTAACAATCCAGCTTCCTGATCTGTGTGGCTCAAGAGCATCATACTGACACGTTTATAACAGTTTGGAGGAGGTTTCTCCCACAAAATATACAGTCATTTTCTGTAAAGAGCTTTGATACGTCTTGGAGAATTCATAAGGTTCTGTATCAAATGCAAGGATTATTATATTTTTCTTTCAAGCACCATTTGGAGTAAAATTAGCAAAGTCGTAACTAATATACCTTTGTAGCTTACAAGCATTTCTTCTTGGCCATCTCTTACTCTCCTGAGTCCAAGCTCAGTTGCGAAATGGCAAAGCACTCAAATTAAACTGTACTGTTACGGTCACTGCCTTTAGCAAGAAAGGATAGGAGCCGACAGGTCTCGGAGAGAGAAACCACAAAGATATTTGCTCTGGATGAAGGCTAAGAAAACTATTTTCATGGCAGATTGGGAGGGGAAGATTAAATGTTTCCAAGTTTTGAAAGGGGTAAAAGGTATTGATTGATGTGTGGAGGCAGGCTCTACGAATGTAAAGCAATAGGAGACCCAGAGGACATGCTTGTATGATAAAAAGCCACAAGCTGCAGTTAACTTAAATCATTTTCTTATTCCTGGAGGAGTTGGTTTGGAACAGATACCACCTGGTGTTGTAAATATTGTCTCGGTTTAATCATTCAAAGGGGAAGCTCAATCAATTCTTGGTCCAGCAGAGATATGAGTTGAGTATCAAAATAATATGGATCAAAATAATAATAATCCTTGCATTTGATATAGCGCCTTATCACGCTTGCCAGACGTCTCAAAGCACTTCACAGAATATACTGTAAAGTGATTTGACTCTGGGAGTAACACAGCAGCCAATTGTGTACAGCAGTGTCCCACAAACAGTCATGGATTGAGTGATTAATTTATTTATTATTTTTTTGAAGGGATTATTACCCCGAAAAAGCAATCTGCCAGTTGGCTAACTACCGGGTTCCTATTTACTGCTAGGTAAACCGAGACGTGTGGAGTAAGGAAACTTGCCCAACAACGAAGTGAACCCAGGTTTCTTTTTGTAATAATAGCAATGATGGTGGGGGTGCCAGTGCAAGTTTAGGTAAAATGAGGGGAAAGGAGACTTGGAAAAACCTACGCTCTCTACAACAAGCGCACGGCAAAGGAACCCAGGCAATAGAATTGAAGTTTAAGAAGGGAAGGATCTGTGATTCTAAGAAGCAAAGCAGAACCATTGTGCCATGATAATAATAATCCTTATATGTGGTATAGCAGCTTTCCCAAGAGAGGAGGTTCAAAGCACTTCACAAGATATACTATAAAGTGTAGAAACAAGCCAAGATTGCACAACATTGTCCCACGAAAAGCCATAGAGTGAATGACCAATTTTATTGTATGAAATGCTGTCACCCTACCCTGAGTAGACTATGCACCAACCGTTTTTATCAGGTGTGTGTGACTGAAGAGATTATACAGGCTTTGCAATTATTATTAACTGCTGGTATCAAAGAATATCTTTACTAATTATTTTACATTCAATTTCAAAACAATCCCATCCAACACTAAAATGCTCTCTGGTTTTCATTCTATTTCAGTTTCTTTGACTGCTTGCAAGCAACAGGCATGATATGCAGAGTAGACAGAGATCCCGACGGACTGATAATGTTACTTATTTTAAACCCTCATGTCCTTCCCTGAAGAACATGCTGGATGCAGCTCAGGAATGTGCAGTACATGAGGGCCACTGGTTAGAGCTTTGTTGGAATGTGGGGACTGTGACATCTATGATATTTCCGGTCTCTAACTTAACCAAAATGTTAATCTATTATTGAGCAGAAATGCCGAGGAGTTCAAATCTAGATTTAACTTCTTGACTTACTGGCCTTTTTTTCTTTTTCCTTTCCTGTTTTGAATATTCTTGCAACATTGTTTTGTCTGATTTAACTGTCCCATACTTGTCCAGCTAGTACCTTCCTACTCAGTAGGGCTTTGGCTTGCAGGGTTAAGGACACATCTACACTTCCATATCTCCCTTATCCTGCTACAGACTTGCCTTGCCCATTCCAATGTGGAATCCTGTAGAATATTGATAAGAGCACATGCTTTTCAAGCGAGGGGACCTGGGTTTGATTCCTGGGTGGGGCGAAATCTTGGGCAAGTTTCCTTCCTCCACATGTTTTTGTTTACCTAGGAGTAAGTAGGAACCCGATTGTTGATTGAGGTTTGCTTTTCGGGGGTAATAATCCCTAAAAAAAATTGAGCCACTCAAACCATGACTGTACGTATGTATGCTGTATGCTGCCGCGTTTCACCCACAAAATACACAATCAATCCACTTTGCAATACATTCTGTGAAGTGCTTTGAGACGTTTCAAGCGACATGATAAGGCACTAGATGGCAAGGGTTATTGTAAATGTGTGTCAGCCCTTTCAGACGCATCTCAGGTCTGTCTCTACCCCCTCCCCCCACCCACCCTGGAACATATTTATTAAGATATAACACTCATTTTATTGATCTTAAACTAGTGAAGAGCTGAGCTAACCCACTGGCGTTCCAAGGTTGAACCTTATGGTCCCAAGTATGTTTTTCTCTGATTAGGACCAGAGAATTCTGCCTTGAAATTTGTAATGAAATGTTTGTAATTGCAATTCTGAAAATCAATTCTTGTTCGGATTTCTAAAAGAATTTCTTTGTGGAAATCATTTGGTGTCTTTGTGGGATCATAACTAGTGATTGCTTAAATGGACTGATCAAGATTTTATTCCCTTACGGCACAGCATCAGGACATTTCCTATTAACTTGCTAACCGCCTTTTTGATACGCGACACCTAAGTAACTATTATGGGTGGGTTTGCAGGAACCTGGTCTGATCAGTTCCTACAACAACTTGCATTTATGTAGCACACTTCAGGTGGGGTAGAGTCCCGGAGAGCTTGACAATGGCGGAGACTGACAACGAGTCAGGGGGAGAGGGAAGGGGGCGGTAATCTCAAGCACGATGAAAAAGGAAGGTCATAATAATAATAATCCTTGCATTTGATATAGCGCTTTTCACATCTTCTAGACGTCTCAAAGCGCTTCACAGTATATGCTGTAAACTGAATTGACTGTATATTTGTGGGCAAAATGCGGCAGCCAATTGCGTACAGCAGTGTCTCACAAACAGTCGTGGATTGAAAATGACCAATTTATTATTGTTTTTTGGAGAGATTATTATTAGGCGTGTGGAGTAAGGAAACTTGCCCAAGGTTTTGCCCTGGAGGGATTTGAAGTGGCGAGGAAGGGGGCAACGCGGAGGGATTGAGGAAGAGAGTTACAGAGTTTTGGGGAATAGTGGCTGAAAGTATGAACACTGATGGGACCAGTGGGTAAGCAGATAGGTAGGTAACATGCGGTGCGGGCACATGGAGTGGACAGATGCAGTACTGACCTCTACTGTTTTTTTTTGGTGGGGATGGGGGAGATTGGGTTCTTTGGTGGGAGGGCATGAAGTAGAATTCAGATGCTCAGCTTGCTTGTGGGCGATGGAGGGAGTAAGAGGGGACGATTGACCCTGGATGGCACTAACCCGGCACCACCAAACAGCTAGCTGGGGTGCCTTCCCTTGGCGAGGCCTCATATAGCTTGCCCATCATCTTGGCTACAGGAGTGTTCTGGTCCAGTGAGGGCTGCGGTGACCTGGAGATGCGGAGACCAATTGGTAGAACCTGATTTGGAATCCCCTCAGTCTACACAGAACAAGGATGGAAACGGCCCCAAAGATGTTTCTGCCCCGAGTGGCTTGAGTTTCATTTTAGGTTGTGGTTTTTGTGAACGTATCCACAGGGGAAGTTGTCACAGGCCCTTTTTATACACTGTTACAAGCAGTTCCCACATCGTGCCCTTCTAGCCTTCATCGGATGGAGTAAAGTTTTGTGAAATGTGTGGTTAATCGGTTCAGTGGATTCTGCTTGTTCATAACAAGCTTCATTGTTTCTAGTTAGCCTTTCACTGTCTGAAAGTGGCATTTCCTACAAACGATTTCCTCGTTTGTTGCTGATTCAGCCACAGTCCCAACATCCTTGGGAAAAAATAATGGAAATTAACAATAAAAAACAAATTGAAGTATTAGCTATGAGGTATAGGTTTAGTGTCAGTCTGGCTCAGTTCGTACTGTTCGCATCTCTGAGTCACACACAGTGTTTGATCCGTCACCGCAGGTGCACTTACTGACTTCATTGAAGTTCGCATGCACAGTGTTTCTTTCGTTTGAAACAAGCGAGGGATACAACCTGTCACCCCATGCACTTACCGGCTGCAGCAGTGAAGCAGTGTATTAAAACCATATGCTGTCACTGGTCTAGCAAAGTAGGAGACTGCAGTGATGAGGAAAGATGTCTATTATTAATAATAAACCTTGCATTTGATATAGTGCCTTTTCACGTTGTTAAGGCGTCCCAAAATGTTTCACAGAATATATTATAAAGCGTATTTTGTGGGCGACATACAGCAGCCAATTTCCCACAGCAATGTCCAACAAACAGTTGTGGATTGAGTGACCAGTTTTTTTTTGAGGGATTATTACTCCCGGAAAGTGATCTGCCAATTGATTAAAAATCGAGTTCCTACTTATCGCTAGGTAAACAGAGGTATGTGGAGTAAGAAAACTTGCTTAAGGTTTCGCTCTGCCGGGAATCGAACCCGGGTCCTCTACCTTGTGAGGAGATTTATTAGACCTGACCTTTGTGATTATTGGCACACAAACAATTTGGATAAATTTTGTGGTGCATCACAAGACAATCAATTTTCCTATAGGTTTATTCCAATAGCAATTCACACTCCAGTCTCGTGCTTCATCAAGTGATGATCAACTCGTTTAATCAGTGCCCCGAACATTGAGTTACTGTTGAAATGAGATGTATGCGTCAGAAAGGATTTTCTCTGCCTGTACTGAATTTAAGTCAGTTGTAATAGTGTGTGTGTGTGTGTGATTGTATGTGTAGGGAAATGTGCTGCAGTAGTTGTCTGTGTGCCAGGATTTTATAGCAGCAATAATCTCTTTGCCTCTAATGTACTGTACATGCATTGATCATTAAACACAGCTGCAAAATACATAGTCACTGCACTCTGTCAGTCTCTCTGTCTCCCTGTGAAGTCTTTTGAGATGTCCTCCTGATGTGAAAGGTGCAAGATCACATGTAAAGATTATTGTATCCATACTTAATGCCACTATTTTGGGAAATGGTAGGGCTGGCTTGGTAAAGGGTATTTAACAGCAAGCAGAAATGCTTGCCAATAGTTTGTTCCCTTGCCATTTGGATTGAGTGGTTGTGTAAGAATTTCAAAGGGTCAGTGTGCTGCAGAAGCTCGTCGTTCTGGAGAGTTAGCTGTGGCATGATGTGAAATAGTCCAACAGGATTGGCTTGCAGTGAAGCGTGCAGAATTGGATCTGTACAGCTATGACTTATTATAACTCGTCTTTTCTGCTGAGAACAGCACTTTCTGCTGTGATTCTCCATGCAGCGAGCCATTTAGCTTACAGTTTTATGTTGTGTACAAGTAGGCTCTGAGTTTCAACATCAGGTTAATAGCATTTTCTTTGTCAGAACTGCTGTGGCTTTTACCTTATACTTCTCTTCATAGCTACCCGTGATTATTTTCAGCTATCCCTTGTGGAATATGCCTTGCATTTTCTTTTAGTGTTTCGTAGCCACTTCCCACTCCCCTTAAAAGGCAATGCCTTTTACTTGTACAGTTTCCCTTGAGCATAGAAATTAGATGTCTTTCCACACAAAAGGTTAGTTCGAGTACAGCTTCCTACACTGACTAGTCAGGCCTATCTATGTTTTATTTTCTGTATCTATGTTCTATATTGCCTTGGAGGGTGTACAGCAATGGTTCACTAGGTTATTATCTGATCTAAAGCTGTTTATCTTCTCCTGAACAGTAGAACCAGAGGACCTGGCCTGCGATTGAAGGGCGGTAAATTCAAAACAAATCTGCGGAATCACTATTTCAATGAGCGGTAGTAAATGTAAGCAGAAAATGTGGATTTGTTCAAAAGCAAATTAGATAGATTTCTTTTAGGGAATAATATCTTGGGTTACAGTATATGGTTTGGGACATGGTTGCTAGTTTGGTGGAAGGCGAACTGGATGGACCTTGGTCTTCTTTCATCTAGCAATTTTTGTGAAGGGGCTGGTGATGAGAGGCTGGCTAAATAGTGGTTATATTCCTTAGAGGAGGTTAAGGGTGATTTGATTGAGGTATATTAATTAATGATAGGAATTGACAGTTTAGATAGTGGATGACGCTTCCTTTTGGTAGAGGTTCCATTAGAAGCGGCCATAGGCTTAAGATCACAATTAAGAGAGTCGGAACTGAGATTAGGAAGCATTTCAGCCACAGAATATACAGTCAATTCACTTCACAGTATATTCTGTGAAGCGATTTGAGACATCTCAACGATGCTATATCAAATTCTAAGATTATTATTTCTTCACAAGGTTGTGAAAATGTGGAATTCTGTACCCCAGAAAGATGAATCAATAGGGATGCTTAAAATAGGAAAAATAATAACCCTTGGATTTGATATAGGGCTTTACCATGTTGTTGAGGCGCCTCAAAGTTGCTTTACGGGATTTACTGTAGTTTAGATAGACGGGTACTTGGGTAGTAAGAGGCTTTCAGGGGCATGTTGAATGGGCAGGGCATTGAGATTATATATTTGGCAAGATCTTTTCTCAATGGGCTGAATGGTCACCTTCTAATCCTGTGGTTCTTACAAATGGCCATTTCTCCATGTGTCAGCGACCCCACTTTCCAGCGATGGTCAATGGGTGGTGATCAGGAGTGGGAACCCTGACCAATTTACTCCCTCCTCTTCCACACTCTTCTTCCTCCCCCATATTTTCCCCAACTGAACAGAATTTTTTATTTGATCGTTGCTTAGAGTGTCACAACTGTGGATTGAGTCAACAAATTATTTTTTTTGGTGGGTGGGGGAAGGATGTAAACTTAATTTTCCCACGATTTGTAGCTTTGCTGATTTGCAGCGAGCCAGTACTATTTCAGGGTATTTTCAGTGACATTGAAAACAGATTAAAATTGGAATAAAAGCTCATTGGGGGGTGGAGTTGGGAGAGATGTTCAGTGAATTTATTGCAACAGCTAATTATTTTTATTTTAACATTTTCCTCGTTTTTTTTCTCCACAAGAGTCAATTTTAAAACCCAGTGTTCTCCCTGAGCAACAACAATAAAATTACATTTGTATAGTGCCTTTCACATCGGGAGGACATCCCAAGGCCCTGGACAATCAGTTTTTTGACCCCGAGCTGGGGGTTAGGATCAGGGAGGGTGGAGGACGGGGTGAACAAGGGTAATCGAAGGCATGGGTCTTGAGAAGGTCTTGAAGGAGGCAAGGCAGGGGGCGAGGTGGAAGGACTGCGGGATGGAGTTCCAGAGGGTGGGGGCAGAGTGGCTGAAGGCCCACCCGCCAATGGTGGGGCAGGCGAGGCTGGAGACATGAAACAGGCCCACTGAACGGAGGGAGCGGGCACGTTGGTAGAGGGTTAGAAGGTTGCAGAGGTAGGGGGGAGCAGGGCCATGGACGACTTTGAAGGTGAGGACCAGGATCTTGCGTTGTGAGACAGTGGTGGAGTCGGACAATGTTGTGGAGGTGGGGCAAGGCAGAGTGGGTCATGGCGCAGATGTGGGGTAGAAAGGATAGTTGAAGGTCAAACAAGATGCCAAGGTTCTGGACTGGCTTAGTAAAGTGAAGTGTGCATCCATGGATGGTGATGCTGTCAGCGCTTAGGTGAGGAGGTGCTGATAGGCGCCAATCAGGAATGACTCGGTCTTGCTGATATTCAACTGAAGAAAATTAGCTCTTTTGATCAAGGCTAGGCTGTGTAAGATTCACATGTTTTATTCATGTGATAAAGCTGCCTCCACCCCTTTTCCACCCACTCGTGGCTTTTGGACACTGTTAAAATTTAAACGAGCGCAGCCAAGTGATTCAGCCGTGTCCTTATCAGCAGAACCTTTAATAAACCATAATAAAGCTACTGCACTGTGCATGACCTTCTCTGCCTCTCGTTCATGTACCTTGTTTTTATTTGCACTTCAACAAAGATAATCCTGAAGGCTTTTGAGCAGTGCCCCTCCTGCAAAACTTTGGTGGAAACCAGGGTTTATTAGTGTCTGTGAAAACAGTTTCAGAATTTTGTTAGCGATCTGGAGTCGACTCAAACCCTTCTGCCTTCCTTTTGTTTCTTAAATAAAATGACATTTCCCCATTCTGTATGTTGGTGAGTCTCTCTGGATGGGCCAAGTGCTGAGTTCCCAGCTTTGAATGTTAGTCTTGTACTCACTGTGCAGGTCACGTGGTGTGTTTTACATGAGAAAAATTAGGAAAGGGCCTGTAATATTTGTGGAATCCTTTAGCGTTTCGGTTAGACCACTCGCCTCGCAAGCGAGAGGACCTGGGTTTGCTTCCCAGTCTGGGCAAAATGTTAGGCAAGTTTCCTTACTCCATACTCCTCTGTTTACTTAGCAGTAAGTAGGAACCCAATTGTTAGTTGATTGATGGATCGCTTTTCCGGGGGTAATAATCCCTTCAAAAAAAATCATAAACTGGTCATAAAAATGCAAACTTTCTCAGATTTTATAGGAAATTTGGTAATCTGTTTGATTCTGAAAAGGCGTTTCTGAATTACCCCTTTAAAACTACGGTGACCCAAGCAGCCAACCTCACAGAAAACCTCAAAAACTCCTGTCTGATTCAGCTCCTTTTGAACTTTGGTGATTTGTTTTTAAGGTAGAAAGAGCAGCTGGATTACAATTACTCAGAACGTCCTCTCATCTCATTGCCTTTTTGAAACCCTGTTACATTTACTTCTCCCATTGAGAGTCCCATGTCCCAAAACAAATGGTGCTGAGGTGGAACTCTTTGTTTAATCGTGCTTTTGTTTAATCGTGCTATTCTCTAATTAAAATAATGTGCACTCTTTCAATGAAGATCACCTTCAGATCTACCCCCAAGCAGTGACTGACGATACTTGAGAGGTGTAGAGGTCATTTAATCTCCCTCAAGTGCCGAAGGGATTTTTTGTTTGACGTACTATTTAATCCTTTTTTTGAAAAAAAGTACAACTTTGTCCCCCACTCCAGCAGCTGCAGCAGGTCCTGTGAGCTGGCAGGTTGTTGCTTTATCATTTATTGACTTTGACTTTTATTAGTCTGCAATTTGCAAGACTCCATCTAGGAGCAGAGAAAGAGTGGGTGTGACTAGTCCTGGGCACGTCATCCTCTGCACTCAGCAGTTTCTGTTCCTTTTGGTAGTTGGGTAAAATCACAGCAAAAACAGAGTTCTGTTCAGGCCTGCGAACAGGGTCAACTCCAGACGTGAAGACTCACTATTGACTTCAGTCACTTAAGAACTAAACATGTGTTTTGTTTATATTATTATAATTATATGTGTTTTGTATCCCTGTGGAACAAACTCACCCGACCACTGGAGAGTGCTGGTTGGTGTGAATCGTAAAATCTCACAAATATTCCAGTATCTTATTACTTTTCAAATCCGCACAAATGCTGATCCAAAGGCACATTGCTGATATACACATGCATATGCTTATACAGGCATGCTGTTATAGTTTCACACAGACACTTGGACAACTCACTATCGAATTGGGCACAGGTTGTGACAATATTTTGAGTGCCTCGGTACCTGCTGTAATGCACAAGTCTCTTTGACATCAGCACTTCTTAATTTGCAGCATTTTTTTTACAACAGCAAGAGCACGGTGAGAATATTTTTGATATATAACTCATGTATAATTCAGTTCCATCCTAATAGCAAGGTTTAGATTGATATGTGCATCTTTGCTCTTATTCTTTGTACTTTTTCAAATCAACTTCACTTACATGCTTGTGACCTCCAGGGATTCAGACTGTGGATCGTGGAATTAACTGTTGCTCTCTAAAATGCAGAATGAGCTTTTAAGTCATTTTTTGTATCGTCTGATAAAGTCGAGCAGATTTCTGATCACAGACCAGAGAACTGTGCTGGGAGTGCATCCACGGACATTGGATAAGAGACATAGGATCGGGCTCAACTACCCCACATTATCAAATAGCCTGTCAGCATCCTCTGGGCTCACACATAGAGAAATACTATTTGGATGAAATATTGGAGTCAGTCTTGGAATGTAGCCTAACAAGTTAGGTCTGGGAGGGAGGGAGGAAAATAGTGTAAATTTGCAAGACAGTGCATTTACGATACACTTTTATTCCATCACTTTTCTGATTAGGCTCCTGTAGGCATATATTATGCCAGTGAACATATTAGACTCGTCTGACGGGAGGTGTGTTAAGAGAGAGAACCTCACTGTCACATTTGTCAAATAATCCTTTCATTTTGTGTTCTGTCCAATGTCAAAATCTCAAAGCACTTTAGAGTAATTACTGTAGAGTAGTAGTACTTTAGAGTAGTGGCTGTATTTGTAGCAAAAGCAGCAGCCAATTTGTGCACAGTAATATCTTACAAACAGCCAGGAGGTGAATGACCAATTTAATCTGGGGAATGTTGGCCAGGACATCGAGAGAAATGTTTCTTTTTACAAATAGTGTCACAGGTCCTTTAATGTCCACCCAAACAGGTATATGGGACCTCGGTTTAATATCTCGTACAAAGGAAGGCACCTCCAACAATGCGGCACACGCCCAACATCGCATTAGACACTGCTTTGTTGATTTTTACAAAAGTAACATGCAGTTAAATGAGTCCAGATTCTCATGCAAATGGTCAGTGAACCTGCAAATGTGGTCACCATTGCCACAGAAAGCAAACAAATGTTACAGAATCATAGAAATTTATAACGCAGAAGGAGGCGAGAGCTGTACTTTCAATCGTACTGCCCTATATCCATTACCTCTTCAAGCCTCTATCCTTCACATACCTACCCACCTACTTCCTTCATGAAACCCACAATGGACTCCGCCTCTACCGCCTTGTCAGGGCATTCCACATCCCAACAACTCTCTGTTAACCTTTGCAACTTTCACACTTGTGGAGTCCTGTAGCTCAGTGGTTAGAGCACTCGACTCACAAGCGAGTTTCCTTACTTTCCTTACGCCTCTGTTTACCTAGCAGTAATTAGGAACCCAGTTGTTAACCGATTGGTGGATCGCTTTTCCAGGGTAATAATTCCTTCAAAAAAATATTTGTCACTCAGTCCACAACTGTTTGTGGGACACTGCTGTGCGCAATTGACTGCTGCGTTTTGCCCTCAAAATATATACAGTCAATTCACTTTACAGTATATTCTGTGAAGAGCTTTGAGGCATCTCAAAGATGTGATAAGGCGCTATATCAAATGCAAGGATTATTATTGTCCAATCAGCCCAATGATGTGGTGCTGCAGACACAACAAACTATAATATAAATTATAATAATAATCTTTACATCTCAGCCCAAAGCTGGAGAAAGAGAGCTGTGAAACAGATTTCCCTTCTCTTTCCACTTCGACCACATCCCTACCCCTCTCCTTATCTCCCAGCTCCACCTCCTTGCCCCTCTACTCACAGACATCATAAACCTCTCCCTGTCCACTGGTACTGTTCCCACCCCATTAAGAATAGCCGTCATCACTCCTATCCTCAAAAAACCCTCCCTGGACTCATCTGTGCTCTCAAACTACTGTTTCATCTCCAACCTCCCTTTCCTCTCCAAGGTTCTGGAACAAGTTGTTGCTTCCCATCTTTGCTTCTTCCTCACCTGCCACTCCCTTCACAAACCCCTCCAATTGGGTTTCCGTGCCACCCACAGCACAGAAACAGCTCTGGTCAAAGTGACAAATGACATTCTGTCCATCTGCGACCAGGGCTCCCTCTGCCTCCTCGTCCTCCTTGATCTCTCTGCTGCTTTTGACACCGTTGACCACTCTATCGCCTTTCCTCTCACCTCAACATTCACGGCTCTGTCCTTGACTGGTTCAAATCGTACCTCTCACACAGTCTCCACTTCATCTCCACAAGCGGTTTCTCCTCTAGCCCCCACATTGTCTCGTGTGGTGTTCCTCAGGGCTCTGTCCTTGGTCCCTCCTCTTCAATATCTATATGCTCCCTCTTGGTGACATCATCCGCAGATGTGGGGTCAACTTCCACATGTATGCGGATGACACCAAACTCTATCTCTCTGCCTCCACCCTCGACACCAGGACCACTGCTGTCCTGACAGAATGTCTGTCAGACATCAAGTCCTGGATGAGAGCTAACTTTCTTCAGTTGAACGTCAATAAGACTGAGGCTCTCCTGATTGGCTCCCGTCAGCGTCTCCTCACCTCAGGCGCTGACAGTATCCCCATCCATGGTTGCACACTCCACCTTACTAAGCCAGTCTGGAACATTGGGGTCTTGTTTGACCCTCAACTATCCTTTCTACCCCACATCCGTGCCATGTCCCGCTCTGCCTTCCCCCACCTCCGAAATATTGCCCGGCTCCGCCACTGTCTCACACCGCAGGCCACCGAAACCCTCATCCAAACATTCATGACAAGGAGGCTTGACTATGCAAACTCATTGCTTGTCAGTCTCTCCAACTCCTCCCTCCATAGACTGCAAATCATCCCATGCCTGTTCCCGCACCAGGCTCTGTGACCCTATCACCCCACGCTCTCCCGACTCCACTGGGTTTCCATCACACAGAGGATACAGTTCAATATCCTGGTCCTCACCTTCAAAGCCCTCCCTACCTCAGCGACCTCTTACCCACTACCATCCTGACCTCTCCCTCTGCTCAGGGGGCTCCGGCCTGCTTCACGTTCCCCACTTTGCCTGCCCCACCATTGGCGGGCGGGCCTTCTGCCCACTCTGCTCCCACTCTCTGGAACTCCAACCCGCAATCCCTCCCTTCACCCCCTCCCTTGTCTCCTTCAAGACTCATCTCAAGACCCTCCTCTTCGGCTGTGCTTTTGATCACCCTGCTTCCCCCCTGCCCTCCATTCTCCCCGGTCCTGACCTCCAGCTCAGGACCGAAACTGAATGTCCAGCGCCTTGGGACATCTTCCTGACGTGAAAGCCTTATACAAGTGTAATCTTGTTGATTTTTGTTATTGTATTTTCTGCCCCACCCCCCCCATATATGATGATATCTACATTTGTCTTGTGGTTTTTGCAATAAACCACATTCTGAACATGTATATGTGCACTAATTAGCACTGGATCCTATTTGCTTCCTTACAGAATGAATGACCTTGCTGTTTAAGTGAGCTGTTTGTATTTTAGTCACCAAAAGCTTTTATTGATGCCACACTGCAAAATGGGAAACCCGTAAAACTACTGATGAAAGCCATATCAAAGCCATGAATCATTCTGTGCTGAACTGGTGTGTCAAGATACCATCAGCTGATTTCTGAAAACACCAACAAAGGAGAGTGACTGAAGCTGAAACACTTTGGCCCTGAAACGGATGTTCCACCTTCCTGAATGAACAGTAGCCATAAAATCGCTCTCAGCACCACTGTGAATACCGCTGTATCCGTCTGACAGTGACGCAGGACACAGGTTGCAGTCAGTGGGTGCAAACACCAAATAGACAATGGAGATGTCATGTCTCATGCTAATCTGTTCCAGTGTAGTGCAGTCTCCTGTGAAGCCAGTGCTATTACACACACTGGTCTGGAGAGTTCCTCAGTTCCACTCTGTTTGCTCTCTGTGCCCGCTTTTCTTTGATCATCTTCTGATCTCAGACTCATAATGGGCTGAAGATCTGTCATCTCCATGATGCTATAAATACAGTCAATTATGACGGTAGTTTCCTTACTCCGAAGTGCAACTGGCAAAAACACCCCTTTTCCAATCTGCTCTTTCCCTACTCACTCATGATTTACAATCCATACAGGAGTCTTTACACAAAAGCTCTCCAATGCATGTGGTGTTTTGGTTTGTACAAGCTTATATTTGGTGCTGAGTAGAGTGTACAGGGTCACTAGTTAGTGTAAAATGAATGGGGGGTTTACAACACAACCAAGTGGTTGAATTACGGCCGGCCTGCTTAATACCAGAATTTCCTAAAATAATATAATAATCCTTGCATTTGATGTGGCACCTTATCAACCCTCAGTGATGTCTGAAAGTGCTTCACAGGATATAGACTGCCTGTCGAACATCAAGTCCTGGATGAGAGCTAACTTTCTCTAGTTGAATGTCAACAAGACTGATGCCCTCCTGCATAGCTCCCGTCAGCGCCTCCGTACCTCAGGTGCTGACAGCATCACCCTTCGTGAACCCCAGGGTCCTGTTTAGCCCTCAACTGTCCTCATCCCCCACATCCCCATGCCATGACCTGCTCCGCTTTTACCCACCTCTGCAACATTGCCTGGCTCCGCCACTGTCTCTCACCGAGGGCCACCTCATCCATGCGTTTATCACATCCAGGCTCGACTACGCAAACTCCCTGCTTGTCAGCTTCCCCGACTCCTCTCTCCGCAGGCTACAGATCATCTAGAACTCAGCAGCCCGTGTCCTCTCCTGCACTAGGCTCGGTGACCCTATCACCCCCATCCTCACCCGACTCCACTGGCTTCCCATTACACAGAGGAAACAGTTCAAGATCCTGGTCCTCACCTTCAAAGCCCTCCATGGCCTTGCTCCTCCCTACCTCTGTGAACTCCTAACCCCCTACCAAACTGTCCACTCCCTCCGATCAGCAGGCTCTGGCCTGCTTCACGTTCCCCACCTGCCTGCCCCACCATTGGCGGGCGGGCGGGCCTTTAACCTGGAATCCATCCCACAGTCCCTCCACCTCACCCCCATGCTTGCCTCCTTCAAAACCCATCTCAAGACCCTCCTCTTCGACCATGCCTTCAGTCACCCTCCGACCCCTACCCTTCCCGCCCTCCACCCCTCCTGATCCCAACCACCAGCTCGGGTGCAGAATCCTGACTGTCCAGGACCTTGGGACGTTCTCCTGATGTGAAAGGTGCTCTAGAAATGTAATTTGTTGTTGTTTAATATAGCAGCCAATTTGCACACAGCAATGTCTCACAACAGCTGTGGAGTGAATAACCCATTTATTTGGGAGATTGTCAGTTTACTGTACCTTTCATTTTGTATTCATTATTGAAAATTTCACAATTTCATATCCGCTGTGAAAGAAATAATTCAGGTGCCTGCCCTGAAATTGCCCTTCATTCTGAAAATCAGGAAAGCGGTTCAGTGCTCCAGAGCATTAATGACATGTAATGTGAGAATTCACCTCACATCCGTTCGGTTTGGAAGAAAAATGTTTTGTAGCACGTAGCGCCTGTCCAGCACACAAACCTCTGGGATTTCCTATTTTATACAGAATAAGGCTATAACAAAAGGAGGCCTTTAACAACAGGAGGTGAGTGAACCCAGTCACCAAGACACCCACTCCTTTCATTTGCATCTTCATTAACCCCCAACTGGAAGCAATGTTGTTGGTAGATATAAGCAGCTGAATCAGTATGATCCACACGTTCCCTCATAATGTTGTGGTTGGGAGGTGAATAAATAGTATATTTTTAAGGAAACCCATTTTTTGTTTAAAGGAAAAGTATTTTTTTGTTTTTACAGAATTTTTTTTTTTGTATTTTGAAAGCTGTCTTCCCTTTCTGTGAATGTTTCGTAGCAAACAGGAGCAATGAAATAGTAAGGCAGGTTAAAACTACAGATGTTGCGAAAGATATTTTACTGCACGTTGGCCTGAACCAATGAACAGCAGGTCAGGAAAGGTCGGTGATGAATGTTTAGAGATGGGTATTTCTTCCGGTTTCCTGGCCATCAATCCCCCAAATAAAATTGGTCATTCATTCCACAGCTGTTTGTGGGACATTGCTGTGTGCAACATTAGCTGATGGGCTCACACATAAACACACAGTTTCCTAATTACCGTATATCCTGTCAAGTGCTTTGAGATGTCCTCCTGACATGAAAGGTGCTATATCAAATGTAAGGATTATTGTTGTACAATATTCTGCCTTGTTCTCAAATTGCAAATTTAAAACAGCCTCCAGTATTTGGGGAAACGAGTAGTGTTTCTGCTGCATGTAGATATAATGATAATAATCTTCGCATTTGATACAGCGCGTTTCACATCAGGAGGATGTCTCCAGAGCACTTCACAGGATCTACTGTGAACTGAGGTTTCCATGCATCCCACCTACACATGGAGATCCCAGAGATAGATTGTTTGAATGGAATGTGCACTCTCTCCCTGGAGGGACACATCCTGCTTACCTAATTCTGGAAAGTATTAGGCGCAGGTTGGCAAGAGCCAAGGTTTGGGGACTCCAGAGTGTGCGTTGGGGTCCCCAAGCCTTGGCTCTTGTCAACCCGAGCCTCATACTTACCACATAGCTTACCTTACACTATACTGTAAGAGTGCAAGGTATAATAACTGTATTTTGTAGGCAAACATTTTGTAGATCCATTGATAGTCGAAGCTTGCTGTACAGCTGTTGCACTAGACGTCTGGACAGATTTACAAATTGCTGGTAAAAATTCAAAGTCTTGAGTTACAAGCTGGCCTCAAATTGTCAGCGGATGCAGTGGGCCATATTTAGAGCCGCTTGCTTTGATAAAGTCTCCCCTGTTCCCATTAGTGTTCTTGGGCACCGCAGTGAAATGGATTTTTTTTCTTTAATACCAAAGTGCTGATCTGAGCTGAGAACAGCTGGACCGAAGATAAAAGATTTGGAGAGGATGGATCATCTTCCAGGAGCTCTGCTTAATCCCCGACCATATTAAAAATGTTAAATCAGAGCCCAGTGATTTCTCCAGGGTACATGATGGTAATTGTTTCTTCCGAATCAGTAAAGGCAAAACTACTTTGCGCACGTTGAGCTGCACAGTCGAGCCTTAATAAATGCAAACCCTCGTCCGAGAATAACCTTTCTTGACCAATTTAATTGCGCATCTATCAGCACTCGGCAGCAAGGATCACATCCTCTCAGTGCCTGTGGATTTTCCTACTAACAAGTGCGCTGTTGGGGGATTACCTCCTGTAAAGAATAGCGGCCTTTATTTTCCATCTTCAAACTCGGAAGAATCATGGCAGAATCATTCCTCCAATAATGCATTTAATTACTTCACTTACAGCCACTTGACATATGGCTCTGAATCATCCCGCACTGTTGGACTCCAAAGATAGAGTGCCATTTTAATTACGTTTTCACTGACACTCCTATAGCAGCTCCCTCAGATTGTGAGAATCTGCCAGGTCATGTGCATTACCTATCGCGGGACGCCCTGGGCTTTCGGTTTCGGAGATAAAGCTTCGGCTTTGTTCACACACAAAAAATAACTTGACCGTTTGCGGGCAAGCACATTCGTTCCAAACAAAATGCAAAGCCATTCAGGATTAATGACAGAGTCTGATTTTAGTTTCTTGTAACCTCAGATTGACTAAAGGAAAAAAAATACCCATATTCAATCACTGATCCAAACCCTAATACGTACTCCTGGCACAAGATATTTTTAAACTGTGCTAACACAATCCGTCCCCGTTCTTGTCTGTCGGTGGTAAGCTGGCTGCTGTACAACAACATCTTGTACTGATATTATGGCTCGCACATTGGGTGACATCTCAGAGCACTTCACAGCGACATCGTGGATTACTGAGCTGGGGATGGAATTTGTTTTGGGGGTGGGGAGGGAGTGGGATTGTCAAAGCACAGTCAAAGAGATGGTTGCGAGGAATATCTTCTGATAACTGTTTTTACTTCTCATTGAAGTATCCTGCTGTGATGCCGGGTTTCCACACAAACCTCACGTTACACCTTTGGATGGTGGGGGGGGGGGGGGGGGTGGCATTTAGTGATCGCCAAGCATTTCAAATGTGGTAGCATTAACAGTGCTATCATGACAGACATGGCACAAAGTATCTTTTTTNAAATCATCTTTGTTATAATAATCCTTAATATAATAATCCTTGCATTTCATATAGTGCCTTATCATGTCTTTTAAGACATCTCAACACACTTCACAGAATATCCTGAAAAGAGAGTTGACTGTATATTTTGTGGGTGAAATGCAGCAGCCAGGAAAGTAGCCAGGAAATTGTGCACAATTTTAAATTAAAAAATCCTCTGGCTTGAAATAAAACCCATTTCCGGGATTCTTCTTGTTCCCCTGTGAAAGGCAGTAGTTCCTGTGAATGATTTTCTGGCTGAGCATCAGAGAAACCGTGATCTGACCTGATCACACAAGTCATTTGGCATTTGTTGGGCTGCACCTTAGGACTTCTACAGTGTATCGTTTATCTTTTTGCCAAAGTTTTTTTTTGAAAACTATCCATCTATCTCCCTTTGGCTTTTTTTGGGTGACTAACTTAAATATACAACCTCTAGTTACTGTTTATTATCAAAACTCTGTGAATGTTGAATACCCATTCCGGGTCTCCTCATAACCTTCTCTGCTCTCAACCCTCTCTGCTCGTGTGAACAGCCCCAGTTTATCTAATCTTGCCTCACAAGTGTTTATCAAAATTTATACAAAAGATAAGTATTGCCGCCCTTCTGCTGAGTATTTTTGTGGCTGTTTCTCACCGAGTAGCTGTCTGTTCGGAGACTGACTATGCACTGGGTGCCTGTGAGTTGCTGTGCCATTCCTGGGAGTGCTGAGGATGTCCCAATGGTCCTTAGACAATGTGGAACACAATAAACTTCTTTGCATTTGATATGGTGTATTCATCTTCAAAATGCAGTGTAGTGACTGTGTATTTTGTAGGCAAATACACCAACTGATTTGTGCACAGCAATGTCCTATAAACAAGCAAGAAGTGAATGACCAATCTTACCTGGTCATCCTTCCTTCCCATAATCAAACTTAATTAATAATTTTTTNGGGGGAAGTGGTTCATCGGATCAGATTTAACATCTTTATTGTGTGTGGTGCAAGTGTGTGTATGTATGTGGGTGGGTGGTGGGGGGTGCTGTTGGGGAGTGTTCAATTTGCTTTTTTTTCTGCTTAGAAATGAAAAAAAGGTGAAAAGGTTAAGACATAAATCAATACCAGTTCATTTTCTAAGATGGGAGTGGGTAGTGCTTGTTAGAACTAATGTGTGTCTCTGGCATACCGCTGATGACAACCTGTCAGAATAGCATGTGTCTGCTTGCTCTCTGCTCCTCGAATATAAAGTACAGATGATTCAGAAATCTATTTGTAGCAGTTCACAACTGCTATTTTTGTCGTCCTGGCCAGTCTCCTCAACAGTTGTATTGATTCATTTCCTTCAAAAAAAATTACTTCTCTGGATGGTTCAGGATTACAATTTCTGTCTCGGATTGAAGAGCTTAACGTCTGTGGTGTATCATGGTTGATGGATCTATTGAACAATGCAAACGTTTAGCATTTGCCAAATGTTGCATAAAGGTATTTTTTAATCTACAATTTTTGTGAGTCTGGGATTGGGAAATGGGATGGGGTGGGGGTGGTCAATATGTTCTGTGGGGGCTCCGTTGGGATATGGGGGGAGGGTTCCTGAGTCCAGACTGTTCTTGCATCGAAACGAGACCGTCAGAGTGCATTAAATCCAACCCTATTATTTGAATATTTTGGAAAGGGAGAAACCAGCAGGTGATGAGCCTTTGTTCACACAGCAATATTTGCACATAGTCACATAGTCACCTCCCCTCTCATTGTGTAGGAGAAAAGCCGCCCGGCCCAGCACAGCCCAGCAGGTTCAAGTGGCAGTCAGTGCTGAGTTGGCTAATTTCAGCCAGGACAGCGGTTTGGTCGGTCACACCCTGAAAATAATAATAATAATGCTTGCATTTGATGTATTGCCCTATCACGTCTTCGAGATGTTTCAAAGCGCTTCACAGAATATACTGTGAAGTGAATTGAATGTATATTTTGTGGGCGAAAATCACAAGATCCCACAAGAGGAAGGGGTTTGGGTGAAGAAGGCCCTTTAATCTGTTTGATCTCATTCTTTAAGAAAAGGCACTGTACTGTCTTCCCATCACAACACTGAGCTGTTATTTCAAATGTATTTGGCATTACCTGGGTTCCTTCTGCCGATCAGTCTTCAGTTGGAAGGCGTGTAGAGGTCAAGTGAGGCGAAGGTTATTTGTGGTCATCCAACCTGCCAGTACTCACTATTGAGACTCGGGGATGAATCATAGACACGTGATACTTGAGGGAGAACTGTGGATCTTCACTATAATTAGAAAGAAAAAGGAGTCCAACTGCTTCGGTGGAGGGGACAGATATTCCCGGGAGGGAGAGAGGAGATGGATTGGGTGGAGGTGGGAGGGGAAAGCACAGAAATGCATTTGATTTCAAAAAAAAAAAAAATGCCACCTGGTATGCAGAAAATATTGTAGATGTTAACACAGCAAGCCCTCAGAGCTTACTGAAACAGAAGATCACCCCTTTCTTTCATTGGGGTAGGATGAGAATACAATGCATGATGCTGTAGCCTTCCTGTAAGTTCCATGCATCCCATATATTCTGTAAAGAGCTACCAGTTCCCGTGAGATACGGCGGTTAACTTGCATGCACTGGAACCGGATCGCTGCTCCCTTTGTTCTTATTGCAGTGTGTGGTCTTTGGACCTCAGAACTGTATGGCAGCATTGCAATGAGTAGCAGTGAAATGTCAAGAGACTCATTTCACCCATACAATGGAGCCAAATACATCCTATTCTCTCCCTTTCGCACTCCCTTATTTACTCTCACACACAGACACACACGCAATCTTGTGTAAGCATTGATTGATTTTTAAAATAATATGTATTTTATTTATTCATCTATCGAATAGCTCACAAAACATTTTAGTTTATACAGTACCAAATAATAATTTTATGCCATGTAAATGCAACTTGTTGTGATTATTTTACCAAATCTGGGGAGGATGAAAAATGTTTCGAAATGCCAGTAAACCAAAGGCTTGGCTCTATTTGAGGAGTTGAATTTGTGGGATTTGGTAAATTACTAGCTTTGAAATTGGATGCAGGATCTATTGACTCAAATGTGACAGCTTGGAGTAATGGAGCAGTGATTAATAAATTATTCAGAAGATACTAGCTGTCTTGGATAAAAAAATGTCCCAGTTCCGTTTCAATGAGCTGTGACTGGAGCAATAATTCTTAGCATTGCTCAATCTCTCCAGCTGTGGGTGTCTGCAATCCACAAAATACATAGTCACTTCACATTCTCCTATAAAATACAGTCACTCCACATTATAGTTTATCCTGTGAATATTTTGAGATATCCTCCTGCTATGAAATAATACTAATAATAATCTTTGCATTTGATATCGGGGACAGAGACGTCTCAAAGTGGTTCACAGAATATACTGTAAAGTGAATTGACTGTACGTTTTGTGGATGAAAGGCACTGTATCAAATGTAAGGACTGTTATTATATTTGAGGCGGTCTCCAATCTGCCTTGGGTTGCAGATCCCCTTGGGTCGCAGACTGTGAAGCGTTTGTGTTTAATTGAAGAAAGACATGCCTTCTATAGGACAAATGTCTCAATTAATAGAGAGGCAGCAGCCTACCACTGAGCAGTGATAAAAATAGGAGTTTGAGAACTTGACCAAAGGCACTGTCAAAGAGGAATGTTTTTAAGAGGGGTTTCAAGTCAGGGAGAAGGGAACAAGGGTTTTTGAGATGGTTCCAAAGAATGGGTTTGTATTTGCTGAAGGCTTGATGACTGATGGAGGGAGTTTTGATCAGCTATTGAGGATACAAGATGATGTATTTTAGGAACCCGGCAGTCGTGTATTGTACAGAATTTCCAGACATGAACAGACACAATCTCACTCTAGGGAAGCAAATGTAGCTGTTAATTTATCATTTGTTTAGCACCACCACCACCCAGGAGAGGTGGAGCGTGGGGATTTGCTGAGATGTGAAGAGAAAGGTTGTGCATTTCAGGAAATGTGGTGCCTCTCTGTTCAAAGATCTGTTCGAACTGGTTATTTTAATAGCAACAGAGAATCGCCTTTTAAAAATGTTAGGGCAGTGGGCTCCATTATATTAGGTGAGGTTGACTTGCCTCATTCAGTGATTGTGCACAGATCCCGACACCTCTAATACATCCAAGTAATACCTAATTGATATATTACCTGTGGCTGAATGTAATTCCTGGGAGTTTAGTATGGTTGAGATTGTATTGTGTGGGGACAGATGTGTGCGTGATTGTAGTTTTATGGAAACAGATGTGGGTGATTACAATTTGGGGGGGAGCAGAGCTGTGAGTATCTTAATCTGCAAAATTCATTTTATGCTGGGTTTTCACAGGAATCTAAAAAAAGGGGGCTTTACTTTGTTATATTGAAACGCCAGTTAAGATACGATTCCTATACTGTGAGATCCACTTCACTGGACAAAGTTAAAAGCCCACACTTGGACATTAGGGGGAATTATTTGCCACACCCATTTTAGGCAAAAGCCTTTGTTCTGCTTTACTCTAATATTTGGAAGATCTTTATCTAGCTGCAATAACAATACAAACAACTTACATTTTTTGCACCCTTCATGCAGAGTAGCATCTCAGAGCGCTTGAAATTGCAATTCTGGCAAACAGAGCCCTCCTACCGCATTGCTGCTCAACTGAGAGTGTGTGTGAGAGGGAGATTGATCATAGCCCTCTCTGTTGAGAGCTTCTTTTACGCTGTCCAATTTTTTTTGTTAGTCTTCAATCGGATGATCCAGTGTCTGACAAAGAAATCTGAATTTTAATTTACTAGGGAGGTCCCTTTAAGGCTGTAAGAATTTTTTTAAAAAGCAGCTTTTTCTATTGATTTGTTGAAGAACCATTAAAACTGCTGTATAGTTTTGTGATCTCCAGCCAGTGAACTTTAAGAAGAAAACGGAGTAGGGGGAGGGGGTGTGTTAAATGTCCCATTTCCTCCCTTTCCGCCATTGACTATAGCCAATCAAAGCTCCATAATCTAACCAGAAGCCTTCATGAGCCTCTTTGACATCAGAAGAAGCTGTTTATTGCAGGAGTTGCTCTCTGTTTGAAGCTGGCTTCTTTTGCTGGGGGGTGGACAGAGGTTGTCATTTTTTCATAAACTACTGTAATTCCAGTCAACGCACAGCACTTCAAAACCAAACTCTCACTGCATTTCACAATAAATTATTAATCAGATATGAGGTGTCGCAGTAGCCAGCAACATCAGTTTTTATTAATACTGTATTACTGAAGACGGCATGGTCGAATTGGTTCACACTGGTCTAGTGTTAGGCGTGTAATTGCCTTTGAAGCCTTCATTTGGTGTCCGAGTGCCCTTGCTTGCATTTATAGCGGAACATTACTGATCTCTAATGATAATAATCCCTGCATTTGATATAGAGCCTTATCACGTGTTTGAGACGTCTCAAAGCGCTTCACAGAATATACTGTAAAGTGAATTGACTGTGTATTTTGTGGGCGAAACGCGGCAGACAATTGTGCACAGCAGTGTCCCACAAACAGTGGTGGATTGAGTGAACTTTTTTTTTTAATGATTATTACCCTTGGAAAAGTGGTCCGCTAATCGACTTAACAACCAGGTTCCTACTTACTGCTAGGTAAACAGTGGAATGTGGAGTAAGGAAACTTGCCCAATGTTTCTCCCTGCCCAGGAATCAAACCCAGGTCCTCTCATTTGTGAGGCGAGTGCTTTAACCACTAATTTAATGAGCAAGGATGCTTTCCCAGTTTTGCTCTCTCTTTATAGCTCGACAGTGATTTGGTTTGGGAAGGGAAAATGTGTATGTTAGATGGTAAGGTTCAGGTCAATTCTGCATGTGGAGTAACTGAGACCCACAGAGTACTGTCTTGAATTATTTTTTATTTTGAATTCAGGTGAGGAGGAATTTGTTTTATTTGTTTTATCTGTCAGCTCCACTGTACCTTTTCTACTTACTGTAGACCCCCAACCACCGTAACCCTCAGGGTCTAATCCTGTTACGAAAAGCTGTGAGACTTTACCCTACGTGCAGCCCGCTTTGTAAATGCAAGTTTTTACTTCAAGAAAAATCCATCAAAACTAAGAGGGAAGGGGAAGAAGCTAGCAACGAGTCTAGATGGTGGATTAGACTGCAATCCAGAAACTTCAGCACAGTGACCTAAGGATGATGCTGCTTCAGCTAGCTGCCTGTTCACACAGCACCATTCTGAGAGTGAATTAAACCCAGGCTTTTGTAACTTGTTTTCCTTGAGTGCAATTCGCTTTGTAAAGCCTGCATTGTGAGTTTTCACTCCCGCTTGCTTTGTATCCATATTGTTCACCCCGCTGATAAAATATTTCTAAGGTATGTGAAGCAGAGTCTGTAAATTCTCTTTAAAAGGGGCATTAGTTAGATGCTTGTAAAAAAAGGAATTGTTATGGGGAGAGATTAGACTAGGTGGCTCATTGTGGACAACAGACACCAGCCATAACATTGGAGGTTCAAAATCCACTTGTAGTTTGGGCAGTATTTTCCTTCTATATTCTTGTACTTATCAGCTTGTTTGAACCTTATCTCTGCCCCTACCCCATCGTGGAGTCCTGTAGCGAATTGGTTAGAGCGTTCGCCTCGTAAGCGGTAGGACCCGGTTGGATTCTCGGGCAGGGCAAAATCCGAGGCAAGTTTCCTTACTTAATTAATGACTTAATTTGTGAGACACTGCTGTGCGCAATTGGCTAGTCTCACAAAATACACAGTGAATTTACTTTACATATATTCTGTGAAGCCTTTTGAGACATCTTAACAATGTGATAAGGCACTATATAAAATACAAGGATTATTATTAATATTATGTCCTTATTAATTCATTAATTAGTGTAACCATCTTACTTTTGAAGCCTCCTGTCTGATTACAAGTGTCGACCTTCTGTAAGAAGTTCAGGTTGATTAATTTTATCAATTTTTATAAAGTTTAGAGATTAATTTCTATGGAGAAGATGAGGTTTATGATTTTTTTCAACTGCCTTTATTCAGTGTGTTCTGGTAAGGAGCAGTATGAGGGATGTTAACAAAACCATTGTGAAGAAGCATGAAATGAGAAAATGCCATTCTGAACGTCTGAATCCGTTCCTTGCTGCAAATCCAGCCTTGTGAACATTCCTGAAAACGTACTTCATTTTCCTGAAAATGATTAACACAGCGGTAAGACCAGAAAAAAAGTGAATAAAAACCAGCGAAAATCCTCTGCAAGTCCTGAGGGCATTCGAGCAGGCAGCAAATACATATTCACAACATTTTCTTTACAGTATCTATCTCCCTTTAAGACATCCTCCTGACATGAATGGCCTTTTATAAAATGTAAGAAATTGTCTATTGCCTCTGTGCAGGCGGTGACCAGCAGAGCTCTGCCGAGGCATGTGCTCAGGAGGTTCTGTTGTTTACTTTGTTCATAAAATGTGCAGGTGGAGGACGCTACTTGTTAGCAAATGAGTTGCACACAGCAAGTTGGCATGGAAAGCAGGGTCGCGAGCATTAATGGCATTGAAAGGGAAAAATTAACATCGATGGGTTAATTAAGGGGTAGCAGATGGATTTTAATTTGGATGAATGTAAGAGAAATCCATTTTGGAACCAACAAAGGAGATTTCCAGTAATGAAAGTAGAGAAAAGCGTTTGTACGTGATTATGGACAGTTCAGTGAAAGAGACCAAGTTAGTGTGAAACTTTGATGGGAAATTGGTCATTCATTCAGGGCTGTTTGTGGAACAATACTGTATGCAAATTGGCTTCCGCCTTCGCTCACAAATAGTCACTCCACTTCATACTAAATGCTGCGAAGCACTTTGAGACCCAGCAACGTAAGATACTGTATCAAATGCAAGGATTATTATATTATAAAGATTAATCAAGTGCTAGAATGCATGTAAGAGGCCATTTCAAATTGCAAATTAAATCAAATCTTGATATTTGCAAATCATTGGTACTTGGAATCCCTCTTGTGAATATTGCAAATTGTCACCCAGTGTGGATGTAATTGGGACTCTTAAACTGAAAGTAGAGGGAGGAACACAAGGACAGAATGAGTGAACAGAGGGAAAGAGTGAGTTAGTGGAAGGCAGAGAAAAAGTGGGAGAAAATGGAAGGAAAGAGGGAGAGAGGGAGCGAGAGGAGGGTAGAGGAAAGAGGGAGTGAGCGAAGGGGAGGCTGACTTGCTTAAAGATATGCAAACTGCACGGAACAGTAATCCTGGGATGTGTGTTTGTGTGTGGTGGGGGGGAGGAAGAACCACAGCAGAGTCTGATCGTGCCTTTCCTCACTATCCAAACACATGTGTAACTTTCCAGCGGAGATCTCTCGATAGTGGCTATCATGGGAATCCTGCGTCAGGACTGAGGTCAGTGCTGCCGAGGCTAGAAAAGCTGACTAAGGACCACGTCTATTGCAGTAGTATTCCTTACACTGAAAGTGCTTACTGTACTGCTGGGGTACACAGCGGTCACAGTTGAACACCCTGTGTGCTATAAATATCCTGGCTTCTTGTTGCCCATTACTGTACATCACCCTGTACGTCCCACTGTTAGGAGCCGTGCCACAATCCAACTAAGTGAAGACTCAGCTGGAAGTTGTAGTGCAGGGGAAGAGGTTTTGAAGCTGGTAAGCATTTTTTTGAAAAGTGGAGGGAAGTGTGTTTGGAGAGGAAGTGACTTTCTGTGCAAATAGGACCCCACTTTGCAAAGTTTTTTTTGTCAGCACAATCTGAACTCGCAAGGAACTGTGATGTTCACTCCTAGCCCCGCCAGTCAGTGGCAGGATAATAATAATAATAATCCTTGCATTTGATATTGCACTTTTCACATCTTCTAGACGTCTCAAAGCGCTTCACAGAATAGACTATAAAGTGACTTGACTGTATATTTGTGGGCGAAACGCAGCAGCCAATTGCGCACAGCAGTGTCCCACAAACAGTCGAGGATTGAAAATGACCAATGTATTATTGTTTTATCTTGGAGGGATTATTATTAGGCGTGTGGAGTAAGGAAACTTGCCCAAGGTTTCGCCCTGCCTGGAATTGAACCCAGGTGTCTCGCTTGCAAGGCAAGTGATCTAACCACTGAGCTGCAGGACTCCTACAATTGGGGAGGAGTCTTGTGATCAGCCTGCAGGGCTGAACAACAACAACTTGCATGTGTATATAATGCCCCCATGCAGGGTAGCACCTCAGAGCAACTTCAGCTCCACACACAAAGTGGTTCTCACCACTAGTTTTATACATTTTCATACATTAAGATTTTCTTTCCTCTTTCTAGCTCACTATTTCAGTGAGTGAAGAGTGAACCTGTTGAAGCAGGAAGCGTTGATTCTTTCAAATGCAGATTAGGTAGTTTTCTTTTATGAAATAACATTATGGGAGCTGGTACATAGGAAGTTTGGGACGTATGTGCATGCGACTGCCAGCAAGGTGGAAGGCGAACTAGATGGGCCTTAGTCTTTTTTCATCTAGCATTTCTTATGTTCTTATGTTCTCCCCCCCACCTCTCCTTCCTTCCTTCCTTCCTCTCTCTCTCTTCCTTCCTTCCTTTCTCTCTCCTTCCCCATTCCACCGTCTCCGTTCACTTTCTCCTTTCCTTTTTCACCCTCTTCTTATTCTCCCACTACCATTCCTTCACCTCCCCCGCCCCCTGCACCACCCCCCACTTGCCCAAATGAACGTGTTTGAATTTAGTGCTATCTATTTATAATTGACCATCACATTCCTCATCACACGTTCCTGTCTTAGATCCAGACTGGAGTTTGATGAGAATTCTCATGCTAATATCACACCATGACTAAACAGAACTGAACACATCTTTCTCAGTGTTGTGGCACATTTTTGGAATTGTGAACCGAGCCCTGTGCTGCTTAATTATAATAATCATAATAATCTCTTTGCATTTCCTATAGCACCGTATCACATTTTTTAGACATCTCAAAGCACTTCACAGAATATACTGTAAAAAGTAGTGACTGTATTTGGTGTGCTTACATAGATTGCACAGCACGGAAGCAAGACATTCTGGGCCTGTGCTGGTGGTTATATTCCACACTAGTCAACCCCCCCCCCCCCCCACACTCCCTCCCCCCTCCCATTTCCTTCTATAAGGGTGTATATTCCTCCTCATGCGTTCTTCCTCAATGAAAAATAGGTTGCTGAGCTTTTCCGATGGGTGAGTAAGTTTACCCACTGAGTGTTTTCAGCCTTGTCGGATAGGGTTGTGATGATTGTATTTTGCCATCCTTTCTCTTTCTTCCCGCCTTCCCTTTCCATAGGGTTGTGGAGAGGGATGAAGTTAATCGGCAAACAAACTTTCAGCTCCATCTGTCTTCATTGTTCCTTTGATTTTGATGATATGATCAGTTCATATCTCTGGTACCTCTTCCTTTCTCCTCCATACCCCCTAATCTCCAAACGTCTGTGTCTCCCAGTATCCAGGATCGAGCTGCGTTTAAAGCCACGGTTTGTATAAATTGCAGAAGTTATTTGCTCCTGAAGGTGACTTGGGACTTGATATGGAGAAATCAATAAAATGGCTACCTTGGCAACCGCTGTGAAAAGGGCAAAGGCCACTGGCAATTAAGCAGCAGTTTGAACCTGCTCCTGTTGCTCATTGCTGAAAGTGATTCATTTTGTCCCAACACTTTGCCCAGGTTGGTGCAATGTGGCGATGGGCGTGGGTGGAGAAGGAGAGGTGTGCCCCGCGTCTGGTGAGGAATGCTGTGGCTAATATTTGACCATCGTTGCAGACACCAAGTCGAGTGAAAATGATTTCACTCAAATTCTCCTCTACTTCATCTGTCTGACTTGTATTTGAAACTTTGCCAAAGTGTGCAGCATGTACGTTTTTTTTAAAGAAAGGGTGTGTGTGTGAGGGGAGCAGGGAAAAGTGCTTGGGTAATCAGATTTTCACCTGAATAAAATGCATTGCTTGGTGCCGGTTGACAAGCCTGATAGTAGCGCTGTGCAAGTGAGCAAATGGCATGCTTCACTTGGGGTCATTACAGCACTATCGAAGAGTACGTAATGCAACCACTTCAGAACTGTGAGTTGGGGAAGTAACTGTGCGTGGGAGCACAGTTACTATTAGTTCAGGGGAGAAGTTGACCCACATGGCCTTCGCTTGGGAAATTACATATTTTGAGATTTAATTTAAACAGAGCTGTGCAACATTCGCAGGCTTTCTGGAGTTGAAGGGTAGGGCAAGTTACATGATGCAATTCAAAGGAACTTGCGGATATGCACAATCAAGGTCTTGCCTATTTTGGTGCAAGTTTGTTGATGCTGTTGACTGTCAGGGCTTAGTATTGTTGTTCAAGACTTTTATTTTAAGACTGTGCTCATTTCTTCTGGATGGAATCTTTGAATATTATTATAATAATAATAATCCTTGCATTGGATATAGCACTTTCATGTCTTCTAGATGTCCAAAAGCGCTTCACTCAAAGCGAATATTACCCATTTTTGCCCCATAAAGAAGCCTGGATAAAGAGCTGTGGTTTTCAAAAAAAATTGTTCCTTTGAAAACCGTCACAAGTCGATAATATTCACCAATAGAAGTCATGTGCTTGTAGGATGTTCAGCTTTTAGCCACTTTTAAAGTTAGTGTTTGACATTTCACCATTTGTACCATATGAAATTTGTTATATATATATATTAATAATAATCCTTGCATTTGATATAGTGCCTATCACGTTTTCAAGATGTCTCAAAGCGCTTCACAGAATATACTGTAAAGTGAATTGACTGTATGACCGTTCTCTTTGACCGTGCCTTCAGCTCCCCTCTCGACTCTCTTCCTCCTCTTCCTCCTCCTCGCTCCCTCCCTTCCCTCCCCTCACCCTGACCATTTCCCCCTCCTCTCTCCCTCCCTTCCCTCCCCTCACCCTGACCATTTCCCCCCTGCTCGGGTCATGACCCAACTGTGCAGCGCCTTGGGACGTCCTCCTGACGTGAAAGGCGCTCTATAAATGGAATCTTGTTGTTGTTGTTGTTGTTGTATATTTTGTGGGTGAAATGCAGCAGCCAATTGCGCACAACAGCGTCCCACAAACAGTCGTGGATTGAGTGACCAAATTATTTATTTATATATTTTTGAAGGGATTATTACCCCCGGAAAAGCGATCCCCCAATTGACTAACGACCAGGTTCCTACTTACTGCTCGATAAACAGATGCATGCGGAGTAACGAAATCTGCCACAACTTGTTTGCGGGGGTGGGGGGGGGATTGTCCACAATGCCTTTGCTTGTAGAATGACACATTTTAAGATTATCCAGGTTTCTTTAATGGACAGCAATTGAACATGCAAAAGTTTCATCCAGAGGAAGTGAGCACAATCAAGTGAGAAAGAGTTATAATACCTGGACCATAATACTAAAATATATACTGTGCGTGCATATTATTTATATTCCATATTGCCTGCCAAAATATATGATATATTTTCTGTATTATGTGTATAGTATATTAAAAAGGAACTTGTTAATCCTCCGAACAAAGTCCGAACAGCTAGGATGGTCTTAGCTATGATAGCCAGGCAGATAATAAAAACGAAGGAACTTGTAGTATCAGCTCAGTTGGAGGCATTAACCCCTCTTGGTGAGGAGGTTGAGTGTTCAAGGTCCACCCACGTCAGAACTTGAGCTCACAGTCTAGGTTGACCCTTCAGTGTAGTGCTGCGGAGTCTCTCAGTTGAAAACTTTTAACCAAGATCTTAATAATAATAATAATCCTTGCATTTGATACAGTGCCTTATCACGTCTTCGAGACGTCTCAAAGTGCTTCACAGAATATACTGTAAAGTGAATATATTTTGTGGACGTTAAAGATCGAATCGCATATTCGAAAAAGAGGAGTTTCTCCGGTGTCGTGGCCAACACCCCTCCAATTAAAATTGATCGTTGACGTCATGGCTGTTTGTGGGACATTCATGATGGAAATGGGCTGACACGTTTGCCTATAAAAAGCAAGCTACAACAACAACAACAACAAGATTCCATTTATAAAGCGCCTTTCACGTCGGGAGGACGTCCCAAGGTGCTGGACAGTTGGGTCAGGACCCGAGCAGGGGGGAAATGATCAGGGTAAGGGGAAGGAAGGGAGGGTGCGAGGATGGGGTAGAGAGTCAAGAGGGGAGCTGAAGGCACGGTCAAAGAGAAAGGTCTTGAGACCGGCCTTGAAGGAGGAGAGGGAGGAGGCGGCGAAGGCACTGGGGGATGGAGTTCCAGAGCCTCGGGGCTGAGAGGCTGAAGGCCCGGCCACCGATGGTAGGGTGGTTGGGGCGGGGGATGTGGAGCAGACCGGAGCCAGAGGAACGGAGGGTACGGGCAGGTAAGTAGGGGGATTGTAGGTCGGAGAGGTAGGAGGGAGCGAGGCCGTGAATGGCCTTTTAGGTAAGGATGAGGATCTTGAAATCGATCCTCTGGGGGATGGGGAGCCAGTGGAGGCGAGCGAGGGTGGGAGTGATGTGGTCGCTACTGCAATTAACAATAATTACCCGTGAAGCACTTAGAATTAGAACAATTAGAATTGAGGTTAGGAAGCTTCCCTTCATCTAGTAGCTTGTGAAGATGTGGATTACTCTCCCCCAGGAAGCTGTACAGGTGGAACCAATAGGGTGTTTAAGAGAGGGAGAGAAACTGATGCTTGGGATGGTGGAGATATAAAAGAGGTGGGGTTGAGAAAGGGCATTGGGATTAAAAGATCTGCCAAAATCTAATAAACTGGTGGAACTGGTGCGATGGGCTGAATGGCTTGCTCCTGTTTTCCTGTGTTTCTATTTCAACATGAGACACTATAAAAACACACATTCCTTTCTTACAAGTGAAAATCACAAAATAATTAATAAGTTGGTGCTGCCTTGGATGTAGTTGTGGTGTTACCAAAAACATGTCCACCTCCCCCCAAGTGAATATGTCTGCGGCAGCCACCATTTAGGGACAAAGAGCAATGCCTTAATAGTAATACTGTAATAATAATCCTTGCATTTGATACTCGAGACGTCTCAAAGAGCTGCACAGAATATACTGTCAAGTAAATTACCTGTATATTTTGCCTTGAGCATGAAATGCGTGAAAATATGCGCGCGGACCATTTTTTTCTTGCTAACTGAGGCTACTCACACAACAGGAGCACACAGTCATCCACCAAACTGGCTGCTGTGCTGTTGCATCTGTAGAGCCATATGGAACCTTTCAGTTAATAGCTGAGGGCTGTTTTCAATGCATGCCTGCCGTACAGGGCATTGAGCTGCTCTTTGTGACGTGACTTTACAAATCATTGATTCTCTAAAATTGCTGCCTGGATTACTGCCCTGTGCAACAATATAATTACTGACAGTGTGGGAGGCGTGTTATGTCATTGGAGGAGCCAGCAATTTTTCCTAGTAATGTTCATTAGAAAATAACCTCTTTTGCCCAGCAAATGGTCTGTGAGTTGACAGTACATCACTTTCTCTTGTGGAAAGTTAGTTTGTTGGCGAATGGCTCATGCATTCTTTGGTCTTCAGTGCAACATTAAAATGAATTAATTTTCTCACTCTTTTGTAATAAGGAAAACAATACAAATTACAATAGAATACCTATATATATATATATATATATATATATATATTACGCGTTTCACATTGGAAGGTTGTCCCAAAAGAGGGCTTTAACAATACTGACTGGGCACTCAAGTTGGAGCCTTCAGTTTGGTGATTATAGGGTAGGTGGTTTGTAGAGATGATGCTGATAATGTGTAGGGGGAGGGGTGGGGGGGAAGAGATGAGAGACAGTTGAAGAAATGTGTTTGCAGAACATTGAAGTCAAGAGCATTTACTTTGAACTAATTTATTTGGTAAAACTGCATGGAATTCAAGTGTGTTTTTTTTTCTGAATCACTTTTTAATGCGCTATTTAATGAATAAACCGCCGGAAATCACTTTGGAAATATCTGATTTGTGCTCAATAATACTGGTTGTCATGTTAGCAACTTAGTGCCCAGATGTCTGGGGCTCAATCGCTTTGAGCGTTTTGCGTCATAACTCAGTGGTTACTAGATTCAAAATAAAATTTTTGTGTGTGTTGGGAGGCGGGGAGAGAAGAAAGAAGAATCTGATTTGCATTCTTTTCCCCCACCACCCTCTTAAACTATTCATTAAAAAAAGAGAAAGGAATGAGCAATGTACATTCCGGGAACCGCAGAGTTTACATAATGTGCCGGGTTCAACATTAACATAACTAATCCATTTTGACAATTGCGAATGAGCTGCTCAGAGGCTCATTATCAAATGCTTGACTGACTCTGTTGGTTAGAAGCAATATCCTTTGTCCAGACCTGACAGTGCCCCTTCTTTTTCCCTCATTTTTTTTCTTTCTTTCGAGAGTATGACTTCACTTCTGATGGCAGTGGTTTTATTTTGCATGAGAACCGTGGAACCCTGTGGTTCAGTATAAAAGGCTCATTAGAGCCCTCTGGCTGAAAATATCAATTGGAGCTTCTCCTGTTACTGAGATCAGGGCTTTCAGTGCAAAATCCATCACCCACCAGCCCTCAGCAGTTCTGCTCTGACAGAGCCATTTTCCCGCCAAATCCAGTTGTGTCTGATACAGCAACAAGTTAAAGCCATTGTTGGGAATGGTTGGATAGCGTGAATTCATATTGAACTATGCTGGGGGGGAGGGGGTTCGGAGAGAGGAATCCCACCTGGGTATGCCTTTACTCTATATAAGCATTTCAGGGCTTGCAGAATTTGGAAAATTGTTGAATTCAGTCTCGACTTTGAAACCTGTTTTCATGTGGATCTTAAAAGGACCTATGATAGAAACCGGCTTCTTAGCTAAATCTGTGTTTAAGAGATTTTGGACACTTTGAAATGCTAAGCAACTAGAATAAGTCTAGACCCAGGTGACATTTTTGTCCCTTCTGTAATTTTGATGTGAACTTTGTTTCAAAAGCCTGTTAAAAAATGAATGTGCTTTTTTAAAACAAAAATTCTTTGAGTTGCGTTAAATTAAGTACTAATGGGAGAGACTATAAATGGTGATGTGCAGGCATCAGAGCTACAGCAAACTGCCACAGAACTTTCAGCTCACAGTAAAGCATGGTTGAAGTGAGTTGTTCAGCGTGACAATGGTAGTGCAACATATCAGTGAGACGTACTGTGCAGTGGTGGGGTTTGGGTTACACCTGTCGATCTCTTCCCTTTCTTGCTTCCCCACCACAGTTCCCACCATTCAACCACCTGAAGGCATTTTTAAAGCACCAATAAAGTCTGAAAGTGTTTTATAGTAATTATTGTGATGCCTGCTGATTATTATTGCAGGGAAATGAGGCAGGGATTTTACATATGGCCAACATCCATGAACGACTAGTTTATTTGGGGAGAAACTTTTCTTTTCCAATAGTACGATTGAATCCTTTTGCCAGTTCATCCTGGCAGGCGTCTAATTTGGCAGTAATGTGAGTCCTTACCCAATGGATGCCAGTTCGGAAATCCTAAATCAGAGGCTTAATAGTGTGAAAAGCGTTGCCTGAATTCAGGGTGAATCCATTCTTCCATTCTTCTTTGGTACTATAAAACTGTGACACCTTAAACTTCTCAGATAATACTGCAAATGCTCACTACCATCACACGCTGCCTGCACCGAATACATAATACAATAATATATTTTTCATTAAGATGTCTCTATAATGTGATAATACGCTTATATCAAATGCAAGTTTAACTTCTGAGAAGGGCACTATATAAATGTAAATTGTTGCACAGTATAATTATAGGATGATGCATCTATCAATATGTAAAATAAGCTTCAGGCAATATTTTTATCATTACTAGTAATAATAATCCCAACTTTAGGTATAGTGGCTTTCACATCGGGAGAACGACTTAAAGTGCTTGACAGAATTTGCTTTTAAGACAAATGACTGTATTTTATGCGCTAATTTTTACTGAAAAGGTGTGATCCTCTACCTAGTAGAATAGATTGAGAAGCAGAACTACATAAAATACTATAGATAGATTCTCTTCATAGACCATAACAATCTTTCAAGGCACATTAACTCTGTAGAGGGTGTTGAGGTGTTATTCTCTGTGAAAGATTCCTTATCTATATGCTCCCTCTGGATGATGTCATCTGCAGACACGGGGTAAACTTCCGCATGTTTACGGATGACACACAAATCTACTTTGCCTCCTCCAGTACCAACTCCAGGTCCGCCAATGTTCTATCAGCTTGTTTGGCAGACATCAAGGCCTGGATGAGTGTAAAGTTCCTGTAGCTGAATATGGACAAGACGGATGCCCATACTCCTTGGCTCCCGTCGACGTCTTCACTCCTGCGGATTAAACTCCTCAACCTCCCTGGGCTCTCCCTCAGACTCACCGAATCAGTACGCAATCTAGGCATCTGGTTCGACCTCCAGCTGTCCTTCCTCCCCCGCATCCGGTCCCTGACCAAGACAGCCTTCCTCCACTTCCACCACATTGCCAGGCTCCGACCGTACCTTTCCCCAAAATACAGCTGAAACCCTCGTGTATGCGTTTACCACTTCCTGCTTGGATTATACCAATGCATTCCTCGCTGGTCTCCCCAGCTCCACCATTCACAAGATCTAGCTCATTCAAAACTCTGCCACCCGCATAGTGACCCGGACCAAACTCTACCCACATCTCACCTGTCCTGGCCAGGCTCCACTGGCTCCCCATCACTGAACAGATCGACTTCAAGATCCTCACATTCGTGTTCAAATCCCTTCATTCCCTGGCACCTCCTTACCTCTCCCACCTCCTCACTCCCCAATCCAACACCTGGTACCTCCGCTCAACTGGCACCGGCCTCCTGCTCTTCCCTCGCACCCTCCGCCCCACCATTGGAGGTCGCGCTGTCAGCCACTATGCCCCAAAACTCTGGATCACTCTCCCTCAATCCCTCCGCCTTGCCCCCTCTCTCCCCTCTTTCAAGTCCCGCCTGAAAACTTTCCTCTTCGGCCGTGCTTATGGCCAACTTCCCCCTCCCCCGGCTCGGAGTCAGGCTTCGCCAACTGTTAAGCGCTTTGAGACACTACCCTGTGTGAAGGGCTCTGTATAAGTGCAAGTTGTTGTTGTTGAAGTTGCTATATAAGTGTATATTGTTGAACTATTTGCAGAAATGCAAGAACTTGCATTTCTCTATGTAATAATTACGGTCACATGTGGTAGCTGCTTTTTGTAGGCAGTGTTGCATGGTGACCGTTTTTAGACAGTCTCGTGTGTTGACTTGTTTGGATGCAATATCACGTATAGTGACTGCTTTTGTACAATACTGTACAAATTTACATTTATATAGTGCCTTTCAGGTCGGAAGGATGTCCCAAGGCGCTGAACAAGGTTTGCACCCGAGCTGGGTGAAACTACAGTCATTCTGTGTACAGAAAAGTCCCATAAAGGACTAATTTATCTGACGTTGTTGGCCACAACTCATTTTCATTTGCTTAGAAACAAAAAGTTCCAAGTGCTTACGATTGAAGATTGGACCTGGTCAGTTCAAAAGTCAAAGGCACAGAAACCTGCTGTGGTCGATCACAAAAGTGATTACGGCAGAAGTCAGCTAACAAATGAGCAATGTTTGGTGGTGGTTTTACTGCTTCATTAGTGAAATACCAATTTTATTCAAAATGCATGTGAAATCCCACTTAAGGTAAATAAGGACAGGACGGTTGTATATTAAAGGAATAAATGTGTTGCAGCAAATTTTTTTTCAAAAATTAGTCTTGCCTATAATTACTGTGCAGCATTCGTGGTTTTCAACGCTGCTTCCTCCGATACTCGGTATCACTCTTACCTGTGAGTCAGGAGGTTGTGGGTTCAAGCCCCAAACTGACCAGGTCCATTCCTCAATCCTAAGCACTTGGATCTCTTAGTTTCTAAACAACAAATTGCATTAGACTTTTTGAATAGTACCAGGGGATCTTTAACAACAACCTGAACAGGGAGATAGAACCTTGGTTTAACCTCTCATCCGAAGGACGACACCTCTAACAATGTATCACACCCCCAACACTGCATTAGTATTATCTTAGGCT
The DNA here is from genome assembly GCF_018977255.1 of Callorhinchus milii. Taxonomy (NCBI): domain Eukaryota; kingdom Metazoa; phylum Chordata; class Chondrichthyes; order Chimaeriformes; family Callorhinchidae; genus Callorhinchus; species Callorhinchus milii. The sequence goes on from NW_024704743.1 coordinate 43,283,192, forward strand.
ATGTGATTCCAATTCCCTATGTAGGGCTTGAACCCACAACCTTCTGACTCCGAGGCGAGAGTGCTACCACTGCGCCAGGCTGAGACACAAGGCTGTTTGTGGGACATTGCTGTGTGAAAATTGGGTGCAAAATACACAGTCACTACACTTCAGTGTTTGAGACTTCCTCCTGATTTGATAAGGCGCTATATCAAATGTAAGGATTATTAGTGCAGAAATTGTGAAGATCTTCAACACCGCTTCAGGGGTTGCTGTTTATCTTCTCTTTCTCTCTACCCCCACCCGGAGTTCTCGCTCTTAAAATTCAAGTCATATTGACAAAAAAAAGTCATCAACATTTAGAACCCAGCTACATGCAGAGGAAATTCATGTAACATTCACCATCTCGGGGTGTGTGGGTAGTTGTTGATGCTTTACAGGACTGAAGCAACAAAGCTAAATTTATTTTTGTTCTCCATTCAAACATTTAGGTGTGTCCAATATCCATGCTTTCCAAAAATTGTGTACTTTACGTTCATGAATGTAAATTATTCATTACTAAACTCTCAGCATTTTAAATTAATGCATTACATTAATTTACTTAAATAAATCTATGCTCCTTTCTTCCTGGATTTTTTTCTCTTTCCTTTTCTCTCCCTCCCCCATCCTCCTCCCATTCAACCTTCTTATACTTTCCACAAACTATACAGTCAATTCATTTTACAGTATATTCTGTGAAGCGCTTTGAGACATCTTGACGACGTGATACGTCGCTGTATCAAACGCAAGAATGATTATTATTATTTCCACTCCTGGCCCACAATCCTCTTGATTATTTGTTCATTCACCACATGGCTATTTGTGGGGCCTCACTGGTGCAAATGGCTGCTGTGTTTGCCTACAAAATAGCGAGTCGCTACACTTGACAGTAATTGCATGTGAAGCTCTTGGGAGCCATTTCAACACGTGAAGAACAAGTTCTTTCACACTCCTGGGCTGTGCATCATCTGTAGCCAAGAGAGAAATCAGATAACTCGATACAATAACTTGCATTGATACAGCGTCCTTTATGCAGGTAGCGTCTCGGAGCCCTTGGATATGTGTCTTGAGAAGGAAAAATGCGATGAGGCACAGGCAAGAAACAACAATTGACACTTGTAGCACAGTTTCCATGTTGGGTTGGGGTGGGGACCTCTCAAAGTATTTTCACAACTAACAGGGACATCAAGCAGGGGGCGTGGGAGAGAAAGGGAAGATGGCCAAAAGCGTGAATGAAGAGGATATTAATAATCCTTGCATTTTATATAGCGCCTTATCACGTCTTTGAGATGTCTCAAAGTGCTTCACAGAAGTGAATTGACTATATTTTGTGGGCAAAATGCGGCAGGCAATTGCACACAGAAGTGGTCTAAAGGCAGGTTTTGAACATGGAGAGGGCAAGGCAGAACTTGGAGAGAGAGTTTGGAGAGCCCGGGTCAGGGAAGGTGGCTAAAAGCACACATAAAGACGAAGGGCCTTGGGTAGGTCGGTTTTGTTGAAGCCCCTGGTAGAGGAAACAACGACAGGGTTTGGGTCTTCTGCAGTGCTCTTACGTTCAGCCATTACACTTTAATTTAATTTGTTCTAATGATTTCCCACTATATCTGAGCCTGTTTTACCTCGTACATTGAAATCTTATCTGTCTTGGAAAAAATGCTCGTTTGGTTGCTGTGCCCTAAGTTTCAGAAGATGAAGTGATCTTCGGAACCCAGCCTTTAAATTGCAACGCAAATTCTGTTTATTGTTCTTTTGAATGGAGTTGGCTTTTGCCAACCTTCGCCTCATACTGTCTGGAATTAGGTAAGCAGGATGTGTCCCTCCAGGGAGAGATTGCGCATTGCATTCCAACAATCTGTCTCTGGGATTTCCATGTGTAGGTGGGATGCATGGAAACCTCAGCTTGGTTTGGATAGTCTTGAGCATGGTGATGGGTTTCCGTGTGTGGCAGACACCCGGCTGACCAAAATAAATAGTTGTGCACCGTAATCGGCCTTTTTTCTCCGCAGCCGGAGGAGGTCCTGGCTGAGAGGGTGACTTTGCTGTGTAGCGATCTCTGTTCACCAAGCAGTTGGGGAGCTGGCACCAGCTCAGATACTTTGGGCCAAATGGCTTCTTTCTGCACTGAAAACCTTCTGTTTAACTCTCACCCCCACCACATTGTATATTGGTTACTAATGTACTCAACCATTTGGGACACATTATGATGAAATTCATATTCTTTCACCGCACCCACATGAATATATACTCGGCAGTGGCTTCACTGTAATCCAGGCTCCCACAAACACTAACCATCGTGGTGACTTAATTTAAAGGTATGTAGGGTTCAGTCAGAGCTTGAACATATACAGCATTCCACTTACATACTGTATTGTTCTGCCTCTCCGTCTCGCTCTGTGTGTTTCTCATCGTATGTGTGTGTGTCTCCATCTCTCTCACACCCACTATATGTGCGTGTGTGTCTCTCTCGCTTTCTCTTGCCGTGTGTGTGTGTGTGTCTGTCTCTCTCTCTCTCAATGTGTATCTTTTTCTCTCTTGCTGTGTGTACGTGTGTCTCACTTTCTTTTGCTCTGTGTGTGTTTGTCTCTATCGTGTGTATCTGTGTGTGCGTGTGTGTGCGCCTCCCGCTGTGTATGTATCTGTTTCTCTCATCAGTTAGTCTGAGTGTATGTATCAAATTAACAATAAAATATTGTAGACTAATCTCTAAACAAGGTTGAGATTTCAAAAAAGCCCCTGCAAGTACAATATTTGAGTTATTCGGCAAGTGCTCACACCCGAATTTTGTGACTAATATCCTTGATGTCATTTACATCTGTACAGCACACGCTCCTCAGAGATACCTCGCCAAAGCCCATGGTTGTAGTTGCTGATAAGGCAGTCTTGTGGAGCCTGTTTACAGGAGTAAGGCTTTTGATTCATTTATGTGGGTTGAAGAGCCACCGTTTAACCCTTTGTGTACCAATTTGGCCTTGTCTCATGCAAAGAGTCACCTTCGTTCTAATGCTGCCACCCACACAGGGAGGGGAAGACAAGGTCATGACTTATTTTCAATGACGCATACGAGGTATAATATGTGGAAAACCTAGTAGCCTTACAATAGAGACTGTACTAGATAGACGTTTTAGGATAGGGTATGATAATGGATCATTGACATTAAGTGTAATCAATCTCATTTTTCAAATCGAAACCAGCATCTGAATTACAAAAAAAACTGTTTGATACTTTTGTGTGTGTTGAGACTGCTTGTCCTCTACACTTGTGGTTTCCAGTCAGAGGAATTCAGGATTTGCGCAGATCCGAGTGTGTGTGTGTGGGGAGAGGGTCATCAGGTGAACATGAAGTTCTTACAAGGTCAGGTTGCTCAGACGATTCTCAATCTCCCTCTCCCACCCCCCAGCCCCCCCTTTCCACACTCTCTAAGCAACTGTGGGCTATTTGATTTATTTTTCGAGAGGAATGAAAGAAAGGAAGGTACGAAAGAAAGATTAGTAGTGTGTCAATGCAGTAGGTAATTTGTCACTGGGTTCTCTTAGATATGGAGGTCAATTGGAACTATATGGAGCGCTATATTAATTCTGCTGCACCCAAGGTCAGTGGCTTTCAAATAACTCATTTATGCACCAAGCAGATAGCAGCTACCAGGAACACCCTGTGAGCAAGATGATCCAGCAACATCTAAGGCCAACTGAAGTGTGCAATAGCTTGTGTTCAGTTTATCGGCAACAGGGCTTGCTCTCCTCACTGAAGCCTGGCTTTGTAACCATCTCTGTGTTTAATCCAGAATGGAAACAATTTTTATAGATGAATTTCTTGGATTTGGCTTAACCCAGGGAACATGTAACCTGCGTTGTCTTATCCTGTGCCATTGATGTGTCTGAAAACCCCATAGAAAGGAAGCAAATCTGTAAATTGCCAAGACTGTATTCAGTACAGCACACTGGTGTACTTTAGGGTGTCCTCACCGTCACTTACCGACAAATTTACAAATTACTTCCTCGATGGTCCTGTGGATAAGGCCATTGAGTTCCCAACTAGCAGAAAGTCATAAGGACGAAAAGTTTGGGGGTTTAATTCCCAATCTGTTATCTGATGTCAGCTGGACAAGTGTTTGCCTTTGTGACCTGAACCAGAGAAGATAAAATCCAGCCAGGGTTCCTGCTGCTGATCGCTATCCAGCAACTTCTGCAGGAAAGTTTATGTGTGGATATTGGCGAGGACAGTAGGGACGTGTGGTGTCTCTCATGCAATGCAGTAAAATATTCCTGATGGTGTTCATGTCAAGCGTCATACCTGAAGAATGGCCACTTAAGCGAGTTAGTGTCAAACTGTGCTGCAGTCGAAGGTACGTGTTTTCACAAGATGAGCGAGAGGAGACAATTGGCACAAATGACTATAATTAAGGCCAGGTATTTGCCTTACAATTAAATGCTTTAACTACCATTTTAAGTGCAGATGTACATAAATGTCCCATTTCCAAAAATCAAAACCACTTGATTCAGTCTCTTTAGCTACCGTTTAAGACCAGGCCAGGTCAGTCAATAACACATTTTAGGAAATTGAAGAGAAATCATAGAATCATAGAATTGTAAGAAAAGTTTTGCAAGAGTTCAGTCAATGCCAAAAGTTAACTTTATTGTGAATAGTTTCCACTTTCTCCTGCATTCTCTCTTCTTTCCTCTAACACTGTCTCTTTCTCTTGCTTCTCTCTCTTCCTCGCTACTTTCGCTCACTTTTCTCCCTCTCTCTTGCTTCTCTCACTCCCTCCCTCCCTCCCTCCCTCCCTCTCTCCCCCGCTCACTTGCACACACACACAAGCCCCAACTCTCTTTCCCCCTCCCTCTCTTTTTCCACCTCCCCCTCTCTCTTTCCACCTCCCCCTCTCCTTCCCCCTTCCCCTCTCTCTTTCTACCTCCCCCTCTCCTTCCCCCTTCCCCTCTCTCTTTCCATCTCCCCCTCTCCTTCCCCGTTCCCCTCTCTCTCCTTCCCCGTTCCCCTCTCTCTTTCCACCTTCCCCTCTCTCTTTCCCCCTCCCCACCTCGCTTTCCCCCTCCCCTCTCTCTTTTCCCCTCCCCCCTCTCTTTCCCTCTTCCACCCCCCCCTCTCTCGCTCTCACACACACACCCCTCCCTCCCTCGTCTCTGCAGTTGAGGTCAGCATAGTTCAAGCGTTATCCTGGGATCGCCTTGATCGTTGTGGTTCAGTACCGCACTGGGTGGTGCATCTTATTCTCTATTTAAATATTCAACTTGAGGCTTTCTGGTGGTGCCAGCCTTGCATTTTAATGTATTATAAAAAATAATATCGATAATAATCCTTGCATTTAATATAGCGCCTTATCACATCATTGAGATGTCTCAAAGCGCTTCACAGAATATATTGTAAAGTGAATTGACTGTGTATTTTGTCCAATTGCGCACAGCACTGTCCTACAAGCAGTTTGGGATTGGTCGTGTTGCCCTTTTGTTCTGTTACTCCTTGCAGAGATTGCAATGTTTACAGCTAAATATACTTCATTAATGTTAAACGATAGGAGCCTGAGGTCTTTATATTGGACAAGTGATGAGTAACAGGAGTTCTCATGAATTGACTTGTCCAGGCCTGTCCCAGCACACTCCTCACCCTCTTCCCCCTCTCTCTCTACGCAGAGTATTGTCCTCCGACTGAATGTTCTTGTTCATGTCTTTTACAGACGGCCTCCAGCAGACAGTTGTCTGTGTGTGTGTGAAAAGCAGAGCTGAGGTGGCCATGTCTAAGCCACCTGGAGCCTCTCGCTACAGCCTCATTAAATTATTACATTTGTATAGCACCTTTCGAGTTGGAGGACGTCTCAAAATGCTGGGACATGCTGCTCTTAGAACGTACACTGCTTGATCCTGTGGTGGCACGTTTTTATCTTGAGCTGCTTGATCGGTGGGAATAATTGGCCCAAAATATTCCAGAACTGCTCCCATTGTGGCTAATAATTTCAGACACTGAGCTGCAGTTCACGCGAGCAAAGCAGACAGAATAGACTCCTCCAACAGCTGTGCACTTTCACTTGTATGTAATATTTGTTCGACTGCTCGCTGTGTGACGCTTAGGCAAACATATCCCACCAGGTCTTGCACCTCAGTACCTTTGTCTTTATAATGCATGATGTAATCGTGTGGGAATTTGGCAAATGCTTAAGTTCAGAGAGTTACTCAGCATCCGTCAAACACTCACTCTGTACAAGCCTTTTTAAGCCATTTTACCATAGAGCTTAAAATGAACCAGATTCCAATGTATTTATAGTCTTTTGTGTTTGGTGCTCGATCCCCGCAGAGGAGAGAAGCTTTCCCCATTCTTTAACTGTCTTTTAAGGTGATTCATGTGAGATTTCTCCTTTCCTGTCCCAAATTTTCTTCAGTGAAGAAAGACCCTGACGTGTCCACATTGAAATGTTGCCAAGCTCTATCCGATAATTTATTGACAACTATGGGCAAACACCACAGCTAATTTTGCTCCCAGTAAGTGCTGCAAATAACTGATTGTTGCCCAAGACACCAAGAGAAACTCCCTCCTCTTTTCGAGTCGTGCCATGGGATCTTTAACGTCTACCTGAACAGGCAGGTGGGACTTAACATCTTGTCCATAGAATTGCACCTCTGACAGTACAGCAGTGCCAGCCCTCAGCACTGCGTTGGAGTGTTGACCTGGGCGATAAGATAAAGACCTGGCGTGGGGGCTTGACCACTCTTTTAGCAGCTTCCCCTAATGACCAGATGAGATGAGCTGCTTTCCTCCTGAGAAATCCTGGTGCATATTTGCTTGCAGGACAGCATGAACCCACCTCAGGCATGAGCACTTTGAGACTTTTGACACCGAAATGCGCCTTGCTAAACTTTTACGTATTATTATAACAAGTCCCACATGTCTTGGTTAAATTTTCTGTGGTTCATTAACTTGCGATAAGGCTTTATACCGAATGCAAGCATTATTAGATTGATTGGGCAAATAGAAATTCTATTGCCAGAGAAATCAGTTTTTTTTTAATGCTAGGTTCCTTGGCTGTTTGAGTGGGTATTCACTTCCTATCCTAGTCTTGCAATGGCCTCCGTAGTTACCAGCCTTTCTGGTTCAAATTTATTAATTTAAGATGTGAGTCATTTAACCTTTCTTGATATTTAGGTGTTGACGGTGTTACTTGTCAAGGTGTGAGCCAATGCACCTACCACAACTGCTTCCCTCCACCGTTCCTCAGGGCTATGTAAGCAAAGGTTATAATAATCCAATAATAACAAGTTATGGACTTCTTCATCTGTGAATAGAATGAAGATCCAACATGAGATAGTGGTGGGGTGGCGGGGGTGGTGGGATGGGGAAAGAAGGGGGAAACATTTTTTAAAAAGACTTCAATTTTATATCAAAAATATAATTTTTAAAAAATATTACTGTTAATTAATTCAGTCTGAGAAAGAAGTACAATACAATACAAATAAATGCTAGGTTAGTGGTACCAGTACACTGACTCTTTGTCAGAAGGAGCCAGAGTTGAGATGTTCCCTGAGGTGACTGACCTGCCCTACCTTTACCACATCTTCTGTTTCTATTTTCTTTGTCCGCCGCTTTTCCTCTTGTATTGGTGTAAAGCAGTTCATGGAGCTTTTGAATGGGGGAGCAGGGGGGGGGGGCGAAGAGGCTGTGGAGGGAAAAGTTGATAGAAGTGGGGTCAACATGGTAAGCCTCTCACTTACTAAACTAACAGAAATTTACAACCTACTGGCAGAAATACAACTTTTGTATGACCCAATGTAATTGAAAACCCAACACGCCACCAGAGAGCTGGGTGATGAGTTCAACTGCTGTTCTTATATGAGCTGATCGCACATTGTGATGCAGTGGGAGGATATTAAGCAAAGCTCCAGTGCTTCCTCGTGGTGGTAGATCATTATTTCCTGTATTGCTTAGTGGTGGGTGAGCGGATGGAGGGAGAGAGGGAGGGAAGCAGCAAGCCGGAGGGCTGGAGGTCCAGATAGCGAATGTCTGAAAGCCTGCCCACCATTGGTGGTTTAGTTCATTCAAATGAAATCCATAAATACAAAGTGCATGAACTCAGCTCAAAATAGTGGCAGAAAAGGCCAGTCCATTGAACTGTTTCCAGTTCAATTGGTGAGTTTCCACTGGCACATGTGCAGGAATGTGCCTTAAAAGAAAGAAGAAGCAGCAGTTCCTTAAATGCAGTGGTGCTTTCCAGAACAATGTCCCATCTTAGCAGCACAGCCAGTCACTGTGGATTCAGCTCAAATTGTGTCACCATCAGTGCGAGTGCATTTTAGCAGAAGAGGTGATGCTACTAGGTTGAAGGTGAGATGGAAGTTTTAAAAAAAACACATGCAGTGAATCTGGTCTGTGTACAAACCAACTTGAAAGAAAGTTGGATAGTCACCTATCCTCACAGTCAGCTATCTCTCCACGCACTCCTGTTGGCTGCCAATTTGTTCAACATTGAAACTGTGGTAATAAATAAATAATAAGACCATGCACTTTTAAAGCCCCTCATTTCATCGGTGCCCCACGTGCTCCTACTGTAATTGCTGTCTATATTTTTGTGGGCAAATGTGGCAGACGCACAATGTGAAATGCAAATTGATCTGAAGGAATATTGGCTGACAACACCTTGTTTGAGTGTCGGCCCTGGTAATGCAGCACCTCTTCAGTGTTACATTGCAGTTAGACCAGTTTTGTAGGTTTATTTTGTTTACCTACAAAATACAGTCACTACACTCTACGGTATATCCTGTGAAGTGCTTTGGGATGTTCTCCTGACCTGAAAGAGACCATATGAAATGTAAGGATTATTATTGTAAGATTGTGAACTCGGGTTTCCATGGTGGAGCTTGAATCCATAATTTTGGACCCAGAGGCAAGACTATTACCATCTGAGCCGGGCTGTTGCCTAACACTTGATGAGCCTCCTCCTATCTGTTCTGGGCAGAGTTGTGGGCGTGCTGACAGCTGATATTGTTTATCTCCTCGTTCTTGCTCTCAGCACTGCGGACAGGGAGAGGATGCAAAGGACTTTCCTGTCATTTAATGCAGTGCAACGCGGGAAGGAAATAATCGACATCTGTTAGTGGGCAACCACGCCTTCCTCACAGCGGCTTGCACTTTGTGTGTCGCAGATAATGCGCACAGTGCAGGTTTTGTGTCTTGTGGTTTGATTCTGGGATGTTATTTGTCCCAGTGTTCTCTTTTGAGCAGAGTTTCCTGTTTGCTTTTGCTCGATTTGCAGATCCATGATTCTCCTGTATGCGTTGATGATTTGTTGGCGGGGAAATTACTTCTCCATTTTGAAATAGCGGAGTGGTTTCCCCCTTATGCTGGAGCAGGGGAAGCTTCCTCTGACAGACTTCCTGAGGCATTTCAGTGAGAGTAAAGAGCACAGCAAGTGCATGTGATGTCAGTTCACAACTTGAGGGGTTTGTGTGGAGTTAGCACTGAAGTGTGTAGTGTGCTGGAATTTTGCTACGTCTGTATGTACGTATATGTGTTCAGTTTTGTTTTGGACATCTAAGGAATTTGACACGTGGGGAAACTTAGAATTTTACATAGAATTATATATCCTGTCACCAGCTCCGAAACAGCTATAAAGCCCCACTAAGTGAGTCGGCTGTGTCCTTGTATTACGAGACTCTCTGGCACTCAAATTGTAGTGCAGATGGATCAAAAAAAGTGGATCCACCTAAAAGTTTAAAAGCTCCAGTGGTGTTTTCACATTTGCAGTGTGAAGATTGGAAACTACTACATTTGCAGAAGCTTAGGATTCCCACTTCTCCAGCTGTCAAATCGTATGTTTCTGTGTATAAAACCCCGCCAGCTGTCTGATCAGAAAAGTGCTTCATTTCTAAGTTTCTATATGGGTTCAGAAAAACACATAGCAATGGTGCCCAAATGGGTCCTCTTCTGTAAGTGTAGCAGTAAAGTGGGGAAGGAGCAGAGGAGGGCATTATCTTTAGAGCTTGCTGCGTTGGAAACGATTAAGATGAGATGTGCAGATGAAATCTTTATTGTTTTAATGTGAAGCCAATGTGAAGCCAATTATAGAGTAAAGAAAAGCAGTACGTCAACATTATCCAGTTCAGGAAACCACATCAAAAAGAAATTAAATAAACCACATTTCCTTCTTCTTGGAGTCCCCTTTGGCTCCAATTGTCTTTCTTTCTCCCTCTCATTCCCGGAGATACTGGGGAAGAATTCCACATGAATGGTCCCTCCCAGCTCAATACTTGGCCCCAGTGCTAATTCATTCTTTGTGTGAGCTCTACAAAGAGAATCTGTGCGTTGTTCACCAGTATCTAATTTGAGAGTCCAGAAAGTGGGTTGGGTCTCTTCACCCAACTCTACCTCTCTGCCTCCACCCTCGACTCCAGGACCTGTTCTGACTGATTGTCTGTCAGACATCAAATCCTGGACGAGAGCTGTCTTTCTACAGTTGAATATTGGAAAAACCGAAGCTCTCCTGCTTGGCTCCCATCAGCGTCTTCTCACCTCAGGTGCTGACAGCATCGATCAACATGGATGCACAGTCCACCTCGAGGAGCTGGTGCAGAACCTTGGGGTCTTGATGACTCCTAATTATCTTTTAAACCGTCTCTGGCAGTGTGAGGTGTGTGTCTGTGGGGCTGGGAGGTGTGTGTCTGTGGGAGTGGGAGGTGTGTGTCCGTGGGGGTGGGAGGTGTGTGTCCGTGGGGGTGGGAGGTGTGTGTCGGTGGGGGTGTGAGGTGTGTGTCTGTGGGAGTGGGAGGTGTGTGTCCGTGGGGGTGGGAGGTGTGTGTCGGTGGGGGTGGGAGGTGTGTGTCTGTGGGAGTGTGAGGTGTGTGTCCGTGGGGGTGGGAGGTGTGTGTCGGTGGGGGTGTGAGGTGTGTGTCTGTGGGAGTGTGAGGTGTGTGTCTGTGGGAGTGTGAAGTGTGTGTCTCTGGGAGCGTGAGGTGTGTTTATTTGGGGGTGGGAGGCCTATCGGATGTGGGGTGATCTGCTCCACATTGAGAATGCATTAGGCTTCAAAGCATTGGGACAATTCCATGTCCTAGCACTGTTCCCAGGAATCTTTCCATGAAAATGGTATCAGTCAGCAGAGCAGCACGCAATGGGAGACGCGGAGCAGAGAGGCATGGAGCGCAATGGGAATGATTGAAAGGGAGTTGGGGAGGAAAGGGTTATCAGAGATAGTCAAATACAGTAGAAGGGAAAATGAGACAACATTAATGTCAATGGTCTTTTATTCTTCTTGCATCTTCTATATCTCCCTCCCCCACGTCATGTATGATAAACTCCGAAGTTCAAACACTCCAGGCTTCCTGTTTATGTGGCATCTGGAGGGGAATGCACTGCAGGTCAGAGAATCTTTGACAGAGGTTTGATCCTTCGGCTTTTATTCATTGGAGAGAGAAAAAATACAAAGTATGAAACTCGATCGACCGGGGAATGTGTGTGAGCACACAGTCACGCTGATTTACAGTATATCCAGGAAGCAGTTTGAGATGTCTCAACAACACAATAAGGCGCTATATCAAATGTATGGATTATTATTATTATCAGACAGCTGAGGTGGTGTGTAACTGGAGCGTAGTATACGGAATCCTGAAGCTTAGTGGTTAGAGCACTCTACCAAAAACAAGTGAGAAGACAAATTTTACAGTGGCAGTTTTGTCTGTGATTTTTATCACAGCAGGGCTCCAAATTGCTGGTTTTCTTCTCTTCCCCCCAAAAAAAAAATTATGATAGGAGTAGAAGTAAGCAATCTGAGATGCTACCCTGCATGAGGGGCGCTATATTGTGGAGTCCTGTACCTCAGTGGTTAGAGTCCTCGGCCTGACAGGCGAGAGACCTGGGTTTGATTCCTAGCAGGGCAAAACGTTGGGCAAGTTTCTTTACTCCACATGCCTCTATTTACCTAGTAGTGAGTAAGAACCCGGTTGTTAGTCGATTGGGGGACTGCTTTGCTGAGGGTGATGATTCATTTTCCCCCCCAAAAAATAATAAATTGGTCACTCAACTCACGACTGTTTGTGTGCAATTGGCTGCCGCATTTCTCCCACAAAATATACAGTCAATTCACTTTACAGTATATTCTGTGAAACGCTTTAAGACGTCTCAACGGCGTGATAAGGTGCTATATCAAATGCAAGGATTAATATTATACAAATGCAAGTAATACTATAATAATAAGTTATTATTGTTGAAGTTATATAAGTTATAGAAACTCGCTGGTTTGTATCCCAGTTAGTGCTAAGTTTGGTGTCAGCCAGGGTTGACTGGGAAGGTCAAATTGACCACAGTCTTCCCAGGGTGAAGGAGTCCAGCAAGGACTCTGACTCCCAGTCTCTCTAGAGCACCCTCTACTGGTTGTGCGCGTGTGTGGTAGCTGGTTTGGGAGAGGTCAGCCATCACTGGCAGGACTCACCAATCTGTCAGTGTCCACTTGAGCAAAGTATTGGAAGGCAACCAGTGTCTGAAGCCACACCCCGGGAGAGGAGATCAGACCAGGAGCAAAAACAGGAAAAAAAAAGGGGAAAGCTAGATTTAAAAAAGATATGATGATGTTTTGGATATATGGGTCTGGTACCTGCTATTATTGGTGTAATTGTTATGTGCATCAGACTCTGTGTATCAGTCTTAATTTAATGTCTGAGGCTGCATAAACAGTGCAGAAGTGGAAACCAGTTGGGGATGAGGAAGCTAAGCACTGTAGACAAGAGAAGTACCACTCTCTGTCCTCAGTATTCTTTCCTCCCCCTCCCCCTGATATTGATTCAGAGTTGCCCCTCTGGTAACCCTAGCCAGATTACCCCAGAGAGTCATACTGTTCTACTGTCCGAGGGAGATCTTTCACAGCTGAAGCTGATCTGTTTACTCCTGCCAACCACGTATCTGTCTAGTTCCCAGTGTGGGAGTTGATCAGACTTAGCCAGGTTAAGTGCTCTGAGACGCCATCCGGCGGGGACGGTGCTATATAAATCCAAGTTGTTGTTGTGATCCCCTCATTCAGTAGAACAATCTGCTGAGATGCTTATTGTCTGAACTCGAACAATAGATTGGCCCTCTGGGCTGAGACAGAAACCTGCACAAACAGGTACGTTGAACAACGTCTCTCAACTGCAACCTCTTAATTTTAATTGTTACGAAGTTCCGATAATACCTGGGAAAAACTTCTGCCACAATGTTAACCAGTTTTCCAAGGAGAGGCAACAAGACAGCTAAAGCAAATGCTAGATTATCTGGGTGACAACCAGACATGAGAGTTTAGGGTTTTGAGGTACAAGCTCCGGAGGGAAGGGCACCTCGAGCAAGAATTGTGAGCGTAAAGAAAAGTTGTAAATGATCTGAGCTACACCGAGTCTTGACGTGCCTGAAGTAGTAGCCAGCACGTTCTGAACGAATTGATGTCCTCCCAGGTCATAGGTTAACATTGGGAATGTTTTGCACGACACGGCAGCTGACTGCTCAGGAACTTGAGGCAAGGGATTTTAATGTGTGAGTAAAGTACTGAAATCTATGTTTGGAAAAATATTTTGCTCCTCTTTTGCATTTGAAACCCAAATGTAATGGTAACAATAATAATCCTTGCATTTGATATAGCGCTTTATCACATCTTCGAAACATCTCAAAGCGCTTCACAGAATATACTGTAAAATGAATTGACTATATTTTCTGGGCGAAATGCAGCAGCCAATTGCGCACAGCAGCGTCTCACAAACAGTCATGTATTGAGTGACCAATTTAAAAAATAATAATTTTCAAGGAGTAATGGTAAGCAGGAATTTCATTGTCCATGTTAAAGTTCCACCATCCACTGTGCTTTTTCTCAAGTATCAGAGCCACAGAGCCATCCTGTTATTTTTAATGTAAGCTTCAAGTTGGTCGATATGAATGAACAAATGTAGATACAGTTCTTGTGGACAATTGCATAATTTCTGTGATATATGAACAACCTGTGCCGAGAGCTCTGTACAGTCTTACAGTACAGTGTGTGTAGTCTTTTATGAGTACGCGCATAGACTTGAATTCTTCTCCTATGGGTACAGATAGTGTAGAGTGCTGAGTGATTTCTGATTGATTCATTGTCCTTTTCTCCCCTCCTTGCTTGTTTCAGGGAAACCTTCCAGCATTGATCATCTGGAGCGGATCCAGCTGTCCGGGCTGTTCAACGTTCGGAAAGGGAAGATGCAGCTTCACAAATGGACCAAACGCCAGGTCATCCTGTGTGGAACCTGCTTGATAGTTTCCTCTGTGAAGGACAGCCACTCGGGGAAAATGCACGTGCTACCATTGATCGGGGGAAAGGTACAGTTGAGCTAATCGATTGCAGGATAGGTCTTTTTTGGAGTGGGGCGGGAGTGGGGGGGGTCGGCTGGGTTTCTGACACATGACCTGTCGTCATGCTTGAGAGTATCCAAATGAGGCTAACATTTCCATACATCCCAACTACACGTGGAAATCTTAGAGATAGATTATTGGAATGGAATGCGCACTCTTTATCTGGAGGGACGGTTCATGCTTACCTAATTTCAGAAAGTATTAGGCACAAGTTGGCAAGAGCCAAGGCTTGGGGACCCCAGAGTGTGTGTTGGAGTACTGCTGAAGTCTGACCAGTTAAAACCACTTAGCTTGCCATTGGATTGTCCATTGAGTGCGCGGAATGAGGTGGGGAGAACTTTCCTTTTAGGATGGTTTTAAAATGTTGAGTTCATTTATTGGAAGCTATTTTTCTTTTGTAATCCTCAGACTGCCTGCAGATCTGCAAAGACTTCAATCTGTGGGCACTGAGTGTTTTCAGTTCCCACACGCTAAAAAAATACTAATTACAGTAATAGAGCTCTCATGCTGATAGCTTAATTACTGTAATATTAACCCCAGGCTGTCAACATAATACAAAAATCATTTCAAATCGTTTCTGGGTCAGAAGATTGAGTTTGTGCCCCACATATAGGGACTTGAGCTCAGAGTCTTACACTTCAATATAGTGCTGGGGGAGCGCTTCTTTGTAGGGAGCGCTCCTTCCAACGAGATGTTATAATGAGGCCCCCTCCGCCTGTTCTTCGGATTTGTGTTCAAGATCCTGTGAGACTATTTGAAAAGAGAAGGGAGTTTCTCCCAACGTCCTGGTCCCTAATCCTACAGATTAATTGATCATTTGCCTCGTGGCTGTTTGTGGGATTTTGCTGATACAAATAGCTGCTGTGTTTGCCTCCAAAATGACAAATCAATGCTCATGACGTTACCGTATTATTATGGGAACGTTTCTCCCTCTAACTGCACACTGCCTACTCACTGTTACTCACTTCTTTTCACACCCCCACCCCAAAATGTAACTGCACATTCAAAGTGTGAGCCTGGCTCAGTTTATAACAGTCTTGCTCTGAGTCAGAAGTTTGTGGGTTCAAGCCCAACCACAGGACTTTGAATTTGAAGTTTAGGCTGACATTCCAATGCAGTGCTGGGGAAGGTGCTGCATTACCAGAGGTGCCGTGCTTCAAATCACCCCATTCAGGTGGACATTATAGATCCCATGGTACCATTGGAAAGAGAAGGGAGTTTCTGGTGTCTTGGCCAATAATCCACCGAATAAAATTGGTCACTTGTGCAAATTAATTGCTGTATTTGTGTTTTAATTTATGTTTGCCTAGAAATACACAGTCACTCAGCTTTACTAAATCCTGTAAAACGCTTTGAGATGTTCTCCCAACATCAAACGAGCTATCAAAGGAAAGGATTATTATGCCGGCAGCGTTTCAAGGGATAATGTTAATGCTCCTAACATATTTCTGAATTTCGCAGGCCGAGCTTGAGTGGACCTGATCTCACACTTGTGTTTTTTGGTTAAAGTGAGCCACAATGTTTTCTTTTGGTTTATGTAATCGGATCCTTTCTGTCTTGTGTAGGTGGAGGAAGTGAAGAAGCATCAGCACTGTTTGGCTTTCATGTCATCGGGACCACAGAGTCAAACCTACTATGTCAGCTTTGATAGCTTCCCAGAATATTTACGCTGGCTTCGACAGGCTTCAAAGGTGGGTCTATGTGTGCTGGGTGTCTGTTCTAACCTTCCACTCCCCTAGACCCAGGTGCAACAAATTTAATTTGTTGTTGTTGTAGTGACTGTTTTTACCCCCAGTCCCATGTTTGGTGGCTGTTTGTCTGAGGAGAGCAGACAGTCCTCAGGCTTCACTGTAACAAAAGGCTTTGCAGCACTAACCTGTTCCACCACTTGTTTGAAGCATTGTAGTACAAGTTGGGCTTTTCTCTCCAAAGACCCTTGACACACGTATGACGATTAAGTTGCAACTATAAGATTTTTGTTCCCCAAATTATGATGGTTTTGCGGCATGTTTTCCACCTTTTCTTCCTTATTTTTCAAATTAGGAATTTGCGCCCCCCCACCTGCCACCATAGCTAATTTGGCCCAGGTATCTTCTGTCTGGCTCAGGCAGAGTTTGTTCTTGCAGTAATAGTACTGACCCGGACCAAACTCCGTCCCCCCATTCTCACTAGTTCTGGCCAGGCTCCACTGGCTCCCCATCACCGAACGCATCAACTTCAAGATCTTCACACTCGTTCAAATCCATTCACTCCCTGGCACCTCCCTACCTCTCTGACCTCCTCACTCTCCAATCCACACCTGGTGCCTCCACTCGACTGGCTCTGGCCTCCTGCTTGTCCCTCACACTCTCCGCCCCACCATCAGAGATTGCGCTTTCACCCACTACGCCCCGAAACTCTGGAACACTCTCCCTCAATCCCTCCGCCTTGCCCTCCCTCTCTCCCCTTTTTTGTGTCCTGCCTGAAAACCTTTCTTTTTGACCGTGCTTACAGCCACCTGCCCCCACCACCTCGGCTTGGAGTCAGTCTCCGCCACTATTAAGCGCTGTGAGACGTTACCCTGGGTGGAGAGCACTATATAAGTGCAAGTTGTGGTTGTAATAATAATCCTTACATTTGATATAGCGTCTTATCACATTGTTGAGACATCTCAAAGCGCTGCACAGAATATTCTGTAAAGTGAATTGACTGAATATTTTGTGGGTGAAACGCGGCTGCCAATTGCGCACAGCAGTGTCCCACAAACAGTCGTTTTTACTCTATGGGTGGTTGGGTTGGGAAGTGAACAGGGGTCTAGAAGAAGAAACCTAATTCTCTGTTTAACAGCTGCCACCAATGTTGAGTCTTATGATTTTGTAGGTGAGGTGTAGAGCCTTGCTCTCTGCAGTACAACAGACTTGCTAATGCTAGTTCAAATGGTTGGAAAGGTGAAAGCTGCTGATTTCTGCAACTTGATACTTACCACAAACTTTTGTTTCTACCTTCAGTAGTGTTTCCGTGAGAAACTCCTTCAATTTAGGAAGGTTGCATTCATGAGGGCCTGTATTGTACGCAGCTTGTTCATGCCCGTGTAATGTCAGAGCTGGTGTTGAGGGAGCTTTTGTTCGGTTCCGCGCGCCTGAGTTAATCAGCTGTGCGGAGGGGATTGGGAGAGAGCAGAGGGGTACAGAGAAACGGTTTTATCCTGCTGTCTACGTGGGGCAGATCCATTCCTTGACTTTGTTTGCTTTTAAAACTCCCACACAGAACAAACTCTGGCATTTCACTCTGCCAACAGATTTAATAAAGCTATTGTTCCCGACTGGTGAGCACTGCCAAAATTTCCTTCTTAAATACCAAATTATGAACATTGGTGCCCAGTATTGTGAGCAAAATAGTACTTCAGCCTGGTTTTGTTTTATTGTGCATGAAATTCCAGAGGGAAGGGGGTGTTAGGGGCACGTATTCCGATCAGGTAAGAATGAAATCGTAATGAGATTAAACGAGATTAATAAAGAAGTGTTTATACACAGTTTGCTTATTTAAAGAACCTTTTAAAACGACAGAACAGCTCCCTCGTCTTAGCTGAGTATGGTGTCATACTGAAACAAATCCTGACCTTATACACAGTGCTTTATACCGTGATCAAAACGCTTCACAGGATTTGATGTAAAGCGGAGTGACTGTGTACTTTATAGGCAAAATTTAGCAGACAATTTTCACACAACAGTGTGAACGAAAACAGCACTGAAGTGAATGCTCCCAATTTTATCTGGAGGATCCTTGGCCAAGACACCAAGAGAAACTGACTTCTCTTTTCGAATAGAGCCATGGGATCTTTAACGTCCACCTGGATAGGCCGATGGGATGTCGGTTTAACATCTTATCTAAAGGATGCACCTCTGACAATGAAGCAATCCCCCAACCCCACATTGGGGTGTCAGTTCTAGCCTATGTGAGTTCAAAGTCCTAACATAGGGCTTGATCCCACAAACTTCTGACTCCAAGGTGAGAGTGCTTTCACTGAACCAGGCTGAGATCTGAATGAAAGATGATTGAAAAGATGTTCAGGCCTCAGAACTGTAGGAGAACCTTTTTGAAACATATTCTATGAATATCAAGCTGATTCATTTTTATCATTTATGGAAATCCTGAAATTGATTTCATTGATTTTTCTCTTTGCTAATTTTTTTCCTTTCCTGATTCTGGTCAGGAATGACTGTCGTCCTGCTTGGCAGGAAGCCTCCGACACCTCAGCCAAAAGATCATTCTTCACAGTGAGGCTGGATAGCAAGTCTTGCGGGCTATTCAACTCTACTGTAGGAGCCAATAGCCTAGTTTGATCCTATCCTCACCCGGGGCCCAGGAAGAGGAGGCTCTGGCTTGTGTTCAGGACCGTGTGGTCAATTTTAGTGCCTCTATGGAGATTTGCTGGCTTAAAATCCTCTTGGGATGTGGTTGACGATTTTTGAAAGCCAACGCAACATTTATCTGGTGTTTACGATTCGTGAACGTCTCAATCAGGAATTCTATTTTGTGTCTTTAAAAAAATGTTTCTGAAGTGCGATGTGCAAGGAAGGACTGGCTTTGGAAAACACAAGCCTTTCAGTGAGAGAAGTGCCTTTCAGGAGAAATCTTTAAAAGTGTGGAGGAGAAGGGGGAATGAGAGAGAGGAACGTCAGACTGGCACAGTTCTAATGAGGCTTCTTTGGTGCTTGGTGTGAGGGGAAGTGTTGACTCCAGCTCCCATGAATACTCTGGAGGTAGTCCTTCTGAGTATCAGATCAGCAATCTGCGTATTATGTCCTTTTGCTTGCTTTCCTTCGTGTATTTGTCCTTTGCTTATTTTGGAACACACGTCTGATGTAGGAGCTGTGTGGAGCAGAGCTGTGCTCATTCCAGTTCTCATTGCTGGCTGCACCTTGTTTGCAGTGAACCACAAGAAGGTCCCTCCAAAACAAAGCGAAACCTCCGAAGTGTTCTTGAGTTGTGCATTTGTAGTCTAATTGACCTTTAGCTTTATGAATCCACCTCCTTCTTCAAGAATAGAACTGCAGCCTTTTGTTTCTTTCTAATCTACTCTAAATTCAGGACTGTGTTGGTGAACTTTTCTTAATCCTTTTCCTTATCCTGGATTAAATCTGCAGTTATGGGCTCACCCTGTATTCTAGCTCTTTATAATAATCCTTAATAATCCTTGCATTTGATATAGTGCAGTATCGCTATGTGCTTTGTTGTTGAGACGTCTCAAAGCAATTCACAGAATATACTGTAAAGTGAGCTAACTATATATACTGTGGAGTCCTGTAGCTCAGTGGTTAGAGCATTCGCCTCGCAAGCGAGAGACCTGGGTTTGATTCCCAGCAGAGCAAAATGTTGGGCAAGTTTCCTTACTCCACATGCCTCTGTTTACCTAGCAGTAAGTAAAGCGCTCTGAAACGCCGTCCGGCGTGGAGGCCGCTATATAAATCAAGTTGTTGTTGTTGAAAGTAGGATTCCGGTTGTTAGTCGATCGGCGGATCGCTTTTCCAAGGGTAATAATTCCTTCAGTTTTGTTTAAAAAAAAGAATAAATTGGTCTCTTCAATCCATGACTGTTTGTGGGGACGCTGCTGGGTGCAATTGGCTGCCGCATTTCGCCCACAAAATCTTCAGTCAATTCACTTTACAGTATATTCCGTGAAGCGCTTTGAAACGTCTCGAAGACGTGATGAAGCGCTATATCAAATGTAAGGAATATTATTATTATTATTATTTTGCTGTCTATGTATGTGGTGCTGTTTTTTTTGTGATTGGAAGAGGGGACAATCTGGCGCCTTGTTGTCCTGGCTCAAGCCTTTTGATTCTCTATTTCCCCTTTCCCCCACCTGACTCCTGATTGCGTTGCCCGCCAGCACCTCGCCCACGTGCTCATTCATCATATGTAAGCCTAGAAGTCGAATGGATGGACCACTGTTTGTTCACCTGTTTACATTAAAGGAAAACTTACAAAAAGATTCAGTCACTAGGTCTGATTCTTCCACTTCTTTATTTAACACCAGCACAGTTTTTTGTGGCGTTTACTTATCCTGTCCATTTTGAGAGATCATAAAGGAAGGGCTTACTTGTATCTCAGGTAGATTTACAGAATCTCCCTGAGCGATTAGCTCACTGGGGCAGCAATGAAAGTGGCAAACTTGTTCTATGACGTCTGTTCACCAACACGTGCTTAACAAATTTCAAGCTTTTATTTCAAGCCCCAGGGAAAGAAGTTGGATTACTTGGTAATTAAAGTTGAATGTGAAGCTCTGTGTTCAGTTTTACTACCTGCTCCCTAGACTGCTGTTAAAGGCTCCCTTTTAATCTCTACTTGTCACAATTTTTCTCCCAATTTACGAGGATCCTCCTGGCTCACTTGAGAGCACTCTCACCTCTGATGAGTCAAAAGGTTGTGGGTTCAAGCCCTACATGGTGACTTTGAACTCACAATCTAGGCTGGGGCTCCTGTGCGATTCTGGGTGTGTCCATTTGATATGCACCACCCCTGTGAAAAAAAAGCGACCCCCACTCCCTCTCCGCTGCCCTGGAGTCATCTGAACTCCAACCTCTCCGGGCTTCCTCTCCCCTGACTTATCCTCCACGCTCACTCTCCTCCACAGCTCCCTCTCCATCAGTCTCAATGCCCTTGCCCCTCTCAACTTCCGAACCACCTCCTACTCATGGAAGTTACCCTGGTACACTAGCCACCTCTGCTTCCTCAAGGCACAGGTGAGTGCCGCTGAACGCACCTGTCTCAAATCTAACTGTCCATTGGCAGATCTGGCTGGACAACATCAAAACTTACTGCTCCGCCTTCACCTCTGCTAAATCGGCGTTCTTCTCCAAGACAATCTTGGAGGCCAAAGACAACCCCAAGCGCTCTGAGACGCCATCCGACGTGGAGGGCACTATATAAATCCAAGTTGTTGTTGTTGTTACTCTTCTTCGCCACCAACCGGCTCTTCTGTCCACCCTGTCAAGCCTCGCCCATCCTCTCCTCCAACACCAACTGTGAGGTGATGCTGGACTTCCTCGAGACCAAAATCGAGGGGATCCACTCAGCTGCCTCTGCCCTGCCAACTACTACCACGTCCCCATCTCCCCCTCACACCCCGGCTCCTACACATCACTTCATCCACATCTTCGAACCCTCTTATCTCATCACCACTACGTGACCCCATCTTCCCACCCTCGCCCGGCTCCACTGGCTTCCCGTCCCTCAGAGAATAGAGTTCAAAATTCTCATCCTCACCTTCAAGGCCCTCCATGGCCTTGCCCCTTCCTACTTCTGTGACCGGCTAACCCCTTATCAACCTTTTCTGCTCCCTCTGCTCAGCAACTCCGTCCTGCTCCACGCCCCATCATCCGCGGTCAGACCTTCACCCTCTCTGCTCCCACCCTTTGGAACTCCATCCCGCTCTCCCTTCGCCTTGCTTCCTCCCTTGCCCCCTTCAAGGGGCGTCTCAAGACCCTCCTCTTCGACCGTGCCTTTGACATCCTACTCTACCTGCCCTCCACCCCTTTTGATTCCCAAACCCCATCCCCCCACCTGACTGTCCAGTGCCGTGGGACATACTCCCGACGGGGAAGGTGCAATGCAAATGTAATTTGGTATTATATTGTAAGAGGTGCCAACCTTTGGATAAGACGTCAAACCGAGGTCCTGTCTGCCTGTTCAGGTGGATGTTAAAGATTCCGTGGCATTTTTTGAAAAGAGAAGGAATTTCTCCTTGTGTCCTGGCCAGCAATTCACCACATTTAATTGGTCATTCACATCATGGCTGATTGTTGGGACATTGCTCTGCGTGAATTTGATGCTGATTTTGTCTACAAATCATACTATTTACATCTCTCTATTCTGAATAATAATTATATCCACCCTGTTTTCTATCCTTAAGAATTTATCTCATCTCCACCATTCCATTAATAGCATGTCTTCTGTGTGGCTCATATCAAAAGCCTTCTGACAGTCCACATGTACCACATCTACATCCTTATCTTCATCAATTCTCTGTTATTTTGCCTATGAAATATACATTCACTGCATTTTACAGTAATTCCTGATAAGTGCCTATCAAATGCAAGGTTTATTAACACAACTTGAAAAATTCTCCTGCTCTGTTCATAGAGGCCAGGTGTTTGGTTCAAAATTGAGTGGGGGTGCGAAGGAGTGCATTGGGAAAAATTTCATGTGAGGGGATTTTTGTCTTTTTCAGATTGTTTCCCAGAGAATCAGCTCCGTGGACCTATCGTGCTGCAGTTTGGAGGCGCTGCCAAGTAATCTCTTTTACAGTCAGGACTTGACTCACCTGAACCTGAAACAGAACTTCCTTCGGCTGAAACCGTGTCTTGGAGCAAGTGGAGGTCTGAGCGACCTTCAGAGGTAACAGCCATACTAACTACCTGTGCTTAAACCACAGCATCTTGGGCTGTGGGTCTTTGGACTCGAGAAGCCCATTTCTCTTAAAAATTTTTAAAAAATCCCTGGAGAAGTTAGGTTTGCTGTTGTGGGCGGGGGTGGGGGGGGGATGGAGAAAGAAAGTGACAGAGAAAGACTAAAGAGAGAGATGTGATTTTCCGCATTGAAATATGCCCAATAAATCCACAGTTTTTATAGTAGCTATAATATTTTCACTGTCGATTTTCAAATTGCAGTGGTCTTAGTTGTGTCCAGGTGGTGAATGTGCTGTCGAAGAGTGTCCAGCATTGCACTAGATTCACTTTCACAGAGTCATAGAATCCCAACAGCACAGAAGGAGGCCATTCGGTTAATCATGTTTGAAAGAGCTACCAACTAGCCCCAGTCCCCTGTAGCCCTGCAATTTTTTCTTTTCAAGTAAATATCCAATTCCCTTTTGAAAGCTATTTTTTAATGAATTAGATTCGCTTATGGGCAGTGAGTGTAACAAAAAGGCAGCGACTTTATGAATGGGAATGTTTGTTTCTCGGGCGAGTGGTGAATTGCTCTAATGCTTATCCGGTGGATAACTTGAGTACAGTAGACTATCAACTGCATTGCTACATACCCTACTACTAGCTTGGATTGGTGTAGGAGTCTGAGACAAATAGCAGGTGGCCGGCCTCTCAAAAGAGTCAAATTTTATTCTTTCCAAAAAATGTTTCATGCGCTTGAAGCCTATAATGTTTTTTTTAAAAAAATAGAAAATAATGTTTTTCCAGTAAGTTGGAACCTCCTTAACTGACCCATGAGCTGCCAATGTCCAGCTGAGCCCACCTCGTTGCCACCAGTTTGCACAGGACTGATCTGCTAAAGCCTCCTCATGGAAGTGCATTTTCTTGTTGATAAATTCACGACAAACTCCCCTTTTCCCTCGTAAAGGACTATCGAGGGATTCACAGAGACACTGCTCTTGTTGCCTGGCTACTCTCAGTGACCCTTGTCCTCTGTTATAGGCTGTGTGGCTCAGGGTTGCACCCGCCTGTGAGTTTATCCACGATCTCCTCGGCAGTTACGTTTAGTGATTGAATTATCTTTGTTTACAAAACGTTTTTGTGAAGTCTCATATATATGCATTTGGCACAACAAGTGGAGCAGAGTCCCTGGAGTGGTACCGACCGCACAGAGCAATAGATATCCCATGTAACATTGTTTGGGAGGAGGGAGAAGAGTTGTGGGAAGGTTTGAAGGAGGGAAAGATTGAGGGAAAAGCAGTAATTGGATTATGCAGTGGTGGATCATTCTTCACAACTCAAATCTGATTAAATCAACAGTGTTTTGTTTATTTTAGGGCGCACCTGTTTCCTCGCTTGTGTGCGTGTGAATGTGCAGGTGTGTTTGTATGTTACCTGTGTTTATCCACGTGCCTTTGTGTGCACTTCAGGTTTTGTTGCCCTTTTAGTGATTGTCAGCGTTACAGTCCAACAGTGGGTTGGGGGGTTGGTGGGGAGAGATTGCAGTTTCAAACACTGCTTTCACACGGATGCAGAAACGTCAGAATCCGTTCAGCAGTGGAAGCAATTTCAGTCTGTTTTTTAAGACTTTCTTTCCCCGTGCATTTGATCTCTGACATTTGTCTAATCTATCATGCTCTCCAGTTACTGTGCATAGCTGCTCCCCAGCTGAGTTTGTTGTTTTCGCTCCCAGGGGATTTCTAATGAAGGATAGTTATTAGCCGTTTCCATATTGAATAATTCCAATGGTTTTACTGAAAGGCTTATTTACATACGGTTATACGATTGCTATAACCTTATTGCTTTCTCTTCGTTGATCTCAGCTATATAGACTCTGTGCAGTTGTGCTCTGGGATGGAGCTCGCTCCCCGTGAGGGAGGCGCTCGCATTCATTTGAATCCAATTAAAATAATTTTCTCACACATTTTCGACAAGGAAAAACATCAAAAACACAACTAATGACTGACATGCACAAAGGAACAAACCCAGCACTGAAATGAAAGTAAATTTACTTTTGATCTGATCAAAGCATCATTGGCGACCACATTTTGATGCTCGGTTCTTGACAAGCCGCTTCTTACAGCCCGTTGCCAGCTTTTTAATCTAACCAGAACTAATAGACATTTAATTCAACCAGGATTGCAGCATTTTCTGGAGTCCATTTGTATGTAATAAGTGGAAGGAAACTATAGAGATATAGCTTGCAAAATGAAAAACTCCGTTTTGCTGTGGTTAGCTTGGTTAACATTTTGAAAATGTGTAGTGACCCTTTGCACCGAAATCTGTGTGGGTGGATTCAATTTCATCTTCTACTGTGGATTTCCACCTGGTTATTGAGGATTTGTAGTTGGAGAGAGAGAGCACTGCCATACAGTTAACTGCTGGTGAAGAGCTCCTTTTATTTATTAGTCTTATCTAAACAAGAGCTGTTGAGTTGTTTGTTTTAGTAAACTTTGCTAAACTACTGACTCAAGGAGAGTACAATGCAGGGTCTCTCAACATGCTGATAGCTGCATGTTTATTTGTTTTGAGGAGACGAGGAAAGAACATCGGCTTCAGGTATTCACTTCAGTGTCTTCCTGTCTTCGGGGCATCGTAATGTGTGGATCTCCTGTATTCAGGAAGTGCGAGCATTTCTGAACTCAGAAGATTGTGGCTAATATATTTTGCTTATATTCAAAAGAAAACATCCTCCTTTATTTTGTTGGCGTGTTGGGCGCTGGCATCTCTTGTGTGTATGCGAGTTTGTGTGTGCATCATAATATATCATCATTGCTGAACTGCCAATTAAATAAAAGAATCACCACTCACTTATCCTGGATATGGCTCGCAAATGACGTACTTAATTTGCAACCAATGCAGAAATTGAGCCAGTTAGAATTGGCAGCTACCAGGCGGGAATGCCTACAATTTGCCCATAAACTGAATATATCCCACGACTGGCATTTTAGAGTCTTGCTGATTTGTAGGCAAATGTTACAGTATCACTGTTTATGTGAAGGTCTTGAGGGATGTGCGTTCTCTGAGGTCAATTTGCTCTCTCACAATTTGACGCACATCCCAGTATTAACTGTTCCCCAAATTGAGAATAATCCACAGTTGCTGGGTTAGCAGGCTTGTGTTCACAGGAGCCTGTGTTGGGTTTCCTCTGGCTTGCACAAAGAGATCATTGGTTTCAGTGTAATTTGTTCAGGAATGGTTATTGCTTTACTGCTTCAGCCTCAACTGACAAGGTTGTCAGTGCTGTATAGGCTCAAGCTACGTGCGTCAGCTGTTCTCTTCAGGCAGGTCAAGGGAGTGTACATCCATTTTTTATGGATTGAAATCCATGAGTAGATTTATTTGTTTTGTGCCTAGAAAATAAAACGGCTTCTAGCATTTTGGAAAGGTTTCATTTTACAATAGATTTTTTTTTCATTTTTGTTTACCCGTATCTACTGTTCCGGGCCTCATGCACATATGTTTCACAAAAGGAGCTCCTATCTCAGTGATAACTGACTGACTCCACTTTGCAGAAGAGCATCTGTTTTCCCTAAATATATACACCAACACACTAGGTGTCCAAACCGGCTGCACCTCCCAGTCTTCCTATCTATTTAAAGTGGTTAGCATGCTCGCTTCGCAAGCGAGAACACCCGTGTTTGAGTATTGGGTAGGTTGAAACCTTAGACAAATTTCTTTGCTCCACACATCTATGTTTACCTAGCAATAAATAGAACCTGGTTTGGTCACTCAATCCACAACCATTTCTGGGACACTCCTCTGCGCAATTGGGTGCCGTATTTCGCACATAAAATACACTGTCAATTCACTTTACAATATATTCTGTGAAAGGCTTTGGGACGTCTCCATGATGTGATAAAGCATTATATTATATGCAAGTATTATTAGTAAAGAAAAGGTGATTTAGAAACAAACAGATGAATTATCCTAATAAGCTTTGCATTTCTTGCAGTGCCTCTCATGTCGAGAGAATCTCATGAAATTCTCATGCAATTGGCTGTCACTTCGCCGACAAAATATAAATTCAATTCACTTTACAGTATATACTGCGAAGCACTTGGAGACACTTCAACTCAACTACGTGATAAGGTGCTACATCGCATGCAGATTATTATATTACTTGGTACATATTTAAGAGGGTGGGGGGGAGGAACACTGATCAGTCCTGTCCAGTGACAGAGACAGTGTCCGTTTTGGTGCTGAAAGGAATTTCCCTGGACATGTCGCACAGCAGTTAACTCTCCTTCTCTTGGCCCCCACCCATGGCTTAATGAGCAATGGGTGACTCTGAATCATGCAGAAGAAGGATAGTTATGATTCAATTTCTGATCTTTGCTGAGTTAGGCAATAATAGGAATATGAATGAATGCATTTCAGTACATCTTTCAGCTTTAAGTCCGAACTGCTAGAGCTTCATATTTGTACATCAAAAGAACAGCTGCCAGAGTTCCTCTATCTTGGCAGGATATTTTTGGCTGTTTTGGAACATATCAAACAAAATCCTAGAATTGGTGATTAATGCGATACAATTTTATTTGCTGAGTATTTCATTGAAGTAATCTCGTGGGCAGAGTGTAGGCGCATAAGATGTATAGCCCAATGTGTTTTGTCCTCCCTCCACTTTTCCTCTATGGAATATTTTGATCAGATAATGCATTTTATGGTGCAATTTGTACTCTACATGTTACGTTAGTGCCAATCGCCCAACCCTACCGACCAGCCCGCTCCCTTCACTCAGTGAACACTGGCCTGCTTCATGTCCCCCACCAACAGTGGGTCAGCTTTGTCATTCTACTCCTGATTCCTGGAACTCCATCCTGGTTGCAGCTCTTCGTCTCTCCACCCTCTTCAGCTCCCCCCTCTTCTCTCCTCTCCACCGCTCCCCCCTCTTCTCTCCTCTCCACCGCTCCCCCCATCCACCGGCTTCGGTGTCCAATCAACTGTGTAAAGCACTGTGAGACTTCCTCCTGATGTGAAGGATGCTATATAGGTGTAAATTGTATTATTTAAATCAATAAAATGTGGTGCAAAAAAATTAGGGTGTTGGCTGCTTGGCAGACAGTAGCACTGGGAACATTGACTGGTTTTCGCCTCTAAACCAAGAGCATTGGGGTTAAATGCAGCACACCAAGTGTTGCCCTGGCAGGGTGGGCTGATGCAATACATACCTCCAGTCTGTGGGGCCTCTACTATCTATTTCTCTGTTCTCTGTGCTGTTCTAGGCTCTGTGCAGCACCATAGGAGGTCTTTCCGTCGTGAAGGGTGCTATACAAGTATCATTTGTTGTTGTTTTTACCCGAGTTTCGGGGAAGGCGTGGAGTGGATGCCAGGAACCGCTTCTCTGTTGCCTTCTCGCTCCTGTTATCCCACCTCAAAAAGAATGCTGATGAGAGTAATGCAGACCGATGTGTAAATTACCTGTGGGCAATTGGCTGCCATGTTTTGCTCAAAAAATACTGTGAAGCGCCTTGAAACGTCTCAACGATGTGATAAGCGCTCTGAGACACTACCTTGCATGGGGACTCTATATAAGTGCAAGTTATTGTTGTTGTTGATAGGAGGCTATATTGAATGCAAGGATTATTATTATTAAAATGAGGAAAGGGGAGTGGGAGAGGGAGTATTACAAAATAACTACAAAGAGAACAAATATGCAGGATATTTCATTTTATTGAATGAACTTATTTTATTCTCTGTCTCTCGTCATCCCTCTGTAAATTTTCACTTCAGGTTCATGAAGTTGAGAAGTCTGAATTTGTCCAATAATCACATGGGAGAGTTTCCTCTCGCTCTCTGTGATATTCCAACGCTTTCGGAGCTCAACCTTTCCTGCAACGCCCTCCGATCGATCCCACCGGCAGTCGGCAACATGAATAAGTAAGTAGCCGCGTTGAGAGCAGAGTCTGTCTCGGAATAGCAGAGCCCGCAGAAAAGCGACAGAACAGCTGATGTTAACTCTTGTGTTTTAACTCACTCTTTCTCTCTTCTTCTGAAATGCAGCTTGCAGACTTTTTTGCTGGACGGCAACTCCCTGCAGTTTCTCGCCCCAGAGCTGGCAAATCTGCAGCAGCTGACGTACCTGAGCCTGTCCTTTAACCAATTCACACACATTCCAGCCGTGCTGGAGAAACTAACCACTGTGGAGAAGCTGTGCATGTCCGGCAATGGCCTGGAGACCCTGAGCCTGCAGAAGGTGGGCAGGATGCCACACATCAAACAAGTAGATTTAAGGTAGATAATAATGTAGGTATTTGTACAAAATTCAATGCGGGGGAGGGAAGAGATGTAAATGAGTTGGTTCACAATGAAGCAATTCTCTCGTCACAACTAACAAGATCACAAGAGTGATTTGGGTGAAAAAGGCCTTTTGGCTAATTTCTCATCCTTTTTTGGAGTATTTCCACCCCACCCCACATCCTCCCATCAGGGCATTAAGCTGTTTCTCTTGTGAGCACTCCCTCATGGCCTGAACCACCATTCCTGCTGTTGACTGCCCTCTGAGCAAAGAAATGCTTCCTGGTGTCTGTCCTGAACTTACTCTTTCAATTCTGAACCAGTACCCTCTTGTCTTACTGAAAGAATTGCTGTTTGAAAGAGCGAGCACAGACACAATGAGTCTTGTTCTGAGCTATAAATTCTATGCGCAATAGTGTACATTATTTTACACTATTGCGCAGGTCCACAGTAAAGATCTTGTGCAGAATCCCTTACTTGTACATCTCCAGATTTTGAGGGCTAGGTATGTGTTTCTTTATTACAAGTCATATTGGAAATGTTGTTGATTTTTATATTTAGACTCAATTGCATCACCAAGCTGGATACTGCGGATATGGATATCTTGCCATATGTTACGCATCTAGATCTGCGGGACAACAAATTGACTGACCTTGATGCCTCTGTGTTTGGCAACATTGAGGTTTTGCACTGTGAACGAAATCAACTGTCCAGCCTTAAAGTCAGTGGGTATCTGCTGAAGAATCTATTTGCTGCTACAAATAGTAAGTCTGGAGTCTCACCTTCCTTATTAGTTTATGTTTGTACTCTATTTGCTCCTTTTCTGTCATCTTACCTTTTGAGCGCTTTGGGATGTCCTCCCAACGTGAACGGCGTTGTACAAATGTATTGTTTGGAGGCTAAGGAGGGGCGAGGTGACCTCCTTCAAGTCCTGCCTCAAGACCTTCCTCTTCGACCATGCCATCGGCCACCCCCCTTCCCCTCCCCTTCCTTCTCCCCCCCTGATCCCAGCTCGGGTCTGAAATGCTGTTCACTGTCCAGCGCCTTGGGACGTTCTCCCGACATGCAAGGTGCTATACAAATGTAATCTTGTTCTTGTTGTTGTTTGTTGAGAACACATTGGCCTGGCCATTGATTGAAAGAAAATTGACTAGAAAAGGGGAAAACTCTCACCTAACTCAGTTTAGGATGCTAACTCGGGGAATGGAGTTGAATGGAAATATTTTGCGCCTGGAAAGTCAATCAGTTTAAACAAATTAATTAATTTGACTTTAGTTAGATTTGGCAAGCAGTAATTAACATGAGCAGGAAAGCCACAAGTCAGACTCATGCTGTGGAATTAGACTGGAATGGGTGGTGCTGTGGTTCCTCAGCACCTAGTGATATAATTTGTGAGCGGAGGTGGTGAGCCAGGGAAAACTAGAGAAATGATGGACAATCTTTTTGGGTCGGCAGCAAACTGCTATAAATCACGAAATATTCAGCCAAGAAAAACCTGGAAACACAGTACTGATGGAATTCGGACTTACCTAGACTCGTGCAAGTGTTGGGGGCGGTGGGGGGCACTTCTTGACGGCACCTTGGACCAGAACTGATCCACGACCGTAGTTTGACTGGCAGTGAACTAGAGGAATAGCCGCTACACTACTGTGCACTTTATGGTGACCAGGCCAGAGTGGTGCATTCGGAGGCCTAATAAGTGTTCACCCATAGCAGACACACTACCCTGCGTGGAGGGCGCTATAAAAGTGCAAGTTGTTGTTGTTGTAGGAGTTGCACCGCTCACAGAGAAGCAGAGACATTGGGGGAATAATGTCCTTCAATGAAAACCCGCCAACAGATATAAAACTTGTGGCAGATGTTCCTTTTACACTATTGCTAGACGCTGTCTAAAAACTGAATTGTACTTTCATTCTTTCAGGCCTTGTGTACATTGATGTTTATCCAGTCCCCAACAACCTTACCTTCATGGATGTATCAAGGTAGGTAATTGTCAACTGTTGGCTTGTCAATATGCAAGTTAGGTAAAAAACGATGATGTAATCAATGGTGACACAAAGGATGGCAGGACAATAACCAGGGCCACAGACATCATCTTTGAACATCTGAATGCTAGAGGAATTATTTCTTCCCACAGAATAGTGGATATGCAAAATAGCCTCCAGCAAAAGAGGTTGAGTCGATTAACTTCTTCAAAAGCTATTAGGTTAAGAGCAGTGGAGTGGGACTAGTTAGATAGCTCTTTCAAAGAGCCGGCACAGGCATGGTGGGTCGAATGGCCTCTTTCTCTGCTGTAAGATTCTATGATTCCATGATTCTATGGAAAGGGAGTTGGATGAGGATTTGGTTGGGAATGGGATGAGATCAAACTGAAGGAATGTTTCACAGGACACTGTATTTCCTCTTCTGCTGGGCTGGGCAAGAGGTAGCAGTTCTGGGCTTAATATTGAAGAAGTGAGGATGGATGAATGCCGAAGATTATTTTGTTTGATTGTCTTTGAGAGTATTTATACGGGATGTTTCACTCTGGAGATGAAATGGGTGGAGCAGAGCTATTTGTAAGTAATGGGCTGAGTTGGCTTTTCTCGCTTTGTGGTTGCTTATGATCTTGCTATGTATAGGAATGTAACATTTTGGTCACGTTTCCTATGTAGGAACCGACTGGACCTCTTACCCGATTGGGTTTGTGACAGTAAAAAGCTGGAAGTCTTGGATGTGGGCCACAATCGGATCTGCGAGCTGCCTGGAAAGTAAGTAACTGAGCTTGTGTTTGGTGTCTGCAGTGGCAGGCAATACTCAGCAAGAACGCCCCCCCCCCCCCACCATGGTCTGCTGATGAATCCTGACTTACTTGCTGCGACTGACTGGCCAAGAAATTTATTGTTTGAATTGAGGCTGCACTAATGCACTAATGTTAAAATCAGCAATTGGCTGAACCTTGACAGCAGCCCATTTAATCATTAGGTTGGTGATGTTGCTAAAAAGCCAAACTTGGAACAGAAACATTTTACAGCAAAGGCTTTGGGCTTCTGCTTCTGGGTGACAAACAACAGAGGAATACCTTGGTAGTCTGAGATTTTAATAGAGATTCAGATATAGAAATTCTTTGACCTGTATCTCATCTTTCCAGCGCCTTGGGATGTCCTCATGATGTGAAAGGTGCAATGTATTTGTAAATTTGTTGTTTAAAAATACCCCACTCTATTGTCCTTTACAGTGTCAGGCTGTTGTTTAATTGAATCGATCTGGTGTCCTAACCCTACTTGGCAACCTGTTCCAGTTGTTAATTACTCTCTGTGTAAAATAAATACTTCCTGGTGTCTGTCCTGGAGTTGTCTTTTGCAACCATCAATCTGCCCTATTGTCCAGTTGTCTTGGATCTGAGAGTATAGTTTAGTGTGCATATTCTCAATCCCATTCAGCTTCCAATACTTCTGGGAGATTCTCTTCTCCTTTCCTTCACCTCTCCATTTCCCTGCCCCCACCGCCACCACTTCCTGAGACATCTCTTGAAGAGCTCTAGCTTATCTAGTCATGTCTAGAAGTTGGGCTCTGGTTTGAATGTTGCTTTTTTTAAAAAATGAATATTTTAAAAAATATTGTATGGTTTCCGTATTCCAGTTTCCAAAGAATTATGATAAACCTGGGATCTGTGGACAAGATTGCGTGTATTTGTAGAGGATATTGGAGTTTTCATTATTTGAAGTTGCCTGTCATCAATGGTATTATGACAACCGAAATCACAAAAAACAGTTTTATGCCTTACTCTGAAATATAAAACCTCTTTCATGTGAATCCCACCATAGAATTGATACCCACTACATCTGAGTGAATTGTACAGCACTAGTGTAATCCCAGGGTTTAGGCAACCCTGTAACCTGGGAGAGCAAAGCACAATTATTTGATTCTTTCACAAGGAGCACAACCTATGTGTCCTGGATGAAAGTATTTGTGAAAATGAAAGGGCTGCAAGGAAGTGCTTTGTAAGAGTCATAGAAAATTCAGCACAAAGGAGAGTCCATTTGGCTTGTGGCATCTATTCCACTGGACCTCTAATTCCATTTCTCCTCTGTTAGGAGGAATATTTGATAGAAAAAGGACACTACATTGCCTTTATTAATAAATTGAGTTTTGGTGTTTGGTGCTATCGCACATTAAATTGCATTTGTATTTGGTTGCCTATAGTTGCATCCTCCTAACGTTAAAGATGCCATATCAATTCAATTTGTTGTTGTGCAACTAATTAATGTGCATGCTTAATGACATTGGCCTGCTGATGTGTTATATGTGTTACAGTGACTAGCAGGGTTGCTTGTGGTTAATCCGATTGAACAGTCAAGACAGATGTTGGGAAGCCCATAGAGTGATGTTTGTAATATGATGATGGTTGGAAGGACAGAGGTTAACTGAGGGGATGATTCCAGACATTTAACAATACATCGCAAAAGTGGGGACCAGATGGCAGACACATTGCAATTGTTTTTATTTTATTTATATAATATATATGATGGATGACAGGATAGTAATGAGTTTTTTGTAGATATGAAATTTGATCGACGTTCAAGGAAACCATCTTCCTGGAACCAGTTTCCATATAATTTATATTTAACTGCGTGAAAGCTTGTTATCTGTGACTGTGGTACAGCCATGTGATTGCATCTCAAATGTGTTATTCTTCTTTATGTCGAGACAAGGCCTAAAAAAACTCCAGAAAAAGTACTGATTGTACACTGGTGCAGTGCAGAAATGCTTTTTAAAAGTTTTATTCTTGTCACCAAAAAAAGATTGTGACTTATATGAAAGTATTTTGTTTGCCTACAAAATACACGTATACAGATTCAGTAACCACAAAAGCTTCATTTAAAACAGGGTGCCCAACTTGTAGAAATGACAAGATAAACTAAGGTTCCTCAACATAGTCACTACACTTTACAATGAATCCTGTGAAGCATTTTCAGATGTCGTTCTGACGCAAGAGGCTCTATATCAAATGCAGGATTCTTATTATTATTTACGATCTCTTAAAATATAACCTTGATTTTGGCAGCTTACTTAACTGTAATAATGCAAGTTCTGCTGATGGCTCATGCTCGCAAGCTTAACCCATTTTTCATTTCAGCTTCTGATTGACCCACTATGGATTTCTATTACTCCCTGATTTAATTTCAGATCTCCAACATGAACAGTTTTAATCATATTACTGATGGTGCCAGATCATTATTTGTGTGTGTTTTGCAACACAAGCAATCGGTTTAAGCGGATACAAAGACAGTTTGCAGATGTCATGCCTGCTGCCTTTGTGCTTGCTGAAATTTCTCACATTCTTAGCCTTAAGACAACTTACCTTTAAGATTGCAAGATTGTGCAGAAATTTCAAAAGCTCTTAAATTTGTTCTTAATTTGGAAGCTGTTTTATTTCCCGCAGGCCTTTTTAAGAACTCCATAAGCTCAAGCACTTCCAATTGAAGACTGATTTTAATAATTTTCAAGTGTGTTGCATGATCTTAAAAAAACAATGTTCTCATGGCTAACACTGTGAAGCTCTCTCATCTCTGGTCTGTTTGTTACAGCTGGAGACTGAGGGTGTATTTCTGTGAGTTTCTCCACACTCAGTAGAGCAGCTCAGGACAGCTCAAAGTACTTTTGTGCCGAGGAGCAGAGGACTCAGTGTTGTATGTTTCCTTTCAAAGGTTGTTCTGTAACGGGAGCTTGCGCAAACTACTGGCAGGTCACAACCAACTCCGGAAACTTCCGGAACGACTTGAGCGGACGCAGGTGGAGGTCCTCGACATCCAGCACAATCAATTAACCGAGTTGCCCTCTAACCTTTTCCTGAAAGCTGACGGGTAATTGAGACGTTTCCTAACGATGCTGTTTCTATTATTATTATTCACATCCGTAAAATGAATTCATAGTATCGGAAAAAGTGACCTTCGTCTGCCTTAGAAGCATGTCTTGCTGTCCTTTTGACTTGACAAACTATCATACATTGGTGCAGAAAGACTGCCCTTTATTCTACTTTGTGGCCAATTTTGATAGCTGGACAGAACATTGAGAACCAAATTAAACCACAGGAGATGTTAGCCGGGACAGGCACAATTATCCCAACGCTTGAGCATCAAATATCGTGCTACCCACGGATATGCTCTGAGCTAACCGTGTAGGTGCTTGGCTGCCTTTCTCTATAAGCAAAAGAAAAATGTATGTCCAGCATTGCTAATGCTTCCAGTGTGCAAGAGGCAGGATCATTCCCTCCAAAACAATTCCATGAATGTCATTTCCCTCCTCCAATAGTGATCCCAAATGAGCAGATCAGGTCCAGCTGTTAAATGTGTGCTGTTAACTATAGATTTTACAAAACCTGCTGACAATTAGAAATGTGACCTTATTTTTTGTCATCTTCCTCTAACAGCTTGCGATGTCTGAACGTTTCAGCAAATAAATTAGAAATGCTTCCTCCCTCCTGCCTGTCTGAGGAGAGCCACAGTGTACTACAAGAGCTGTATCTCAGCAATAATTCTCTCACGGATAAATGTGTGCCACTACTGACCGGTCACACTTATCTTAAAGTCCTGCACCTCGCTTACAACCGGCTCCAGAGCTTTCCAGCCAGGTAAGATGGCCTTTTCAAACACATCCTCTTCGTAACTCTCTACCGGACGTTTGTTGGGGAAAGCTGCTTTTCTACAGTTCTGTTGGTGATTCCTGCAAAGGGAGTTTGCATTGCTAACTGATGTGACAATCACTGTGAGCACTGATTGCCACAATGGAGAGTTGACAAATGAAGAGTATGAGGAAGGTTGTGGCTTGTAAGATGCGATTGCACTGAGTGGTGCTGGACGCAGTACACAAGTGCTTTGTAAGACACCTCTTATTGACTTGAACTCTATTTGATCTGCACATGGTTGACTCTTGCTGAATACCTAGCATATTCACAGATGCAGAAATCTGGTTAACGCCCCATCACCGCCACCATTTTTTCTCCTCATCCTTGACTAACCAGCGCTTAGGGACGTCCTCCTGTTGTGAAAGGCCCGATACAAATGCAACCTGTTATTGTTGTCCTTCTTCCAGGCAACAACAATCCTTCTGCTTTTACATCAGCATCTGTAGTTTCCATGTGGTGGTTTGTGTGAAACTCTCTCGCTTCACTTTTTCAGTAAAATGGCAAAGCTGGAAGAGTTGGAAGAAATGGATCTCAGCGGGAACAAACTGAAGGCCATTCCTACCACTATCATGAACTGCAGGCGTCTGCACACAGTCATTGCACATTCCAACTGTATCGAAGTCTTTCCTGAAGTCATGCAGCTCTTAGAAATTAAGGTACCAAAGAAAAGCTATCCGGAAAGCACACTATCTCCAGAAACCAAATCCTCATTCAATATATTGTCACAAAATATATGAGGGTGACATGGTTTGGTTAACGACCTCCTGACAAATAGATTGTGGATGATTTGTTGTTATGAAGGCCAGTCAGTCTATCTAACACTGATTTATCCTGTAAATTCAGAGGTTGGTGTGACTAGCAATCACCCAGCGGCCAAGCCAAAATAATATGTATGCTGTACGGTCTCTGTGTTAACCAGTCAATGTGGGTGGGTTTAATTTGGGTATGTTTGCAAGTTTCGCTGAAATTTGTGGCTGCTATAATTTTCTTACCTTCATTTTTACCTCCCCCCCCCCCCCCCCCCCCAACCCCCGCAGGAGAGTTATCTGACCACGCCTGTTTTGTGCACTGCTGTTTTTGCTTTCCAGTTTAGACGGATGTGAAAGAAAGAAAAAATCAGTTTGGGCCCCGTCAGTGCAGCAATGCAGGCTTGCAGCAAACATACTCTTACATGTCTACACTTCCCTGTCTAACAGTTTATACACTATAAACTGAGGCAGCTCAATTCTATCTGCCCTTCCAGGTACTGAGCCTGGATTATGATGCCAGGTCTCAGTATAATGAATTTTGACAACCAAACCGTGTCACAAGTTGTACATTTAAACATCAGTTCCTGCATCCCCAGTAACCAAGTGATTAACCAAGCTTTGTTACTGGAGCAAGCTTGTTGAGCTGTGTTTTTAATGCGTTGCATATTTAAAAGTTTAAAAAAACCTATGTTCATTGCTAATGGCTCATAATATTATAGACTTTTGCAGGGTAAAGCTTTTTTTTGGACAAACTCCTCCATAATCTCTGTATCCAGCAATATTAACCTCAGTTGATGCAGATGTAGGTCAGCACATTGGATTAGACACAGAGCTTTGCATATTCCGAATGAAATAAAACCAGCTGTTGTTTAAAAAAAAACATTATTTTTTGATAAATCAGGAAAACCATTAATCGTGTCATGTTTCATTGGAATGGGATATCCGTTTAAACAAAGAAATGCTGTTTGGGTGGGGGGGGAAATTCAATGTAAGGTCAGATTTATGATGGTGGTTGTTTTGCTATCTTTTCCAACAAGAAGTGTTTTATTTTAATTTCTGTGTTTATTTTAATTTTGCAAAGGACTTTTGTCTAATCCTCCCCAGGCTAAGCCACGCTTCTGGTTGCAAAGTGCATATTGTGGGGTCAGGACTTACTATCAGTCCAGCTGCTACTGGAGTAGTTGTGTAGAAGATAGCTATGGAAAGGTCATGATAGGATGGCACTGCCCCTGTGATAGGTGGTCATTTCTCTATGGGATTTCTTACTAAAGAAATAAAGTGGAGCTTTTAACGCTAACCCAAGCAGTGGGAGCTCCGAAAGCAGATTGCATTGGGTTAAAGATCCCCGCAGATCGGCCGGTATGACGCAGCTCCCATTTTCTTCTTAAAGAATCCTATTAAGGAATCGGCGCATATTAGATAGCAACAACTTGTATTTATGTGGGGTCCTTCACCCAGGAAAGCATTTCGGAACCCGATATTGAGAACCCTGTTCTGGATTCGGGGGGGTTGCAGGGAAGGGAAAGAAAGTAAGTAAAATCAATCAAAAGCTTGAACTGAAAGGAGCACTAACAGATCTTACATAACTCTTGAGTATGGACACACGATGCCGATGAGCTGGAAGCCAGCCCAATCCATAGTGCCTGTTTGCTTGTTTCCACAGTGCGTTGACCTGAGCTGTAATGAGCTGAACGAGATCACGTTGCCCGAAAATCTGCCACTGAAACTACAGGAACTAGACCTGACTGGAAACCCCAGGCTAGTTCTGGATCACAAAACTCTGGAGCTGCTGAAGTAAGCAATTGCATTTCCCACTTAACACTGCTTTAGCCCAAATCTTGTTCTCTTCCTTTAGCCTGAGGGTAGTGTTGCCTTTGAACTCACCAGCGATTCTTACTTTGATTAATCTAATAAGAGTTCTTTGAAGTAACTGAGAGAACTGAGGAAGATAATGTTGATAATAATGAAGATATGGATGTGGTACACATTGATTCTCAGAAGGTTTTTGATAATAACGCTTTTGATAACCATGCGGCTTTTGTGGGACACTGCTGAGCGCAATTGGCTGCCATGTTTCGCCCACAAAATAAACCTCAGAAAACAGCTGCAGAAAATCTTAAGGATTTTAATGAAGTATCTTAACATTCATTGGAATCGATCCCTGGTATCACTTCACTTCCTGTTGTTAAAATAATAATCCTTACATTTGGTATTCCACCTTTCACGTCAGGATCTCTCAAAGCACTTCACAGGATTTACTTTAAAGTGCAGTTATTGTGTATTTTATAGGCGAACGCAGCAGCCAATTTGTGCACAGCAATATTCCACAAAGTGAATGACCAATTATTACTTGTTTTGGTTGGCAAACTTAATTAGTATTGATTGAAATGCACAGAGTTCTTGGGAAAGAGTTACCTCCTGAACGCTGACTCAAGCTGCATAGTTGGAGACTTAGGAACAAGCTGTCTGTTTAGCAGCAGTTCCTGTGTGTTATGGAAATAAAATAAAAACGTATAGATTTTTTAAAAATGCAATTCTTTTTGTGACTTGTTGTATAACAATGTTCATTTGTTACATGCAACCAATCTTTGAAGGAAAAGTGCTTAGCAAATATGACAAGCATCTAGAATGAAATGTATTTCACTGTTAACAGTTTATGTGGCATTATGCATAATAATCAGAATGATTTGATGCCCCTGACTCTGTAACAAAAAAAGTGTGCATTAATATCAAATCGTTCACTTCAATATAATAATAATGATAATCCTTGCATTTGATATAGCGCTTTTCACGTCGGGAGGACGTTCCAAAGCGCTTCACAGAACACACTGTAAAGTGAATTGACTGTATATTTGTGGGCCAACGCGGCAGCCAATTGCGCACAGCAATGTCCCACAAACAGTCGTAGATTGAAAATGACCAATTATATTATTGTTTTTGATTTTGGAGGGATTATTATTAGGCGTGTGGAGTAAGGAAACTTGCCCAAGGTTTCGCCCTCTGCCTGGAATTGAACTCAGGTCTCTCGCTTGCAAAGCGAGTGCTCTAACCACTGAGCTACAGGACTCTCATACAGCTTTCCATGAATATATTACTGAATAATTAAAATACTGTTTGCATTATTATA
This sequence comes from Callorhinchus milii, assembly GCF_018977255.1. Classification (NCBI taxonomy): domain Eukaryota; kingdom Metazoa; phylum Chordata; class Chondrichthyes; order Chimaeriformes; family Callorhinchidae; genus Callorhinchus; species Callorhinchus milii. The sequence continues at coordinate 43,322,735 of NW_024704743.1, forward strand.
GCTCTGCCAAAACATTTCTTTGTGTAAAGTGTAGTGGCTGTGTATTCGTAGGCAAAAGCGACAGCCAAGTTGTGTACAGCAATACCCCATAAGCAGCCATGAGGTGACTGACCAATTTCATCTGAGGCATTGTTGGCCAGAAAACCAGGAGAAACTCCCTTCTCTTTGGACCTTAGTTTAATGTCATCAAACTGCATGTCTGACAGTTTACTGCTCCCAACTGCATTGGAGTGTCAGCCTAGGCTATGAGATCAAATTCCTGATGTGGGGCTTGGCCTTCTGTCTCTGAGGTGAGAATCCTACCACTGCGCCAGGCTGACACTAAATAAATCAAACATTTGTTATAATGATGCAGAATATTTGGCTGTTTTTAATATTGCCTGCACCAATGCACTTTGCCCTTAAGAGACCCCATTACATGTTGGGGAACGTCTGAGGTTTTACACTGTGCAGAGTAAGCTGATCTCAGCCAGGGCAGCTGTAGAGAGATGGTATAATTGGCTTTAATACCCCAGGTTAAGGAGAGGAAAATCAGCCATGGTTCCCCTCTTCCTGCAGCTTCCTTCTGATTCCTGTTCCTAATCTCCATCCAGTGATAGAGCAGTGTGTGCGTGTAGATGTTGGTTGAGGACATTGTTTGTCCTCGGCTGTGGCGTCCCCTAGTGTCGAACAGCCTGCCTGACGCTCATTACCAAGGATGAAGCATGAATAATGAAACCTTGGCTGAAGGACCTTAGGCAGTAATTCGCCCACAACATATACCGTCAATTCACTTTACACTGTGTTCTGTGAAGAGCTTTGAGACATCTCAACGACATGGCAAGGCGCTATGTCAAATGTAAGGATTATTTATTTAACATAATTAATTTCTCTTTGTTTTTATCCCAGTAACATCCGTTGCTTCAAGATAGACCAGTCGGCCACATCCTTTGCAGTTGGTGAGGCGTCTGGTGCCCCAGCTGTGTGGAGTCATGGATACACAGAAGCCTCAGGAGTGAAAAACAGGTATGTTGCGTTTAAGGAATTAAAACGCACATCTTCTGTCTCGTCAGAATTTCTCACGTGAAAATTGGCTGGAGATATTTGTACATTGAATACTGGAAAGTCACATTTTGTTTGTCATGAGCTGGTGGAAGATTGTTCCCTTTGTTTCTGCGGTTGCTGGGATGCAGAAATAACTGACACGTTACATCTATATGAGATTCCTGTGTCTCCAGAAGTAAAGAGCTAGTGCTTTAATGGATCCTTGGAAATTGAAAGGCTTCTTTATCCTCCACTGAAACAAGTTTACAGAGGGATTGAAAAGGAGAAACGAGAGTCGCTTCAGAAAAGGAATATTCAAAGGAATTCAAGCTGCAGAATAGATTTTTGTTCACCACAGTCATTTCTAAATGGACTGCTTCAAACCTAATGGAATTATTTGAGTCACAGCGCAGGGCCTCAGCGACTGCAAAAAAAACAGGAACAGTGCTGTGGGCCAGGGTGAGGTGGGCTGAGGTGAGGTGGGTTCAGGGTGAGGAAGACTGGAGTGACTGTATGGACCCCCGTAACAACACCAGACAGGTTTTTGAATACTAAGATAATTCAGTGTAATTAGATGGTGAAATTGATGTGTGGCGGCATCTTCAGCGGATGGAAAGGGAAAGGCCAGGTGGACTAATGATCCATTCCTGCCTGTATCTCTTTACTGTTTCACTACTTTTAATAGTCGGCTGCTTTGAAGAAATTGAAAGTGTAATCAAACATGGAGCCAAACACAGCCTTTCCTAAAATTTGCTAAAGCTGCATTGGGGAGGTCATAACCAGGGACACAAGTATAGATAACAACAAAGGGATCTAAAAGCGAATATAGGAGGAGCTACTTTCCGGCAGAGGATAGTGAGATTGTGGAACTCACTGCCTGAAGCAGTGGTTGGAGTAGATAGTGTAGATGCATTCAATAGGAAGATAGATATATGCATGCGGGAGAGAAGAATAGAAGGGTATGGGAGGGAGTAAGGAGTGGATGGTGACTCTTGTGGAGTATAAATACTGACAAGCAGTTTGTTCAGTAAAGTTGTAACAGTGGAGTGCAGTTTGAAAAAGTGCATGTGTTTCTGTTAAACTAAATTGTGTAATATTCAGCGGGGGGGTGGGGGCTATGGTTTAAAACTCTTATGTATTTACTAAATCAAACACCAAAATAAATGTACGTTCTTTTGATAATAGCTATGATTTTTTTTAAATGACTGAATAATTAATTTTAATTCCAGGTTGTGTGTAGCCGCCTTATCGGTGAATAACTTCTGTGACAACAGAGAGGCTTTGTACGGAGTATTTGACGGTGATCGGAATGTGGAGGTGCCCTACCTCCTGCAGTGCACCATGAGCGACGTGTTGGCAGAGGAATTGCAGAAGTCAAAGACCGACGAGGAATACATGACCAACACCTTCCTGGTCATGCAGAGGTGAGCAAACTCGTAAAGAAATTAGCACGCAGTGCACTTGCCCTGGTGGTAGCCATGGCCTTGCAATTACTTTGACTGATGATGTATTAGAAGGCGGAGGTTGCGAGGTGCCCAATAATCCTAGCCCGTCTTTCTCCCTCCTGGTTTCCTGGCCAACAATCCCCCAAATAAAATCGGTCACTCACTCCATGGCTGTTTGTGGGACACTGCTGTGCACAATTGGCTGCTGCGTTTGGCCCATAAAATAAACAGTCAAGCCTCTTTACAGTATAGGATAGATACAGGTAAACTATTTCCTCTGGTGGGGATTCCAGAACAAGAGGGCATAATCTTAAAATTATAGCTAGGCCATTTATGAGTGAAATTAGGAGGCAGTTTTTCACCCAAAAGGTAGTGAAAATCTGGAATTCTCTCCCCCAAAATGTTGTGGGTGCTGGATCCATTCACATCTTCAAGACTGAGGTGGATAGATATTTGTTAGGTCAGGATATTAAGGGATATGGGGCAAAGGCGGGTAACTAGAGTTGAGTTGCATATCAGCCATGATCTTATCAAATGGCGGAACAGGCTCGAGGGGCTGAATAGCCTATGCCTGTTTCTATGTTTCTATATCCTGTGAAGTGCTCTGAGATGTCTCGACGATGTGAAAGGCGCTATATATCAAATCCAAGGATTATTATTATTATGATCACTACAGAAAACTGGCTGCCTTTAGCAATGTGAGTCGCACTTGAGATCTGGTCACCCCTGTACACTCAGCGTGTGTCATGTCACGTCAGCACCATGATGACACATGTCTGAGCGCACAAAAAGCGCTCAACCCATTCCCTGTTCCCTAAGTACCATCCCATCTCCAACCCCTCTTTCCTCCGTAAGGTACTGGAACAAGTTGTTGCTTCCCAGCTTCGCTCTTTTGTCTCCCTGCATGAACCCCTCCGATCTGGATTCTGTGCTGACCATTGTACAGAGACTACCCTGGTCAGAGTTACAAAATGACATTCTCTCCGTCTGTGACCAGTCTCCCTCTGCCTTTTTCTAGTTGAATGTCAACAGTCTGCCCGGCTCGCATCAGCGCCTTCTCACCTCAGGTGCTAACAGCATCAATCTACAGAGATAAATCCACACTCCGCCTCGTGGAGCAAGTGCACAAACTCAGTGTCTTGAACGACACTCAACTGTAATTGAGTAATCAACTGTAATCTCCGAAACATTGCCCTTCTCCACCATTACCTCTCCCCTCAGGCCCTGAGAGCCTCATTCTTGCTTTTATTATGACTATGACTATGCCAACTGCTGCTCGCCGGGCTTCCCAACACTTCCCTCCACAAGATACAAATTATTCAGAACTCTGCAGCTTTTGTCCTCCCCTATACCAGGCTTTGTGAGCCTATCAACCCTACCCTCACCCAGCTCACTATCAACCCTACCCTCACCCAGCTCACTATCAACCCTACCCTCACCCAGCTCACTATCAACCCTACCCTCACCCAGCTCACTATCAACCTTACCCTCACCCAGCTCACTATCAATCTTACCCTCACTCAGCTCACTATCAACCTTACTTTATCAACCTTGTGGAGTCCTGTAGCTCAGTGGTTAGAGCACTCGCTTTGCAAGCGAGAGACCTGAGTTCAATTCCAGACAGGGCGAAACCTTGGGCAAGTTTCCTTACTCCACACACCTAATAATAATCCCTCCAAAACCAAAAACAATAATAAATTGGTCATTTTCAATCTACGACTGTTTGTGGGACATTGCTGTGTGCAATTGGCTGCCACGTTCGCCCACAAATATACAGTCAATTCATTTTACAGCATGTTCTGTGAAGCGCTTTGGAATGTCCTCCCGACGTGAAAAGCGCTATATCAAATGCAAGGATTATTATTATTATTATTACCTTCACCCAGCTCACTATCAACCCTACCCTCACTGGCTCCCCATTCTCCAGAGGATTGAGTTCAAGATCCTTGTCCTTACTTTTAAATTCATCCACGATCTTGCCTCACCCTACTTCTGCGACCTACTAAACCCCTTCCAACTCACCCGCTAAGTGATTTTGTACCTGTCTGTAACTCCTCGCTACGACATCCCAGCAGCTATCTGGACAGCTCATTCCATTCTTTATTCATGTTTTTTAAAAAAAAGTAAAGGCAGCAATTGAAGCAAGTTCTAAGTGTGCACTCAAAGAAGGAAAAAAATATTTTATATGCTCAGGCACTTGAATCTCTGAGTAGTGAAAGTTGGCTAGTCAATTGTTACTCTGATTGAGTGCATGTTCCTGGCAGCTTTCCCAGGGTATTTTGACTTCACCAAATGAAGTTTCAGATTGGTCAACAGCACCATGGCAATTTTTAATATCTAGCATAAAACCTTGGGATCCTTCAGCGCAGCTTCAATAATGAAAATGCCTGTGTACATTTGAGCTAAAACGAGAATACGAAGGAACATTTGACAAACTTAGACCTTTCAATTTGCCCTGTGCTATTCCAGCTTATTCCAGTTCCAAGCTCATGTAATGCACAGGACATCTGCAGTTGTATTTGAGTTGAGCTACAATCATTCGATTGTACAATCAAAACCTACAATCCGTGACCCCATCTCCCCCACTCTCGCCCGACTCCACTGGCTCCCTATCCTTCAGAGGATCCAGTTCAAGATCCTGGTCCTCACATACAAAGCCCTCCATGGCCTCGCCGCACCCTACCTCTGCGACCTCCTAATCCCCTACCAACCCGCCCGTTCTTTCCGCTTAGCCGGTTCTGGCCTGCTCCATGTCCCCCGACCCACCCGCCCCACCATTGGCGGGAGAGCCTTCAGCCACTCTGCCCCCAACCTCTGGAATTCCATGCCCCAATCACTCCGCCTCGCCCCTTCCTTAGCCTCCTTCAAGTCCCGCCTCAAGACCCTCCTCTTCGACCGACCATGCCATTGGCCATACCCCTTCCCCTTCCCTCTTTTTTCCCCCCCCTGACCCTAGCTCGGGTCTGAAATGCTGTGCACTGTCCAGGGCCTTGGGACATCCGCCCAACGCCCAACTATACAAATGTAATCTTGTCGTTGTTGACCCGGTAAAGACTTCAGGAGTCTTTCTCTGCCATAATGAAATAACAGTTTCCAGGATTTGTGTTTGTTCGGAGAAGAACCAACAAGCAGATGTTAATTGCTGTTCACCTTTCACTGTTATCCATGTTGTTAATGGAAGATATTAAACTATGTAGGTGAATAGTGGGTATTGTATAAAAGTACCTGCAAATATCAAATCCGGAAGGTATCGATGTTTCACAGTCGCCCAGAACTCTGCTCGGATACCAATCTCGTAACTGACTTCTGAAATGTTGGATTCAGCTAAAGGAAGCTCCCAGCAGGAGATTGCTGTTTGAGTGGACCTCTGGCATGTGGGAGTGAAAATCAGCTCTGGATACCTGCAGGATTCAATGTTTGTGAATCCTGGAAATTCCCCCGAGTGTTAAAAGCCAGATATGAGATTTGCCAATTCCAGTGGATGTTGATTTGTCAGAACGTAACATTGTGCAATATTGTTGAATTATTAAATTAAACTTCAATTTCAAAGTCAAATTAAAGAATTCTTTAACTCTCTGAGACTTCTTGCAGTTTTTAAAGAGAAACGATTCACAAATTAACACTAAATTTAAGTGTCAAAGATGCAGCGAAACACCTTGTGGTAACGTAGAACATCACAGATGGTTTGCATTCAGACTCCTGATCTCTGAAATTCTATCTTAGCCTTAGCCTGTAAGACAGTCTTACAATTTTTAAGATTGTGCAGAATTCTAGAGAATTCTTAAATTTAGAGTTAATTGTACGCCGGTTCTGTTCAAGAACTGCAGAAAACTGACTTCCAAATTAATAATAATCCTTGCGTTTGGGCCTTATCACGTCGTTCAGAAGTCTCAAAGCGCTTTACGGAATATACTGTAAAGTGAATTGACTGTATATTTTGTGAGCAAAATTAAAGCTTAGTTTAAGAATTTTAAACAATGTTGCACAATGTTAAATTTTATGATAAAATACTCTTACAGGCTAAGAATGGGTGGATTGGCCTTGACTAGAAACCACTGAAGCCAGATATTTCACGAAGAAAGACCACGGTTTTAAAATCTGCACCTATATCTGTGGATCTTGTTGTGTATTATATCTTGTATTTATTATTTAAAAACAGATTATTTCCAACCCTTAACCATTCACTGACCGCTCTCTTTGCCGTTTAGGTATTCTGACACTAATTTTCTTTTTGTAAATCTTTTTAGGAAACTTGGAACTGCTGGACAGAAGCTGGGCGGCTCCGCTGTGCTTTGCCACATTAAACATGATCCCATGGATCCCTCTGGTTGTTTCACACTGACCGCAGCCAATGTTGGGAAGTGCCAAGCTATCCTGTGCAGAGATGGCAAACCCCTGCCTCTTTCAAAGCTGTATACTGTGCGCTGTGAAGAAGAACTGCAGCGGATTAAACGTCACAAAGCCATGGTCACTGAGGTAAAATAACCAGTAATTGTTGCCCCATGAAATTAATTTGTACTATGGACCAATTGCCAAATGGCCAAATTTCTAATGAATTTATTTGACATCCTTTAATGCTATGGGTTAACTATTAGATCATATATTCCTTATGGGCACATCTTGTAATAACTCTCATGTGACTAGATTTTAAAATGTGCCTCCTGTGTGTACAAATTAAAGGATGAAAGATACAGCAGGTATAACCGAGCTGATTTCTGTGTTTTCATACAAGAGTATTTCATTTCAGGAATGAATCTAGGAAATTTTCACACTTGACTTGCCACTTGTTGTTATTGAGGCTAGGAGGCTGGACTGATGTTTTGATGGGGAGGGCTGTTGGGAGGGTGTTCTGGATGGATGAGACCAAATGGGCTGGAGGGCCTTCCTCAACCAAACCGTCTGCTGTAAGGAAGGGTGCAATGAGATGCCTCATCGTACCAGGCACTGTTAAAAATCGAAGTTCTTCTAAAAGTCCTGTTTGATTGTGTGTGTTACAGGACAATAAAGTCAATGGGGTGACAGATTCCACGAGGATCTTGGGCTACACGTTCCTCCATCCCTACGTTGTTCCTCGGCCTCACGTTCAGTCCGTCACCCTCACGCCGCAAGACGAATTCTTCATCCTGGGCAGCAAGGGTCTGTGGGACAGTATCTCCTATGTGGAAGCTGTGGAGTCCGTGAGGAATGTGCCTGACGCTCTGGCTGCTGCCAAGAAGCTGTGTAGTCTGGCCCAGAGCTACGGCTGCAACGACAGCATCAGTGCGGTGGTGGTGCAGCTCAATGTCAGCGAAGACTGCTTTTGCCTTTGCGATATGAATGGTGTCCCGCCTCCAAGTCCAGGCATTTTCCCTCCTTCAGTGAGCGAGGTGATAAAGGACCGGCCCACGGATACTCTGGGGATGCCATCTTCCAGCAGCGGGGTGGCCTCGGAGATCAGCAGTGAAATCTCCACCTCGGAAATGAGCAGCGAAGTGGGCTCCACGGCCTCCGACGAGCCCCCCCAGGTGACGCTGGCTGAGGGGGGATCGGTGTTTCACGGCGAGCAGCGCTGCATGCTGCACCCCGTGTGCCTGACCAACTCCTTCCAGCGCCAGCTCTCCAGCGCCACTTTCTCTAGCGCCTTCTCGGACAACGGGCTGGACAGCGAGGATGAGGAGCCCATCGAGGGCGTCTTTTCCAACGGGAGCCGAGTGGAGGTGGAGGCCGACATCCACTGCACCCGGGCCAAGCAGACGGAGAAGATGGTGCTGCACTCGGCCTCCGAAACCTGCGACGAGGGGATCGTCATCAGCGCCAACGAGGACGAGAGCTCGGAGAAGGCGGTGCTGAAGGCCCACGAGGAAAGCGACAGCCAGCAAGCGGAGGCCTCTGCCACGGGAACCATCGGACGCAGGCGGGGAAACGGATCTGTTGCCCCACCAGAGAAGAGCCACAATTTAATCGAGGTGGCGGCAGATCCCCCCCTGAAGAAGGGCGGAGGCTACTTCGCTGCCCCCGCCCAGCCGGACCCTGACGACCAGTTCATAATCCCACCAGAACTAGAGGAGGAAGTGAAGGAGATAATGAAACAGCATCAGGAGCAGCAGCAGAGACAGTATCAGCTGGAGCAGCTCCCAGATTGCTATGATACACCTCTATGACCAGGAGCGAAACTATTATTTTCACTGACCTTGAGCCTTAGGAGCTCAAAGCATCTTACTTTTCAACAGAGACTGGACAGGTTTTGTGAGATCTCGTCCCCGTTCCTAATCTTTCTCCCCGTCTCACTTTACCCCGCTCCTCCCCAGTTACACACACTGACATGAGCAGCCATTCTTTGTGAGTTTTTTTTAAAAAGAAATCATCACTTTGTTCTGTTGTTACTGATTTAACCGTTTTAAGAACTAAATAATGGATTAGTATCAGTTTTGCTAGAGCATATCATTTCTGTAAGACAATGGTTTAGTGTATCGCGTGGAGAGGCAGATTTTTCTTAAACCATCGAGCATTCGTTAGAAAACAGAGAAGCATAAGTATTAAGAATGATTGATTGTAGTTCATGATATAAATGTGGTCTTGCTAAAATCATGGCTTTTTTTCCAAAAAAAAGCGACTGTCATAGAGATTTGTAGACATTAAAGACTAACTCCTAGGAGTTGCAAACTCATTAATGTGACCTAGTCACTGATATTTACTAATCTTCTCTGAGAGAACAGCTGATTTCAGAAATTATTGTAAATAGTTTGAATGTTGTATAATGATGAGAGTCAACACAAAGTTCCCGAGCAGTCTTTATCTGGAAAAGCATTTAAAAGGTTTTATTTTCCTTGTCGTCTTCAAGAAGTTGATGAGTGATGGGATTACTCAGTGTGAAAACTGCCTGGCTATGGTTTGTTCAAGGACTGTTTTTTTGTCAGCTGGCCTGTTGTCACACTTGAATTTCTCTCTTCATGTCTTCTGCTGCTCAACAGCATGACTGTGTCGATGTTATCACCAGGAAACAAAAAAAATTATATTACAAAGGATACACGAGCAGATATGTTAATACAATTTTGTTTAAAATAAATCTACAATTTAAACAAACCTGCGTGTTTGGTTTTCATGAGAAGTAAAACTCTAAAGGTTTTTATTTTTGAGTTTTGGTTTGCAAAACCAAACGTTCTTAACCTGGCATAATTAGGAGATAGGATAAGGCTTTATGTTATTTCTTTCGGACGAGATATTCCTTCGGACTGAGGTCTGTTCAGGCAATCATTAAAGATGCCATTCCTCTATTCAAAAAGGGAAGAGTTTCTCCTAGTGTCCTGGGCCAACAATCCCCAAATAAAATTGATCACTCAGTCCATGGCTGTTTGTGGAACATGACTGTGCGCAACTGGCTTGCCATGTTATGCCAACAAATACACTATCAAATCACTTTACAGTATATTCACAAAGTGCTTTGAGGGGTCCCGATGATATGATAAGACGCTGTATCAAATGCAAGAATTATTTTAATTTTATTATGGTAGCACTCAGATATCGTTTACAATAACAACAACAAGATTTAGACTGCACACTTTAGATATAGTTTCAATCCAGTTCAGACTGATAAAATAAAGAATTATACTTGCATTTGATAGAGCGTTCTTTCACGCTGGAAAGACGTCTCAAAGTGCTTCCATAGGATTTACCGTAATGTATAGTCACTATATTTTGTAGTCAAACAGCTGCATTTCATCTCTTGAAGACACTTATCCCTGCTGTCCTACAGTTTGAAGGATGTTTGTTTATTTCCAGTACATTACCTGTGTCTCCTCGTGTGTACCCAGATAGTGAGCAGCATTCGGCTATTTAACTGTGGTGTGGGAAGCAGGGTGGTTGTGTCACACTGAAGTCTTATATTCATACTGCGCGTCTTGTATTGAACCATATCAAGAATATGAAGATGTTTCAGAAAATAATGAATGTTGTTATCCTTAATTACCATTCCATCTCCAACCTCCTTTTCCTCTCCAAGGTAGTGGAACGAGTTGTTGCTCTCCAGCTTTGCTCTTTCCTTTCCCAGAACTCTTTGGATGAACCTCTCCAATCTGGATTCCGAGTTGCCCGGAGTACCGAGAACTGCTTTAGCCAATGTCACAAATGACATTCTTTCTACCTGTGACCAGGCTCTCTCTGCCTCCTGGTCCTTTTTGACCTCTCTGCCGCCTTTGATACTGTTGACCATTCTTTTCCACCACCTTTTCTCTCAACAACAACAAATTACATTTGTATAGCGCTTTTAATGTTGGTAGGATGTCCCAAGGGGCATGACAGTTAGGGATTTGGACTGGAGCTGGGGAATCTCAGCTCAACCTTCAAATGGTTTAATTCTTACCTCTCCCATCGTCTCCACTTAATATCTGTCAAAGGCTTCTCCTCCAGCGCAGCACTGTCATATGCGACAAATCTCAGGGCTCCATCCTCAGTCCTCTATTTAATCTTTACATGCTCCCACTTGGTAATGTCATCCACGTGCTTGGGATTAGCTTCCACATGTATTCAAACATCTCTTGCTCTGCCCTTGATTCCAAGACCACTGCTGTCCTGACATATTGCCTGTCAAGTCCTGAATGAAAGTTAACTTTCTCCAGTTGAATGCCAAAAAGACAGAAGCTCTTCTAATTAACTCCCATCAGTGCCTTTTCACCTCAGGTGTTGACAGCATCAATCTTCACAGATGCACACTCCATCTCACGGTGTCTTGTGCGACTCTCAATTGTCTTTTAAACCCCACATCCGCGCCTTGACCCGTTCAGCTTTTTCCAAAGTCCACAACATAGTTGAGGGTCAAACAAGATCCCAGGGTTCTGGCTTAGTAAGGTGGAGTGCGCATCCTTGGATAGTGATGCTGTCAGCGCCTGAGGTGCGGAGGCGCAAACGGGAACCAATCAGGAGAGCCTCAGCCTTGCTGACTTTCAACTGAAGCAAGTTAGCTCTCATCCAGGACTTAATGTCTGACAGACATTCTGTCAGGACAGCAGTGGTCCTGGAGTCAAGAGTGGAGGCAAAGAGAGTTGGGTGTCATCTGCATACATATGGAAGGAGGGGACCAAGGACAGATCCCTGAGGAACGCAGCACAAGACGCAATTGGCTAGAGGAGAAACCGTTTGTGTAGCTGAAGTGGAGACAGTGTGAGAGGGAGGATCTGAACCATTCAAGGACAGAGCCTGGAAAGTTGAGGTGAGAGGAGAGGCGGTGGAGGAGGATAGAGTGGTCAATTGAATCAAAGGCAGCAGTGGTCAAGGAAGACGAGGAGGCAGAGGTTGCAGATGGACAGAATATCATTTGTCAAGAGGGAGCGTCTCAAGACGTCATTTTTGACAGGCCGTTCGGTCATCCTCCCATCTTATCTCCTTGCTCTTCACCTCTCAGATCCAATCCCCAGCTCAGGTGCAAACCCTTGACTGCCCAGCCCCTTGGGCCAACTTCCCAATGTGAAAATGCGATATAAACACAATTTGGTGATGTTCATTTGAAAAGAACTCTGGTAAACCATTGCTATAATTGCTTTTGTTTATCAATGGAATCCATTGGGTAGATCTGGAAGGATGTGTTTGAGCTGATGGTTTAGGAGAATTTCCAATCTGAAAAAAAAATCCTGGAGTGAAATATCACTTAATAAGTACTGTAGCGACTTTGTTAGCTGCTAACTTATGGACTAGACTGCCACCTAGTGCAGTCAATGTGAACTTTGGAGCAGAATAAAAAGAACAAGAGTCAACGGGGTTACAAGAAGGAGATGAAGATCTGTGAACTGATCATTCTTTCAGAATCCTCGCATTTTGTCACTGCACAGGCCTGCAAATTCATTTTAACATGTTTAACATCATCCCGACCTTCATTCAGCTCCACTGGCTTCCCATTCCCCAACACATCGAGTTCAAGGTCCTCATTCGCATGTTTAAATCTCTCACAGTCTCAACCCACACTACCTACCTCTGCATACCAATGTGGCTATTCCATTTTCTTGGCCGACACTGGCCTACTCCTTGCCCCACCCTCTCTCTGCCCCACCATCGGCAAGCGGGCTTTCAGCTATGGCATCCACTGCCTTGAACTCCATTTCCAGTTCCCTGCGACTTGTTCCCTCCCATCTTTCAAGGTCCACCTCAAAAAGTACCTCTGTGTCCGTGTTTTCAGTCCCCTCCTTATCCCCTCAGCTTCAGTGGACAGCGTGAAATGTCAAGTGGTTTGGGATTTCCTGCTGTGAAAGGTGCTATATAAATGTAAATTGTATTGTGTCTCACCCCATCACGTCCCTATTTGATGAGCCATGCAGATTGGTCAACAGTGCCTTGGAGTACTGCAGACTTGCCTCGCACAATAAATTGCTTTTCTGCTCCACAAAAGGAAAACGCTGCTCTGTGGAACTGAACCCCGAGGACTCTCAATCGGAACAACTTCCAAAACCCCTGTCTCTAGACTGGCCTTGCAGTCAATGGTTTGGTCGTATTGTGCTGAGCGTGGAGGAGACTCACAAAGTTATGAAAAACAGTGTAGAGTGGCTTCACATAGTTCACATAAGTGTGTCGTGTCTCACCCCTTTTGTATACCCGTGATGTGTATCTCACCAAGTCTTGCAGAGTGTACTAGGTGGCCTCTGTGTTCGATCCCTTTCTATGAGTGCAAGTTCCCTAATTTAATGTGTACTTCACTCGTGAGTATTACCACAACGACAAGTTTGGTAATACTCAACTGCTGTTTAAATTATGGCAAATTGGGAAGCTTCCCAGTTATGCGAATTATGTCTTTCTGTTATTGCAATGGAACCATAACATTTAAAAAATATTTAGAAAACAACCAGCAGCAGTCAAGTCAGTGGCAGAAGGATTCACCGACTAAATACCCAGCCACATCACTTTACAATATATCCCATGAGCACTTTGAGATGTCTTAATGACATACATTAAATACGAGAATTAAATAGGATTATTATTAATTTAGGCCAAAGCAGATCGCAGTGGACCAACATCCAAGTCAATTAGAAGCTAAATTTTGACTATGTGGGTAAACAAAACCTATGTATTACTTCCCCATTAGTAATAGCAGCTCTGGAAATGCAGGCATTGTGAAACCTGATGGAAAATTCAATTTATGCAATGTGGAATTTATTCTAATTAAAGAAAAAAAACAGCAGCAGCTTAATTGTTCCCAAATCAGCAAGTGAAAATGATTACAGATAGAAAAAAATGGAGAAGTCACAGCCCGTTATTTGAGAAAATGAATTTAATTAAACGTCTATTTTAACCTTTAAACTTGTATTTTTATTTTGATCTAAATTCATCGTGGAGTGGGTAATGTGATCCTGACTGCAATTACCGGTTCTAGCAAAATGCAAGGCAGGGTTACTTTATACACTTCCTGCTTGCTGTCATATAATCCTTCTCTCAAGTGCAAATAGAACATAGGAAGCAAAGGAGATTATTAGCACATAAATGAAGCTGTAATATTTCAGTGAGGTCGGTTCAACAACTATATCTCCTTTCATGTGGGGTAGCATCTTGGAGTGCTTAACAGTGACAGTGGCTTGATGCCAAGACTGGGAGAGAGGGGAGGTGACCATAGGTAGGTCAAAGAGGAAGGCCTTCAGGTGTAATCTGAACAACAACAGCAACAACATTACATTTGTATAGTGCCTTTCACTCCAGGGGGACGTCCCAGAGTTCTGGATGATCTGCAGCTTGTGGAAGGAAGAGTTGTGAAGGCTGACAAGCAGGGCATTGGCATAGTCGAGCCTAGATGTAATGAAGACATGTATGAGGGTTTCGGCAGCCTGAGGGGTGAGGCAGTGGCAGAGTTGGGCAATGTTGTGGAGGTGGGGGAAGGCAGAGCGGGTCATGGCACAGATGTGGGGGAGAAAGGACAGTTGAGGGTCAAACAAGATGCTCAGGTTCCTGACTGGCTTGGTGAGGTGGAGTGTGCAACCGTGGATGCTGATGCTGCCAATGCCTGAGGTGCTGAGGCGCTGGTGCGAGCCAATCAGGATGACCTTGGTTTCGTGACATTCAGCTGTAGAAAGTTTGCTCTCATCCAGGACTTAATGTCAGACAGACATTCTGTCAGCACAGCAGTGGTCCTGGAGTCGAGGGTGGAGGCAGAGAGATAGAGTTGGGTGTCATCCGCATACATGTGGAAGTTGACCCCATGTCTGCAGATGATGTCACCATACAATGGGCTATAAGTATGTCAGAGGGGTAGGGAGGTGCCAGGGCATGAAGTCATTTGTATGTAAGTGTGAGGATCTTGAAATTGATCCATTTTGCAAGAGGGAGCCGGTGGAGCCTGGCAAGGTCTATGGGTGATGGGGGAGCAGGACCTAAAGAGGGGAAGGAACAGTGTATGTATGAAAAATAAATTGTCTGTGTTCTCCAGTTCTATTGCCTGTTTTGGTGGACATCAAAGATTCCATAAATCTTTTTTAAAAAAGTGTTTCTCCTTGTGTCTTGGCCAATAATCTTCCAGATAAATTTATTATAGACTTAAGGCTGTTTGTAGAATCTGCTGTGGACAAAATAGCTGCTATGTTTGCTTTCAACTATACAATGACTATGCTGAACAGTAATTACCTTTGAAGCACCGTAAGATGCTTTTAATATCACAGGCACCATATAGTATGTAAGGATTCTAATACTACTAATAATAATAGTAGTAAAAATAAAAGCAGTATCAATGAACAGGTCAGGCTCGGCCTGGAATTAACTGGGAGGCTGTAGAACCTGTTGCACCTCCCCACGTAGTACATCCCACAAATAACCTCTCTGACTTTTAGCTAACCACACTTTATTGACAATCCTCATTGCCATAAATTAACCAATGGTTTTGTTTATGGGAGTTAATAGTTTATTACTTTTATTGTTTATACTTTAATCCTAATAATAATCCTTGCATCTGACATATAACCTTTCACATTAGGAGGATATCTCAAGCACTTCACAGGATGTACACTGCACTCCGAGATGTTATGCTACATGAAGGGGGGCTGTATAAATACAAATTATTTTTGTTAATTTGTTGTGATGTATCTAATATTACTCAGCTATTGATTTTTCATTATCAATCTAATGATTTTTTACTTAATATTATTTTTAATTTTCAGATTACATGTTCACACTTTGAATAAGTAAATGAATTCAGACCTTGCTCAGCAAGTGACCTAAATAGATGTACTCAATACACTGAACATGCCTTTCAGCTTCACTAGAGAACATTAAACTACCAACATAAACATTTATCAAAATTGCAGTGACAGCATAATTAAAGCCAAACTGCAAATCCCAATGGAACATTTTATTAAATAGAACTCGGAATTGAATAGGTTTAGAAACCAAATCTATTGGGAAACATTTTCCCAGCTACTGTAGTGTGGAATGCAATGTATTCATGGAATGATATATTCAGACAAAATTACATTATTTTGGATCCACATTGTTTTAGTATTTTTGCAACAGTATAAAGAAGAAAAATAACTTCCATTTTTATAGCTCTATATCATTTTGGAATCTTTCAAAGTGCTTTAGTAATTTTTATGAGGTGTAGTGGATGTTTGTGGGCAAATACAACAGCTGTTTTGCATGCATCAAAGTCATAAGGTGAGTGACCAATTTATCAGAATAATATTTATTCAGATAGTGTTCACTGCACGATTGAATCTTGCCATCAACTTTCAGCAACTACATCCCAGGAATCTGCCTTGCCCCCTCCTTACCTATCTTCAAATCACAATCCACGATTGTTTGTGGGACACTTCCGTGCACAATTGGTTGCTACGTTTTGCCTGCAAAATATACAGTCAATTCACTTTACAGTATATTCTGTGAAACGCTTTGAAACACCTTGAAGACGAGATAAGGCGCTATATCAAATGCCAGGATTATTATTATTATTATTATTATTATTATCTGAAGACCGTTCCCTTCAACCATTCATGGGGTCACCTCCCCCCTCTTCTTCCAGCTTGGTGTCAAGTTCCACCATTTGTAAGCACCCTGAGACACTACCCTGTGCGAAGAGCGCGATGTGAATGCAAGTTGTTGTTACAATATCTCTTTCTATAGCCCCAACAGCATTTTGCTTGCCAGGATTTTTTCAAACTTTTTTGTTTGGTTAGTTGTGTGTCTGAAATGTGGAAGTCCATCACTGTGCTTAAAAGTATCTGAATTAGACAGAGTTCCACATTTGCATGTCATATATGCATGGAAGATTATCGTTGGCCCTATTTATTGATTAACCTTCTCCCCATCTTCTCTCTTATCTCCACCTCTGAATCCCTGAGATATACAAAATCGCCTCAAGATTTTGGCCCCTAGTGTACCAAAATGCCCAAATATACTCCATCCTCAGGCCAGGTTCCCATCTCTTACTCCTTAATTTTGGATAATATGAATAAGTGGCAAGGGAAATATTAACTAAGATGATCTTATGGTGACATTTGTACCAGTGGTGCAGATTGCTATCTAAATATTTATTTACTTTACTTATCCAAATTATAAATTAGCCTACGTCTTGCTAATGGACGTAAAAATACAACACCTTGGGTAAAATAATAGCAACAATCGAACAATTTGCCTTAATTGTAAGCACTATGAGACTTTATTCTACATGAAGGCCACTATATAAATGCAAATAATATGGCTGTCTCAAAACTAGAAGCGCTAATAATAATCAACAAGATCAGCTCAACTACCTCCACTGAGCCCTAACTTTCTTCATCTCAACGCCAACAAAATTGAGACCATCCTTTTCATCTCCTGCCAGCACATCTTCTCCTTAGACATGGACCATATTAACCTTCCCATTTGTTCACCCCAACAAATGTGCAGAACCTCAGCAATTGTTCAACCTCTCAATTCTCCTTTACGCTTTTATCTGGCCATGCTGTAGTCTGTTTTCCTCCATCTCCACAACATTGTCCACTTCCTCACCTCCAAAGGAGGAACATCTTTGTTATCTTCCGACTCAACTTCTCCCAATGCTCTGCTTGCCGGACTTCCCAACTCCAGCTCATTCAGAAAGCAGATCTTTCTCCACAGCCCGTGTTCTCTTCCTTACAATGCTCTGTGAACCCATCACAACCATTCTTGCCTGACTCTATATCCCCAGCGAATCAACAAGTTCCTTCTTGTTGGAGTGGGAATTTAGGGAGATTAGGGAAAGGGATAAGGGGATACTGATTAAGAAGGTAGTGGTCAACAATACAGCTTTACCTTCAGGTACACCTTCAAAGGTCTTCATTGCCTTGACAAATACTACCGCTGTGTTCTCCTGCAACCCTATCCCCATTTACTCCCTCTGCTTCATTAACTCTGCCCTGGTTCACACTCTCTCCCCCATCTCTGCCCCACAATCAATGGATGAGCCTTCAGTCACTTTGCTCCTGCACTTAGGAACTTTCATTCAAAAATCATCCTCTCTAGTTTCAAGACCCTATTTAAAGATCTATTCCTTCAGCTATATCTTTGACCACTAACCCCTTAAACACCCCATCTCCCTCCCAACTCAAGCTCCTACTCCCTCTTTGTAAAGTGCATTGAGATGTTTCTGCGACATGAATGGCTGTTGATATGAAAGTGCAAATTGCTGTTTTTGTTACAATACTGGTGAACAGATTTGTTTCTGCAAGTTTTGACACAAGTCATTCACTAGAGGGTGATCTCTCCCAACCGTTTATTTTTAAATTAGCTATTTCAAAAATACAATAATTCACAACATGCAGGAAATTATCATTTTCAGTTATAATTCAATTTTACATTCCTAGATTTTTATAAAAAAACTATCTCTGTGGGTGCCTCTCTTTATCTGCTTGCTCCTGATATTTTGAACCACAGTCTGGCACTCAATTTACTTTAGTAGCTGTGAATTGGGAATGTAAACTATCCTATGCTGTATTTACACAAATCTAAACTCTACAATATTATAGTGCTACATTTATTATTCTTTCAACCACAAAGATACAAAAATGTATCATTTGCATTGGAATTTGCAATTCAATCTGAGAATCCTAGATTTAGAAAAATTATGGGTGCCTCTCTTTATCTAGATAATCAGACCCTTTTCAATATTTTCCCCTTGCTGATAGATTTCACTCAATCACTATTCCACTTTTACTGTACAGCCCTCTGAAATGGATTTGCAATCAGGATGGATACAGTCAATTCACTTCACAGTATATTCTGTGGAATGTTTTGCGACATCTCAATGACGTGATAAGGCTCTAAATCAAATGCAAGGATTATTATCTTATCAGATAATGCAATTGATCAAGGATGCTTTATGTCACTGAATTGGTGTTTAAATTGGGAGAGGAGTAGGCCATTCGATCCATTAAGCCTGCCCTGTTGGCAACACTCTATTTAAATTTCGCTGCCTTTGTTCCATTTCTTAATATCTTTACTTAACAAATATCTATCTGTCCATCTTCTGAATGCCTCTGCATTTCAGGGAACCTTTTCCATATTCTCACAATTCAATGTGTAAAGAGATTTTGGGGAGTCTTGCGTTTCACTTCCTTAGCTCCAACTTGATGGTTATGCCCCTTTGTTCTGGGTTTTCCTATGAAAGTAAATTTGTTCACTATTTATCAAATCCCTTAATTATTTTCAACCTCAATTGAATCACCCCTCAGCTTTCTGAACTCCAGGTTACTCAGCTTAGTATTTGCCCTGTACAAAGACCACAATACAAGTGTCTGCCTGTTCAACTCAAACTACTTAGTATGGATTGAGAATAAAAAATGTAATTTTGTAAACTTCATGGGAAAAGCAATATACTTAATGCAGGTATAGGTTTAAAACCTTTCAACATTTCCAGCCTACATGTGATGATGTTGTGGACCTGTTGTTTTCTGATTAAAGTGGAGCTGCACTATGCAGCTAACTCAATCATGTAAGTATTCTCATGAATTTATGAGATTGCCTTTGCATATGTTCTTGTGATCATCAATCTTGAATCCTTACTGTGATTTCTTGACCTTTTTATTTTGGTAATTGGAGTTCCACATCATTATTAATTCTCTGCCTGAGTTGAACTTTGTTGTGTAGCTTTTTCGAGTGCAGCAAACGCCTGAACACCACTTGCAAGAGCTCATTAATAAAAGTCTTGTGGCAAAACTATGGGTTCTTTCATTTACGTAGGTTCTGGGAGACCAGCTGAAGTCAAAACTTGCCCATGATTTTATTCTTGAGAATTCTTAGAAAGTCCTAGAAGATTGTGTAAATTTTGGAAAAATCTTCACTTCATCCTTAATCTAGAAGCTATTTTTCAAAGCTTTAGTTAAAGAGGCAAGAATATTTTCAAAAGTAGCATCAATGTTCACTTACAGGTATAGTCTCCTTTTTCTGATCTGTGTTTGACAAGAACTTCTACATTTACCATATTTCATAGAATCATAGAATCATACAGCACAGCAAGAGGCCATTCAGCCCATCGCGTCTGCGCCGGCTCCTAAAAGTGCAATCCAGCTCAATCCCCCTGGCCCGCTTTCTCTCCATAGCCCTGCAATCCTGTCCTCCCCAAATACCCATCTACTTCTCTTAAAAGTTGTTATTGAATTGGCCTCCACTACTCTTTCCGGTAATGCATTCCAAATCTGAACAACTTGCTGGGTGAAATTTTTTTTCCTAACCTCCCCCCTGTTTCTTTTAACAACTATCTTAAATCTGTGTCCTCAGGTTACTTTTTTCTGGTTCAACCTATCAAATCCTGTCATGATCTTGAAAACCTCTATTAAATCCCCTCTTAACCTTCTCTGCTCTAGGGAGAATAATCCTAGTTTCGCTAACTTCTCCTCATAACTAAGGTCCTTCATTCCTGGTACCATCCTGGTAAACCTCCATTGCACCCTCTTCAATGCCCTAAAATAGGAACCAGAACTTTTACCAGAACTTTAAGCTTTTTCCAAGCCACTGCTCAGACAACCTGAAATTCCCTGATTTTAAAACCTAAATTAGTAAATATATGAACCAAATCTGAAATCTGAACATCACAACTACTGCCACATGGAGAATGAGGCATGGGTGGGGCGTGGTTAGATGGGGCTGGGCTGAGGTGGGGCATGGCAGGGCAGGCGTAGCAGGGGTGGGGCGTGGCAGGGTGGGCATGGCAGGGTGAGCCGGGCAGGGCGGGGATGGGTTGGGATGGAGTGATGGGGTGGGCCAGCCAGAGTCCAATGAATGTACACCTTAAGCAAAACTGCCATACATGTGTGATGAGCTTGTTTAGGTCATAGGTCATGAACGATAGAAGATCTTATCAAAGCTACGCTAACCGAAGCGGTTTACTGTGTGATCCGGCAGGTGCTCGAGTTATTGCAAGGCTTCGTGTAGATGACATTTGCTGTTTTTCCTCCTTCGGCCATGGTGAACAGGTTTTGCATGAACTTACACGTGAGTATTTAACATAGAATTGTCCATGGGAAAAGCAGGGTGTATTCACGAAAAGGCCAGCAACGGTTAAGCTCTGCCACTGTGCCTTGTTAACTGACGTCGCAAAGCACATTTGAACAGGGAATTGGAGCCATTTGAACTCAAACGGTTAGTCACTTGGGAGCAGTGGGATGTGAGGAATGAATACATCTTCCCCTTTGAACTGACCAGTCAGAATAGTTGCTTCTATAACATGTGGCATCAACTGCTTTACCACCAACCTTGTACCATTGCAGAGCTTCGGTTCATCTAGATTCCTCAGCAGCATAATTACAACAACAACAACAAAATTACATTTGTATAGCGCCTTCCATTTCAGGAGGACGTCCCAAGGCGCTGGACTGCCAGTGTTTCGGACCCGAGCTGAGGGTCTGGATCGGGAGACTGGAGAGCAGGCAGAAGGAGGGTGATCAAAGGCACAGTCGAAGAGGAGGGTCTTGAGACAGATCTTGAAGGAGGTAAGGGAGGGGGTAAGGCAGAGAGACTGTGGGATGGAGTTCCAGAATGGCTGAAAACCTGTTTGCCAATGGTGGGGTGGGCAAAGCGGGGGATGTGAAGCAGGTTGGAACCTCATGCTGTCTCAGACCTCTGGCTGCTGAGATCCTCATACACGCATTCATAATATCCAGACTCGATTACACAAACTCCCTGCTCATCGTCCTCCCCAACTCCTGCCTCCATAGGTTAAAAATTATCCAAAACTCTGTAGCCTATGTCCTTTCCCCCTACCAGGCTCTGCGACTTCATCACCCCCATCCTCGCCCGACTCCACTGGCTTCCCATCCCACAGAGTATACAGTTCAAGATGCTTCCCTCTACCTCTGTGACCTCCTAACCACCTACTAAACTGCCCGCTCCCTCCGTTTAGCGGGCTCCGGCCTGTTTCATGTCCCCCGCCTCGCTCGCCCCACTATTAGTGGGCAGCCTTCAGCCACTCTGCTCCCACCCTCTGGAACTCCATCCCGCAGTCCCTCCAAATTGCCCCCTCCCTTGCTTCCTTCAAGTCCCGTCTCAAGACCCTCCTCTTCGACCATGCCTTCGGTCACCCTCCTTCCTTCCCTGCCCTCCACCTTCCCCAGTCCTGACTCCCAGCTCAGGTCCAAATCACTAATTGTCCAGCGTCTTGGAATGTCCTCCCAATGTGAAAGGCGCAATACAAATGTAATTTTGTTGTTGTTGCTGTGGACTGGAAGGTAACCCGATTTCCTTTTAAGCATTTCTTCCATCTGTCATTCCAAAGTAATGAAAATTTACCTACCAGCTTTGAACAAGTATTTTTTTTAACATGGAGACCTTTCCCAGCACGCAAAAGTTCTACTATCCTGATCTAAAGCCATTTATCAGATATTGGCAATCAATATTTCACAGTATTTGAGGTGTTTGTAGTTATCTTTATAAAAGAGAAGCTCTTTACAATTACTTTGACACAATAGGAGGGTTGCAAATGTTACTCCCCTGTTCAAAAAAGGGGAGAGGGATAAACCTGGTAACTACAGGCCAGTCAACCTAACGTTGATAGTGGGGAATCTTCTGGAGACCATAAGCCTGGACAGAATTAATTTTCACTTAGAAAAACATAAGCTAGTCAATGAGAGTCAATACGGATTTATTAAAGACAAATTGTGTCAGACAAATGTATTGAGTTCTTTGATGATATAACGGAGATGATTGATGAAGGTAGTGCAGTTGATATAGTGTATATGGACTTTCAGAAGGCATTTGATAAGGTGGCACAGAATAGACTAGTTAGCAAAATTGAAGTCCACGGGATAAAAGGGACAGTGGTACTGCTCCTAGCTGGACAAGCAGCAGGAAAGCTTGCCGGACAGCAATATCAATGATATGCGGTCTTAGCCGGTTAGACTCCAGCAGTACTCCAACACACACACTGGGGTACCCAAGCCTTGGCTCTTGCCGACCTGTGCCTAATAATAATAATAATCCTTGCATTTGATATAGTGCCTTATCACGTCTTCTAGACGTCTCAAAGCGCTTCACAGAATATACTGTAAAGCGAATTGACTGTATATTTTGTGGGCAAAACGGCTTACATCTGATAATAAACAACAATAATAATCCTTACACTTGATAATAACAATAATAATAATCCTTACATTTTTGCTCGGGGAGAACACCTCAAAGATTTTCACAGGATACAATAACAACTTGAATATATATGTCACCCTTCATGTGGAGTAGTGTCTCAGGAGTGCTAAACACTGGTGTCGTTTGATGCCAAGCCAGGGAGAAAGGAGAGTTTTCAGATGTGATCTGAAGATGGGCAAAGAGAAGGCAAGGTGGAGAGATTGAGGCTGGGAATTCCAAAGTTTCAGGGGATAGTGGCTGAAAGCACGGATGCCAATGATGGAGCGGAGGGGATGAGGGACATGTAGAAGGCCTGAGCCACTGAGGGTGGGGGAGGGTACAGGAGTGGAGTGTAAGTAGCTTGATGAGGTAGGGAGGTGCTAGGGCATGGAATTATTTATAGGTGAGTGTGAGGATTTGAAATGCACCCAGTCTGCATCAGGGAGCCAATGGAGCCCGATGAGAACAGGGGTGTTAGGGATGCAGAACAAAAACACGCCATTTAGCTCAAATAATCCAAGCCACATGAGTCTCCACTTTTCCTGATCACCTCTCCCATACCTCTTTATTCCCTTCTCCCTCATGTTTGCATCATGTTTCTTCTTGATTGCGTTGATGCTTTCTGGTATAATCACAGCTTTTGGCATTCTACATTCTGTGTGTAAAGAATTTCCTCTTAAACTGTGTTTTAGATCTGCTGCGAGCTACTTTATGTTTATGTTTGTTTTGGACTCACTAAAAAGGGGAAACAGCTCATTACCCTTTTTGAATCAGTTCATTATTTTATAATAATAATAGTTGCATTTGATATAGCACTTTGTCACATCGTTGAGACATCTCAAAGTGCTTCTCAGGTTTATAGAGTAAAATGTAGTGACTATTTTGCAGGTAAACAAGGCAGCCAATTTGTGCAGTGGAATGAACCACACACAGCATGTAGTGAATTACCAATTTATTTTGGGGGAATTGTTGACCAGGAAACTCACTTCTCTTTTGAATAAAGGCTTGGGATCTTTAACATCTGAACAAGCCAACATTGATTTAGCATCTCATATGAAGGACGTATGCCTAAACTATATGAGTTCAAAGTCCCATTGTAGAACTTGAACCCACAACCTTCTGGTTCAGAGGCAAATGTGCTACCAAACATGTCAGGCTGTCATCTAAAAGCATCTCTATCATATCAGGACTCCTGTTAATCATCATATCTCTAGAGACAGATGCTCAACCTGACCAATCTTTCTTGATAAGCTGTATCACTAGCACTGAGATAAATTATTGAAACACTGGAGGATTAATTGAGGAACATCTGGGAAATGAGAGACCAAAACCATTTGTCTCAGGCAAATGAGAGGTAATTGACCAATAAAGATTGATACATCGGTCTTCACCCCAGTACAAGTGGACGTGTCTCAGTGACCTGTTGAATATGATACTCACCAAGCAAAACTACCAGGTAATGTTTGAGTGGCAATGCTGCTGTGACTGTGTTACGATTCTTAGATGATACAAGTGAATGGGTTACCTAAGAAAAGATCAAAAGTTTGGAACAATAGGGAAGCAGTCTTGCAATTAAAGTGATGTGGCGTGTAACAGAGAGAAAATCATTCCCAGTTGTTCATCAGGTGGGTGTGACACACAGACCATTTTCAAGTTATTTTAAGACTGCCATCCATTTATTGTTGGAGGTGAAGCTGGTAAAGCAACATTTATAATTCAGTGGTGCTTTATTGTAGTGCATGCATGACAGAAAACCAGCTGTTCGAGTTTAAATATTCAAGATGTTTTGGAATGCTCATACACAAAACCAATGTAGTTCTAAAGTAATCATTAATATGGATCTTATCTGATAGGATGAGGGATGGACCAATTTTTTTGTGCATTTATAGGATGTGAAATAGATTAGATGAGTTTCTGCTTTATTGCTGGACAGGAATTCTTCATGTTGTTTTGAGAACCTGTTCAAGTCTTCCTCAGGGCCTGAGCTCTCGGATTATGTATTTCTGTTCCTAAGAGACATGTTGATTTTTGAAGCCTGCTTTGTTGTCTGGTTTCACTGTGTATATGCTGTAGATATCTAGTGTCAGGTTTATGCTACACATTATTCTGGGGTTGGAACTTGTAGCTCTGAATCAGATAATGACTCAAGCATTGATAAGTTTGCAACCACTTTGAGCTATCAAATGCACTGCTCTTCTTCCATGTCTTGCTCTGTTCCAGCATGATGCTTTGCACTGCACCAGTTCACCACATGCAATATAATTCAACCAAACTCCATGGTTACCACAGAGCAGTAGATAATGCCTCATAATGCCTCGAAGATTAAGGTCCACATCAGCCAGGGCAAAGACATCACTTTCAGAAGATGGCTATTCATTACTGGCAATGTGCTTTACAATGAGACTGCCCAGCAAAAGCACTGTGTTGTTGAGTTACAATTGTTTATACTTTAGTGAATTTTATATATTTGTGGACAAAGTACAGCAGCCAATTACGCACAGCAGTGTCCCACAAACAGTCGTGGTTTGAGTGAACAAATTATTTTATTTATTTTGAAGGAATTGTTACCCCTGGAAAAGAGATCTGCCAATCGACTCGCAACCAGGTTTCTACTTACTGATAGGTAAATAGAGGTGTGTGGAGTAAGGAAACTTGCCCAACGGTTTGCACTGCCGCGAATCAAACCCAGGTCTCTCATTTGCGAGGTAAGTGCTCTAATGACTAAGCTACAGGACTCCATGACTTCCAAGTCCCAACTTGTTTCACGAGTTCCAAGTCCCTATAGGAGTTCCATATCTAAACGTGTGGCCCTCACAACCATCTGACTTAGAGGTGAGAGTGTTATTGTCTGAGCCAAGCTGACACACAGGTCACACACTTATATAACATAATAAAATAATCCTTTGTATTTGATATAGTGCCTTATCACCGCATCAAACGGTGTAGTAAGGAATAGGTCAGTGCAGTCTGTTTGAAAACATCACTATCTGGAAGCTTTGTGGCTGTGATATCAAAATGCTTCTGTTGGAGGGCTCGGGTGTATTTGATGCATTCAGAGATTGCAGATTTGAAGTGTTCAGCTTTAGGAGTGGAATCCTCCAATGTCCGACAGCATAGCAAACAATGTGAAACTCCGAATGTATGTGTTTGGGGCTGCAATATATTTCGCATTGCCAGGTTTGCCGTCACTCTACTCAGCTTCCCCATCTTCCCTGCATATACTATACAAACATAGAAGACGAAGAAGATTTGAGAGATTCCCTTGCGGAGGAAATTTTCACTATGTACTTTGGACCACAGATGGTGTGTAAAATGTAAGCTATACAATTCAGTTCCAGAATGCAGTACCAATTAAATACTTTAAGGATTGTTGGTATACATATTACATAAGACCTAATGATCATTGTGATATTAGTTACTGATATCTTAAACCAATGAGAAAATATCATCCTTACATTTGATATAGCACCTTTCACATCTGGATGACAATCGAAAGCTCCTCACAGGATATACTATAAAGTGCAATGACTGTGTGCTTTGTGGACGAATGCAGGCAGCCGATTTACCCACATCAATGTCCCACAAAGAGCCATGGAGTGAGTGATCAATTTTATTTGAGGGATGTGTTGGCCAGGACACCAGGAGAAACTCCCTTCTGTTTTTGAATAGTTCCATGGTATCTGTAACGTTCACCTAAACCGGCAGATGGGACCTTGATTTAAAATTCCATCTGATGTATGGCACTTTGACAATGCAGCGACAACAACAATAAAATTACATTTATGGAGCGCCTTTCACATTGGGACGACGTCCCAAAGGGCGGAAATACTGCACTGGAGTGTCTTCTTAGACTATATGGTTTCCAAGTCCCGATGTGGGACTTGAACCCACAACTTTCTGACCCCAGAGGCCAGAGTGCTACCACTGAGCCAGACTGACACACCTAGAATTTTAGGCAAATTCTGGAAGAATGCTCATCCGCCAATGGTGGGAGACATAAATCAGGTCACTGTTCACTGAGTGGAGAGAATCTGCCCCTCCAGCTCCTGCTCACAGGCCAACTTTGATTCCGTCTATGAAATTTCAAATGCAGAAAAACTCGGGAAAGCTAAAAAAAAAAAGTACAATCTGGGCACTAGGGGGAGATGTTGTGCTTTGTGCAACAGTATAAAGATTGAATGTTGACATGATATAAGAAAGGATGACCCACTGTATTAATGCATTATGTTGTTGTCGGGTATTTATTTTGTCTCAATTTACAGCTTCAGGTTCTTTGCTCCTCAGTCTTTTTATGGAACGTTAGCAACACCACCAACAACAAGTTGCATTTATATAGCTCCCTTCATGCAGGCTAGGGTCTCTGAGCACTGTACAGTGGCGGGGTGGGACATTGAATGAGGGAACGGAAGATGACTATAGCCGTAGTCAAAAAAGTTTTCGGGTGGGATTGAAAGGGATAAACGAGGGGGTGTGGTGATCTGACTAACAATCCAAAATAAAAAATGTTCATTCACTCCATGGGACACTGGTGTGTGCATATTAGCTGCCTCAACCACCTACAATTACACAGTCACTAAACTTTAGTGTATGTCCTGTGGAGAGCTTTGAGATGTTTTGATGATATAAGATTCTATATCAAATATTAGGATTATTATTATTATTATTAATGGTATTTTCACACCTCAGTTACATTAATCTCACCAACTAAGATCCAGTCTTTTGAAAAAATCAGATGAAAACTAATAATAATCCTTGCATTTGATTAACTAGCGCTCTGGGACGCTACCCTGTGTGAAGGGAACTATATAAATGTAAGTTGTTGTTGTTGTAACTAGTGATATAAATGAGATTGCTGCAGCCTGCCTGACTTGAGAACTGAA
Source organism: Callorhinchus milii (assembly GCF_018977255.1). Classification (NCBI taxonomy): domain Eukaryota; kingdom Metazoa; phylum Chordata; class Chondrichthyes; order Chimaeriformes; family Callorhinchidae; genus Callorhinchus; species Callorhinchus milii. Next base: position 43,350,591 of record NW_024704743.1, read on the forward strand.
TGACTGAAACTGCCACAAAGGATTGACTGTGTTCCAGTATTCCACTGCCAAACTTGGTGCCAGTTCAGTCCAAACCTAAATTTGCATACATTTATTTCTATAACTGTAAGAAGGTTTTTGAACATAAATGTCTCATCCTGGACTTCTCTTCTTGGTCCAGTGTTTGCTTAGAAAAAATCCAATTATTTTTCCACAAAATGTGTTGAGCAAGATCAAAGGGAGGTCCATTTCCCACTGGTATTTTAAATTCTTAACAAATTGTTGGGTAGAAACTTCTATGTTTATTCACGTAATGTTTCAGAGCATCCAGAATTTGTCCAATTCTTAAATACAGTCTTTTGAAGCTGGTTTTCTGTAAAACTTATTTTAAGAAGTACAGAAAACAGATTTCATGGTTATACAACTGAATTCAAGAATTTGCCAATTTCTGCACTCTCTGACATATTACGTTAACAGAGCAAATCTACACCCAAATTGAATTACTGTCCATGCAAGGGTTTAGGAACAAGACCCATGTTTGGATGGAAATGGATTGGAACAAAACAATTTTAATTAGTCTCATACAACTGATCCGAGCTCATTAACACCTTCCCTAAGGAGACCTGGGATATGAGTCTTGTGATTTGCTACATGATCGCGGACCAAGAGATGGGCTGTCAAAATTGTCAATCAATTCTTTTCCTTCAGATGGAAAACAAAGAATATATCCTGAAAAGAATTAAGATTTAAAAAATCAGGTTATCGGTTTCTCTAAAAAATATTCCTGACTAGTTGCAACGTAAAAACGTACACATGGTATTCCCAAGAAGACTATGCCCCCGAATTATCAGGTTGTATCCAAATATGGCGTGAAGAAATGCTTCTTTCTAATCTCTTTCTTTACTTGAGGATGACTTTTTGTGTTCATGTCCTCTTAGCCTGCAACTCCAATTCAAGATAAATAAATTACTTATGTTCATGTCTAATTATTAAAAAAGCTGTTCTTTAAATGTAAATGACTTTATAGCATAGGCTCGTGCTTTGCTCCCTCCCTCCCCACTCCCCAAATTCTGCCAAATCCCACCTCCCTCTACCCCTGGCTCAGGGTCATACGCCACCATTGTCAAGCGCTCCGGGTCGCTATCTCATGTGAAGGGCGCAATATAAATGCAAATTGTTGTTGTTGTCGCTGGTGACAACAGCCTTGATTTACTGAGAGCAACAAAACCGTTGAACACGACTCACATGAAGATTGTTCTTCTATATACTGTAACTGTTCATAATAATAATAATCCTTGCATTTTATACAGTGCCTTATTACATCATCAAGGTGTCTCAAAGTGCTTCACAGGATATACTTTAAAGTGAATTGACTGTGTATTTTGTGGCAAACGCGGCAACCAGTTGCGCACAGCAATGTTACACAAATTTTAAAATGACCAATTTTACTCATAACATAACATGACATGTAGGAGCAGGAGTAGGCCATTCGGCCCTTCAAGCCTGCCCCGCCATTCAATCATGGCTGATCTTCTAATCTAACTCCAGTTAATAACCTAACCCTGCCTTATCCCCATATCCCTTAATCTCTTGTGCAATAAGATATCTATCTATCTCAGTCTTGAATATGTTCAAGGACTGAGCGTCAACAGCCCTTTGAGGTAGTGAGTTCCATACATTCACCACCCTTTAAGTGAAGACGTTCTTCCTCAACTCAGTGCGAAAGGGCTGGCCACTGATTTAAGGTTGTGACCCCTGGTTTTAGTTTCTCCAACCAGGGGAAACAATCTCCCATTATCTGCTCTATCATGCCCTTTGATGATCTTATAGGTTTCTATAACATCCCCTCTAATTCTTCTATATTCTAGAGAATATAGGCCCAAATTGGACAGCCTATCCTCGTAACTCATCCCCTTCATCCCTGGTATTAACCTGGTAAATCTACGCTGCACCTCCTCCAAGGCAAGTACATCCTTCCTTAAATAAGGAGACCAAAACTGGACACAGTATTCCAGGTGTGGTCTCACCAGGGCCCTGTATAGTTCCAGCAAGACTTCCCTACTCTTATACTCGGGAGATTGTTGGCCAGGACATCATCCCGCATGCTCTTCCTCCTTCCTGTATCGTCATTCAATTAAATTAAAAACTCAATGTGTCGTTTATTACATTCCTGTGTTTAGACTTCAACAAATCAAGCTTGCTCCCAGCGGAACAGCAGGAAGCCTGATTTATACTTTCTAATCCACACGTATAACATCCAGGTCATTAAAAGCTAAAACCCCATTCTAGAGTGTTGCACAGCAGCTCTTAAATAACATTGAAAAGGTCCCTTGTGATTTATGAAGTCTCCTTTGAACTGAGCGGCTGAACTGAACCATTCCTGAATCCACCTCCTGTAGGACTCCAGTATGATTTGTGCTGCTTCAACCCTGATTTATGGCCTTTGAACTATCCTCCTGGGGGAGGGGGGTGTAAGCAAAGTCTCCTTAAAGCTGAAGTGGCTCCATAATAGGCAACATAATGTCAGAATCGAGTAAACCCTCTATGACGACCCTCTGTCTCTTGGTCTATCCTGTTCCTGACCCAGGCAGGTCAGTAACTCCAGGGCACTGCTGAAGCCAGTCCAGCCAGACTGGCAGAACTTGAAGAGACCAGTCACTGGGGGCAGGAACTCTTCCCTCTCAGCTTGTGTTAATCCTGCAAGCCAAAACCCTTACAGAAAAGCCAATGCCCCTTCAAAACATCCGCTCCCTCTCCAACAAGATCTGTCCGTCAATGAACTCATCCTCGATGAAAATATTGACATCATTGCCCTCACGGAAACCTGGATCACCCCAGGTGACTCCGTCCCCCTCACTGAGGCCACACCACCTGGCTACACCTACCACCATGCCCCACGACTCAACCGCCGTGACGGTAGTGTGGCCCTTATCTCCAGGGTGTCACTTGTCCTATCCCCTACTCCACCGGCTCATTCCCTCTTTCGAACACCTTACTCTTAGCCATCTCTCCTATCTCTCTCTAAAAATCCTCTTAATTTACCATCTCCCCCAAAATCCTCCCCCACCTTCGTCTCTGACACCTCCACCTTCCTAGCCTCCCTCTGCTTCTGCTCCGACCACCTCATCATCCTAGGCGACTTCAACCTCCACTTCACCCCCTCCTGCTCCATCTCCTCAGACTTCTCCTCTCTTCTCTCCTCTCTCAACCTCTCCCTCCACATCCACTCCTCTACCCACGTTCATGGCCACCCGTTCGACCTGGTGATCACCCGGGGCCTCAGCATCTCGGATGTCAGCATCACCGACAAGGCCATCTCTGACCACCATTTCATCTCCCTTAACTCCTATATCCCTCTCCCCACTGCCTCCAAACCTACAACCATCTTCTATCGCCCATGGAAGAAGATTTTCCCGCAGTCCCTCTCCGCTGCCCTGGAGTTCTCCGAACTCCTTACCCTCTGGCCCATGTCTCGCATCAACCCACTCGCTGTGCTTAATCTTCTCCACAGCACCTTCTCCATCACACTTGGCGCCCTTGCCCTCCTCACCTCCAGAACTGCCTCCTATTCCCGATCCTCACCCTGATTCATCAGCCACCTCCGCTTGCTTAAGGGCCAGGTGCAGGCTGCTGAACGCACTTGGCTCAAATCCGGCCTAATGGTCCACTGCCACATCTGGCTGGTCCTCATCAAGACCTACCGCTCCACTCTCGCCTCGGCCAAATTGTCCTTCTATTCCAGGTTAATCCTGCAGTGCAGTGCAGAATTCTTAACTTTTTAATATTCATAGTTGGCAGAAAACAGCATGAAGTGTTACCAGGACAATCTGCCCCAATGACAAGTACAATGACAAGTAGCCAGATCATAATATAAATTAAAGATCCATCAATGTGTAGATCCAAATTTATAGATTTGTGTCAGTGAACAGAATACAATAATAATAACAACGACAACAGATTACCATTGAGTTCCTGCAAAACGTATGCTTGAAGATAAAATCCTTAGCATTCTCTCTGACACATCTTAAGTCTATCCAGTGTAGTTATTCCTGTCACCTAAGTATTCTCTGTGGGAAGTTACATTCAAAACATAAGAAAATAGTAAACAAATGAGTAGCAAATTAATAAAAAGGGGAGAGTAACTAAATTTGTGGGTACTATTGCTCTTTATATTCGAAAAATTATATCCTAAAAATCATTCATATTGTCCAAACAAAGAAAATATTAATGCATTAAACTAGTGCCTGGTGTTTTTCAGCTGAACTTAATCTCTATCCAATGCCACACTTCCTTTCAGTTCTCTTCTAATCAGCTGGTAATTATTCAGCTTCCAAGTTCCATACAATGATACGTTTCACTCGCCATCTGGACATTAACAATCCTTTTGGCCACTTGGAACTCCCATAATTACTTAGTTTAACTCACACATCTTTTGCCTGTAATTATAATCCTTGCATTTTGTTATACTACTTTATCCCTCCATCAAGATGCCTCAACAAGCTTCACGGAATTTACTGTAAAGTGTAATGACTATATTTGAAGCAACAGCAGCCAATTTGCACACAGTAATGTCCACAGACAGCAATGAAATAAGCAACCAATTTCATTTGGGTGATTGCTGGCCAGGACACCAGAAAAAAACATTGTTTCGAATAGTGCCGTAAGATCTTCACATTCACTTAATAGGCAAATAGAATCCAGTTTACCAACTCATCCAAAAGGCAGCACCGCTGACAGTGCAGCACACTCCTAGCACTGTATTGGAACGTCAGTCTAGTCTGTGAGTTCAAAGTCCTGACATGCCACTTAAACTCACAACTTTTTGACTCAAAGGCATGAATGATACCAGCTGTAGCCTGTATCTCAAGCGTATCTTTATTATCCCAACTTATTGGAAAAGTAATATGTTATTTTCTTTTATATGATTACCTTATCGAAGTAAGACCAGAGAAACTTAAATTAGGCAATTGGTGGATTGCTTTCTGGGGGTAATAATTCCTTATTCATTCCACTACTGTTTGTGGGACGCTGCTGTGCGCAATTGGCTTCCTATTTCGCCCACCAAATACACAGTCAATCCACTTTACAATATATTTTGTAGAAAGCTTTGAGACGTTTCAATGATATAATAAGGTGCTGTATCAAATGCAAGGATTATTATTGCAGTTTGAAAATAAAGTAGTGGTTAAGGGGACCTAACCAAAGTACAGTGTATAATTTTTTTAAAAAGGTAAACCCAAACTACCACTTCAAAGTCAGTCAAGAAAATGGAACCAGAGGGCATCAAAGGAAACTCATAAGATGTAAATGTATAACAGATGTAAGGAAAATCTTTTTAAAAGTGAAATATGTTTGATATATTCTCCCAAGCAAGGTAATTGACGCAAAGCAATGGGATTATTCAAAACATATTTTAATGGCATGTTGGGGGAAATCAATGTTCTAGGCTGAGCTGAGGTAGAATTATTCCATGACATCTTCTTATCCATGACATTGTCATTAATGATATTATGTTCTTGTTGAGATACCTCTGTGTACATGCGGTGGCCCCAGCTATCTTGTCCATATGGCTTTTTGCAATGGTTTGCAGACATTCACAGATTGTTTGACCATTGAGGACACCACATGTACACTTTCCAGCAGAGATCACTGCATAGCATTTAGAAAGAGTGAATCTTGGCTGATTTTTCTTCTCTCAACTCCAGAAGGTTAGACGTATTGCAAAGTGAGATCAACTGTACTGAAATTAGCCTTGGGCCGAGGTGGCATCCTTCCTCCTTACCATGCCAATCCAGTCCTACTGAATGTTAATAAACATTTTTCAGAAGAGGGTCATGGATAATGATGTGGAGTGGGTACTCCATAGCTCAGGGCACTGAGATAAGTGTAATAATAATAACAAAAATAAACCTTGCATTTGATATAGCGCCTTATCACATCGTGGAGACACCTCAAAGCGCTTCACAGGATATACTGTAAAGTGGAGTTACTGTGTATTTTGGATATTTAAAGATAGATAAAGAGGGGCAAGACAGAGGGATACTTTGATGTAAAATACATATATACCAACTTGCTCTTTTAACCAAACGAAGACATGAGGTAAAGTGTTTTGCATTTCTTAACACATTCCTTGTGTTAATTCACACATGAAATGAAACACTGTAAATTTGATCTCATTGTTTTTGCTCTATCTTTTAACTTGCTAGATGTGCAAAGAAGATGATTTAGTTCTATATGTAAAGAAAAGGTTTTCATAAGGTTTCTTACATCAGAAATAGGGGCTCCACTTTCTTTTGTAATACTGATGGAGTGACACGTTTAATTTGAAGAGTAATTTTGCGATGGCTTCACAAGTTTACTCTTAAAATTAGACCAGCTTATTTGAGGCTCCCAAAGCGTCATATTGTCAATGCTCAAACACTGTATTGCAGATGATTGTTTGTCATTGATGGCAATAGTGTAACTAGATTCCTCCCAACCCATGTTTGAGGAGTCCTGTAGCTCAGTGGTTAGAGCACTCGCTTTGCAAGCGAGAGACCTGAGTTCAATTCCAGGCAGAGGGCGAAACCTTGGGCAAGTTTTCTTACTCCACACACAACCCTAATAATAATCCCTCCAAAAACAATAATAAATTGGTCATTTTCAATCTACGACTGTTTGTGGGACATTGCTGTGCGCAATTGGCTGCTGCATTCGCCCACAAATATACAGTCAATTCACTTTACAGTGTGTTCTGTTAAGCGCTTTGGGACATCCTCCCGACGTGAAAAGCGCTATATCAAATGCAAGGATTATTATTATTATGTGTTTTATGGTGTTCATCTGCAGGAGACTCAGGAGCTACATAGGTGATGCCCCTGGTCCAGCATACTGTCTCGCTGAGGTGAGGTGAGATGCACTGTACAAATACAAGATAGGTGTGACATATTCCCTATCTACAAACTCTTTATTGCAGTTAATCAAGTGAAGGTTGAGTTGCCCTGTAACAACAACAACACATTACATTTGTATAGTCAAGGATTTTGACCCGAGCTGGGGGTTGGGATCAGGAGGGGTGGAGGTCAGGGAGGGTAGGGATAGGAAAGCAGAAAACAAGCAATCAAAAACAAAGGAAGGAGACATTTTAGTATTGTTCCTACTTTGCTGCATGAAGAAGAAAGACTGTAGTGAAAGCTGCATTAAAGAATATGTAGCTAAAGCTGAGTGTAATAGAAATGGATATCTTGAACATTTCGAACTGCTGTGACACATCCCAGGCCATGAAAGCCAGGTCTCAGGCCTTGGACATATTGGGCTGATGCCCCTTGTGCTACCAGTAATTGTGCCAAGGTGATCAGCCACATGAGAGTTATTGTCCACAAAAATATACCGTGAATCCTGTGAAGAGCTTTGAGATGTCCTTCTAATGTGAAAGGTGCTATATCAAATGCATAAGGATTAATATTGCTGACCATGAAGCCTGGGTACTGATCGGCTGACAGTGTGAACTTGATGACAAACGATGTGGGTACTATCTTTCTTGCTTATGCAGCTCAGGTTCTAAGTAAACTGAAACTACAGCCTGCAAGTCACTCATCCATGAAACAGAATGCTGTCAAGTTAACTGTAAAGGAAAGGAGAGCTATTGGTTAAAGCAGAAGGCCTTTAAAGATGATACTAAAAGCTTCTGTGGAGCAAGCTAGGACTGCTGGAAAGATAGTTTATGATCAAACACATCATGAGGTTGGGAATATTATTAGGGAAATGAAGCGGGAAATGATGTGCTGTGCTATATAACAGACCCACAAAGTGTCCTTGTAGTCTGGAATTAAGCATTATGCTAAATTGGTATTTGACCCAACAGGCCATAGTAAACATCCATCTACATGAAGGATGGAAGAATTGGCTGGAGGTATTGACCAGTTGCTCAGGGGAAGGGGATGGAGCATGGCAAAAGTCTGACAGATCAATTCCAGGAACTGTCAAGTTGCCTTGGAGCTGTTATCCTCCTAATAGGATTCTGTCGGAGGCACACACAGTGTTCCAGAGTGTAATTGTGGTATTTGTCCACAAGAAGGATACTCTAGAAGAATCTCACAGGAAGAATCTCAATGAATTCAGTGGCCTTTAAGATGGTACAGTATTTTGCGTAGTCGGGGCACATTTCTTGGATGCATTGGAGGCACGGCAGTGACAACTTAAAGTGGGCTTTCCTGTGCCTGCTTGATGTTTCAGCTCACTCGATGTGCCACTCTCCTTTGGTATGTTTGCTATGGCTAAGTAGCTTGTTTAGATGTATATGTATATAATTATAGGACGCTGGCTTCTAACCTCCTGATTCTAACCACTAGCCATTTGCTGAATGCTACATTCAGTAAAATATGCTGCTAACGGACAGAATATAGCTGTGCCACACCTCAAGAGTAAATTAGCAAACAAGCTTTTAGGTTTGTAAAGCTCAGCTACTGGAATTCTGATCCTGTGGTACTTGAAACTGAAACAAATACCTTCCTTAATTAACATTGAATCTCCGTAGTTCAAAAATCTATAAGAAACTATTAAGAGCTATGAGCATGATTAAGTTGGTGCTGGACAAAAAATCTACAGAGTATAGATGTAGCCAACGAGCTGTGCACTGTTTGATTATGCATACAGTATTCAAACGGTATGCTGGAAAATATTAGTCTCATCACCATAATTCTTGAGCCTGTATGATTAATAATCCAGTTGAACGGTGAGCCGATAAATATCCATGATTTATTGAAGTGTGTTTTTTAAAAAAAAGTTCTCAGAATTTATTTCTGTTTCACCATTAAAGACTGAAGGCTGTTGGCTGAATTTTACCAGGTGAATGATTCCTGTTTTACTCAATTGTGATCGTAAATTTAAATGCAGGTGCTTGGCTGCCGGTACAATTTTTCTCTTTTTTTAATAATAAAAATCAACATGCGCTCGAAATATAATGCAGCCATTGTGTGCTTTCATGTGCACGTGAGCAGGGAAAATCAAAAGATGTGTGTGTGTGTGTGTGTATTTATGTGAGGGGAGGAGCATTTAAAGTGCTTCCACATTATCCAATTCTTTGAGGAAAATGACTTGTTCTTTTTTAAATGTAACTTTAATAAAATGTTTTTTTACATTACAACCAGAATGTGCATTGTGTAACAGTTGAGCAGCCACTATATCATATTCATGACACTCAAATGGCTTTTTTTTAACACAAGTGTGTCTCCTGGATTTCGCTATTACCTTTTACATCAAATAAATTATGTATTCTCTGTGTATATGAATCTGCCAAACGTTTTGGGTTACTGTTGGAAGCTGTTGTCTGAATGTGAGCCAACAATCCACACAGAAATTAAACAACCTTTTCATCTCCCTTATGTCTGCCATTAGTACCATTGGCCTTTTTACTGGAGTTATAGTATACCAATACTGTCTCCTCCCAATACGTGCCAGAAATGAGTAAGTGGTGTGCTTCTCTCCAGGGAGAGGAGGGAGTGTGCATTCTTTACCAGAAATGAGGAAAGTTACATGGATAAATATGTGGAATTCTGTGGTTTGGATGTTCTTAATCATGACGATGGGTTCAGATGTTGGAATAAAGGATGGCCAGAATTGATCTCACCTCTCAAGGCCTGAGTATTGGCCAGAGTAGAACTAACCATTCTGTGAAGCATTGTCACTGAGGTGCAACCAGAGTGGAACCAGCTACACTGTTAAGCCAAAGTATGGAGTTGGGAACCTGAGAAAAGAATACCCTAAACCACTTGTATTTTATGCTTAACAACTCATTTGTTACTGAACTCTGCAGCTCGTGTACTGTCCCGCACCAGGCTTCGGGACCACATCACTCCCACCCTCGCTCGCCTCCACTGGCTCCCCATCCCCCAGAGGATTGATTTCAAGATCCTCATCCTCACCTACAAGGCCATTCACGGCCTTGCTCTCTCCGACCTACTATCCCCCTACCTACCTGCCCGTACCCTCCTCCGTTCCTCTGGCTCCGGTCTGCTCCACATCCCCCGCCCCAACCGCCCTACCATCGGTGGTCGGGCCTTCAGCCTCTCAGCCCCGAGGCTCTGGAACTCTATCCCCCAGTGCCTTCGCCGCCTCCTTCCTCTCCTCCTTCAAGGCCGGTCTCAAGACCTTTCTCTTTGACTGTGCCTTCAGCTCCCCTCTCGACTCTCTACCCCCTCCTCGCTCCCTCCCTTCCCTCCACTCACCCTGACCATTTCCCCCCTGCTCGGGTCCTGACCCAACTGTACAGCGCCTTGGGACGTCCTCCCGACGTGAAAGGCGCTCTATAAATGGAATCTTGTTGTTGTTGTTGTTGTTGAGTCAGAGACAGATTATAAATGATAGGCAGCATCATGCTTACAGAGTCAGACATAAATATTTTCACATTAATACTTAGTATATGTCACCATGGTGACAATATCAAAGTTTGTAGGCAGCAGACAAGAATTCTTTTGATTTGAGAGCAGTGTTAGCAACCGTTGAATTCTACTGTAGTTTGAGAGTGTTGAGAGTTTGAGAGTAGTGAACATTGAATTCTTGAATCTGTAGAGTGTGTACAGTGTGGATCTCCCCAGTGTAGGGTCTGTAGATGGCTAGCACATATGGATTGTGTTTACAAACTCAGACTCCAGGTAATGCCTTCCATCAGTTGTTGCCTCAAGACTCAAGAGTTGGGCGACAACTGCTGGAAAGAGTTACCTGGAGTCCGAAATTGTGAACACGCATTTGTATATCATCCAGCACCTGGAATCCATCATTGTTCAATGGGAAGGGACATGTGCATGAGCTTCAGACAGGAAGATAATAATAATCCTTGCATTTGATATTGTGCCTTCGAGACGTTTCAAAGCACTTCACAGAATATATTGTAAAGTGAATTGACTGTATTTTTGTGGGTGAAATGCAGCAGTCAATTGCACACAGAAGTGTCCCACAAACAGTCATGAATCCAAGTGACCAATTTTTTTTTTTTTTTGAAGGAATTATTACCCCCGGAAAAGCGATCCGTCAATCGACTAACAACTGGGTTCCTAACTTACTGCTAAGTAAACAGAGGGGTGTGGAGTAAGGAAATTTGCCCAACATTTTGCCCTGCCGGGAATCGAACCCATTATGAAGATAATAAATAATAATAATAATCCTTGCATTTGATATAGCGCTTTTCACGTCGGGAGGACGTCCCAAAGCGCTTCACAGAACACACTGTAAAGTGAATTGACTGTATATTTGTGGGCGAACGCGGCAGCCAATTGCGCACAGCAATGTCCCACAAACAGTCGTAGATTGAAAATGACCAATTTAATTATTGTTTTTTTTTGGAGGGATTATTATTAGGCTCTGTGTGGAGTAAGGAAACTTGCCCAAGGTTTCGCCCTGCCTGGAATTGAACTCAGGTCTCTCACTTGCAAAGCGAGTGCTCTAACCTCTGAGCTACAGGACTCCAAGATGATGCCAATGCTCTCATGCATTTCATGCTGAGTTGTGTTACCCACCGGGAAACTTGCTGTGAGTTCCTGGTACCTACCATCCATCTGAGGGCTCAAACCTGTGCTTGTTGAATGTCAAATAAACAATTAGTGACTATCCACCTTGGTGGAAGTTAAGGGGTATCTCCTTGGAGCTGAACTGGAGCCAAAGTCCCAACAGATAGGATGGTTATAGATATCAATAAAGACAAACATTCATCCACTTCAGCAATATTAGTCAGTGTTAGCAAACTACTGGAGAATACATGTGCTATACAAAGTCTACCTGTACTCAGCTTTATATATTGGGTGATAATTATCAATCTGTCAAAAATTGCTGCCAAGCCAGTCAATAACTAAAGATGTGACCCTTTCCCCTGACCTTGACATGATGGATGGACACAAAGCTGGTGGCATTTGAACACTGCTTCATGGGATATCAACTAAACTCAGATAGTTAAATTGTACCATATCAGTCTTACTGATGGGATTGATAAAGCAGTGGTTTCTCAATAAACATTTACTGGCAAAGGCCCAGATGGACAAATGGAAGCCCTGCCTGTACCCGCGCAGTATGTAACTGCTCTGAAGTGCCTGAAGGACATTGTGAGGATCCCACAAGTGGCCTATGATATCAGCCAAAGTGTCAGCTTGTCTCAGAACTCTGCTGCTCGTACACTCACCCGGACCAAACTCTGTACCTCCATCTCACCAGTTCTGCCCAGGCTCCACTGGCTCCCCATCACCGAATGGATCAACTTCAAGATCCTCACACTTGTGTTCAAATCCCTTCACTCCCTGGCACCCGCCTGAAAACCTTCTTTTTCAACCGTGCTTACGGTCACCCCCCACCCAGGCTCGGAGTCAGGCTCCACCGCTGTGAAGCGCTCTGTGATGCTACCCTGCATGGAGGGCGTTATACAAATGCAAGTTGTTGTTGCTAGTATTTTTACCTCTGGGTCACATGTTTGTGGGTTGAAGCCTCCACATTGGTATTGAGCTTGGAGTCCAGGCTGGCACTCCAGTGCAGGATTGCGGCACTGTCCTTCAGATGAGAGGTTAAAGCAAGGTGGAATCCTCTACCTCAGTGGTTAGAGCACTCGTCTCGCAAGCGAGAGATCTGGGTTCAATTCCCGGCAGGGCAAAATGTTGGGCAAGTTTCCTTACTCCAGGTGGAACCTGGTTGTTACTCAATTGGCGGATTGGTTTTCTGGGGTTAATAATACCTTCGAAAAAAAATTGGTCACTCCATCCACGACTATTTGTGGGACACTGTTGTGTGCAATTGGTTGCCGTGTTTAGCCCACAAAATATAGTCAATTCACTTTACAGTATATTCTGTGAAGCACTTTGAGATGTCTCAAAGACGTGATTAGGCGCTATATCAAATACAAGGATTATTATTATTATTATAAGGTCCTGCTGTGATTTATGTTAAGAATCCTATGACACTATTTGAAAGCAGAACTTTTTTCCTGGTGTCCTGACTAACAATGCTCCAGATTAATTGGTCATTCACATCATGGCTGCGTGTGTGGGACATCACTGTGTGCATTTTGTTTGCCGGGATGTCCTAAAATTATTTGGTCGTTAAGTTGACAGCAACTCCCTGTGAACAACTGAGATATTCCAGTGTTATAGGTACTATATCAACTGCATTATTACTGTATTTTTATTTTACTGCCAGTTTTCACCATCAGCAGGATTCTCCATCAGCAACTCTGAATTGCTGTTAGTGAATTTCTGCTTCATCAACCCCAGCATAATCTTTTGCCAGTCATTTCCTAATGACAACTAAATCAGTGAAAGAATCATGAAAATGAAATAAACTGTCAAAATTCACCTTCCCTCCACAAGTTTTATTATCCCAGAAGGACGAAACCTTGGGCAAGTTTCCTTACTCCACATGCCTGATAATAATCACTGATTGTTATTCGATTGGCAGATTGCTTTCTGAGGTAATAATCCCTACAAATAAAAAAAAATAATAATTTGGTCACACAATCCACGACTATTTGTGGGACATTGTTGTGTGCAATTGGCTGCCGCATTTCGCCCACAAGTTTACAGTCAATTCACTTTACAGTATATTCTGTGAAGCGCTTTGAGATGTCTGGAAGACGTGAAAAGTGCTATATCAAATGTAAGGATTATTATCATTATCAAAGAGAGTGCTTTTCCACAGTGTTTCATGGATTAATAAGAACTATAAAATCCTGCAATTTTATCATGCCTTAAATCTTCGAAAAAACTCAAAGCACTTCACAAGTAATGACTGTCTAGTGTAGTGACTGTTTTTAATGCTCTCAATTGTAGTTATAGTTTTCCTCTTTCATTGAGAGCTTTACTGAAGACCATTCGGTGATATATTCATTTCCTTTCAATCACTTTTAGTCCATTGTATAATTGTCGAAGGTGAGTTGTTAACAGAACTCAGGGAAAAGTCTCTTTGTTATCACTCTCCACGTATTTGTCTCGTTGCCTTTTCTTTCACGAATTGGAAGTGTCCACAATATCCCTGACACATGCAAGTATTAGAAAAGAAGTGTTCAAGCTGAAAGTTTTTCAATAAGCTGTCAGCCTGACATCTTTCATAAAACAAAAGCATTTTTATCAGATCAAAAAGGAACAGGTAGAAAGGCTGAATTCTTTTAGTACCTGGTGTTAAAGTAAACTGATAGCTGCCCAGTTTTACTCAACAGATAAATTGCTCTATGAAAAGATATTGGGAATTTGCATGCTTGCAATTGAAGGCAACTACTCAATGTTCCTGGGAAATTATCTGAATACTGCAGTGCAGGGTCAATAACCGAGCCCAAAACTAATATTTCTAGATGGTGAAAATTACAAACTTCTTACAATGATTCTATTCAGTAACTGTCGAGTGTAATGACTGTTTTTGTAAACAAGAGATAGAGGAACAACAACTTTATGCAGGATAGTGTTTCAGAAGAACAGACAGAAAAGGGTGGAAGGAAAAACGATTTTGGAATCTGATGGTTTGTTTGTTTATTGCCTGAGATCAAGAAGAGAAAACCTAGAAAAATGAAGGAAGTGTCAGAGATGTAACAAATGTCTGGTTATACAGATTTAACAGGAAGATGGGATTAGACTAGAAGATTTGTATGGAGAAAATCACCAACTCAGCCATGATGGCTGTATCCATACTATAACATTCTAAATCAAGATGAATAGGGGATGGGTAGAAATGTGGAGCTCGGTCATTGAATATTTCAGATGTAAGTGGGAGCAGGAAACAGCACCATCACAGTTATCAATATAATGCAGAAGAAATTAGCCTAGAGCATGATTGCAGAAATAATCCCCAATTGTTATTTTTAGCTCTATCATGTAGATCCTGTTCTTAAGAAAGGCTATGCGCAGACATTTCTTGAGTAGTGTGTTAGTGTCAGCAGTTTTTCACATTAAAAATAGAATTAATGGAATAACATGTTTATGGCTTTGAGGTAGTGACCCCTTAGGAATCCGGTTGTACTTCATACTTTTGGATAGTGCTGTTGTTTCATGTAAATTAAATCATTTTCTATACCAAAAGCTTTCCACAATTCGTAAAACTCAGGCTTGAAGATAAATGACAGCCTTGAGCTCCAGACTTCAAAGTAAGGAACCGCTTTCTTCACTGCCACAATGGGTTGAAGAGTTGGATTTAAGTTGTTTCAGTGAATTAAGCACAGATGTTATAAATGTGAACTGAAGTCGTGATTAATCCATCTCATTTTGTTGTGGAAAAGAGATTATTTTGGCAATATTAGAAATTGTCCAAGGCACCATATGTATTGCATTAAATAACAACTGATGCCCTGTTCTGGAATACTTGGATGTCTGTCTTTTTACTGCAGTTGTCTTATAATTCAATGTTTCACCTCCAAGTAAACAAGCAGTTGGGACCTCTGTTTAACATCTCATCTAAAGCCAGCACAGCTGACTGACAATGCAGCCTCCCCCAATGCTGGACTGGAGTGTTGGCTTGGAATATGAGATCATGTTATTCGCCTGCAAAATACAGGCGTTGCGCTTTAAGGTTTATCCTGCAAAGTACTTTGACACATCCTCCCAATGTGAAAGGAGTTTGTACCAAATGGAACGATTATTTACATTTATTTAAGTCCTGATGTAGTGGTTCAATCCACAATCTCTGATTCAAGAGCAAGAGTGCTATCAACTGAGGCATGCTGTGAGAAGCTTGGAAACAGAAGCACAGTAGATTAATTTGAATCATTTTCATATGTTATATATTTATATGAGATGTAAAAAATTGATTTTATTGTATTCTGGTTCCAATGACTTTGTTTAATTACTATGATTTCTTTCAATGGGATTCACAACTGAAAATATAATTGCTTTTGTCAGTTTAAATGCAATTGTTTGATTTTTCAAAGCAAAGTTCTAGCCGTGTGATATGATGATGTTACCATCAAATATGAAAAGTATGTACAACTAATTCATGATGGATGATACAAAGTGTTTCCTTTGATATGCCTTTGTGAGCAGTGTAGTGCAGTATTATAGTTTTTGACAGTAACCTTGTGCATAACCGATCTCTGCCTTTGTCATGCTAGGCTCATTGTTGGAGGTAAGTTGCTTCATTTGAGATGGTTGTGATTAATCCTATTGGAACTACAATCCGTTAAAATTAAGTCTACACCCACTGTGCTGCTGAACAAACATCAGACCAGATTACACTGTAGTTTGAATTAAATGCAATTACTGTCCAAATCCATTTTTTTTTAACTGTGAGTAAGTAAGCAGTAAAAAAATATTCCAAAGGCCATCTGCCTTCACTTGACAAAGACCATATTTACCACAACCCCTGCCAGAGGAAGTAACTTATCTTTATTGTGTCCTTTGAGAATATGATGTCAGGGGAAGTGAGAGGAATACAAAGGATGATATTTTGGCTCATTGTTTGTTTGTTCATTTTTCTTTTACATGAATCTTACTTACTTAAAAATTAAATAATAATAATAACAATCCTTGCATTTGATATAGCACCTTATCATGACATTGAGACATCTCAAACTGCTTCACAGAATATACTGTGAAGTGGATTGATCGTATTTTGTGGTCAAAACTCAGCAGCCAGTTGCGCACAGCAATGACCCACAAACAGCCATGGAGTGAGTGACCAATTTTATTTATTTGGATGATTGCTGGCCAGGACAGGGAGAAACTCCCTCCACTCTTTGAATAGATTCATAGGATCTTTAACATCCACCTGATCAGGCAAATGGGACCTCGGTTTAACATCTAATCTGAAAACGGCATCTCCGAGATTACAACACATCTGCAGCACTGCATTGGAGTATCAGCCGAGACGATGTGATTCCAAATCCCGATATGGGTACTGAACCCGCAATCTTCTGACTTAGAGGCAAGAATGCTAGTGACTGAGCCAGGCTGATACACATAAATAAGTAATGTAAATAGTTTTTGGACAAGTTAACCATTTAAATTAAATTATGTACAAGACAATCTTATACTGTAAAGCTTAACTAATAAATGATAGTGTGTTTTTAAGCAACACTGGTATCCTGAGAAATGCATTTCTAACTTTGACTTTGGCCATATGGACACCACAATCTTTATTGGGTCCTGTAAATTCCTATGTTCCTGAATGTTTCAAACATTTTGGAATTTGAGGTTTAATTTTTCTTCCAGCTATGAACATGAGGAAGGCAGAAACATTGCAGAACTTGATAATTTATGGCTTCCTAGCACAATAACACAACATAAAATAATCTTTGCGTTTGGTAAAACACTTTTTAGATCAGGAGGACGTCTCAAAATGCTTCACAGGATTTTACTGTAAAGTGTAATGACTGTGCATGTACATTGAATGCAAAAGTTGATTTATGTTACAGACACATCAGTTCTTCATTTGGGTCACTGTGAGTGAATGAACAGATTGTTATACTTAACATATAGATTTAGAATGAATCAGTTTGAAGGAAGTCACTTCTTACCCCCTCTACTCCCTGCCCCCACCTACACACATTAATGTAAAATACACTCTGTGCAAAAACAGTTCATGTATCAATGAACCTCCCTCCCTTTAAATTATCATAGATATCTACAAATTTAAGTGAACAAATACTGCATATGGAACACAAATCCTGCTCTGCTCTGTGACGGGAAGGTTGCCAGTGGAAAAAAAGGTATATAGAAGCAGACATAAACCATTTGGCCCATTGAAATCAGGGTTAAATTTAGGGGAGGTGGGGGTAAGTTAATATTTTGTAGCTGTTGCATGATTATACAATAACAATGCAAATTTACATTTACACACTGGTTTTCGTTTTGGGAGGATGTCACAAGGCACTTGACAATCCTGCCTTGGCATCCAAAATAGGGGTGGGAGCCGAGGGGGAGGGAGAAGGGAAAGATTACTGAAGGCATGATCCATTATCTTTGGAATCCACATAATACTTTCCCCAGAAGACAGAGTGATTGGAGTCCTTATAGGAACAGATTTTCTATGCCTGAGGACTGAGCCAGCTTGGCGTACCAAATGGTATTTTCTCATACCATTCTTACTCGACCCCATCTCCACTCCTCTCCTTAAATCCCAGCTCCACCTCCTTGCCCCACTACTTGCCGACATCATTAACCTCTCCCTGTCATCTGACACTGTTCCTTCCCCCTTCAAAACAGCCACTATCACCCCTACCTTGAAGAAACCTTCCCTCGACCCATCACAGCTATCCAGCTACTGGCCCATCTCAAATCTCCCCTTTTCTTTCCAAGGTCCTTGAGAGAGCCGTTGCTTTCCAGCTTCGCTCTTTCCTCTCCTCTCACTCCCTCCATGATCCCCTCCAATCGGGTTTCCATGCTGCCCACAGCACAGAAACTGCTCTGGACAAGATCACGAACGACATCCTGACTATGTGTGACCAGGGCTCCCTCTGCCTCCTTGTCCTCCTCAACCTCTCTGCCTTCCCTCAACCCTACCACCCCTTCCCCATGCTCGGGCCCTGACTGTTCAGTGCTTTGGGATGTCCTCCCGATGTGAAAGGCGCTCTATAAGTGTCATTTTGTTGTTGTTGTTATGCTCTTATAATTTTAATTTTAATTTTCTTCTCAACTGCAAAAGGGAAACGGTGCCACTATTGATAGTATCAAGGTCACCTGAGGATATATCAGGTGCATTGCAATATTCCTTATACTACCTTGACAAGGTCACTAAACTGCAGCAATAGAATAGCACACACCATCCTATATGCTCTTTGTTTCCTATTTTTCTTGTAATCTTTCTGCATTCTCCAATCAAGCTTATGTTTGTGTTGTTAATTCTAACAAACATTTTGTGCTGTAAATGTAAACCTGCAGATAATCAGGTGATGCTGCCCAAACTAATTTTACTTATTATCCCTACTAGCCATGAGTGAAAGGAGCCTTTTATCCTGTTTGCCTGAGTTCAGTATGATCCAAGGTCCCAATGGTGAAGTACTGTGGTAAATCACTTGTTACCTCTATTCAGAAGGCATTTACATTGCACATTTGCAATTTTAAGGAGTGAATTCAATGCTGTTACAATGAACGTATTTTAAGTCAGATAGCTTCTCCACAATATGAATTGATACAGGGCTGAATGAGTTGTAATTCTTTTGTATATAAGTACGTGCAAGAATTACTGTAATTCACAAACGCCAATGAGGTATTCTCTTATTTCTGTTGGTGTGCAACTCCTGGGGAACTTAAAGGTAAAATTGAGAAATCTTTAGTATTATTTCACCTGCATGAATTATTGTTTCGGGTTTTCACATCACAGAATTTGTGTGGAAGGTCAATCACACCATAGAATCTGTTAGATTCTCTATTCTGAATATCACAGTGATCTGAATTGATGGGAGCCAATGACCCAAATAAAACTGGAATGAAAGCTCTCAGAAACAAAACAAATATGTCTGTTCAAAATTTCCAGAAAATCTCTTCTCACGTATGAGATTGTAATTGATGATTTTATTGGAGAGGGGAGGGGAGTGTTCCTCTCCTTAGAATATAATTTATATTGTGTTTAGATAGTAATCTCATCCACTGTCTCAATGGGACAATTTGTGCAACATCACATTGACTCACATTACAGCGGCAGCTTGGAAATTATAGCAGGTGAAAGGAAATCGTGCTAAGAGGTGTTCTGCTTCAGCTTAACGTCGGTCAACTACTCGGATTTGCTATTAATTATTCAGACAGCTCATGGTTGTGAAGAGTATAATAATGGTAATTTTGGCACCTCATTCAGATAGTGCTCTGCCATTCACAATGATATATCCAGCTGTTCACAGTGCAAGAAAACAAGTTCAAGTCAAGGACATTACCTACAGACTATGCAGGATACCTAGAAATGAGAAACGTTCAAAGTCTTTGAAAAACAAAGGTTTGAAATCATTCATTTAGAATTATGGAATGAAAGAAATGACAAGTATGAACTCCATAAATATGCAAAGTGCTGTAATGTACCTATAAAGATGTAATATTTAGATATATTATTCACATGAAAGGTTTGAAAAATCTCAATGTAATATATTACAAGGAAGAGTTTCTGTCTGTTAATGTATGAAATTACCATTAATTGTTTCAATCCATGCTTAACATCCTTTGGCTCTTCTGGCAGGTTTCAAAATTAACAGTGTAATATTATTAAATTTAAAATTGTGCTTAAATAAAAAATGGTGGTGTAAAAATCCCACTGAGTGCTGTGTGACTAGAATGGGAATTCCCATCAGTGACTAATATTACCAAAGACGTTCGTGTAACGCTTAATGAATTTTCACCCATGCGTCTCATTTAACTTTAGAAATTTGGTGAATGCATGGGTGCATAATGGAATCAAGTTGATGAATTCAACCCTTTTCCACTTAGAGCATGCATTGATAATAATAATAATAGAATAATCCTTGCATTTCATATAGCGCCTTATCATGTCATTGAGGCGTTTCAAAGCGCTTTACAAAATATACTGTAAAGTGAATTGATTGTGTATTTTGTGAGTGAAACATGGCAGCCAATTGCACACAGCAGTGTCCCACAAACAGTGTGACCAAATTATTTTTTATTTTATTTATAGGGATTATTACCTCAGAAAGCAATCTGCCAATCGACTAACAATCAGGTTCCTATTTACTACTAGATAAACAGAAGCGTATGGAGTAAGGAAACATGTCTGAAGTTTTGCCCTGCTCGGGAATTGAACCCGGGTCCTCTCACTTGCGAAGGACTCTCTATCCAATTTGGTATTGGACTCCACTCTACAGGATGACGTTTGATGATGTTTGATGATGTTTGTCTGCAAAATACAATCACTACACTTCATAGTATATTCTGTGAAGTTCATTGAGACATCCTCCTGACAAGAAAAGTACCTTATCAAATGCAAGACCCATCCGATGTCATTCCTCCAGAACACCCACTGAATTAAACAGCTTTTTAAATGAGTCCAGTGTCCTGGCCTCTCCTGGAAACTGGGATGTTGTTGATTTCCTGCTGATAAAGCAAAACTTGCTGCAATTCTGCCCTGCAATTGCCCAAACCTTGATCTTGGTGCATCCTGTTGGTCTGATTTTACTTTTTCAAACTTAATTTAAAATTTTAATACACCTCTATTTGGTTCCCTTTAAGTCATTTTTTCTACACATAATGCCTCAAATGTATTGTGTATAAGCCCTGGAATGCATTGTGTGTAATTCCTGGAGTCCTGTAGTGTATTGGTTAGAGCACTCGCCTTGCAAGCGAGAGGAACTGGGTTTGATTCCCAGGCAGGGTGAAACGTTGGGCAAGTTTTCTTACTCCGCATGCCTCTGTTTACCTAGCAGTAAGTAGGAACCTGGTTGTTAGTCGATTAACTGATCACTTTCCGGGGATATTAATCCCTTAAAAAAAATTGGTCTCTCAATCTGCGACTGTTTGTGGGACACTGCTGTGCCCAATTGGCTGCCACATTCAGCCCACAAAATATACAGTCAATTTGCTTAATGGTATATTCTGTGAAGCACTTTGAGACATCTTGAAGATGTGATAAGGCGCCATATCAAATGCAAGGATTATTATTAATATTATTATAATAATAATAAATAATAATAATAATAATCCTTGCATTTGATACAGTGCTTCTCATGTCTTCTTGAAAACGTGGTAGCCAATTGCGCACAGCAGTGTCCCACAAACAGTCACTGATTGGAAATTACCAATTTATTATTGTTTTGGGTTTTGGAGGGATTGGAGTAAGCTGGTTCATCAGGCTCGAGTCTTTCCTGAGAGCATTGCACAAAGATGGCTTCACGGAGCACTGTCTGTTCATCAGTTGACCCAGACAGAGGTCTTTTCAATTGTTTAATGGCATAGAGATAGCCATCCAGACGCTTGACACATTTATGCACAGCACCAAACTCCCCACTTACGATTTTCTCTAGCTCATAAAATTCTGTGGCATTATATTCTCTCAAGAGCCCTAGCTTGTCTAATCAATGCTGGTAACACTGGTTGCTTTCTTCTGTGCAGTCTCTGGTGCCTGGGCAGCCCTCTTATACCATGTTGACCAGAATTGTACGTACTCTTCTGTCAGCAACTACAAAGATCAAACGTAGAAGTCATATGCCCTTACAGTTGCTTACAACTCTACTCTGTCACAAATGACCTAATACATAAACCAAAAGAAAAAAAAACTAGCTAAACCCCAAATCCTGTATTGTTTGCATAACACTACTGTTTTGCTCATGTGATTGAAAACTTTAAGACCCTCTTCACAAAATAAATGTGAACAGAAGGTTGTATTTGAAATTACTAGCAGCTCATGTAATGCTCAGTCTCATATTTCTCAAACAGATGTAAGCAGGCAGCAAAGGGACTCAAGGTTGCAGCCTCCTGGTTGGGAGTCAAGTGCTCATCTGCTGGAGTTATTAGACTCTCCTGAAACTAGCTTTATTTCAGCAGCTGCAAAATTTGTTTAGTGTTGATCAGAGGTCAGCCGAGCTCTGTGGTTTGGGAGATTTCTTTCTTTTTGTTCAATTTGTCTTCTATCATTTTGGAAATAAAACATGTAGAGTACTTACAATTCATGGTGCATGATTTCAGGCAAGCTATGCACATAAAGGAACAAGGAAGAATTCAAATTGCTGTAAGATATGATTTAAGTTAAACTGGTATCTTATGAAGTGACCCTGAAACTCCATGATCATCAACACCAATGGTAGTGTTGAAATGTCAGGACATGCCAGGGCATGAAGGGATTTGTAGATGAGTGAGAGGATCTTGAAGTTGATTCATTCTATGATAGGAAGCTGGTGGAGCCTGGCGAGGATGGTTTGATAGGGGTCAAAGTTTAGAGCAGGTGAGTATACAAGTGGAGGGAGTTCTGAATCAATTCGATTTTGTGGATAGAGGAGCTGAGGAAACTGGCGAGGAGGGCATTCGAATAATCAAAGTGGGAGGTAACAAAAGTGTGGTGAGGGTCTCGGCTGCATTGGGTGATAGGTGTAATCCTCCCTCCCCCCCCCCCCCGACTATATCAAATGTATTACAGTCAGAGGAGGGAGAGGGGGGGAGGTTACACCCACCACAAATCTTTACTTAATACATTGAGGATTTACTTCATCATCTCCGAGCTTTCCTCCTTTTTCATGCAAGTTCCAAATAGATCCTTGGCTAAGATTGCTAAGTTCCTTACCTCCTTCAGTCTTCCTCACATAATACACAGGCTTTACCAATGTGGTAAACATGTGAATTTTGCATTAGTATACTACTGCTATTATTAGACATAAGTGCATACAGTTCTGAAACTTTATGTCTGACTCTTACACTGGCGAAACCAATTATTTGATTTGATAGCTTGGTTTTAATGGGAGAGTGTAAAGTGAAATCTGTGTGTTTTATTGGTAACTGTGCCAGAACAACTAAAATGCCCACACAATATTCACACCAATTAGATATAATACTTAACTTCAATAAATCAACTTATCAGTCAATATGTATAAATGATCTTTGCCACCTTGCCCTTCACCATGATCATTGCTTCCTTAACTGTAAAAAATTTAAGAACTACAGACAGGTAATAATCTGTTGACTGAATGGAGAGACTATGTGAAAATAAATTATTTCTCTCTCTATGCTACTGACTCAGCCCATCCTCTAATCTTCACAGATTTTTCTTCTCGCAGCCTCGGAACGATCACAAATTAATTTTGTTCAACAATCCAATTGCAAATACCAATTGATTTTTCAGAAGCCATTTCACTTTATTTTCTAAATATAATAGGCAGGTACGAGTCAGTTCAAAATTTACAGGTTCTTAAATGCCATAGTTCTGCTGTTGGAGACGACCTTTGGTGATTCCCTCCTCCTTTGGATAATTGTAATTTGTGGGTTGGTGAAGTTTGCTCCACTCTGACCTTCAAGAGCCTCTTCTACCTGTAACCACAAAGGTGTAGAGTAACAAAATTCCCAACACTTACAGCTCTCTGACCACCACAGGGAACATAATTTGCTGCAATCAAAACTCCCTTCCAAACCCAATCAACCTAATTATGTTCTAATAACTAGCTATAATGCCCTATTATACACAACATTGTAAAATCAATTAAGGTACCTACACCTTACTACCTAGGTGTAGGTACTATATAATGTTTACCATGAAGTATATACCTTCTTGTGTAATGTTTACCATGATGTAAGGACATACAATTTAATGTTTTGCTGAACGTTAAATTTGTATTATGCCAAGACCTGAGAAATGTAAATTTTAATGTTTCCTATGATAGAAAAGAACAACGTCATTGCAATTACAGCCTTGCTTGTGACAGTAAAGATGGCTACAAGTCTCAAACAGGATACACACTGCTATTACAAACTATTGTTATCAACCATGTTAATGGAATGGAATTAAATGTAATTATGTATATGATAAATAAACACAGATTAGTCTTCATGTGGACACTGCATTATAAAGAAGAACTTTCCATGTTTTTTAATGATGTGAAGTCAACTTTCAAGGCTGTTAGAAATTCATTCTTCAATGAGCGATTCATTTACTTATCTTGGTGTTTATTTTTCATTCAATAGGAAAGTTATCGGCATGGAATTGATTGTTATACGATAATTCATAGAAACATAGGAAAACAAGAACAGGAGTAGGCCATTCAGTCATCAATCCTTTTCCACCAGCATATTAGTTCTTGGCAGATTATTTTTATCCCAATGCTCTGCTCTTTCACCATTACAACAACAACAAGATTACATTTGTATAGTGCCTTTCACGTTGGGAGGATGTCCCAAGGTGCTGGACAGTGTACAGCATTTCAGACTTGAGGTCTGGGGTCGGGGGGGAGAAGGGAGGGGAGGGGAAGCGGGGTGGCCGATGGCATGGTCGAAGAGGAGGGCCTTGAGGCGGGACTTGAAGGAGGCTAAAGAGGGGGCGAGGCGGAGTGACTGGGGGATGGAATTCCAGAGGTTGGGGGCAGAGTGGCTGAAGGCTCTCCTGCCAATGGTGGGGCGGGTGGGTCGGGGGACGTGGAGCAGGCCAGAGCCGGCTGAGCGGAGGGAGTGGGCGGGTTGGTAGGGGGTTAGGAGGTCGCAGAGGTAGGGTGAGGCGAGGCCATGGAGGGCTTTATAGGTGAGGACCAGGATCTTGAACTAAATTACCTCTTTATACATCCACTATACAAGTATCTTGTCACTCTTTCTAAATATCCCTATTGATTCCCTCTTTACAACTTTCTGGGCCACAGCATAATACTTCATCTCTTTTGAGTTTATGGTCCAGGCTCACACTTCAGATCAGATGATTGGCGCTGACGGGAGCCAATCAGGAGAGCCTCGATCTTGTTGACGTTCAACTGAAGAAAATTAGCTCTCATCCAGGATTTAATGTCCAACAGGCATTCAGTGGTCCTTGAGTCAAGGGTGGAGGCAGAGAGGTACAGTTGAGTGTCATCCGCATACATGTGGAAGTTGACCCCATGTCTGTGGATGATGTCACCAAGAGGGAGCATATAGATATTGAAGAGGAGGGGACCAAGGACAGAGTCCTGAGGAACTTTGCACGAGATGGTGCGGGGGCTAGAGGAGATGCTGTTTGTGGAGATGAAGTGGAGATGTTGTGAGAGGTACGATCTGAACTAGTCAAGGACAGAACTATGAAGGTTGAGGTGAGAGGAGAGGCAGTGGAGAAGGATAGAGTGGTCAACAGTATCGAAGGCAGCAGAGAGATTAAGAAGGACGAGGAGGCAGAGGGAGCCCTGGTCGCAATACAAATGAGAAGTGCATCTTTCCTGTGTCCTGGTCAACAATTCTCCTTATATGATATGGATCATTTATCTTATTGATGTTTGTGGGAGTTGTTGAATGTGGAATAGCTTTCATGTTTCTCTCCAAACCACTTGACAGTAATTACTGTAAGTACTTTGAGACCTTTTGAAATGATAGGACACTGTTAAAATGCAACTTCTTCCATCATTCAGGAACAGGTTGATGTAGAGTGAAATAGACCAAAACAGTTGCATTCAGATTAATTTTGCTGCATATCTAAACTACCAATATATATATTAATTCCTATTTTGCATCAATTAATTACATTTGTTATTTATGTCATGTATCCAGTCGAACATGTAAATTTTGTGTGTAACTGTAAAGTATTTCTTCTATTGGAATACATCTAGGAATTTTATTAATCCAAAATAGAAGGCCAGTTTCATAAATCAGCTTAAGGTTGTGAATTACTATTTGATAGGGAAGGGAGTGGATAGTGTGAAGTGGGATGGGTGGGGTAACAGGGAATGAGGACTAGTAACAACACACTAAGAGAGGACTAGCTCAATTTGTAAACTACATGTTCATTCAACTTGGCTCAATTGGTCATGCTCCAGATTGTGGGTTCAAACCCCACACCGGGGATTGAGCTCATTGTCTACTGGTAACACACAATAAAAATATAAGTTTATTTTCAACCAGGAGCATTCTTAATATCAGCCAGGCTTACCAGCAAAGCATTCAATAGAATCTCCAATGCCTTTTAAAATCACTTTCATGTTCTAAAAATAACATACTGCTTAAGTTAATTTCCATTATTGTACAATTATAAAATTCCTCCCTCCATTCATAATTTGTCACACTTTTGCTACACAAGTCAATTAATGATCTTAATTGACTTGCGTCTTAATTTAATAGTTCAGCATCACTGAAGGTGGGAAGCGAAATAATTTGCATGTGATTATTGATCCTTCACTGAAGATTTCTAGTCAATCTAAAGCTACTGCCAACAATTTAATAAAATACTGGGTTGTATATCAAAATAAGTTATATTCTAAGGAGGGTAAGGGGTGACCTGTTAGTGGTATTTAAAATGATGATTTTGATAGGGTAGACATAGGGGAGATGTTTCCACTTGTGGAGGAGACCAAAACCAGGGGCCATCAATATAAAATAGTCACAAATAGATCAAATAGGGAAGTTAGAAGAAAGTTCTTCACACCAAGAGTAATGGGAATTTGAAACATACTACCACAAGGTGTTATTGAGGCAAAGATGTATTTAAGAGAAGCTAGATAGGTACATGAGGGAGAAAGGAATAGAAGGTTATGCTTGAAGGCTTAGTTGAGGAAGGGCAGGAGGAGACTCATGTGGAGCATAAACACCGGCATAGACCAGTTGGGCTCAATGGGCTGTTTCTGTGCTGTATATTTTAATGTATTCTAATCTTTATAGATCGCTGAAGAGGCCACATTTTGAATATAGAATATGTTTTTTGCACTCTACCTTCAAAAGGACAATCATAGTTAATGATACCATAAAGGTAGCCGTGCTTTCAACTACTGTGCCCCTAGTTTCTGGAACTCCAACTCACTCTTTCTTTATCTACCTTTAAATCCCACTTGAAAATCTCCCTCTTTGATCACCTCTCTCATTTCACCTTTACTAGGTGTTCGGCTCCGCCAGTGTATAGCGCTCTGAGACATTTTCCTATGTTAAGGGTCCCTATAAAAGCAAGTTGTTTTTGTGAAGCATTGAAGAAGATTCAGAGAACAAAAGCAAATGACAATTTTGAGTTTCAAAGCAATGAGTCATGTTAAAGTTTAAAATCCACATCCAGAAAGTTGCATTAAATCTCAATTGAGTTGAAGGCCTTGGGCCTAGCTGGAAAAGGGCCATTACATCTCAATCTCACAGAAGAATCAGGACATTATGTCAAACAGTATCAGATCCCAGAGCCGAGATCCACCAACCAAATAGTCATTCCGAAGGGAGATTGCTGCCTTGTACTTATTAGGTGTAAGCCTGGCATCAATGTTGGTAGAAATTTCACTTCTGTGTCAGAAAGCTGTCGGACGAAACCTCAAAGTAACCTCAAAGAAAATGTCCTCCTTTGAGGACATGTATAATCGGACATTCCAGTGCAGTTTTGGAGGAGTTTTACATTGTTGGAGATGCTTTTAGATAAAATATAAAACCAAAGTCCAGTTCACCTGTTCCAATGGATGTTAAAGATCCAATTGCACATTTTTTTGAAAAGAGAAGGGAGTTTCTCCTGGTATATTGGTCAGCAATTCTCCAGATAAATTGATCATTGACTTCAAGCTTGTTTGCAGGACATTTCTAGGTATGATTAGGTACAATAAGTCACAGTGTTTGTCTATAAATATGCTAAACTACATCAAATACCTGTAAAGGGTTTCAACAGTACATCAAATGTCCACTAAGACCTTTCAGATCCCAACTGGTGTCTTGGCTCTGTGGCCAAGGGTACTGGTCAGGAGATTGTCCTCTACTCTAAGGTGACTTAGGCTGAAGCACATAATTCATTTGCTTCAATACAACCTTACCTAATCGATGTGTAAGATAGCAGGTTATTGTCAGAATCACCAATTTCCCTAGGGTGTTAATAGATGGTGCTCACAATACTATTAGGTCTCTTCATGGTTCACTGGTGGTTGTTTATTTCAATAGAAGGGGGCGGGGATACTTATTGCTTCATTGACAGGTGCAGATAATTCCTTAATGGGATTAGACAATCATGACATGAACACAGAGTATCTCAGTTCACACTGTGATGCCGTTATAATGAAATTTTAGGAAGAATCAATACAATGGACCACTGTATCCTGAGCAATCTGGAATAGAAACAATGTCTGTCACCTCTATTGCCTATAATTGCAGACGTGATTGTGCTGAACGTGAAATACTGCAATTCATGCCAGTTGTAAAATTGAGCTTGTGAAGTAGTTTCACTGAAAGAAAATGCAGTTTCAACTTTACTCAGCTATTCAATTTCTAACATAATGGGCCTTTCTTAGTAGAGTGGAATCATATATATATTACCATAAAATAAAATATCCAATTGTAAATAGCTTAAGCATAGCACATGTCATCTAAGGTGTCATTTTATGCTTGTAGCTGTTCTGGTTTGGTTTAAAAACATCACAATATTGAAGGAGCCAAAGAATTATTCAGTTCCATTTATTAATTGAAAAAAATCTTTCAATATCCACTTGTAGTGGGATTTTCCATTGTAAATCATATCAACAACAACAACTTGCATTTTTGTAATGCCCCTCACACAAGGTAGCATCCCAGAATGATTGATAGTGGTGGAGCACGATGCTGAGCCAGAGGGTGATCATAAGCACGGTCCAATAGGAAGGTGTTCAGACGTGAGCTGAAGATAGGGAAGGAAAGGACAAGGCAGAGGGGTTGAGGAACAGTGTTCCAGAGTTTCGTTAAATAAAATGAGTGGCATAACTTGTAAATGCATTAAGTACAACAACTTGCATTTATATAGCGCCCTACTTGATCTGTCCTTAAAAGTCTCTGAACCCGTGCGCAACTTAGGCGTCAGGGTCGCTGTGGGTGGAAGACCAGCTTAAAATACAGCTGTAATATACCCGAACAGAGGCTGTCGGCTCCAGTTATATGCTTCACTTTTCAAAAGGCTTTTGTTGAATTTTCACACATGAGAGTTATGGTTCCTTGAATTTCTAGAAAAGTAAAGTAACTTTATGTCGTGAGTTTTCTGGCTCTTGATTTTTACTCAGGACTCTAGCAATGTACTACATGCAAGAATGGGGATGGGGTGGGGAGACTCTCTCTACAGTCTCAGCACAATAGTTGAGTCGAAGGGAATCCAAAGTTAACACTGTGGTTTTACAGTTAATATTGGTATTTTAATATCCTACAATCAAAAATCAATGATATTAATTTGGTTTTCTCTAGATTTTTTAAGCAAGATGCTGAAGGAAATGAGGCAGAGCGTACAAAGGCTGCGATCAGTCTCTAATTACAAAGGGCATGTTAACTCTGACATAAATTAAGGAACAAATTAGCAATTTTTAACACAAGAGACATTGCAAATTTTTATTCCATTGTTGCTGAATTGTTTATATCACTTTAACCTGGCAGCTTAACGTCCAACAATGGATTGATCAATAAATAAACTTTCAAACTAGCAAGTATCACAGACTGAACACTTAATGAGGTCCTCACTTATATTTGACACATTGTACCACTGACTGATTGTTTTCCATCTGGCTAAATGACAGTAAAATATCTCAGAATTGTCTTCCTATAATGAAGGATTTTGCCTTGAGGTCTGGTCAGTTGATCAGCAAACCAAACAAGCTTATGAAAGTTCCATTGATGTCCCACTGCTACCCCCACCTCCCGTTATGGTTGAAAAATCTAAGAGCCATTCAATAAGTGCAGGAAATAATATCGATAAATTACAATTCAAACCCTTCTTCCCTCCTCTGTGGAATTACAGTTGAAGCCAGATGGATGCAATATCATTAATCAGTAGATATGCAGAACACCACATCATTCTGTTTAATTTATAGACTGACATCTCAAATTTATGTGCCATTACATGCAGCCATCTTGAGTTTTATTTTAAAATATATTATTGAAGCTCTTGGGACCGATGACACAAAGCATGATTAAAGGCATACACCAATCCACATTTTGATTAAATATAATTTCCAAAATAAAGCAATATGTATAATCCGTCTTCTCTGTGCTTTTCTGCATCTCCATGTGTTACCCAACTGCATTTTCTATGTTAAAAAAAGGAAACTAATTGCAGATATTCAGTAAGAATAATAAACCTGTACCAATAATTCCTAAAGTTTTAGTTACAATGAATCGGGCTATCAACATCAATCTCTGCATGTTCTATGAATAGTAAGGGCACCCCAAGCAGGTCCTTGTTTACTAACTGTCTTAAATTGATGCCCCTTGGTTACTGACTCACTCACCATTGGAAATAATTGATTCATACAACAATTGCAACTTGCATTTGTCTCGCACCCTTCATGCTTCTTGGAGCACTTTCCCATGGCAGAGTTTAATCCAAAGTCGGGAAGTCGGGTAGGAGACCATAAGCACATTCAAAGAGGAAGGTCTTCAGGTGTGATCTGAAGGTGAGCAAGGAGGGGGCAAGCCAGAGGGATTGAGAGTTCCAGAGTCTCGGGGCATAGTGGCTGAAAGAACAGCTGCAGATGATGGAGCGGAGGCATGGGGTGTAGAAGGCTGGAGCCAGCTAAGAGAAGGGGACGGGTAGTGGCGTAGAATGTAAGCAGGCCAGAGTGATTTGGAGATGCTACGCTATGAATTGATTTGTAAGTAAGTGTGAGGATCTTGAAGTCGATCTGTTCTGCAATAGGAACCAGTGGAGCCTGGCAAGGCACCCTATTGACTCTGTCAAAACCCCTCATAATTTCAAAGATCTCTATCAGATCACATATTCATAATTTCCTTACATATTAAGCATTAATGAACAAAATGTGCGTACATAAAAGGTTTTTACTACGTTAGGGACTGTTTGGGTATGAGCCTAGTCTAGCCAGTCTAAATGTATGAGCTTTCAGTTCATTACTCCCATTAGAACAATAGATCAGAAATAACACAATGCATAAAATGCAACAAGTGCTGATTAATGTTTAAAACTGAGAATTAAAGCACACAAAGGGAATGATTACAAATTTCAGAGTATACCAAGGGGAACAACATTACAATAGCCAAACCACAGTGTTATTAGTGTTTGAAGAGTGATCTATTTATGGTCACAAATGAAAAATAATCTACTTGTCACAGCCTGCAGTGAGTCACGCTTCAATACTACTCAGGTTTGCTGACACCACAAAAGCCTCTCATCTTCAGTCAATATAATTCCAGCACTGCTATTAACTTGAATTAGCATTGTTCTCATTTTATTGAATCTGAAGTACATATTATGAAACCGAAAAGTGGCAGTAAATGAGTATCGAGCTATAATTTAATCTGCATGTCACCTGAAGCCACTAAAGTAAAATACGCACCAATTTCTCTCTTCCAGTCATACCATTCGGTACAGTTCATATGGGTTTGCACTGAGAGCCAACAGTTTGAGCATTTGGGGATTGAAAATACAGCCCAGCAATCTGCCTTGGGCTATTAATGTCGTGCACAAAAGACAGATGCACAATTCCCTCACATTGGCCATTTGATGCAACTAACACTGGTATTCAGGTCAATGAATAAAAGTTACAAATTGTAGAAAGAGAGAAGGTAAGAGCAGCATTGTATTGCACAGTTTTAACTTGTTGGTAGTATCCTTCTGGTCTCTATCAGACATGGTTCGGAATGAATTTGCAAAGCAATTTTAAACACAAATAAAAATGTAGTTTTGAAACAAAATGCACTTGGTATAATTAGGTAAGTCAGACTGATTTTGTTTCCAGTGTTCTAATAAGTTTTTTTTTGATATTTTCGAACAGAGTTTTGCTGAGACAGGGAACTCGCAGGCATATGTTTCTGTTCCATCTTCCTCTCTAGGTTTTTTTCTGGATGTTTGTATCAATAAGAAATTACATTTAAGCAAATAGACTTCAATGTTGTAACTTTGCAAATGTGTAATACTCTTAATTTATTACTCCATCTTACTTGTATCACTATTGTACCTCCACAGGTGGCAGGCATATAACCTTTTAGAACATCGCTGCTAAATACTAACAATGCTCTTACCAGACTCATGTGGAGTCCTGTAGCTCAGTGGTTAGAGCACTCGCTTTGCAAGCGAGAGACCTGGGTTCAATTCCAAGCAGGGCGAAACCTTGGGCAAGTTTCCTTACTCCACACGCCTCATAATAATCCCTCCAAAACCAAAAACAATAATATATTGGTCATTCTCAATCCACAACTGTTTATGGGTCACTGCTGTGCACAATTGGCTGCCGCGTTTCGCCCACAAATATACAGTCAATTCACTTTACAGCATATTCTGTGAAGCGCATTGAGACGTCTAGAGGACGTGAAAAGCGCTATATCAAATGCAAGTTATTATTATTTATTATGTTTCAAAGGATAAAATCTATCAGACCGCTGCTGCATGTTTCACAAGGTTCAATGCACATAAATAGATTTCACATCCTAATCATTACATTCGAACAATACTGAGGATCTCAATACTGTATTTAAAACAGCTATTGGGGAAAAAAGTTGTTTTTACAGTAGTTCTTCAGTTTTTTCATAACATGGTAACATGATCAAATAAACCACAAATATAAAAACCATAGAGCTCCAATGTCTGCTTATAGCTGGTGAAAGAAACCAAAACATTAGAAACCAAAAGCACAATAATTCTTTATTTCTGTATAGCGCCTTATCATGTTGTCAAAGTGCTTCACATAATTTACTGTAAAGTGTAGTGACTGTAATTGTAGTTGAAGGAGGCAGCCAATTTGTGCACAGCAATGGCCCACAAACAGCCATGAAGTGAATGATCAATTTTGATAAGGACACTAAGAGAATTCCCTTCTCTTTTAAAATTAGCCATGGGATATTTAATTCTCACCAGAATTGTCAGATGAGACCTCAGTTTAATTTCTCATCCAAACCACAGCATCTCTGACAATGCAGCATATCCCCAGCACTGCATTGAAGTGTCAGCCCAGATTATGAGCTCCTGATGAAGTCCTGATAATACCACTTGATTTCGCAACCTTTTGACTCAGGGTCAAGAATGCTACCAACTGAGCCAGGCTGTCAGTCAACTCTGAAGATAAGTGAATAGGCCACTTTTAAGAGCACAGCAATAAAGGAACAAAGGAAAAGCAAACAGATTTGCATTTATGATGGTTTGGGGCAGTTGACTGATGGATTGCCAGTAAACCATTCTGGGAGATTTTAGTGGGTGCTTTATCTTATCTATCAATGTGTATCTAGAATCATGGATAACACAGCACAGAAGGAGACTATGCACCCCATCAAATCTGTCCTAGTGCTAGCAGCAACTCCACTGGAGCTAACTACTCCAATTCCAATCCCTGCTCTTTCTATGTACCCTTTTATATAGTTTATGTGTGCTCTCCAGTTTAAGCAATTTCCCCTGTTTTGCAGCAGCTGTCACTGCTGCCCTTGGTGATAGATGCTCTGTGGTTTCACTCCAGTTACAATGAAAACTGAAATAACAAAAGCACGGAATTGACAATTTACTGGAGGTGGGGGGTGGTGGTTTGCGATGAGAGGCAGGAGAGTAGAAATAATTAAAACAATCGGTTTTGCTTGTTATTCTGATTTGAAATTCCTGCGAACCCTTCATTAAAACATGGTCTCGTGTTGAATAACACAAAAGATAGCTGTTGTGGTATTTACACAATTTCTAAATTTACATTATGTTAACATTTTGCACAATAATTTGGAAGAACAGCACTGAACATTAACCCCTTGAGTTGCTTGAGCACTGAATAGACTTGTCATACATCTAATTATGGTATCGTGATTACCATAAACAGAATCCTATTGAGTCCTATTATGTGTTGGTTAGAGCACTCCCCTCGCAAGCAAGAGGACCTAGGTTTAATTCCCAGGCAGGGCGAAACATTAGGCAAGTTTCCTTACTCCACACGCCTCTGTTTACCTAGCAGTAATAAGTAGGAAGTTGGAAGTCGGTTGTTAGTCAATTGGCAGATCGCTTTTCTGGGGGTAATAATTCCTTCAAATTTTTTTAAAATAAATAGTAATTTTGTCGCTAACTCCAAACTATTTGTGGGACATTGCTGTGCACAATTGGCTGCCGCGTTTCATCCACAAAATAAACAGTCAATTCACTTTACAGTATATTCTGTGAACCACTTTGAAATGTCTCGAAGACATGATAAGGTGCTATATTAAATGCAAGGATTCTATATATTATTCTTATTATTATCATCTACTGTGGGCATTTCTCTGAGTTCTTCCAACTCAGCTTGCACATGCAGTAGAAGGAAGAATGCCACATGAGTTGAGGGACTGGAAATAGGCCACCCTTCTAAGTACCACCCCAACATTTACAATATTCCCAGCTTCTGTTTCACTCATGTGGCTATAGTGACATCTTCATGCCACTGTGTGTACCATATAATGACATCATCCATTTCATGCACATGTGCTCCAAGCTGGAACCCGAGAGAAACCAAAACATAAGATGAGATGTTAAACTAAGTTCCAGTCTGATTGCTAAGGTGGACATTAAAGATCCAATGACATTATTTGAAAAGAGAAGAGACTTTCTCCCCCTGTCCTGGGCAACAATCCTCCTGATAAAATTGATCATTCACTTTACGACATTGCTGCACACAAATTGGCTGCCATTTTTGTCTACAAGTAAACAGTCACTATATTTTACAGAAATTCCCTGTGAAATATGTTAAGACATTTTTACATTATAGCTACAATATCAAATGTAAAGATTCTATTATTTGTTATGATTATCAGATGACATTCTGGTTCTGATCTTCCTGTCAACCTCTGCTTTGTGTCCCCCACCCACTATCGGTGGCCGGGCCTTTAGCCTTTCTGCCCCCACTCTATCCCTCGCACATTGCCTCTTTCGAGGTCCGTTTGAAGACCTTCCTCTTTGACTGCACTATTGGTCATCTTCCCACCCCACCTACTTGACCCCCGCATCCAACCCCCAGCTCGGGTGCAAGCCCTTCACTGTCCAGCAGATTGGGATGTTCTCCTGATGTGAAATGTGCTGCATAAATGGAATTTGTTTGTGTGTTATTACCAGTAGTCACAATGTAGTCCTAATTTCCTTAGGTCTCCAGTGTGGAACATGCATCTACCCAAAGGATAATATTTATGCACCCTTTAGACAGTATCAAACCCGTTACGGAAAAGAAAACTCAACATGTTACCGAATGCAACAGACCCGGCCCTCGTGGCGATGGCGGGGAGGGGGTGATGTCTCTGCACACTCCACTTTGGTGAAGGGACCAAGGCTTTCCTGCTTCACGGTTCTGCCAATCCTTTGCAGTTACAAATGGGGTCTTGTAAACCCCTCCCTAACCCTCCCTCTTCGTGGGGAGCGTGGACAGGTTCACAACACACAGGTTGTCCACACGTTTTTTTTGGGACGCTCCCTTTAAGACAGTTGGGAATCATCCCTGTGTGCACAGCATCCATGTGTGCGCCCACGCACACCCTGATAAGGCACACTTGCTGACTTCGGACAGAGCCCCGATGTGCACCGTACGCGCACGTTTATCGAAAAATACATGTGGAAACCTCGCAAACGCAAACCCATATACATACACTGCATACCCAACCAGTTCCCACCCCGTCACCTCAGGATCCCTGCCGAGGTTCTGTTCACTTTTTCTACAGGGAGCAGTTGCACGGGCGGGCTAGTCCCGGCTCTGCCCAACCTTATTGTGGCATCCCTCTGTCACTGCTATCCCAGGTTTGCAGTGGTACGTATATCGCCAAACACCACTTCAACTTCTCCAGAGCCTAGGAGTATTGTTTGTCAGAGAAAAAGTGTCTTATTTAATGTACAACAGTATCACTGCCAGCAGTCAATCACCTTTCCTCTGGAGCCATGCCTCTGTGTCTTCTCAGCATCTATTACTTTATATCCATTAAGACAGATTTACTTCTAATTACACCCAAATAAACTATGATCGCTTCCACGCTTCCTCCCCTAAGTGTAAATGGTCAAGAACACCATGTGACCCGCTGATATCAGCAAGGAGACCTCTCTCGCATTGCTGTTAACGCAACATCCCAACTTCTTATTTTGATGAATTTTACATTGCAGCAATGTCACATATTAAACCTGCTAAACCAGGTACATCTAAGATATGCGAATTAGCCTCATATTCGGAGTCATTAAATAGACAGCCAACGACTGGCTTCCATATGAGAAGCATGACAAACATACATTTGCGTAATTGCCTGTTAATTACCTCAGTTTATCACAGCAGTGTCCACTGGCAAGTGCAGGATCACTTGCTTAGGTTCCCATAGTTACTGTCTCACTGTGACTTACTGATACCACCTGACAGCCTGTTGATGGTTTTCTTCACTTTTCTGAGTTTACAAAAATGATGCAAATTATACATGTAGATTTCTAAAGTCAAACAGAAGTGATAAGTGTGATAACCTGGATGGTCAGTGGCTCCTCATTCATATCTTTTTTGTTTCACTCCTGATTCATCAAGTAAAACACTAAAAATGTTCACAGGAAGGCATTCCGCAACTCCTCCATGTACCTGAAACTGTCAGTTCAAGACAACAAGACTAACTGCAGAGAGCAGCTCCGAGAGCACAGTAACAGCAGTGTGTCCAGTACCTGCACCCCACTCATTTGGGACATTGAACCAGCAGCTCAACATCCTTACACAAAGCCCGAATATTAAAGTTCACCCTCCACTGCAACAATAAACAGCTGTTTGCCTTCTTCTCATTCACAGCTGTACTATATAGATCCTCTGTTGAACTGACATAAAATCTGTAATTACTGCAAACGTGGCAGGGTACAAATGAAAAGGTGAGGGTTAGTGACTCCGAAGTACCAGACTCCTTCTTTTGCTCCACAACTTCAAACATCCTGCTCCTGAGCCTCTGCCACAGCTTTTTGAGTTAATCACCAGGAGGTGATCAAGAGAGTCTTCCCGGGTGACTTTGGCTAAGATTGCCTCATCTGTCCAGTGGGAATGACCTGACCTCCACTCAGTGAGTCTCAACAACACTGCTGAGAATGCCAACTCTGCAACACTGCCATAGAACTGATAGAGCAATGGACTTCAGCAACATATCCCTTTAGATGCTGCCAGACTCAAAATCAAGAACAAGGTGTTGTCCTGAGTCAGAAGGTTGGTTGTGAGTTCAAGCCTCAAGTCAATACTTTGAACTCACTGTCTAGGCTGACACACTGATGCAGTACTCAGAAAGCATTGCATTGTTGGAGGTGCCTTCCTTCGGATGAGATGTTAAACTGGGGTCCCATCTGCCTATTCAGGCAGA
This sequence comes from Callorhinchus milii, assembly GCF_018977255.1. Lineage (NCBI taxonomy): Eukaryota > Metazoa > Chordata > Chondrichthyes > Chimaeriformes > Callorhinchidae > Callorhinchus > Callorhinchus milii. The sequence goes on from NW_024704743.1 coordinate 43,388,297, forward strand.
TGTTAAAAGATCTTATTGCACTATTTGAAAAGAGAAGGAAGTTTCTGCTTGTGTCCTGGCCAACAAAAAATTGACCATTCACTTTATGGCCGTATCTGCGGCACCAAATAATTTAGCGCTAGTGAGAGAATTGGCAGATTCTTTGAGTGTTTGTTTAGTGGCATGCTGATACTCCGTTAATCAGCAGCCAATCCACATCAACGTCTTTCTCCAGTATATCTGAACATTGACTGTAACACTAAATTGATCCCAAGATTTCAAATACTTATGGATCCAGTGGAGTCCTGTAGTTCAATGGTTAGAGCACTCGCTTTGCAAGTCAGAGACCTGAGATCAATTTCAGGCAGCTCGAAACCTTGGGCAAGTTTCCTTACTCCACACGCCTAATAATAATCCCTCCAAAAACCCAAAACAATAATAAATTGGTCATTTTCAATGTACGACTGTTTGTGGGACATTGCTGTGCGCAATTGGCTGCCGCGTTCGCCCACAAATATACAGTCAATTCACTTTACAGTGTGTTCTGTGAAGCGCTTTGGGACGTCCTCCCGACGTGAAAAGCGCTATATCAAATGCAAGGATTATTATTATTATTACATATAATCCAAATAAATTTGTACATCTTTCCCGCAATGAAAGGACATCTTGGAGCAGACAGGAAAGTACAACAAGGCAAGTGAAATCCACAGGGGAACACCCTGTTGGCGAGATCTGATCTTTCGTCTCAACTTCTTCATTGTCATCATTCTCCTCATCAGTAACCTCTCAATTACAAAGATTCATCGTTCTGTTCTTGTTGAATGGTTTGGCTCTATTTGTGGTTATAAATTTGTTACCGTAAAACCTTGGTTTATTCTAGGCTCAGTTAAACCTTGAAATTGCCTGGCTTGCTGATATCTCTATGCTGTTAGTTAGATTGAATATGAAGATACAAGTCACAGAAGGCTTTCAAATGTCAGTGGAAAATATATGTCCTATTTTACTACAGATAACACTCTTTTGAAATCTAAGTACCCTTGGGATCCTATATTTCTTTATAAAAAGACGTTATCACATTTGATCACTGCCATAAACATGAGACACTATTTATCAAAGTGCCATAATGGAACTGTGAATGGATCTGATTTGCAAAGTCTAACAATTTTACATGTTCCAGACAACATTCTGATGCTCTCCTGCTGTATCAGAGGCCTTCCATTTTTTATCGTGGAAACTTCTCCCTGAAGGTGACAGTGTGGCACTGGAGAGTTACTAGTGAAAGGTCATGTTTGTTGTAACCTGCCACTTTCACTGACTAGACATTATGTTTTTTTGCTGACTGACGTACTTGTTCAAAGCTTCCTCACTCTCGCTTGGCAAGGAAGACAAGATATTCCCTCAGAGACTGTCCTTGCTATGACCGTTCAATACTTTACTTAAATGAAGATGAAATGTCAGCTGAATAAGGAAATGAAGCATGCTGAAATTTATAGCAAGTCAAGGAAAATAACAAGCAATGGCTGAAATGCTGTTACATGGATAAATGTCCACAACACTATGTGACTCAAAATATGCTTGACTGATAGAATGCTACTTTTCATTGACAGTGACAGATATCATTTTTAACGCTAGGATACTCTGAAAAGTTTCCACATTGTTGCTCCCAAAAACCTAATTTTCACCACATCTAAGCCAAATATGTATTTCTATTTCTCCACTCTTAGTGATTAATGCTTGCCCGGTGTAAATTATACTGATCATAATAGTAATAATCCTTGCATCTGATAGAGTGCCTTATCATGTCGCTGAGGTGATTTAAAGTGCTTCACAGGATTTACTGTAAAGTGATTTTACTGTATTTTCTGGCAGCTAATTTGTACACCATAGTGTCCCACAAACAGCCATTATTGTGCTTTATATCAAACATGATTTATATTCTGAGTTTTTATCCACTTATCATCTTTATAGTGGAAATCTTTGAGTGACCAGAACTTACAATTTCGATGCATCCATGCAAAGCTGTACCAAAACCTACCCCCTGCACCACTTCCCTCACCAGAAGGTGCAGCATACATAATGAGAAGAATTACTTGTAATGACATTGTGGTTGATTAAACTTTTAAAAAATATACGGCAAGTTGGATTCAGTTACAGCTGAATGATCTGAACTGACTCCAATAGTTTTCAGTTAGCTGGTCAGGCTCACATGGGGTGTTATAAATTAGCACTTTATTTACAAAGATATATAATAATCATTCAGCTGCAGATTGTTGTAATAAACACATTTCAAAATACGGTACAGAGCTGAAGGCTATATTTATTCTCTCAGTAATATAATAAATATATTTTGCTCAAGTAAAAGAAAATCTTTATTTACATATTTTATTACTTCTATCATCTCTTTGCTTCTTTATTTGGTTGACTTTGTTTTATTTCCAATTTTCTGCTCTTAACAATTTTTATTCTTTAGTTAAAAGAAATGATTTGTTCCTTGTACAGATCACCGATGAGGAGAAAGACATTTGTGTGATAATTATTGTTCATAATTTGCATTCCCAAATTGTAAATTACTGTGTTCTTTGCAACTTCCAATTTATGACTGAAATTTCAGGCAATCCAATCTACAATCTGTTCTGGTTTACAAGTGCAAATACCCAATGATAATTAACTTGTTTAATCTTTAAGATAATACATACTTTGTCCACATTTATAATCATAATTTCTTTGAAATGTTTTCACAAACTTGTTAACGAATGTTGTAAGTTCAAAATTAAAGTCCCAATTAGGGCATCAACCTCCTCCAGTTGAACGTCGACAAGAAGGAGGTCTTCCTGCTTGGGTCCCATCAGCGCCTCCTCACCTCAGGTGCTGACAGCATCACTATTCATGGATGCAATTGTCACCTCACCAAGCCAGTATGGATCATTTGTGTCCCCTGTTCGACCCTCAACTGTACTTTAAACCCTGCATCCATGCCATGTCTCATTCTACCTTCTCCCAACCATCACAGCATTGCCTGTACAGAGCATTAGTCAGACCCTATCTGCAGTACTGCGTTCAGTTTTGGGTACCACACCCCAGGAAAGATATATTAGCCCCGGAGGGGATGCAGCGCAGGTTCACCAGAATGTTACCAGACCTAAAAGGGTTAAATTACGAGAAAAGGCTGCGTAAACTTGGATTGTATTGCCTTGAGTTTCGAAGGTTGAGGGGTGATTTGATTGAGGTATTTAAGATTTAAGGGGTTTGATGGGATAGATACAGAGAAGCTATTACCTTTGATGGGGGAATCCAGAACAAGAGGACAGAGTCTTAAAATTAGAACCAGGCCATTTAAGAGTGAAATCAGGAAGCATTTTTTCACTCAAAGGGTGATAGAAATCTGGAATTCTCTCCCCTAAAAGCCCATAGATGCTGGATTCATCCACACCTTCAAGAGTGAGGTTGATAGATTTTTGGTAGATCAGAGTATTAAGGGATATGGGGAGAAAGCGAGAAATTAGAATTGAAAGGATTAGTTGAGGTACAGATCAGCCATAATCTAATTAAATGGCGGAACAGGCTCGAAGGGCTGAATGGCCTCCTCCTTTTCCTATGTTCCTATGCCCACCTCCACCACTGCCGCTACCCTTAGTCCTTCCCGGAGTTCTGTGACTCAGTGGTGAGAGCACTCGCTTTGCAAGCGAGAGACCTGGGTTTGATTCCCGGCAGGGTGAAACCTTGGGCAAGTTTTCTTACTCCACACGCCTGATAATAATCCCTCAAGAAAATAAAAAAATAATAAATTGGTCACTTCAAACCACGACTGTTTGTGGGACACTGCTGTGCGCATTTGGCTGCCGAATTTCGCCCACAAATTTACAGTCAATTCACTTTACAGTATATTCTGCGAAGTGCTTTGAGACGTCTAGAAGACGTGAAAAGCGCTATATCAAATGCAAGGGTTATTATTATTATTATTATTAGGCTCATTCATGCAGGCTTGACTACGCTAACGCCCTGCTCTCCGAACTTCCCAACTCTTTCCTTCACAAACTACATATTACTCAGAACTCTGCAGCTCATGTCCTTTCCCACACCAAGTTCCGTGACCCTATCACCCACATTCTTGTCCTGCTTCACTGTCTCCCCATCCCTCAGAGGATCGAATTGAAAAAAAAGTCATTTGTAGCAATCTCCAGCCCATATGTGCAGTTCATTGGAACTTCCATTAGATTTCCTTTTAAAAAAACATTTTATACTGAGTATTGAATACTCATGTTCCATGGTCTGGTTGAGACTAAATAAATTAGCTGTTGCATTTGCCAACAAATACAGTGACCACACTTGAAAACAATTCCCTGTGAATCACTTTGAAGGTTTTCAACATTCCAGGTACTCAATCGTATACAAGGATTATTTATTACTTATTTATTGCTAAATGCTTTGGGCTAGAGTACAATCTTTACATATATTTTTGCAATTTTCTTTATTTTTGTCTGGTATGTATTCAGCATATTCAAACAGAGTTTCCCTGACATTCCTTTGTGATGATAATAACATGTATCTGTAATATTTGAAGATTTTTTTTTTTTAAAAATCCCTTAGAAGGAATGGACATCGTAAAATCAGCAAACAAATTTTACAACTCTGGCAACAAAAGGCAATAGCATAGACGTTGCATGATACAGTATTTTGAAACTCTTATTTTCCAATTTCATGAAGTACCTTCTATCTGCTATATTTCTAGGCAATACAAAACCTGCGATGTGTCATATCAAAATGCTATAATTGCTTAGTGATTTCTTATGTTGGGTGATGGATATACGTTTAATTCAATGGGAATTCAAATAAACAGCAGGAGTTTAGAGTCGCCTTACAAATATGATAGAAGAAAATAACCTTCTGTTTTAAGATCAAGGTGAGAGAGTAAGTGCTTAGGGATCTCGGATTATTGACCAGTGCTGCTATGTGATCAATTGGTGTGAAGAGAATTCAAACTTGTGGAAGCCTCCCCACTCACCTGTTCACTGGACATTTTACATTACCTTGGTATTGTGCACATCAACCAGTGGTTGGGATTTTAAACCATATCTCTCTGACCACTCTTTTGGTCATCTTTCCCTTCCCCTCGGCTCCCACCTTTAGTTTGGTTGCCCATCCAGCATGGTAAATGTTCTCTGGAACATTCTTCCAACTGAAAGGTGTTATATAAACATAAATCATATTGTATTGTGTAGTTTGCGGCACAGTATGCAAATGCATTGTATCCAACAACAACAAATTGCATTTATATAGTGCCTTTCATGTCAGGAGTACTTCCTGAGGTGCTGGATCAGGTGAGCTTTTGGGTTAGAACTACTTTAAGGATCACAGTGAAGGTTAAGTATCTTATATTCATACTGCAATGCAATCATCTATTCTGTTGCTTTCAAGAGCGTTGTCTCATTAAGTATCCCTCTTTCCACAAAAAGAAATAATGACAGCAGGCAACTGAGTTGCTATAAAAAGGAATGACACCTGTGTAAGTTATAATGCTTTGCAGGGAATGTGTACAGTTCACTAGGTATGTATAATAATTCCATACAAAATTAATGTGTCATTCAATTGCGAATAAAGTCGGAGGAGGGAAACTCACTCGCTTGGATAACAACAGCGGCAAATAAAGGGAGTTCTAAAGGCTTATTCTGCTCTGTGCTCAATGTTTATTTCATTGATGTGGGCAAAACTCTAATATGTTCAATTTGGTAAATTTAGCGGTTTGGAGCTCTTTCAGATGTCCTCCCTTGTGAAAGGCATTACATAAATGCAAATTGTATTGTATTTATAATCAATGTTAAATTAATTGATTAATGTAATTCATTATTTTTTTAATTAGTCTCTAATTTTAAATGTTTAACAATGTGTTATTTCTAATTCTTCTGCCGGTTCCTCCTTTCTCCTCTCCTGTGGACACCAAATAGGGAAGTGTCCACTGACACCAGCATCACTCCAGACCCTTGGCTAAATGGTCTCTATTAAAGGGTCAGGCTAGGGACAAGTGTGATATTACCATCGTAGGGGCGGGTGCATATCATAATTGATACTGTTCCCTCTAGACTGCCACAAAAACATATATGCTTTCCAGAAAGATAATAAAAAGGAGTAGCAACCAAGCTATTTTCTCTTTCCTTTGTGGTGTAAGAGTATGAAGGCCATTTGCAGTGTTCCAATTGATTCAACTGTTGTCTGTGGAAATCAGCTAATTCATCACCAATTGGGGAGCAAATCTGCATCTTTCTGTTCTTAGGGTTTAATGGTACAGGGCATGAGGGTTATCCACAAGGCAATTGGAGGAACGTTTGGAGCCTACTCTTAAGGCACTGGAGAATCAAGGGTTTTCACTCGCCTGGGGGCTGGATACAAGAAGTGTGGGGGCCAACGGTGGTGTGGTCAAAGAGGGGTGCGGTCTTGAGATGATGGACCTTGAAGGAGGCTGGAGAAGGGACAAGGTGAAGGGATTCAGGGATGGAGTTCCAGAGGATGGGGACATAAAGGCTAAAGGCACGACCACTGATATTGGGACAGGCATCCTGGGGGATGTGAAGCAGGCCATTGCCTACAAAGCAGAGGGAAAGGGTGGGTTGGTAAGGTTTTAGAAGGTCAGAAAGAAAGGTGGGGCAATGGAGGGCTTTAAAAGTGAGGACAAGAAACTTAAACTCAATCCTTTGGAGGATGGGAGCCAGTGTATTCAGACAAGGATGAGGATGATAGGCTCACAAACCCTGGCATGGTAGAGGATGCAGCAGCAGAATTTTGAATAGTCTGCAGCTTGTGGAAGGAAATAATGAGAAGACCAACGAGCATAATCCAGCCTGAAGTTGTTAAACCATTGATAAGGGTCTCAGCTGCCCTAGGGGAGAGGCAATGGCAGAGGTGGGAAATGTTGCAAAAGTGGAGAAAAGCTAAACAGGTCAAGGCATGGATATGTGGTTTAAAGAACAATTGAGAGTTGAATAAAACACCAAGTTTCCGTGCTGATTTAGTAAGGTGCAGTGTGCCAATAATAATACTGGGATCATCCTCATTGCTCTCCTCTGCACTGCAGTTATGGCTTGGGCAATACTTCATACTGGAATCACAAGAAATATATCCATTACTCCAGATGTGACCTGAGCATGACTTCTGGAAATCTGAATTCAATAGATTTAGCAAAATAGCTCAGCATCCTGTTTTCCTTGTTTACTGCTGCCTAAAACTGTTTAAACACAATGAGCGATGAATCAACTAATACCCCTGGGTCTTTTTCACTTTCCCTCCCTTGGCAAATTCTGTCCTTTCCATGCAGTACATGTGGCTCCTATTTTTATTTCTTACATGCACGACTGAATTTATACCTGATATCAGCAGAGTAGCTCCCTCCTGGAAGGAACTAAAATGATGGGTTTATCTGACCTCAATGCTAAGATTAGCCAAAGTTTTACAAGGTGGAACAGTTCTAAACTATTGTTTTAAATTCACAACAGGGCAAAAGTATTTTACATTCTATGAAAGTATAGGATTGATCCAGGATCGATTTCAAGAATCTCACATTCATCTTCAAATGCCTTCAAGCCCTGAGGAGATTTGAAGATGGGTGTGAGGATCTTGAAATTAATCCTCAATCGATTCTGTAATTTCATATTAATTTCTCTGACCTGCTTAATCCCCACTCCACTGGCCAATGCCGCCACTCAACTGGCTCCGGCCTCCTGCCAGTGTCTTGTGTCCTCCATTCCACCATTAGTGCCCGTACTTTCAGCCATTACACACTGAAACTCAGGAACATTCTTCCAATATCCCTCCACCTTGCGCCCTCCTTCCCCATCTTTAGGTCATGCCTGAAGACCTTTCTCTTCAACTGTGCCTACGGCCACCCCTCCCCCTCCCACATCCTCTCTCCACTGCTCGGCGTCATGCTCGCCACTGTCAAGCACTCTGGGACGCTACCCTGCATGAGGGGTGCTATGTAAATGCAAAAAAANGAGACATAAAATACTGCAGATGCTGGAATCTGAAACAAAAACAGAGAGAGCTGGGAAAACTCAACAGGTCAGGCAGCATCTACGGAGAAAGGAAAGTAAGTCAACGTTTCAGGTCCACGGCCCTTCGTCAGAACTAGGGTATGTTGGGAGGGAGAGGCTTTTAAGGACAAGTTGAGAGGGGGGGGGCAGGACAAGGATGATAAAGAAGACAAAAAAGCCAATGTAGAGAATTGTGGAGTCCTGTAGCTCAGTGGTTAGAGCACTCGCTTTGCAAGTGAGAGACCTGAGTTCAATTCCAGGCAGGGCGAAACCTTGGGCAAGTTTCCTTACTCCACACGCCTAATAATAATCCCTCAAAAAAAAAAAAACAATAATTAAATTGGTCATTTTCAATCTACGACTGTTTGTGGGACATTGCTGTGCGCAATTGGCTGCCGCGTTCGCCCACAAATATACAGTCAATTCACTTTACAGTGTGTTCTGTGAAGCGCTTTGGGATGTCCTCCCGACGTGAAAAGCGCTATATCAAATGCAAGGATTATTATTATTATTATTATTATAATGTGTTAGTTGATGGGTTAAAGAGGTAATAATGGCGTAAACACAAGGGGGGTTGTACAACAAAAGGGGTGGGTGTGGGGTGGGTGTTGAAACAAAACTGGGGAGAAGAGATGTTAATAGTGCAGAACAGACAACCCACCAGAGAGAGGCGAAGAGTGTCTGTCTGATAACCCAAACAACCCAGACACTCTTTGGCTCTCTCTGCTTGTTTTTGTTGTTATACCTTTCCTTCTTCTTTGATATTGGTCAATACATGTTGAGGAATTTGGTAAACTGTAACACACTACCTGTAAGTCTGTAAATTGGGTTACTAATCCTAAATATCAAAGTGTACAATTTTTACAGTGTTTGCTTTCTTTCACATCTTCATGGTGCTATTCATTCTATCTTTCATATTGATTTAGTAATTTTTTAATTAAATATTTGCAATAATAGACTACTTAAAACATAGAATTACATAGAATAATGCATCACAGAAACAAAATATTCCTCACGTGTCCATTTCAGCATTTGTACTCCACATAAGGCTCCAATTGGCTTTTCCAATTTATCTTCTCATTCTAAAGTGGAGAGCGGAACATATGATTATGAAAGGATTTGATAAGGTAGATGTTGATAGACTGTTTCCACTAGCTGGTGAGTCCAAATAAGGTGGCATAAAGATAAAATATAACATTCACAAATCACAAACCCGATTGTAGACCTCAGTGGAAGCATCAATTCCTCTTTCTACCCAAGATGAGCTCTGATAGAAACAATGACTCCAGAAAGAACCATTTTATTGTAAATAAACTATTTTATTTTAAGAACGGTCATACATCTGGTATAATAGAAATGCACATGGTAAATGTGGTGGAATACTCATTTTATTTAATGCTTCTGGAAAATCTTCCTAAATCCGTTAATTTCACCACTGAGGATGGGATAGAATGACTTCACTTCTGGAATAAACTGAGGATTTCACTCTTTCTAATTATGTACTCTGTGAAATTCAAATAGCAGAAAATTAGGCAATTAAATCTGACTGATTAAATGTTCTGAAATGTTAAGTCTGAGTGTCTTATTTTTCTTAGTTATACACAGAGGACTTCCAATTACAAAGAATATACTCTCTCCACAATAGAATTTCTGCTTCCTTGGTACAAGTCAAGCTTGCCATCTTCTTTTGTGTATTTTGTAGGAATTACAAGAATAACATACAAGAATTACAAGAATAGCTTACACAAATCTTTTCCAGTGCTTTATCTCAATGTGACCTACACACATACTGCTATGTGCAGTGTTTTCAAAATACTTTTCTTCCCAAGTGGAATGCTTTAAATTTATTTTTGGTGTGGTATCACAAAAGAAATAAAAGGCAATTTATGTGCACAGTCACATTTGTCAATATCGCAGTCACATTTGTCAATATAGCTCTGACACTTACAAAGGGAAGAAGTGGAAGATGTGTCCTTAACCTGATGGGCACTTTTATTGCACCAAAAGGAAGACAGGGTTAACTTTTCTAACCCTGTCAGGAGCACATGTTTTAACCATAATCTTGATCAACAGATAGCTATAGAGACCGGGAACTGCAGAAGGATCTCACTGATTTCAATGGCTCTTAAGGTGGTGCTTCTGGTAGTCACTGGAAGTGTATCACATGCATTGGAGGTTCATGGTTTGATCAGGAAGGAACTGTTGAGGCTTCCGTTATCATAAGGAATGGGAATTGGATATAGGTACTTAAAAATAAAAACAATTACAGGGCTATGGAGTAAGAGTGGGGGAATGGGACTAGTTGGATAGCTCTTTCAAAGAACGGGCACAGGCGCAATGGGCCGAATAGCCTCCTTCTATGCTGTAAGATTCGATGATTCTATGAATGTGTGAGACAGGTTGTGGATTTGTATGAGATCACAGAATGTCATGAGGCTAAGGAGAAAGGCACCCACTGATGTATTACAAGATTGCATACAGAGGCAGCCTGTTTCTGAAGACACCACATATGATGATTCTCTGTGTGCTAAAATTAGGAAAACTCTTTTATGGAATTGGATCTCCCTTTGACTCCACACACAAGGATTCAACTCTGTAATGAAAAGGTTAACACCAGAGAAATCAAACCCAAGTATGTTCAACACATGTGAATGAATGACACCATCATTCTAGTAGTTGGATGATATTCGTTATGTGTTCACAAAACTGCTAGAAATGTATTTTCGCAACATCTGCTACTCAAGTAAATCTTGAAGAACTAGGGGGAAAAGCCACACATTGAAGTGCATCACCTGAGCTCTGTGAGCATTATTTGGGTAGCAGAGATCTCAAAATCAATGTTACTGATTCTGAACATGCACATGGCATCACACTACCTATGCAATGAAGTCAGATGTTTGAGCATGCATTACTGACAGTGCATTCCAGAAATAATAATAGTAATAATGTTGAAGCAATACAGAAGTGGCAGAGGCTTGACATGTCTCCAGTTTGGCTCTAATTTCAAACCTCTTGCAGTGGCAGACTGGCTCCCGGAAACGGCATGGCATTGTCAAATAAAATGTGGGTGTAGTTTTGTGGGGGTATCGATTCATGGGGGGCACCAACAGTGTAAAACATCCGTGCATTTATAAATGAACTTAGAAAACTTCTAAACTAGGCTCCATGGGATGATAAGTATTGGTAGGAATTCACAATAACAACATTTTACATTTGTATAGAGCCTTTCACATCGTGTGGATGTCCCAAGGATTGAATATCCCAAGACATTCACAGGGGCACTTAGAAATGTTCCAATTTCCCATATACCGAGTCTGCCCCTGCCCTCTAGAACCCCAATATATAGGCAGTTTAATCTGAGGATCTGGAGTTCTCGAGAACCAGAAACAAGGCTTTTTCTGTTGAGGTAAATGTTACTATTTTGGAGTCCATCAGATAACATCCCTGCCATAAGTCAGTCTTCCAGATCTAAATCTTTTCGTCAAGTCATGCAGCAGCTACGTTCATGCAAAGATCTAGATAACACATCTGAAGGAAGGCTCTTCTCTTCCGCACTGGGAGTAATTGATTGTTTGCATGCAGCCCTCTGTGCACCTAAATTGGATGAAGCTGTTTTTCTTAGAGAGATACTATTTAATTCATAGATGTTTTATAATCCTGTGAACCATAGGACTAACAGCCTCTGATTCTCAGTTTACTTGAGCCATCTTCCAATGACACTTGTTTTATTTCTCTAATATATTTACTCTATATTACAGAAAGGGAATCATTCTAGTCTTGATAGCAGATAAGTCCAAGATTGGATAACGTCTTAAATTCTTAAATACAGCCTTAAATTTGAAGCTGGTTTTCTGTAAGTTCTTTTCAGACCTACAGAAAACCAACTTCAGAGTTAAGATTGACGGCAACAATTTGCCAGATTGTGGGTGTTTCAAAATGCTTCAATCTTGATAGCAAATAGCCTCATTGCCGATCTCCCCAACTCCACCATCAGCATGATCCAGCTGATCCAAAGCTGACTGACTTATGGCAGGGATTCTGCCGCCTGCATACTCTCATGCACTAAACTCCATACCCCCATTACACCAGTTCTAATATCCTTCCTAAAGTGTGGTGCCCAGAATGGGATACAATACTCTCGCTGAGGCCTAACCAGCAATTTCTAAAGGTTCAATATTTTGAGACGTCTCAACAATGTGATAAGGCGCTGCATCAAATGCAAAGATTATTATTATTATTAACATAACTTCCTTGCCCTTATACTCTATGCCTCTATTTATAAAACCAAGAATCCCATCTGCTTTTTTAACTGCTTTGTCAACTTTTCCTGCCACCTGCAAAGATTTGTGCATGTGAACCCCAGGTCTCTCTGCTTCTGCACCCCAGCTTTGCAAGTGAGAGACCTGAGTTCAATTCCAGGCAGGGCGAAACCTTGGGCAAGTTTCCTTACTCCACACGCCTAATAATAATCCCTCCAAAAAACCAAAAACAATAATTAAATTGGTCATTTTCAATCTACGACTGTTTGTGGGACATTGCTGTGCGCAATTGGCTGCCGCGTTCGCCCACAAATATACAGTCAATTCACTTTACAGTGTGTTCTGTGAAGCGCTTTGGGACGTCCTCCTGACGTGAAAAGCGCTATATCAAATGCAAGGATTATTATTATTATTATTATTATTATTTAAAATTGTACCATTTATTGTATATTGCCTTTCCTCATTCCTCCTTCCAAATTGCATTACTTCACACTTCTCTGCATTAAATTCCATCTGCCATGTGTCTGCCTATTTGACCAGTCTGTTTATGTCCTCCTACAGTTTGCTACCATCCTCCTCACTGTTTACTACATTTCCAAGTTTTGTGTCATCTGCAAATTTTAAAAGTTGTTCCCTATATCCAAGTCCAAGTCATTTATGTATATCAAAAGAGAAGTGGCTTTAATACTGACCGCTAAGGAACACTACTATATACTTCCTTCCGGTCTGAAAAACGACCGTTCAACACTACCCTCTGCTTTCTGTCTACCAGCCAATTTTGGATCCATGCTGCTACTGTCCCCTTCATCTCATGGGCTTCAATTTTGCTAACTAGTCTATTATGTGACATTTTTTATAAAACACCTTTTGAAAGTCCATATACACAATATCAGCTGCACTGCCTTCAACTCTCTCTAATATTTCATTGAAAAACTCAATCAAGTTAATTAGACACGATTTGCCTTTAACAAATCCACATTGGCTGTCTTTTATTAACACATTTTTCCAAGTGAAAATTAATTTTGTCCCAGGTAATGGTCTCTAGAAGTTTCCCTACCACTGATGTTAGGCTGACTGTCCTGTAGTTAACAGGTTTATCCCTCTCCCCTTTTTTGAACACCACTCCCATATCCAAAGAGGATTGAAAGATTGTGGCCAGAGCTTCCGTTATTTCCACCCTAACTTCCCTCACTATCCAGACTGGGTGACTTTTCTCCATTGAGCACTTTTCAGTACCTCCTCTATCTATTTTTATCCTATCCAATTTCAGTACCCCTCCTCCTTTACTGTGATATTGGCAGCTCATTCAGTACCTCGGCCATGCCCCCTGCCTCCGGAATAAGCTTTCTATTTTAGTCCATAATCGGCCCCACCTTTCCTTTGATCATCCTTTTACTCTTAATATGTTTATAAAAATCCTTAGTGTTCCATTTATGTTATCCGCTAATCTTTTATCATACGCTCTCTTTGATTCTCTTATTCCATTTTTCAGTTTTCCTCTGCGCTTTCTGTATTTTATTTGATTCTCTACTGTGTCATTTATCATAAGCCTCCTTTTTCTGTTGCATTTTAATTGCAATTTCTTTATCCATCCTGGTAGTCTGTACCCAGACTATCTCCTCCTTGGGTCCAGATTCATAATATAAGTGAAACATGTGAAAAACAATGTTCATTACACAAAACAATTGTGATCAATAGGACCATTTAGATCTCTGGAAATGTAAAAATGTGATCTTTCATAAAAGATTTGAATTGAGTCACACAGAAACAGAGGCATTAAGAAACTGTGGCACTATAATCGACAATTATTGACTGATTTCAGGTCTTAACAGTCCTCCAGCTGAAACACAGTGCAGTTTTCTGTTCACTTAAACACAGAGGATGCTGCATTTAAGTATCTACCAATAGTTTATTGGCTAACATCAACTAATATTAGTAATAATACCCTGGATGAGGGCAAATTTCCTACAGTTGAATGTGAACAAGACTGAGGCCCTCCTGATTGGCTCGCGCCAGCGCCTCAGCACCTCAGGCTGTGGCAACATCAACCTCCATGGTTGCACTTCAACTCACCAAACCAGTCAGGAACCGAGGTGTCTTGTTCGACCCTCAACTGTCTTTTCTCCCCCACATTCAAGCCATGACCTGCTCTGCCTCCCTCACCTCCATAACATCGCCTGACTCCGCCACTACTTCACCCCTCAGGCCACTGAAACTCTTGTTCACCCTTCATCACCTCCAGGCTCAACTATGCAAACGTCCTGCTTGCGGCTTTCCCAACTCCTCCCTCCACAGGCTGCAGATAATCCAGAACTCTGCAGCCCGTGTCCTCTCCCGCATCAAACTCCGTGACCGCATCTCCCCCACTCTCGCCCGACTCCATTGGCTCCCTATCCTTCAGAGGATCCAGTTCAAAATCCTGGTCCTCACCTACAAAGCACTCCATGGCATCACCCCACCCTACCTCTGTGACCTCCTAACCCCCTACCAACCCACTCGATTCCTCCGCTCAGCCGGCTCTGGCCTGCTCCACGTCCCCCGACCCACCCGCCCCACCATTGGTGGGAGAGCCTTCAGCCACTCTGCCCCCAACCTCTGGAATTCCATCCCCCAATCACTCTGCCTCACCCCCTCCTTAGTTTCCTTCAAGTCCCACCTCAAGACCCTCCTCTTTGACCATGGGATGTCCTCCCGAAGTGAAAGGCGCTATACAAATGTAATCTTGATGTTGGTGTTGTAATAATATTTTTGTATTTTGTATATCGTTTTGATATCACATTGGAAGGAATCTCAAAGTACTTCACGGACTTTACTGTGAAGTGCGGTGACTGTTTATTGGTAGGCGAACGTGGTAGCCCAATTGTGCACAGCAATGTCTCACAAACAGCCATGGAGTCCACTTGAACAGGCAGAAAGGACATCTCATCCAAAAGACACCTCCAACATGCAAAACATCCCAGCCCTGTACTGGAGTGTCAGTTTAGACTATTTAAGTTCAAGTCCTGAAACTGGACTTGAAATCAAGCCACTTGACTGGTGAAAGTGCAATCCACTGAGTCAAGATGATGCATCCAATATTTTATATGTAGAATATATTGTATAAAGCAGCACTCAGCTTGCAAAAATATATATATTTTATCCTGCTTCCACTTGGCACCACTCCAAGATAGTGACTAAAGTTTGGATTGAGAAAATATTACAAATGTAATACTGTAAAAGTATTTTGTTACTTTGTAAAGTATTTTGTTATTTTGTAAAGCACATATTGTGCAAGTAAATTGTGAGAATCCTAACTTTGGGCAAATTAGAGGCAATGCTTTATGTTATCTATCTGTTACTTTCTGTAATATACACCTTCCATTCACCAAACTTTGTCCAGATGTCCATTGAAATCGGAGCAGAATTGAAAAGAAAAGCAGTGTTTTCTTTTGATACAGAAGGTTTCACAAACAGTGCAAAAGATGACAGCAATAGCCTGTGGACCTCATGGAGCTGTTGGCTTTGGGCAGATTAATTTTTGTTCTCACAAAGCCCCGAAGCTCCAGTTTTGCAGCAAAACATTTATGTTCTATCTAATCACTACCTTGGGGATTGCAGTCTTGGCCATATTGAGTTCCTCCCCCAGCTGCAAAGACTTGAGCATGGTTTCATTACATTACAGCTCTGCACCATGTTATTCTTGGAATTTTTTTCAAAGGACAGTAAAAGTTAAAAAAACATAAAAGGAATTTAATTTTGCTGTGTTTACCAATCAGACTGACTGTTTTTCATCAGTCGGGCGTAGATTCCTGTCAGCTATGGACGTGAAACAAAAGTGATGCTACATTGTCTGGAGATCAATCAAGTGAACACATATGGACTTGGCAGCATGGAGTGTAGCCATAAAGTCAAGAAACTCATAATACTGCACTTTACCCGTCTCGTGAAATGTCTGATTTATCAAACTACATATCAACCATTTAAAATATTACAAATTCATGGTCAAAAAGAACTGAAGAGGTTTAGACATGACGTAGGTACATTTGACATTAGAATCTGATTGTATTTAAGTGACTGTCAATTTCACTGCCCAAAGAATTGTCATTACACATATGTGACAATCAAAGTGTTGTTTTGTAGGAAATAACATTTGTCGGTCAGAAATGTAATTAAGGTTGTGTCATATGTCAGAGCCCTAAAATAATGAGAATATCTCACCACTGACTATTTAACCCAATTTGTTTTCTAAGTCTGTCAAAAGATTACTTGTCACTGCAATGTTAATGATGCATCGGATAGACGGCTGCAATTCACCATCATCAACAAGATATCCTTTATGCAACACATCCTGTCTGCATACCCTGGACAATAAAATTGGGATTCAACCAGACAATAAAGCTGAACACATGGACTGTTCAGTTTCAGACAGCTAGTTCAAATGACAAATTATTTTTGAAATGCATGAAATATTAATCAGCATAATGGAAAGGAAATTATATAAGATGTCATGGAATGATGTTCAATACATGCATTATTCACTTCTCTGGCATTTTAAGACTGCGGTTCCTCCCTCACTGGAGGAAATTTATTATGATCCATCTATCTAAGATACAATGAAGTCAGTTGCAACTTTCAATACAGGTCATCACCCTTTTGATACTCATGTATGATGATTTTTATGTCATAGAATTCCTCTCATGATTTATTTAAGTAGCTTTCATTTGAATACACCCAGTCGGTTTTGATTGTATTGTATTCGATTTAATTTTGTTTGGTCTGTGAAGACATTATTCCAGCTCAGAAGTACAATGATTATTTGTTGCAAATCATCAAATGCAATTTTTGTGTCAGGCTGTATTTGTGCCCTTCCCTGAACTATCCAAAGTCTGTCACCATTACTCAAGCTATGTTTTGAGTGTGGGTGACATTTTAGAGAAATGGCAGATCAGTCTAGAAACCACTTGTGCTTGAGTCAAGTTGTGTTACCATGTTTAGTGTAAGTAGCAAAATGATAACATAACATGTGCAGTTTCCCTCAATGGAAAATAAACGGCGAAAGATACTTACTGATTTGCAATATCTCACCAGGTACACAGTCACTCCACTTTACAGTATTTCTTGTAAAGTGCTTTGAGATGTCTTCTCGGCGTGAAAGGCACTGTATCTTGTAAGTATTATTATCATTATTACACTCTCAGCAACTTTGTAATGCGAAAATAATTCAAAGTTACACTTAGATTTACAGAAGGGTTGAATTACGATTGGTTTGCAAAAAAAAAGTGGATCATTAAAACGTCTCTCCCATTGTGCATGTAGCATGGCATTTTTATAACAACATTTTCTTTTTCTTTTCAATTAGTCTCTCGGTTACAGTGCTCATTGTAATGTTACACTTTCTCGAAAAGTCACTGCAACCATCTTTTGGAAGGTTGAATTACAGTCTGTGACTATTGTGCAATTTTCTTGTGCATTCCAGGTACATTTACAGGTGCAAGCAAGTAAAACATCACAGAGGGTCCCTCAGTTCATGTTTAATTTCACATATCTGTTGGTGAAGTTAACATTTTAATGTAACTTTGAGAGGCTGCAGGGATTGTAAGGAGAGATTACAATAAATTGCAGGAGACTGTATAATTCTTCAAGCACCAGTTAATGGCTTCTTGCTTCCCATTTACTCTAAAAGTGAATACATTGAGGAATTCATGGCTCGCTGCATTATTGCCATAGTTCAAAATTATGAATTTTCCTATTAATACAGATGTTTTGGCTAAGCTTAATAAAAGTAAATTCTTTTGCCTTGGGACCTTTTACTCCAAAGTATCCCTGATGCACACTACTGTGGCTGAAGTAAATGGAGGTAAATTGATTTTGATAGGATACTTTATCCCTAGTTTATTCATGGTATTTGTAGTAGACACGTGTTGTATGGAGTTACACTTTATTCACAGCCTTTTAATGTTGAATCAAGCCAGTATTGTGGCAAATTAAAGTAAATCTCTGGGGCAGGAGTACAGCTGGCTGGCTCAAATGGCTGACCCCAATATAAGATGCCGTGTGAGAGTGTGAGATCGCTTATAACATGGGTCTCCTGTGTCCTGAGATTACCAGAAGGACAGTTAATTTCCAGTTTCTGACATAGGCTGGCCAGTCTGTTGCATGTCATGAACAAGTGCAGGAAGCCAGCTAGTCTTTGGCAGAAGCTGGAAGTAATGTCAGCAGCAACCCGATGACCTGGACGTGAAAGGTAAATTGCAAGATATTTTAAAAATTTCAATATTCTTCAAATTCATGTTACTTTTCCAAAGAGATTTAAATTTCAAAAAAGCACGTGACTCAGATAAAGAAGTTTTGCAACTGAAAATGGAGGATAAGCAATCAATTAAAACTAAATATGTATGAAACATGCAGTTAATTTTGCTTTGTGACTCCTCCTTCCATCAACATAACTACTGTACTAGTCTGTATCCACTGTACTACTACTAACCAGTGTACTCTAGCAACACTGGAGTATTGTGGACCAACCTGGCCCAGGAACAGGACAACTGAGACCACCACAGAGGATTGCTCAATCTGGACATTCCATTGCCAAGCATGTCACCTTGCCAGTCTACAGCCAGCTCAGCTCCAAGAAGACACTGCTCCCGCACCACCTCCACCCCAAGGAAAAAAGTCTAGAAGTATATATCATGCTAAATGTATATACTCTCCTGGCTATGTATACCCTGCTGTACATTTATTTGTGTATTCTCTGCTGAAGGTGGACACCTGTTAGCGGTGTAGCTCTTGCTTGACATGAATTGTTCCCCCCTACCTCTGCGACCTCCTAAGCTCCTACCATCCTGCCTGCTCCCTCCACTCAGTGGGCTCCGGCCTGCTTCAAGGCCGCCACCTCGCTGGCCCCACCATTGGAGGGTAGGACTTCAGCCACTCTGTCCCCACCCTCTGGAACTCCATCCCGCAATCCTTCTGCCTCGCCCCCTCCCTCACCTCCTTCAAGACCCATCTCAAGACCCTCCTCTTCGACCGTGCTTTCAATCTCCCTGCTTCCCTCCCTGCCCTCCACCCTCCCCCACCCCGACCCCCAGCTCAGGTCCGAAGCACTGACTGTCCAGCACCTTGGGGCATCCTCCTAACGTGAAAGGCGCTATACAAATGTAATTTTGTTGTTGTTGTTGTATCCCTATAGATGGTGTATGTCCTGTTAGATGTGTATTCTCTGCCTAAAGTGAATATAAAATCACAATCCCAAATCCCATAGGCCATTTTGAGGACAGTTTTCCAATATTCTGTCAGACCTTAACTGTCAGATGTTTACTTCAGGACAGAATAAAACACATTTACTGACATGAGGAAACACAGGGTTTGACATTCAGATCAGTACTGATTGAGATCTCCCATTACTTTAATACTGTGTTACTACCCTGCTTGGAGAGGAGGTAAGCAGGGTCTCTGGAACTGAACTGACCACAAGCTGATGTACTTGGCAATGGAATTTTGAAATTAAATCTAACTTCTGTGGTGGTCTCGGTGGTCTCGGTTCCTGAACCAGACAGGTCCACAGTATTGCAGAGCACTGAGTGACAGACCAGCCAGCCTGGCTTATCTGCAGGATTTGGAGGGGCAGACCAGTCACTGGCGGCAGGGATTCTTCACTCTGTTCCTGCAAGCCAAAGCCCTGATGGTAAGTAACCTTATGACCTGGTCCAACAGAAAAGTGCAGAAATGTTTGCCAAAAATTGTGGGGAGATTTGTCAATTTCATGGAAAATTTAATGGGAATGTTTGTCAAATTTTGCAGAAAATTGCGTGGCGCTGATTGGTGCTATTGAGGTACATTTTACTGCCAACCTACATTTTTTCACTTAAGTTATACAAGCTAAACATAAGGAAACAACACATATTAGATTGTTGCAAAAAATAATGACTTCTTTAACATAAACTGGGTGGCCCTTTATTTTGGTGCAGTGGGGAGGCACCAATGAGGCTACAGGAGCTCACCACATCCTGCCTCTCAGGGCTGGCACCCCACACAAACCCAGAGAGAGAGACACATTCTCAGAGAGAGAGAGAGACGCACACAGACACTGAGAGAGACACACATTCTCAGCGAGACACACACGTGGATGCTCATAGACACAGAGATATACATACACAGACAGACAGGGGAGAGACACACATACACACAGAGACACTCAGAAACACACATGCATATAGGAGACACACGCAGACACACTCACAAACATACATACAGAGGAGAGAGACACACAGCCACGCACAGAGACACTCACAAACAGACACACATACAGAGAGAGACACGCTCACACAGACATAGCATAACATGTAGGAGCAGGAGTAGGCCATTCGGCCCTTCGAGCCTGCCCCGCCATTCAATCATGGCTGATCTTCTAATCTAACTCCAGCTAATAACCTGACCCTTCCTTATCCCCATATCCCTTAATCCCTTTTGCAATAAGAAATCTATCTCAGTCTTGAGTCTCAGTCTCAGACACTCACATATACATAGAGACATGCACATACACACACACGTAGAGACACACATATGCACTCACAAACACACAGAGAGACACACTCACAATCACACAAATACACAGACAATCAGACACAATGGGCCGAATGGCCTCCTTCTGTGCTACATTATTCTATGTATAATTTTGAACCTATCCTCTGGAGCCAGTGAAACTGGGCGAAGTTGGGGGTGATAGGGTCATGGAGCCTGGTGCGCGAGAGGGCACGAACTGCAGAGTTCTGGATGATCTGCAGCTTGTGGAGGGAAGAGTTGGGAAGGCTGACAAGGAAGGGTTCTTGATGGCTGTCTCATGAGGAGGTTCCCCTCTTCCCCCCCAACTATGGCCAGCTCCTTTACCACATTTACTTGTTGTGAAGAATAACTGAGCGTCCTTGATCTTTTGTTTAGTGTGCCATTCTTCAATTTGATTTGACAATTGTATTAACATGCAATTACTTCCAGAGGTCAAGAGTCTAACCTTGCAGTGATTATATCACAATCATTAAGGTTTAGTGTCCCTTTCCTTGGCCATTAATGATTCAGAGTCTCATCATCACCAGCATCTGGCAATAACAAGCTCTCCCAGCAAGAGAAATATGTTCAACTTTGGAATAAAGCAACCTGAATTGTACTCCACAGTACACATTAGAAAAAGTAATGGCTAAATAGAAATAATTATGCTGTTGTAATCCAATCTCAGGGTTCAGATGATAGTTATGCACAGCTCAAGCACTGCTCTGTGGTTTATGAGATCATTTAAACCCTTCAACACAATTACAGCCATGTAATCGCTCCCATTAACTCTGAAACTTCACATAACTCTACAATGGATAAACTTCTCAGCAGGAGCATTCGTCACAAGATATCTTAGAAAAATAGCTATGAAATCTATTCCCCGTTGATACTAATTGATGAAAAAGGCATATTTCCTAAAATGAGAAAAAATCTATTTGGCTGAGTTTAATTTGTAGCAGCTTGTACAGTGGTTCCTTATCTTTTTGATCTGGTACACTTAATACTTAATACATAGGCTGTACAAATGGCAAAACACATTTCATACGTATGCTTTCCATTCATGTCAAACCGTATTTATTAAAGAATGAAATAGTATTGTAGCCAAAATACTAAAAATGGGAATGAAATAATTCTAATAGTTAACATAAAAACATTATTTTGATATATCTTCATGAAAATGTTTTGAACCCGATCATTAAACACAATAGCCTGAATGCAACACGTTACTAAGGGATGCATAATACAATACAATGCAATTTACATTTATTTAGCACCGTTCATGTCATGAGGATGTTTATATATATATATATATATAGACAGGAGAGAGTTTTATTCACTGCAGACCAGTAAATCTACCAACTTCAGTGGTGTGAATGTGGAATGGGCTAATTTTCATTGTAAACTTGCTAAGGTTGGTAAAATTACCAATGAACATTTACATTTATTGGCTGTAACAGGCTTGAAGATGACTGAAGAGAAGGAAGTCTAAAGGTGACTGTTTTTGAAGCTGTTTAGTTCAGGAAGCTTTGATAGAAAGCAATAACAAATAACAAAACCGTCCAACATAATTTTATCCAACAATTGGTAAAGCCAAACTCTTCCTAAGTTTTTATCCAGCATCTCACCTCCAAGTTCCCCTCCAATCCAATGCTCTTTAACAGCCCTGGGTTGGGCTGGTTAAATGGATAGCTGCCTTTCTTTGTTATTTAATTGGAGCCTTCTAAGGTCTTTTTTTATGTGTGTCTATTGGAATATGCCTCTGTTACTAGTTACACTGAGTTGAAGATCCATGAGTTCCTTATTCCCTGTGGTATCCAGCCCGAGTGATCTTTGTTTATCTGTGAGCCTTAGAAGTGAATGTCGGCAAGCCACTTGACTGCAGAGTGTCATCGCCAAGCTTCACCTCTCCTCGTTCGGCTGCCACAAACATGTACTTACTGGTAGTGGGTCCTGGAGAGGGACCAGGACCAATAAACCCAGCTGATTTTAACCTCCCTTGCCTTAGGAATGCTGAGTCCAATTTAGCTTCTAATGCAGCCTTGGCTATGACCAGAAAACCCATTGGTTTTCAAAAAAACAATAATAATATAAATAATAATATCTCCATTTCTGTAAGCTTCAGTTCAATCCACGATCTGTGCCATCCAAGGCCCTTCTTAATGGGGAATTGGTTAACAAACCCTAACAACAACAACAATAATAACAACAACAACAAATTGCATTTATATAACACCTTTCACGTCAGGAGAAGTTCCCAAGGTGTTGGACAATTGAAGGTGTGCATCTAATCAGGGGGTTGGATACAAGATGGGTGGGGGCCAATGGGATTGGGGTCAAAGGAGGTAAAGGTGCAGGTGGGAAGATGACCAAAGGTGTGATCAAAGAGCAAGGTCTTGAAAAGTACCTTGAAGGAGGCTAGGGAAGGGGCAAGGCAAAGCAATTCAGGATGGCGTTCCAGAAAGTTGGGGCAAAAAGACTAAAAGCCCGATCACCGATGGTGGGATGAGCTGGGTCAGAGACTCGAAGCAGGCCAGTGCCTGCCGAGTGAAGGCAAAAGGAAAGCTGAGCCTAGTGCGAGAGAGGTCACGAGCTGCAGAATTTTGAATAGTCTGCAGCTTGTGGAGCCGGGAGTTCGGAAGACAAGCAGACTCATCCTGCTGCACCCTGGATATCATGTTACTATTTTATTAAAAGCTTATCGGAGAGATCTCTTTTACAGCTAAGATTGCATTGTGAATAACCACATTTGCATAGCTACAATAGTTTGTCCAACTAGGACCACCTTACCCATTAGGGTTTTGGCTTACAAGGTTAACATAAATTGAATGAGAACAATCCCTGCTCCCAGTGACTATTTGCCCCTTTAAACCCTGCTGATGAGCCCAGCTGGCTGGTCTGTCCTCAGCAGTGCCCTGGATTACTGCGAACCTGTCTAGCTCAGGAGACAGACTACTGAGACATCCACAGTGGATTGACTCGATTCTGATATTCTTTTGCCAAGCACATTACTTTTGGAGCCAGCTCAGCGCCAAGGAAACTCTACTTAGCACACTCAGAGGCTAATATTTATTTGTGCAGAAACATCATGTTTAGCGCTAGATGTATTCTGAAAAAAAATATTGATTTTAATAGGCTGCCATGATAAAACTGACAGCAGTTCTATCGTTTAACCAGGGGTTTTGCTGCACACTCTGAAGGGAAAAGATTTTCGTATGAGCAGACTTGCTAGGCAGTCATTTCTGCTTCCTACAGGACATTAAGCAAAATGATTAAATGAACTTGAGGGAAGCTTTTTACAATAGTAAATCAGCTCATCAATAGAGATCACCTACTGTAATCTTCATGATAAGGCTATAATAATGATAAAGTGCCCCACATTATATATTGAGCCTGTTTATTTCTGAAAGTGTAGATTTTGCCAGTGTTGTGTACTATAATAGCATCTGGAGGCTGAATTCAACACTAAAAATCAACATTGCTTCCCTTGCTTCATATTTCTAAAGAATGTTGTTTATTAACTGCTTTTTGGTAACTGTAACTGTGTTTGATGTTTATTTGATGTTAATATGTCTGGGGTTTCACGGGAAAAATAACACAAATAGGCCAGAATTGCCATATATGACATTGTAACCAAACATTAACAGCTTACACTTGTATAATTATTTTGCTGTTACTAAAACATTGTTTTTAAGGGTCTCAACAAATCACCAGATGTAAGGGAAGGGAACAGAGGGGATTAAGAGGAGTGGGGCATTGTGTGAAGTATAAACACTATAAACACAAATTGGGCTGAATGGTCTGTTTTTGTGCCGTACAATTTATGTAATTCTATGTGTAATATGGTTAACAAACATATCTCCAGTATTCTAGACATTTTGCACATTGTATGAGAGATAGCCATAGTGGATTAGTAAAATAGACCAATTAACTCAACTATTCGGTGATGGATGGCAGTACACTAAACTAACCAGTTATTGTTTGCAGTGAGTTATTTGTGGTGATTTTTAAAAATGTCTATTTAAAACACTATTTAAACACCTCTAAAAGAACAATGGTAAGGAACAAATTGTCTATGTTCAGGCTGAAATGTAAAGGGTCAATCTCTGAAGTTCCTTTCACAATAAGATGTGAACAGGAATAGTGTGATCACAGTATTTTGGCTGTAGTCAAAAACAATGTCAAGTGATGAGGGTCCAGTTTGATTCTCAACTGTCCTTCTTATTTGGATTTCTGTTGTACCAACTATTATATTTATAAATAAATACATATATTTTTTTTAAAAATGGTTTTCCCAGGAACCGCTCCTGCCCAAAGCACTCAGGGCACGTTCACTGGGTAGCTCACGAGTGCATCCCAAACTAGGGCTGAAATAAATGTGAGGGTAACCGTATAAACATACAGAAGGACGCTCGAGATATAAACAAAGAGCATGTCCTGAAAATGTATATACGGTAAACATGTGCGCGTACAGTGCACATCGGGGCGCATTCCGAAAGCGGAAAGTGCGCTTATCAGGGTGTATGTGAGCGTGCACATGGATGTAATGCACACAGGAGTGACAGTTTTAAAGGGAGTCTCCCAAAAAATGTGTACACAGCCTGTGTGCAGTGAAGGAATGTACCGTAAACAACGGAATGTTTTTGTATGGTGAGAAAGAGAAAAAAATGTAACAGAAAATGTTGTACGTTGTGTTTGTTTGGGATTTCTGTTGTAACAAATATTATATTTATAAATAAATATATATTTTCAACAAAAACAGTCCTTCTTATCTCACATTAGGTCCCTCACTAAGGTTACTTTCTTTCACGTTCACCACATTACCTGCCTCAGCCGCTACCTGACACCAAATGCCGCTGAAAACCTGAATCACACTTTTGTCATCTCTCGCCTTGACTTCTCAAATGCATCCTCATTGGCTCTCCAGTTCCACCATCCACAAGGTCCAAACACTACAAACTCCACTCCCCTGCACCAAACTCTGCACATTCATCATCCCAACCCTCAGCAGGCTTCACTGGCTACCTGCTTTAAACGGATCGACTTCAAGGTCTTCATCCTCACATAATAATAATAATACTTGCATTTGATATAGCGCTTTTCACGTCGGGAGGACGTCCCAAAGCACTTCACAGAACACACTGTAAAGTGAATTGACTGTATATTTGTCGGCAAACGCAGCAGCCAATTGCGCACAGCAATGTCCCACAAACAGTCGTAGATTGAAAATGACCAATTATTTTTATTATTGTTTTTGGTTTTGGAGGGATTATTATTAGGCGTGTGGAGTAAGGAAACTTGCCCAAGGTTTCGCCCTGCCCTCAGGTCTCTTCCCATCCGAGCACCTCCCTATCACCCTAATGTGATATCACCCTATAGCTTTGACTGCTCACTAACACAGGTCTGCTGTACGTCCCCCAACCCCTCTGCAGCACCATCGGTTGCCGAGTCTTCAGTTATTATGCCCCTAACCTCTGGAACTCCCCGTCTATCCCTCTGCCTTCCCCACTCTCTATTGATCTTTAAATTCTACTTAAAAACCTCCCCTCGATCGCACCAATGGTCACCTTGCCTCCCCCATCCAGTTTCCAAACCGCCACTGTGAAGAGCTCCAAGACATTGTCCTATGTGAAGGCATTATATAAATGCAAGTTTTTATTGTTGTCCACTACCCACCCTCTGACAAATTAAATTGGTTTTTAAAGTTCATAAGCTTGAGGTTCACAGAACAAAGGCCTCCTAAATTTGAATGGTTTGTTACCTACAAAGAACGAGTTAAGATTGACCATGTGAAAATTGTCTACTGCAAGTGCTTGATTGGTAAGGGAATGGAACAGCCCCACTTCATGCAGCAAGTTCCAGAGAGAGAGAGAGAAAGTGAAAACAAAAGCAACGTCGCTTAGAGTAAAAAGTCGATACTCTTGAATTTTATCAGTCTAAATCTACACGAAGAACAGAGGAGTCAAGGGGTACAAGAGGGGAGACATTAGGAGAGGTGATTAGGAGAGGTGGAGGTTAAATTGGAGTTTTTTTTGGTCAACTAGGCGTCTGATGCATGCTGAAACCCATCACCATGCTTTAGAGTATCCAAATCAAGCTGAGAATTCCATGCATATCAACTATACGTGGAAATTCCAGAGATGTTTATTGGGATGGAATGCCCAAGTGGTGAGTCTATTGAAATTTGCATCTCCTAAACATAAGATTGAGAAACAAAATCCCTGTTTGTGACTTCTCTGCTCTGGGCTTGTCAATTTTACTGGTGGGAAAACAGTGCATTCCAAACAGGTTCAAGAGGAGTCATCTGGTTGCTGATGAAAATCATAGCTCACTTTAAAAGAAAGCTGTCTATGGAAATCACTCAAGTAAAGCTGAAGCCAGACAAACTTGCAATACAAAGTTGTGACGCTCCACAAGTTTAAATCGAAATCTGTTAAGGCACCAAGCTGAAAATTAATTTCTTCTACCTTGATATTGAGTTCAGCAATGTCATATGAGTGGAATCTTTACTTTGGTCAATAGTACCTTACAGAAGTCAAGAGAGAACAGAGGGAGAAGTGATTATACTTTCCAGTGACCTCATACACCAAACACTAACAACAAGGCACTACAGGTAATGAGTAGCAGTGTCTGCGCTGTTCTTGCCCCAGTAGTGATGTGCTCACTAATCCTCTGTGCTGATAAGCAACTGCCTTAACCATGGCTATGAAGTTGACAGCAACCATTAATTTCTACAGCTCAGGCTCTCTCCAGGCACCAAGGTAATAATACTGGCATCTCCAGTACACTATATCTAACTGGATTTATGTGGTTACAGAGACATTACTGATAAGGACTTTTAGAATTAAGCAATTTTCTGAAAAGTTCGGAAACTCATAGCTACACAGCAAAGCTATTTACAGAGGGTTTGCATAGGATCCGGTTGTAATAAATAATAATAATACTTGAATTTGATATAGCACCTTATCACAACATCAAGATGACTCAAAGCGCTTCACAGAATATACTGTAAAGTGGATTGACTCTATTTGTGGGTGAAATGTGGCAGAAAATTTGCACACAGCAATGTCCCACAAACAAACATGGAGTGAGTGACCAA
The DNA here is from genome assembly GCF_018977255.1 of Callorhinchus milii. Taxonomy (NCBI): domain Eukaryota; kingdom Metazoa; phylum Chordata; class Chondrichthyes; order Chimaeriformes; family Callorhinchidae; genus Callorhinchus; species Callorhinchus milii. The sequence goes on from NW_024704743.1 coordinate 43,416,172, forward strand.
TTTATTTTATTTATGGGATTTATAGGCCAGGACAATGGAAGAAACTCCCTTCTCTTTTCGATTAGTGCAATGGAATTTTTAACATCCACCTGAACAGGCTGATGGAATTTGAGTTTAACGAAGGGCAGCACCTTTCCACCCAACACTGCATTGGAGTGTCAACTTAGACTGTGTGATTCCAAATCCAGATACGGGGCTTGAACCCACAACTTTCTGATTCAGAGGCAAGAATGGTACCACTGAGCCAGGATAAAACACAATAAATTGCATCCATGAAGATATGAAACTCTAATATAAAGCTTTATCTGACTGACCACAGAATCCTGAGGGAATATAATTCAGAGACCTAAAATGTGAATGTTTCAAACTATCCGAAACGTGCTGAATACTTGATTGGGAAAAAAGACCAATTTCTGTAGTCGAAGAACTAATAGACTTATCAAATTAGTCATTTTTGTCTAGAAAATGTATCACTCCTCATTTCTACCGGCCGTGCTTTCGATCACCTTGCTTCCCCCCCGCCCTCCACCCTCCCCAAGCCCAACCCCCAGCTTGAGTCCAAAACACTGACTGTCCAGGGCCTTGGGACGTCCTCCTGATGTGAAAGGCAATATACAAATGTAATTTTATTGTTGTTGTAACTTAAAGATACTCTTCAGCACAGGTTTGAAATAAGTACAGTAACCAAGATGATTTTAGACAAACTCTTCACTTTGTATGACCACAGGTGAGACTATCAGGAGGCTACTGTTTCTCCAGAGAGATAATACACATTCCATTATTACTATTATTAGTATTATTATTAATAACAACAATAATAATAATTCTTGTGTTTGATATTGCATCTTTCATGTTAGGACATCTCAAAAACACTTACAAGATATACTGTAAAATGTAATAACTGTATTTTGTAGGGAAATGCGACAGCCAGTTCATCAGAGAGCAGTGAGGTGATGGGTGGCACTGATGGATGTCTCTACTTGCAGGACATTAAGATGTTACACTATCTCATAACAAGGCAGAGTGGTTTCTGTTGTCATTTCAAAATGATGTGTTACTTGGATTTGTCATCACAACAGGCATGCCACTGACCAGCGAGCCCTGAAGTTGCGAAGGGAGTAGCAAACCAATTTGTCCTGTGGGTTGCAGAGCCTCCAAACAGTTTGTTGCTGTTTGACTCAGTGAGATACTCGGTTGAAACCTACCATTCTGAATATCTGATATTCCCATGTGTATCACAGCCTACACACCACCCTATGTGTAAGATAAATCAACATGTGAAGTGACCTAAGAGCACTCATATCCATTGCTCTAATCTGTGTCTTTTGACGGTCCTCTCATGGTTTCAGACAAGAATCAGATGCATTCCATCTTCTTTTTGCCAAAGAGAAAAACATAAATGCAATGAATCCCGTCATAACTGAAAGTCTAAATTCCTGAACCCCTGCCTGACCCCTCTCAAAACAATATCTTTTTAAAGAGGGAGCTCAAAACTGAACACAATATTCCAAGTTTTGCCTCACAAATGATCCTCACCAGGTTAGAGAAATGGGACCACTTTATGTAAACCGTGGCGAATAACAATTTGACTATGGGTAGTATTTACCCATCATCACAACTAGGTGTTAATTAACTTATCCAAACATTGCAAATTGATCCGAAGATTTCTAGTCTCTTCATTAATGAGGTGATAGATAAGGAATGCGACTGAAACCTGTTCTGGCAGCTTCTATCAGCTTTAATGGTGTAAAAATCAAATGCAAGGATTATTAAATATTTAAATTATTAATTTGTGTAACATGAATCCAGCCACAAACAACTTCAAAAGATGTGAACTTCTATCGCAATGATTGGCCTAATTATCTATTTCAATAACCCAGCAGGAGAGATCTAAATGTAATTGAGTATAAACTCAAGACAAAAGTTGTGTGAGAGGAGTTTTAACCACAACCCGTACAGGACTCTGCCTTGACCTTTAGATAATTCATTATGTTCACGTCCTACTCCTGTGATTGAGAAGACTTGCTACCCAGATCTCCTCTCACTGGGCCAATTTATTTCATAGAGCATATCATAGGCTAATCTCTTGGGAATTGTACAAGCTTCTTCAGTACAGTAGACAGCCCAGCTAAAGCACAATCATATGGAACAGATGGAGTAATTATTCACTCCTCAGTGTCAATATTTAGCTCGCAAGATTGAATTCAGACTTTGATTAATTCCTCAGGATACTGTCCAGATATCTTCTTAATCATATAAATTAATGTGATGTAAAACTTATTACTGCCAGATGTAATTATTCTCCATTCCTTAAAAAAATAGTGAAGGTGACTTTTCTCACGTCGCCATGAATGTTTATTTTTAAATTATGGAAATGAATGATTCAGTCCCACAATTTAATCCAATAATTTGTTCTTGGTTGAAACAATCATTAAAATAATGATGGATATATTAGATGAGCAAGGTAGCAACAAAGAAACCCTGTTCCTATACAATTGTCTGAGTCCAGTATTTCAGACTGTGTGTTATAAGGAAGAGCAAAACAAACAGGTGTCTTCTGGTTGTCTTGTCCTTTCTACCCCAAATTTGTGTTATGATCTGCTCTGCCTTCCCCCACCTCCGCAACATTGTGCGGCTCCTCCACTGTCTCACATCACAGGCCGCCAAATCCCTCGTACACGCATTCATAACATCCAGGCTCGACCATGCAAACTCTCTGCTTGACGTCTTCCCCAACTCCTCCCTCCATGGGCAAATCATCCAGAACTCTGCAGCCAGTGTCCTCTTCTGCACCCGGCTCTGTGACCCTATCACCCCTATCCTCGCTCGACTCCATAGCTTCCCATCACACAGAGGATACAGTTCTAGATCCTGGTTCTTACCTTCAATGCCCTCCATGGCCTTGCTCCCCCTTACTTCTGTGACCTCTAATCCCCTATCAACTTGCCCACTCCCTCCGCTCAGCGGGATCCGGCCTGCTTCACGCCCCCCATCTCACCTTCCCCACCATTGGCGGGCAGGCCTTCAGCCACTCTGCCCCCACCCTCTGGAATTCCATCCCGCAGTCCCTCCGCCTCGCTTCCTCCCTTATTTCCTTCAAGACCCATCCCAGACCCTTCTCTTTGCCTTTGGTCATCCTCCTTCCCCCCTTGCCCTCCTCCACGCCGAGAGGAGAGCAGACTGAGCATGGAAGATGTCACACTGCCCAGGAATTAAATATAGTGTCATTTATTTGGTCTCATGTCAGGAGGCATGTGGACATTTATTCAACAGTGCGACAAATTTTGGTTTGTAATGAAACATTTTGCATCTTGTTGAGGACTTCAGACGATAATTATGGTTCTAGCAACTGAGAGCTGAAATGTTTAGCAGTGGCGGAGCCATGACTAACCCCCACTGGCCTTATCTTTGTCACCAATGACAAAGCAAAGTCTCCCACTGTTGACTGAATCCTAATAACAGCACTAAGAGAAAAGTGCCTGCCTGTTGGTGACATGGATTTACCATTATAGATACTGCCTCCAGTAGCACCACCAGTGGGAAATACTGACCCATATATATTAGTGTTATAAAACTTTTAATATCTTCACATACATTTGGAGGACCTTATCCTTATCCTGTGCCTACTTGTTTGAACCAACACTAGGGAGCCTATGGGCAATCATTGCCTAATTTAGACCAGCAAGCTTACGATAAATTATGATGACGTAAATACTTCAAGGTTATTTCCACTGGTTGGCAACTTAGCAATGAGCGGGCAAACATTTAAACTCTTAAACTGATTGCAACAGGAATTAAAAGGGAGGTTAGAAAAATCTTGTTTTTGCAGAGAATGGTTGGAACGTGGAAATTTCTGCTGGTTAAAGGCAGAGTCCATCAATTATTTTAAAGGCAAATTATATAGGTGCTTGAAGCAGAGGACTATTACAAGGTATTGGGAAACAAGTAGGAAAGTGGAATGGTGTGGCTTAGTAATAATTTAATGGAATGGCTGAGATGTGTGTCAGCCTGGCTGAGTTGATAGCCTTCTGAGTCAGAAAACCCCGTTCAAGCCCCGTATCTGGACTCTAAACTCATATGGTCTGATCTGACACTACAGTGCACTGCTGGGGATGAGTTGTGTTGTTGGAGATGCTGTCCTTCGGATGGGATGTTAAATCGAGATCCCATCTGCCTATTCAGGTGAATGTTATTTGGAAAGAGAAGGGAATTTCTCTTAGCCAACAATCTCTCAAAATTAAAATAAAGATCAATCATTTCCTTGCTGTTTGTGAAACATTCCTGTGCACAAATTGGCTGCCACGTTCGCCCACAAAATACACCATCACTCCACTTTACAGTATATTCTGTGAAGAGGTTGAGACATCCAACTGACAGGAAAGGCTCTATATCAAATACAAGGAGCATTATTTAATACATTCTTGATTTATCATTCTAATCATTCGTTTCAAAGTTCTTTATTCTGTTGCCCTGAATGTTACCGTTCCTCGTGTCCCAATGATCGCTGAGATGTGAAGGGAAACAATTCAGTGGGCATAAGTGTCAGAGATGTTCACCAGACCATGTCGGAAGTATTATCTCTTGAGATCGAGTTAATGTATAACGTTGCAATGTGAATCCCTCATGCATGGGCCAGTGACTGGTCTTTTCAGATAAGAAATCTGTGGAGTTCTGTAGCTCAGTGGTTAGAGCACTCGCTTTGCAAGTGAGAGACCTGAGATCAATTTCAGGCAGGGCGAAACCTTGGGCAAGTTTCCTTACTCCACACCCTAATAATAATCCCTCTAAAACCAAAAACAATAATAAAATTGGTAATTTCAATCTACGACTGTTTGTGGGACATTGCTGTGCGCAATTGGCTGCCGCGTTCGCCCACAAATATACAGTCAATTCACTTTACAGTGTGTTCTGTGAAGCCCTTTGGGACGTCCTCCCGACATGAAAAGCGCTATATCAAATGCAAGCATTAAAAAATTTAATTAAATATTTCTCATCCAATTTTTCATGAGTCTGGAGATGGGACGGTGCTTTTCAGGACCACTGCTAATATTTGGAATGGATCCTATGGGAAATGACTGTTTGTGTCAGCTTTTCCACATTGCATGTCATTAAAGACATACATTGAATTCTTATTCACTATTTCTGAAGCACCTCACTGTTAGCTGCCCAAGGACTGAGTCTCTCTGTGTGATAGTATTTCTGCATCAGGTTTGGCTGCTCATGAACCTACGTATTTGACTTTGTAGTCATTTGCGTAGGTTCATGAGCAGCCAACCCACTGTCACTAAGGCACACAGTTCAAGGAAAGTAATATCTTTCTGTGACCAGCCCTACCCTTTGAGGAATCTAGCAAACTGGGCCTCTTTACACAGCTTTAATTGGTCATTATCAAGTCAGAGTTTGGACAATGACACGTTGAAATGTTCGAAGGGTAACACATAAAATGATCGCATTTCACCCTGACGCTCATGAACGTTGTCCTCCATTGACTAGAGATAAAACGATACTCAGAGGTCTTACCTCCTATGAAGATTGCTCCCTCACTCACCACGTTCAAGGTCTGTCTCAAGACTTGACTGCACTTTGGCTACACTTTGACTGATCTTTCAGTCACCTTTCTCTTTCCCAGCATCCTAAATTACCATCATGAGCTCGAGTGCCAAGAAATTATTAAGTGATTGGGACGTCCTTCTGACATGAAAGGTGCGAAATAAATGTAAATTTGTATAGTATCCTACCTGCTGGAATTGCCTCACACATAAATTTGCAGCACAGGAGGTGAGCGTTGTTATGAGCCTAGTTTTATTTGTGTTGTTACATAAGTAATTGTGACACTGATGCTGAGAAATCATTATAAAACCTAACAGTGCTTCACACCATTGAAGGAACTTGTATAAAGAAAGGCAAGTAATGAACTAAATTCCACTGGAAAATATATCAATTCTCATATCAATGTGAATACAAAGGCCAAATGTATGGCTACTTTAATTATCCTGTTTAAGTAACCTGTGCTCTACATCATAGCATAATGTAGCATAATTGTTGGACCAGGACACTGGGAGAAATTCCTTTTCTTTCTAGTAGTGCCATGGGATTTTTAAGATTCACCTGAACAGGCAGACAAGACCTTCATTTAAGGTCTGATCCAAAGAACAGCACTACAAACAATGCAGCACTCCCCTAGGTCTTCATTGTACTGGAGTGTCAGCCTTGACTCTGAGTTTGAAGTTTTAACGTGTGGCTTGAAGTCACAACCTTCTGACTCAGAGGCAACAACGCTCCCAAAGCAAAGCCTCTTATAAAGTCTCCCACTTGTTATGAGAGAATATGATTTTTTTGTGTCTGTGCTGTAACCAGAGAAACAAGTGCCATTTCAATTCGAGTAAAGGTCTCAGTTCTTATTTAATTGGTATCAATGTGAGCTGAATGAGAAAGTGGCTGATCTTAAGAACAGGGATTGACATGTTTCTTCTTCTATATCAGCCACTAATTCAGTTAATCAATGTCCACTTCACTAAGACACTCAAGGAGGAAAGTTGAGACTGATCTCTACTCTTTTAGGGCAGCCAATCTTTTACATCACTTGAGATAGAATCAGCACCTCCACTTGACCCAAAATGTCAGGCCTCCTCAGGAGTACCACACAGGGCTGGCAAACTGTTTTTATTAAAAAAGGTAGAGATTACATGCCAAAAGAAACAGAGCTACTATGCTTTGATACAACTTTCTCTCACTTTATAATTGATTATTAGAGATTAAAAGAATAGGTTCATATAATCATTCATATTCCTTTGGGAATAATAATAATTTTAATCCTTGCATTTGATATAGTACCTTTATCATCAAAACATCTCAAAGCACTTCACAGTTAGTTGCTGTAAAGTATAGTGTCTGTATATTTGTGGGCAAACTTGGCAGCCAATTTGTGCATAGCAATGTTCTACAAACAGCCATGATTAATCTATTGGGTGGTTTGTTGGCCAGGACACTGGGAGAAATTCCCTTCTCTTTTTGTATAATGCCATGGGTTCTTTATTATTCATTTGTGCTGACTGAACAGTCACATAGGGCCACAGTTTAATATCTCATCTTTCAAAGGACAGCACCTCCAACAATGCAGCAATCCCGTGGAATGTCAGCTTAGACTGTAAAGCACTCCAGGACACTACCCCATGTGAAGGGCGTTATATAAATGCAAGTTGGTGTTGTTGCTGTTGTGATCTCAGTGTCCCAAAGTGGGTCTTGAATCCACAATCAGCTGACACAGGGGTGAGAGTATTACCAAATGAGCCAGATTAATAATAATCATATGAGACAAAATTAACTTGCCAGTTTTTGGCAAATGCTGTTGACAAATTCTGTTTTTTTCATAGGAATTTAGCAAAATGCCTGGATTCCTACAAAGCCATTATCCTTCATCTGCTTAAATCTTCCTCACTTTGTTTTTAGCTACATCTGACCTGCACTATATCATGGAGCCAGTTGGCCTGAATAATTACACTTATTCTTCTGTGATGAATCAGAAAGCCCGTAAAACCCTAAAGTTTCATTGATCAACTTCATTTGTGTTGCAGTATTGCCTTGATTTACAAGAGTTCTTAAATTATCCGTAAATAATTTGTACATGGAAAATAGTGCCTTATCACATCGTTGAAATGTCTCAAAGTACTTCTGAGGATTTACCCTTAATATCTGGAGGATTGTTGGCCAGAATTCAGAGATAAACTTTCTTGTGTTTTCGAATAGAGTTAATGGATGTTTAACATCCACCTGAATGGGTAGAAGACTTTCCTCTTTGACTGTGCCTACGGTCACCTCCCTCTTGCTCGGCGTTGTGCTCCATCACTGTCAAGTGCTCTGGGAAGCTACTCTGCGTGAGGGGCACTGTATAAATTCAAGTTTTGATTATTCACTGGACCCCGGTTTAATGTCACATATGAAAGACAACACCTGACAATGCAGAAATACCCCTGTACTGCATTATAGTGTTAGCCTCGACTTCCAGTTTCATGGACATTTAATACCCTCTCTGAATATTTATGCAGGACTTGCATAAATGGAGTAGGTGAAGTTGAGTCCACATTGTGCTAGGTTTGGAAGGTTTGAAGAAGGATCAGCAACACATAAACAGGCCTGCAGTCAGCAAAACCTTCTTAAATTAAATGGTGGCAACAGGCCAAGCCACCCTCCCCCGCACATATTATCAGAGCAACAGGAATTGAAGTAAACTGAAAAGGCTAATCAGATTAGGCTCACTCTGAACAACTTTAGCTGCTAAAGGCATATAGAGACAGCCCCTGATAAAAATAACACTAAAAATTATTTTATTTGGTATAGTGGGTGCAGTGACTATTTATATATTTAGATTGTTCAATGTATTGCAATATGAAACTGGAATAGAGTACTATAATTTACTGACTGTTAAACATAAGTTCAAAATAGGCAGTGTTTCAAAAGGTTACTTTTATAAATGATCTTTCCAGCATTTTGCAATATTTAATTACCAATAATCTCCAAGTAATGGGAAGGTCCTTTTGTGTGGAAACTGAAATGTAGTTATTGATTTCTGATAAGGCACAGTCCCTGAAACACACTGGAGTGGATTTAGAATCTGATCATCTCCCACAAGGACAGAGAATACATTGCTGAACATTGACGAGGATTAGATTTGGCAGGAAGCCCAGAGCATTTCCAAAAATACCTCATATGTCTTACTCACCCTCGCAGCAAAGAACAAGTTGTGAAAAAATCTCAAGTTTATACATTGATGTAAAGAGATTTTTTATTATTATTTTTCTGAAGAATAGAAGCTATCTCTGCCATAAAAGAGAAACTTCTTTTAAAAATATTTACTTTGATCTACTGTGGGGCCAATAACAAGGACAAACAGGCAAATCTTAATAGCAAGTTGATTTTTGTTTAGAATGGCTCCTAACTAAAATATCTTTGCTTGAAATTAAGCATTGTTCATAGAATATTAGATATTTCCATGAATACCACACTTAGAAACAAGTAAGCAATCTGTGTCACTCCTATTGTTTATTGATATTTTTCCTAACGTTTCCTCAAAATTAATAGGATTTGTTGAATGTACTCTTGAAATTGCTTAGTTAATTAAAATCTTCACACATTGTGTAGGTCAATTATTTATTTCTTGACATATGTCACTATTTGATTAGTTTTCCACAATACTGTTGTCTAACACCGTAACCTGCAAGGGGAGCTATTGTTAATTTTTACTAAAACTAAGTAGTGCATTCTTCTATAAATACGATTGCATTAGCGCATAGAGGTGATGTTTGATGATGTTTCTTAATCCTCCAGTAACCATTTATGTAAAATAATTGACAAATATTTGCGAAACATGAAAACGGTTTCAAATGTTTGCAAGTAAACTAGAGAGAAGCAGGTGGATGATAGTTAAATACTTAAGATGCTATGCATTCATTTATGCTTGGACACATAACAGTAATATACATAAACTGTAATGTGGGTATAGTGGAAAGTTAAGTATAGGTGCTCTATTTTACAACACATCATTGCACCTTTAGGAAAGGAAAAATTATTGGTGGCTGGCAGGCATCACATTAGGAACGCATTATAGACGTGTATGCTATTGAGGATAGATTGCACATCAGCCGGTTCTCACCTTTTATAAATAGGCTATTAACATGTTCTAAAGATTTTTGCTATGTGTCTATGGGTCAGTGAGTGATTAATGAGACAGACTACAGGACAAGAGTGCAAGGTCACCTTAGTTCAGAGATTCATTGAAGCTTAGGAAAAAGGAAAAAAATGTTTTCATAAGAAAGACAACTTATATGATCAGGAGTGTAGTTTCACATAAATGGATAAAAATTGCTCCTGAGTCAGTGGGATCATCTCCAATCATACTTGTGATTATGTGCAATCATTGTATATAAAAAAGTACCAGACTGGAGCATTTGCCTACACTATCAGGTCAAATTCCATTGTGGAGCTTGAACCTACAGCATTCTAACATAGTGGTGAGAGGACTAGCAACTGAGACAACCTTTACGCTGCCATTGAATATGTTGCTTAACTTTGGGTGAGATGTTAAACCAAGGTCCCGTCTTCCTGCTCAGGAGGACATTAAACATCCCGTTGCACTATTGGAAATAGAAGGGAATTTCTCTCGGTGTCCTGGCCAACAGTCCCTAGATAAAATAATTGGTCATTCACTTCATGCTTATGTATGGGACATTATTGTGTGCAAATTGATGCACACCTACAAAATATACAATCTCTACAATTTACATTAAACCCTATGAAGCAGTTTGAGAAGCCCTTCCAAAGTAAATGGTGCTACATCAAATGCAAAAATTTTTTTTATTGTTATTACTGAATGCCCTGATTTACAGAATATAGATGCATTTGCTTATTCCCAGAACACTGAGAGAAAACCACAGGATGTGGAACACTTTTGTTGTAGATAATTCAAATGGAAGCTCTTGTAATGCACCTTTTTGTGAATTGAAGCAGTGATTACATTGCTATCCTACTTGATACACTTCATCACAGAAGACTTACTCCTCGACGTCACCAGTTATTATTCAGGAAGTGTCCACGTCAAACAAAGTGAGTACTAGTTACCTTGCTTCATATGAATCTATCTGCTGCACTCCAGAGCTCTGTATCTAAACCATCTAATCTCGATTTCTCTTAAGTATCTTTGAACCACAGAGGTAAACTAGTCCAGGAATATCATTGTGGACTAGCAGATCCACTCCCCTGGGCATGTTATTCTACCTCTTCTGTTCCATCTGACTCAGCATCAGAGACAAAGTCAAAACAAAGTTGAATAAGTATTCTCTCTATTCTAACAGTAAAAATCTCTTGACACGGAATTGAAAGGATCCAAAGCATCTGTATATGTTTTATTTGTGCATCTGTGGTTTGCAGAGAAATATAATATTGAATGTAACATGTAGAAGAGACATAGTGATTCATTTGTAATAAAATATCTCCAGATACCACCTGAACAAGCAGTGAGAACCTCTAGTTTAATTACTGTTGTACTTTCTCTTTATATATGCCTGACAATTGAATAGCTAAAGAATACATAAGAAACATATTGTTCCCAATGAACAGAGGTCCACTGTTTCTTTTTATATGTTATAGTTTCAGCCCTAAGTGGGTAGAGACACAAGTGCAATGAGAAATTCTAAAATACATTTTTAAAAATGAGCAATGATGACAGGTTTGAAATGTTATGATGAATATTATTTTAGCCAAAACAGAAAAAGACAGAATTGATCATAAGCTCTAATTGTCAGTGACATTTGAATTGATTTATTTCTGTTACAAGACTTGCTTCTGCCATTATTGAGCTTTCCTATTAAGGATTGGAGCAAACAATACTCCAGAATGCTGATGAAATTATTACTTTTAATGAAGAAATAAAATATTATCCTACAAAAGTCCTCATGAGATCCGATTATTGATGACTAGATATAATGAGGTGAGTAATATCCATGGTTTGTTTGCACCACCAAATCCCTATTGAATCTTTAGCAACTACTTTTGAGTGTTGAATTCCTCCTTTTAATATGTGTGTTACATATTCATTTGTACAATACAGAAAATTGGAATCAAAAAAGCCTAGTGACTCATTGTACATTGCCAAATAATTTAAGACTGTGCTATTCTCAGTGTCTCTGGGCAGCTCATACTTATTTTTTCCCCCAAATATGTCCTTATAGCACTGAAGCTGGCTCAGATCCCTGAATTATAGGTAAACTTAAATTAATATTTGCTTCTTTTGAAGAGGTTTTAGATTTTCTGTTCTTATTTCTCGTGTCTCAACAAGGTGATAAGGTGCTATATCAAATGTGAGGATTACTATTGTTATTAACCTGCATATTTGTACTATTTCAGTTCTACAAAGCAATACTGGTGTCGTAGTTTGTTTTACAGAACAAAACACATTAAAGGATAGTCCCCAGTGGTCGGTGTCCAGTGCACAAAAATTAGCATTAGCAACCTTATCTCATAAGAACATAAGCACATAAGAATTTGTGAGGCGAAAGAAGAACAAGGTCCATCCAGTTCACCTTCCACCATCCTGGCAGTCGCTTGACACGTCATGTCCAAAACTAAATATTTATCCCAAGATATTATTTTGTAACAGAAATCGATCGCTCCTCATAGCCCAGTCCCTTCATCCCCTCAATTATTTTGGTTGCAATTTACATTTATATCGTGCCATTCACGTTAGCAGGACAGCTCAAAGAAGTTGAAAGAAGGAATAGACTGATTTCTAAACCAGTTGCACTGTTGTCAAAAATTAGGCTTACTTCATAATTCAGTCCCAGCACCAATAGTGTTTAAATTCCATTTATGACAGAGTGTGAGATTCACTTGTAGCTCATCTACCTTTCAGCATTTCCTACCTTAAATATGACAATATTTGATTCCAGAAGTTGTATAAGATAAAATATCCCTGGCCTGGAAAGTTTAATGGTGCCTCGGTCAGCTCTGCTCAATGGCCCCTTCAAGTAGCTTTGGACCCAAACATTTGCGTAGAGTTCAGATAGACATTGACAATATTGATTGTGAGGTTGACAGGAGTGGAAATTCACCTCTCAAGTCCTTTTCTCAAAAATGTTCAATTTATCATTTCATAGTTTCCACATGTGTCAGACACCTGGCTGAACCCCCCAAAATCACTTCAGTATTCAGCTATTTAACCCTTGAAAAATGAATGCTGCTGAAGGATTTAAAACCCATGTAAAACATGGACAACAACAATAATACGTTGTATTTATATCACGCCTTTCATGTTGGAAGGACATCCCAAGGTGCTGAACACTGTTGTGAAGGTGGGAAAAAGCTGAATGGGTCAAGGCACTTGTGGATATGTGGTGTAAAGAACAATTTAGAATTGAACAACACACTGAGGTAGTGGGTTAGTAAAGTGCATCAGAATCATCAGCCCATGAATACGTCAATAACTGGCATTTGCCTTATATGGTTGGAAGATAAAACTGCAGCTGATTTAAAATATATATATATGTGTGTGAAGAATGTTAAAAGTAACCAAGTTTTCCATTATGCTGCTCCTGAAACCAAATTTGCCGATAGTAACCAGAACTGGCATTTACTGGCAATAGTACATATCTTTAATATTGCTGTTGAATTGAATTGAGTTATTGGACTGCTTATTTCCACCTGGAGATGCCAGCACAATTGTTACTTTTATATAACTCCCATCGTGAAAAGAGAACAGAATTTTTCCCGGCTACCACGTTTGCCTGCAAAAATATACAGTCGCAACAGTTTATGGTAAAATCCTGTGAAAATTATTGAGACATTTTCCCACTGTGAAAGGCACTCTATGAAATGCAAGACTTATTAATGTTGTTATAAACATCAGAAGCTATGAACAGAAAACTTTAGTTTTCTTTTGTATAAATTGAGGTGCTGAATGAATGATCCACTGTGTTGGGGTTTATATAATTATATTTGTTTAATGTAACAATCCCAAAATGTTTGAAATGAGCACAACGACCCGTTCTGAACTATACGTATGATTTGCTCATGATCCAGCCGAACTACAGAAAAGCTGAAAGACAAGCACCTGCACAACTCAGTGAACGTTGTCAACTTGTTATCGTGCTTTGAAGCACGTCAATTTGTTTGTACAGTAATTCAAAAATGTAATTCCTCCCTGAACAACATTTTTGTACAAGTCATCATCTCGGAATATTGATTTATACAGTAAAGAAACATGCATAGAAAAAGGTTGAAAGATGTTGGGGAGCTTGTTCTCCGCTTGTTGTGAAGTTACCGATCTTTGTGGTGCTTTCCCACTTAATGCCTAGTAGGTACCCACTCTGCCTTTATCTTGCTCAGAGTGAGAATGATGCACTGTCAGGGTCACACGTGAATTCTGGAGCTGGCCTTTTTCAGAATATTACAGTCAGCTCCACTTTGATTCTCATCTTTATCAATGGCCAGCTGATGTCATCGAAGCCGATGTTGCTTGCCTTGCCGAAGAATACAATGTTATATACACATTTGTTAGCTTTCAGTTTGTAACGCAGGCAGGAGCCAAATCAATTCAGACAGTAGGATGACAAGCGATCCATTTAGTACCGAGAAGTCCAAGTCAGTAACTGTCAAGAAGGATTGACTGTGATGTTGCTTATTCACTTCTACTCTACAGGGAGTTGAAAACATTCAGTCACATCCAAATTCTGGAAAACACAGTTGCAAACATGGCTGAAAAACTAGTGGAACCTCACTGATTACTGTTAATCAGGGTTCGACGAAACATATTTCCTCCCAATAATAATAATGGTAATAAATCATCCTTACATTTGGTATAGCATCTTTTATGTCGAGAAGAGTTCTTAAAGCACATCACAGGATTTACTGCGAGGTGTAGTGACTGTGTGTCTTATTGGTGAACGGTTATGGAGCCAATACGGAACCTTGGCATCCTGTTCGACCCTCACCGTCCTTCATTAACCCACATCTGTGCTATGACCCGCTCCACCTTTCCCCACCTACACAACATTGGTCTGCTTCGCCACTGACTTTCACCATAGGATGGCGAGACTCTCATACACACGTACATCACATCCAGGCTCGATTATGCAAACTCCAGCTTGTTGGCCTCCCCAACTCCTCCCTCCACAGGCTGCAGATCATCTAGAACTTTGCAGCCCATTTCCTCTCGTGAACCAGGCTCCATGATCCTATCACCCACATCCTTGCCCAACTCCAAGGCTTCCCATCAATTAGAAGATACAGTTGAAGATCCTGGTCCTCAACTTCAAAGCCTTCCACAGCCTTGCTCCTCTCTACCTCTGTGATCTATTAACCCCCTACCAACCTGTCCGCTTCCTCTGCTCAGTGGGCTAGGGCCTGCATCACGTTCCCCCGCCTTACCCACCCCACCATTGATGGGCAGGCCTTCAGCCTCTCTGCCCCCACCCTCTGGAACTCCATCCCACAGTCCCTCTGCCTCTCTCCCTCCCTTGCCTCATTCAACACCTGTCTCAAGATCCTCACCTTTGACTGTGCCTTTTGTCACCCTAATATCCCTACCCTCTTTGGCCTTCACCTTTCTGGTCCCAACCACCTGTCAGGTGTGGATCCCTGACTGTCCAGTGCCTTGGGATGTCCTCCTTACATGAAAGGCGCTATACAAATGTCTTTGTTATTGTTGCTGTTGTTGTTTTACAGGCTGCAGAACAAAACCCATCTCTTGTTGTTGGACCCAGCACAGCCCCAAACCATACATGCTGGTGAATTGGATCAGAATGACCAGACTCTATAAAGGAATCTACAGAACCAGAAAAAAGGGCATTATGGTGCCTGAGGACATCCTCCCTACGTGAAAGCTGTTGTATAATTGCAATTTGTTATTGTTGTTGTTATTGTCTGGAAATCCCAAATTAAAACTTGCCTCTTCGACCATGTCTATCACACTTCCCTCGCTTCCTTTCCCTTGCTCTATGTCTGACTCCTTCTTTGAACACCGCATCGAGAGTTTACCCTATGTAATGCAAGTTGTTGTTCGATTGCTCTTTTAAATATCTGTAACCTCACATCATCAGACCCCGCTGCTGCCCCACAACTTTGAGAATGTTGCCATTTGGGGTATACTTCCCCAAGTTGGGACGTTCTCCCGACGTGAAAGATGCTTTACAAATGTAATTTTGTTGTTGTTGTTGTTGTACTTCCAGTCTATGTTACCTTGCCAAAATGTACCACCAGATATTTACCTACCTTGAACATATTTGTGGGATGTACTTGCACATATTTGTGGGATGAACGTATGGGAGTACATCCACATTTATCTGTGGATGTACTCCCATACCTTCTGCCGTCTTCACAGCTTGAGTGCTCAGAGCTCTTGCCTCAATAAATTCTTAGAGGAACTAATTCCATTTACAAGAAAACCCTTGGCAAAAGGGATGATCAAAACTCCACCAAATTTTTTGCACTCTGCCCAAGCGCTGTCTAAGCGCTCTGAGATGTTGTCTGGCATGGAGGGCGCTATATAAATCCAAGTTGTTTTTTTTATACAATTTACTGGAGACTATGATCTCTTGACAAATTCTAACAATGATAATATGTTGTAGTAAAAATTAGTTTAACATGAACATTTTACAAATAGAACCATTTTATTATATGCTGGTCCACCTCCAGAGAACATAGGCTGGGGATCAATAATCAGCTTTGGCTTGTCTTAGTTTTAAACAACGATGGTGAAAAAGTTGAATGATGTGCTGCAATTATTCGTTCAAATTAATTACCAGGTGTCAGTCTCTTTGTAAGATTCGTGCAATGCAACCATGGGCATCAAGTCATAAAGCAATCTTTGGTTAGAGCCTTTTGTCTTGACAACATACATTATCTTTCTCAGTAGGTAACTCTTCAATAAATTTCAGCAAATATCACAGTGTTTGGTTACTTAATAGTGGTTTTAGATATGTTTGAATAGTTGTATTTTAATCAAAACAAAATCTAAGCATATATTTTTAAACTTATTACGTTTTCCATTCTAAGCAATTTATAAGCAATAAATGATCCTTCATGCTGGTAACTGATGCAGTCACTGCACTTTACAGTTTATCCTGTGAAACTCTTTATGAAGCATCCTCCCAACGTGAAAGGCGCTATGCCAAATGTGGCATTCCACTATATTTATTTCCTTGTGTCAGTTTTTGTGTGGCTCATCCACGTGATAACAGGACCGGGAGATGTAGTCACACATCATATCTGATGGTGTCCCTTTGTATGAATAAATAAAATGGTATAAGGTGGTTTTGATGGTGGTGATTAATTTTCATTGGATCGTTAGGATCTAACATGCACAGGTGGAGAAAAAGCATTGAGCTGCTCACAATAATAGGCCAGGGATAAAATGAATAAATCCAGCGTGAAACAAGCGGGCGTATAACAATGTATAGATACAGTGCATTTTGCTAAAAAAAAATTGGCTCCTTTGAAAATGCAGTTAAAGTGCTGATAGAGGTGTTGTTAAAAAGTCAAGGATGGCTTTTTGGCATTGGCAGCATGCCATGCATCCATCAAACTAGGCCAAGGTCTGCCAAGAGCTGACACATCATAGAGATCATCCATAAGCCTGGAGAAATGGGCAGACACATTATTTATGAGTGAAAAAAGTGCCAAGGTTAGTGTCATGATTTCTGTGCGCTATGGGATTATATTGTATGAATCCCATTATCCAGAATTTTGCATCCTGTGTGTAACTGAGAAAAACACATTAAATATTGGACAATGTAGAATGGGAACAGCTGCAACACGTTGCTGGTACAGTTCTTGTATTGTACTTATATATAATAATAATCCTTGCATATGCGGGCAAAACATAGCCACCAATTGCGAACAGCAGTGTCCCACAAACAGTTAACAACAGTAACAATTTACATTTATAAAGTGCCCTTCATGCGGGGCAGTGTCCCGGAGTGCTTGACAGTGGTGGAGTTTGACCCTGAGCCAGCCGGAGAGGGAGGGGGGAGGTAACCGTAAGCACGATCAAAAAGGAAGGTCTTTGGGTGGGATTTGAAAATGGGGAGAAAGGGGGCAAGGTGGAGGGATTGTGGGAGGCAGTTCTAGAGCTTCGGGGTGTAGTGGCTGAAGGCACGACTGCCGATGGTGGAGTGGAGGGGGTGAGGGACAAACAGGAGGCCGGGGCCAGACGAGAGGAGGCAGCAGGTGGTGGAGTGGGGTGAGCAAATCGGATAGGTAGGAAGGTGAGAGGGCATGAAGGGATTTGAAAACGAGTGGGAGGATCTTGAAGTCAAGCCATTCAGTAATTGGGAGCCAGTGCAGCCTGGCGACGACTGGTGTGATGGGGGTCCGGATTTTTGTGCGGGTTATTATCTGGGTGGCGGCATTGTGAATTAATTGAATTTTGTGTATGGTGGAACTGGGGAAACTGGCGAGCAGGGCAATTGAAAAGTCCAACTGGGAAGTGAGAACGAGGGCTTCAGCTGCTTTCGGTGTGAGGTACGGGCGGAGGTGGGTAATGTGGCGGAGGTGGAAAAAAAGTAGCCTTGGTCAGGGAACAGATGTCGGGGTGAAAGGAAAGCTGTGGATCGGACCTGATGCCTAAATTGCTCACGGGTTCGGTGAGTCTGAGGAAGAGCCCGGGGAGGTTGAGGAACTTGAACCTGCAGGAAAGAAGACTTTGACCGGAGCCAAAGAGTATGGATTCCGTCTTGTCGATGTGAATTGAGTGACCAAATTATTATTTTTAAAAAAACATTTTTTTTGAAGGGATTATTATCCCGTAAAGCAATCCGTCAATCAACTGACAAGTAGGTTCCAATTTATGGCCTGGTAAACTGGCATGTGGAAACTTGCCTAATGATTTACCCTGCCCGGGAATCAAACCCAGGTCCTCTTTCTTGCGAGGTAAGTGCTCTAAACAATACACTACAAAATATGCCATTGATGCATTTAAGAGAAAACTTAACGCACACATGAGGGAGAAGGGAATACAGGAGTACAGGAGAGGGGAATAGGAAGGGAGAGTAGGGATAGGGGCTCTTGTGGAGTATAAACACCTGAGTGGACTAGTTGGCTGTAGCATTTGAAACATTGTTATTATAGTTCCTACAAATGGGCTTCCCTGTACCAATTCAAAGCCCAAATGTGCAAACAATGCCCAGAAGAGGATGACAAGAGGAGGTCCTTTCGAGAAGAGAAAGCAGCTGAGCCCTTCTGCCCATGAGGACAAGATGTTGGATATCTCCGGACAGGAGGTGCTCTTGGGTTTTGGAGACATCAATGTTGGATTTCACTCTAGGCCCATGGTAATTAGAAACGCCTGTACCCATGTGTGAAATTGTAAAGGCAACATTCTTGCTCAGCCATGTGTCAAACATGTTCTTATTAAACAAATGCAGCAATCAGAACTGGATTACAAAGGGCATTATAAACAAAGGGAAATGTTTCCCGTGGATCACAATAATTATACGTACAGAATGTTCCTTATTAGCAGAAGCAGATGGATCAGTCCCAGCATTTCAAGGGGAGGGGGAGGACTTGGAGACAGAAAGGAAAAGCACACTTTGAGTACCAAACATTCTAGCCAATCCTACCATCAGGTGTCAGCTTGGCTCAGTGGGCAACACTCTCGTCTCTGAGACAGACAGCTTTGGATTCAATCCCCACGCAATCTTTGACCTCACATTCCATGCTGACAATCGAATGCAGTGCTGGGAGAGCACTGCACGTTTGGTGGTGCTATTCTTTGGATGAGACATTAAACCAAGATCCCAACTGCCTGTTCAGGTGAACGTTAAACAACCCATGACATAATTTGGAAAGACAGAGTCACAATTTAAACAGTAAATTCCGTGATCTGCTATAATACATGTTCCCAGCATGAAAGGTGCTATATCAAATGCAAGGATCAATCAATCAGTCACCACAGCCAGGCACCAGTGCAGTGATAGCCTCCATGGCTGCCACAGCAGCACAGTAGTGAGAAATAGAAGTGTGGAAAAAAGATTAAGAGCTTGCTTTAGGCCCCTTTGAGAACAATTGTGGTGCTCAAAATTCAAACCTTGCTTCACACTGCGAATCTTCCATTGCTGGAAGCAATGTCAAGTCATCCTAGCAACATGAATCAGTTATGAACAAAAACCTTCACAGATTCTTGATGCAGGAAATCTTAGAAAAACATAAGATTGCATGTGGAACAGTACGGAAGTCATTACGATTAAGTTCTAGCATGTGCATGTTAGGTACAGGAAGCTAGACATTGCTCTTTGTCAAAATGAGCCAAATACAGAATTTGGAAAATAATCCTCGAGAAAATATTTGAGGGGCTCTTTTCAGAACAAAGGGTGTTTTGAACTAAATCAAAATGCAAAACAAGGAACTGGTACAGTGAACGTGTGCTCTGGGATGCACTATTTCAACTCATGACACTGCATGAATAAACAGGAAACATATAAATCAAGGATATTAGTGTAGGATATTGGAGTCCTGTAGCTCAGTGGTTAGAGCACTCGCTTTGCAAGCGAGAGACCTGAGTTCAATTCCAGGCAGAGGGCGAAACCTTGGGCAAGTTTTCTTACTCCACACACAACCCTAATAATAATCCCTCCAAAAACAATAATAAATTGGTCATTTTCAATCCACGACTGTTTGTGGGACATTGCTGTGCGCAATTGGCTGCCGCGTTCGCCCACAAATATACAGTCAATTCACTTTACAGTGTGTTCTGTGCAGTGCTTTGGGACGTCCTCCCGACGTGAAAAGCGCGATAGCAAATGCAAGGATTATTATTATTATTATTATATAACTGTCAGAGCGCTCATGGCTTGATTAAAGAATTAAGATTTTTTTTGATCTCCCGTATCTGACACATGCAGAAACCTATTATCATGCTTACAAGTATCTAAACCAGACTAAGAATTCCACATATGTATGCTGCCCATAAACGGAAATTTCCCTGTGACTGGAAGGGAATGTGCATTCTCTCCCTGGAGGGATGCACCCTGCTCATTGGAACATCCTCCTGATGTGAAAAGCACTGTACAAATGTAATTTTTTATATTGTATTACTCACCTAGTTCCGAAAGTATTTGGCACAGGTTAGCAAGGCTTGTGTGCATTGAGGTATTGCTGAAGTCTAACCAGCTAAAATTACATAGAATTGCTTTTGAAAGCACAAGATCTGGTTTGTTCAGCTCTTGTGGAAAATTAAACTGTTTTAAATATGGGAATAATTCACACATGTGGCAATGTGTTGTTGAACTAATAGATTTATCTCTGACATTTCAACACTCCTCACATCTCTTTGCCTCTGCTCCGATCGCCTCATCATCCTGGGCGACTTTAACCTACACTTCACCCCCTCCTGCTCCATCTCCACAGACTTCTCTTCCCTGCTCTCCTCACTCAACCTTTCCCTACACATAAACTCCCCCACTCACAGTCACGGCCACCCACTCGATTTGGTGATCACCCGGGGCCTCAGTGTCTCGGATGTCACTATTACCGACAAGGCCATCTCCGACCACTACTTCATCTCCTTCACCACCTCCACCCCCTCCCCACCTCCACCAGACCCACCACCATCTTCTACCGCCCTTGGAAGAAGTTACCCCCACAATCCCTAACCGATGCCTTGGAGTCCTCTGAACTCCTCTCCCTCTGGCCTTCAACCCTCACCGACCCCTCTTCTCCTCTCTCCCTCCTCCACAATATCCTCTCCTCCACACTCGATACTCTTGCCCCCATCACTTCCCGCACTGTCTCCTACTCCCGCTCCTCCCCCTGGTACACCACCCACCTCCGCTCACTGAAATGCCAGGTGCGGGCTGCTGAGCGCACCTTTGTCAAATCCGGCTTAACGGTCCACCGACAAATCTGGCTGGACCTCCTCAAAATTTACCGCTCCACTCTAGCCTCGGCCAAGTCGTCCTTCTACTCCAGGATAATCCTGGAGGCGAAGAACAACCCCAGGCTACTGTTTTCCACCACATCCCGACTCCTCCGTCCCCCCCGCCACCCCGCGCAGGTCATCTCCTCCAACCTTCACTGCGAGGAGATGCTGGATTTCCTTGAATCCAAGATCAAGGGAATCCGCTCCGCGGTCACTTCCCCTCCAACTTCCACCCACCACCCACCCCTTCCCTCCCACACTCCGACTCCTACCCATCCTCCCCTACACACCTTCGTACCCGTTTCCCCACCCTCTGTCACTGAACTCATCCTATCCCTAAAACCAACCACCTGCTCCCTTGACCCCATCCCCACTCCACTCCTTATCTCCCAGCTCCATTTTCTTGCCCACACATCACTGACATCATAAACCTGTCCCTCTCCTCTGGCTCTGTCCCCATTCCATTAAAAACTGCCATCATCACGCCCACCCTGAAAAAACCCTCCCTTGATGCGTCGCAGCTATCAAGCTACCGGCCCATCTCCAACCTCCCCTTTCTCTCCAAGGTCTTGGAAAGAGTTGTCGCCTCCCAACTGCGCTCTTTCCTCTCCACCCATTCTCTTTTTGAACCCCTTCAGTCAGGTTTCCGTGCTGCTCATAGCACAGAAACTGCCCTGGTCAAGGTCACCAATGATATCCTGACCATCTGTGACCAGGGCTCCCTCTGTCTCCTCGTCCTCCTCGACCTATCGGCAGCATTCGATACGGTCGACCACGCTATCCTACTCCACCGCTTGTCCTCCCACCTCAACCTTCAAGGCACTGTCCTTGAATGGTTTAGGTCGTACCTTTCTCACCGTCTTCACTTCGTCTCAACGAATGGCTTCTCCTCCACCCCCCGTACTGTCTCATGTGGTGTCCCTCAGGGCTCTGTCCTCGGTCCCCTCCTCTTCACCCTCTATATGCTCCCCCTTGGTGACATCATCCGCAAACATGGGGTTAACTTCCACATGTATGCGGATGACACCCAACTCTACCTTTCCTCCTCTACTCTCAACTCCACGACCACCGATGTCCTGACAGCCTGCCTGTCCGACATCGAGTCCTGGACGAGAGACAACTTTCTTCAGCTCAACGTGCAAAAAACCGAGGCCCTCCTGATTGGCTCACGTCAGCGCCTCCGCACCTCAGGCGCTGACACCATCAGCATCCAAGGCTGCACTCTCCACCTCTCAAAGCCAGTCAGGAACCTCGGCGTTTTGTTCGACCCTGAGCTGTCCTTTCTCCCTCACATCCGCACCACAACTGGCACCGCCTTCCATCACCTCCGGAATATCGCCAGATTACGGCACTACCTCACCCCTCACGCTGCTGAAACCCTGGTTCACGCCTTTGTCACCTCAAGGCTGGACTATGGGAACTCTCTCCTCGCCGGCCTTCCCGCCACCTCCCTCCACAAGCTGCAGGTCATTCAGAACTCTGCAGCTCGTGTACTGTCCCGCACCAGGCTTCGGGACCACATCACTCCCACCCTCGCTCGCCTCCACTGGCTCCCCATCCCCCAGAGGATTGATTTCAAGATCCTCATCCTCACCTACAAGGCCATTCACGGCCTTGCTCCCTCCTACCTCTCCAACCTACTATCCCCCTACCTACCTGCCCGTACCCTCCGTTCCTCTGGCTCCGGTCTGCTCCACGTCCCCCGCCCCAACCGCCCTACTATCGGTGGTCGGGCCTTCAGCCTCTCAGCCCCGAGGCTCTGGAACTCCATCCCCCAGTGCCTTCGCCTTGCTTCCTCCCTTTCCTCCTTCAAGGCCGGTCTCAAAACCTTTCTCTTTGACCGTGCCTTCAGCTCCCCTCTCGACTCTCTTCCTCCTCCTCGCTCCCTCCCTTCCCTCCCCTCACCCTGACCATTTCCCCCTCCTCTCTCCCTCCCTTCCCTCCCCTCACCCTGACCATTTCCCCCCTGCTCGGGTCATGACCCAACTGTGCAGCGCCTTGGGACGTCCTCCTGACGTGAAAGGCGCTCTATAAATGGAATCTTGTTGTTGTTGTTGTTGTTGTTGTTGTTGTTGTTGTTGTTGATGTGTCTGGTATCCGCTACAGGGTATAAGAGCGAGTGAATAGGAAAGTTAGTGGGCCTAGTTATTGGGTCTAATGTGTATTTAAAGATAAATTCATCACTAATATACACAGAGTCTTCAGAACCTTTTATTCTGCTTACAAGAATAGTTGATTGTACACCATCCCCCGTTCCACTGACTTCAGGCTGTGAAACTCAAAGAGGTGAATGTAACCATCAGCAGTCAGGCCTTCAGCTCCTATTCCCCCATTCTTTGGAACTCCATCCCACAGTCCCTTTGTATCACTCCCTCCCTTGCCTCCTTCAAAACACGTCTCAAAACCCTTCTCTTTGACCACGCATTCGGCTACCCTCCCACCCCTACCCTCCAGCACTCCACCAACCCCCATCCCAAGCCCCTGCTTGAGTCCAAATCCTTGACTGTGCAGTGCCTTGGGATGTTCTCCCGACGTGAAAGGCGCTATACAACAACAACAAGATTTAATTTATAGAGCGCCTTTCACGTTGGGAGGACGTCCCAAGGCGCTGGAAAGTTGGGTCAGGACCCGAGCAGGGGGGAAATGGTCAGGGTGAGGGGAGGGAAGGGAGGGAGCGAGGAGGGGGTAGAGAGTCGAGAGGGGAGCTGAAGGCACGGTCAAAGAGAAAGGTCTTGAGACCGGCCTTGAAGGAGGAAAGGGAGGAGGCGGCGAAGGCACTGGGGGATGGAGTTCCAGAGTCTCGGGGCTGAGAGGCTGAAGGCCCGACCACCGATGGTAGGGCGGTTGGGGCGGGGGATGTAATACAGATGTAATTCGTTGTTGTTGTTGTAACTGGGTGAAACTGGCGTGTGGACTGGGTGCTTTAGATTCTTCCATGCACAGTGCCGCTCTGAGTTCTAAAGTAAACCATAGAACTATTGTTTGAGTCAGGTGTAATCCTTTCACTGTGTGTAAAGCAATATTTGTTCTTCTCTCCTCGCCCGAAAGCTGTGACTTCTGCTGGTAGATACAGATACTTTCCTACATGGTCATTGAATAATGATTAGCAGCAGAAGCAATGATGTTTTCCCTCTTCTAGGGGTGTTGAGGACAACTTTGTTACAACCGTAACTACAGTATTTGTTAATCACTGGAATCAATAAATTGCAACTTCTGTTTCTTTGTATAGATTTTCAAATGATACTTGTTTCTGTTCTCTGCTACTTTAATCATTAGACCACTGATTTTCCTTCATGTTTATGAAGTTGTTGCTTTCTTGGTGAGAGGATGTGAGGTTAAGATTGATTGAAATGTATTCATGTAGTACATATGAAGTGTTTAGTCTGTCCAACCACTGGGAATGTGACTCATTCTTCAAATCCCATGAGAGGCAGAGATCACATATTTTACATACTCCCGGAAGATCCATAATTTTTATGACTCATAGGCATCAGAAGGATTTCCACTTTCCATTCGAATTCTGTTCCTCTGAAAAAATTCCTTGGGGGAATTTGATTTGATGAAGAACATTCTTGTACATTGATCTGAAACCAGAATTGGATTGAAATAATTTCCTGTTTGGGGTTCTTCGCACAATTATCTCAGATATTAATGGCTTCAGAGAACATTCAGCAAGCTGGTATGAAGAGCCAAATTCAGCACCAGCTTAGCTTTCAACTGTCCCAATAAAGGAGGGTTTGTTGTGGTGTCTGAATATGAATTTGATCAATTCTGATCTGACTTTAGAAGAGTGATGTCATCTTGCTTAAAGTGTATAGTAATTTGAATCACTGAAAGATTGATACTTGAGCCTTAGCATTGAACCATGTATTGCTTTGACCATATAAGACCATAAGACCATGGGAGCAGGAGTAGGCCATTTGGCCCTTCGAGCCTGCCCCATCATTTAATAAGATCATGGCTGATCTTCTAACCTAATCCCACTTATCTGCCCTATCGCCATATCCCTTAAGCCCTCTATCCTTTGGAAATCTATCAACCTCAGTTTTGAATATGTTCAAGGACTGAGCATCCACAGCCTTTTGTGGAATTCTCTACCCCATGAGGTATTTTTTTTTGTTTTGGTTAACCAGTGTTTGACACATGACCATGCTTTAGAGTATCTAAACTAAACAGAGTTTCACAGAATAATAATAATTTGGTCACTCAATCACGACTGTTTGTGGGACATTGCTGTACGCAATTGGCTGCCGTGTTTCGCCCACAAAATATACAGTCAATTCACTTTACAGTATATTCTGTGAAGCGCTTTGAAACGTCTAGAAGATGTGGTAAGATGCTATATCAAATGCAGGGATTATTATTATCAGTCTTAATATGTGGTCCTGAAGGACAGTGGATAATAACTAATAGCAAAAGTTATTATCTCCTACAACCCTCCCTCCTCAGATACTGATATGAATCAATGAAGGGGACAACTGAAACATAGAAAATCTGCAGTTAAGTCATGTTTACGTGTGCCACCAAACAAAGCACAATAAACAAGGAATTAATGAAAAGAGAGGAATAAATGCAGTGATATTTTTTACTAAGTTGCTGCGATAATCAGTTTACTAAACTTTTCAACTTATGATTCAAAAACAAAGCAAAGTTTCCTTGTGGCTTTTGCAAACCTAAAGGAACTGTTACCCAGTAACAATGAGTCATTTGTGCCTTAACATTTACTTTGCTCAATTCCTTGCTAACTGCACACTCAGCTCTTTGCACACAAACAACTGACCTGATTTATTCCACAGAACCTTTCAGTTAGTTCCATGTTTTATTCACCAGCCTCGAGGAGCCTTTCAGTTTATAACATAACATTGATTCTGACCAAACAACTTGAACTGCCTCCCACTCCCCCTGTTCTCACAGTAATTCTCGTGTTTACTACCTTTGGATGTCCTAATATGGATGATTGGATTTCATCCAAAATATTAAGTGGAAATCGGTGAATTACCCATGTTATCCTGATCAATATTTCC
This sequence comes from Callorhinchus milii, assembly GCF_018977255.1. Lineage (NCBI taxonomy): Eukaryota > Metazoa > Chordata > Chondrichthyes > Chimaeriformes > Callorhinchidae > Callorhinchus > Callorhinchus milii. Next base: position 43,442,599 of record NW_024704743.1, read on the forward strand.
AAGATTTAACGGCTGAAGAATTAAGGGTACACGACAGCTAATGGGAATGTTTGTTTACTGCAGCATTTGCTCAAATACCTTAATCTAATAGAAAAAAGAGGACAGATTTATAAGTACATTAAGTCTATGTTGTATTAAAGGCATTTTTTGTTGTTCTTGTTGGTGGAATGATTATGTTCATTAAGGGGAGCACTTGGAAATGGGAGCCATTCATATTCCAGGCAACAAAGATGCAAAATCAAAAGAAAGGTCAATGCACCTGAACGCTTTTGTGAGTGCAGAACTACACAGAATTTAGCAAAAGAACAGCATTGCAGTGAAATACTGAGTTTATCTTGGTGGTCTTAAAATACCAGAGAAATACCAAAGGGGGAGTGCTTTAAGAAACACCAATAATGAATGTTTCAACAAGAGGATCAGGCCTTATATAATGCACCAGGGCACTGACAAATGTGGAAGGAGGAATTTTGCTTCAGCAATGGTAGCAAAATCCTAAGCGTAGATTTTCTGAAGTTGCTCAGCAGGTCTGAATTCCTGCAGTAATGGCCAGGAGCGAGTGATTGTTCAGGTTACTGTGTGGGGAGCATCTTCTCAAGCAAAAAGAAAGAGCTGGGACTGCAGGAAAGAGCTGGTAAACATAGTCTACATGCCAAGGAGAGCTATCAAGGAGGTGAAGAGAAGTGGCACAGTCTTAAGATGAATCCAAAGGTAAAGCTGTATTGATAAGTACTGTAGTGATAAGAATGTGATCTTGAGCTGCGTTCTAAAATAAATAAAAGGTTCCTATCTTTTCATTCCCAGCCACTAGAATGACTTTTCAAATATTTTTTAAAATATTGTTTATAAATAAAATATTGTTTATAAATAAAATATTCTTGTGCCAATGCCTGGCAAAGCAGCTAGTTAAAGACTTTCCTGATCTATTCATTTGCTGCATAACTCCAGTGGAATTGAAGGCTATGTAAAGAAATTGACAGACGGCATTACTAGTGATGTGCAGAGTGTACCTTTTCAAACACTGCCAATTACCGCAGCTATGCTGTTTTTTCCAGGAGTCAATGGAAATGCTGCAGAGAAATCTATCATCTAAACTAGTAAAAGCAGCAAAGGGTGTACCTCCAGGACATCACTGCTCACATTGTCTCCTTAGTGGTGATTCTGGATAGAGCAACAGTAGAAGGTTTTGAATCACCCTCACACCTCTTTCAGTCTATGGTAACTATAGATTTGGCTTCTCTGCTGGAGTCTCTGCTTCACTGGATTCAAACATCCAAGTTATTATAATTTAAATGCTTAGAATGTTTCACATTGTAAATATGGACTGCTGATGTTGATTTGGTTTCAGGTCATACTGAGATCAATAATAGGACTGTAACTGGCTATCACATAGCTGTAAAAGCACTTGTTCATTCACTAAAAATGTTCCACTGAGTTAATTGCGTACTTTAGTGAACATTATGCCAGGGCTTGTCTGACCAATTTTAATTTCAGATTTTAAAGTTAATACAAGGATCCAATTGATATTATTTAAAGTCTATTTGTTTTACAAAGTATGCTAATTTGCATATTCTAATATGGTAGGAAAGGACAAGAAACAATAATGATTGTGACGGCTTTGCCAAAGCACAGTGATAACTGCTCTCCTACTCATGAATGCCCAATAACTGAGATCTTTAATAATAACAAAAACATGATAGTTAGTTACAATGTACAAAATAAGGAACTAGAGAAGATCAGGAAGTATGTTAATCTAAATGGAATGTGGATGAATACGCCAGTTAGTACAAGACAAGCAATCGTTCCTATAATCATAGGACAGCTAATAAGATAATTCAGAAATGGCTTGACAAGATAAGTGCACAAAATGTTCACCTCCTGCAGAAAGTAGTTATTTTGGAAAGTTCAAATATATTAAGAAAAACAACATGAATGGATGTAAGTCCAGTTCCTCCCATACTCCGGCCTCGATATCAAAGTAAGTCATGGGATCAATCGTGGGAGACTGGGTTAAGATTTGGCTCAGTTGGCACTCTGGCCTCTGAGTTGGAAGGTTGTGGAAGGTTTTCCCCCACGTTGGGACTTGGAATCACATAGTCTTAGCTGACACACCAGTGCTGTGCTGGGGGTGAGTTGCATTGGCATAAATGCTGTACTTCGTACCAAACTTTAAATCGAGGCCCCGCTTCTGCTTGTACAGATGGACATTAAAAATCCCTGGCACTATTTGAAAAGAGAATGGAGTTTCTTGTAGTGTTCCTGGCTGACAATCTCCCAAATAAAATAGGTCACTCACTCCATGGCTGTTTGTGGGACATTGCTGTGCACAACTATATGCTGCATTTCGTCCACAAACAGTCAAAATCACTTTACAGTATATCCTGTGCTGCGCTTTGAGATATGTTGATGACATGAAAAGGCACTATATCAAATGGCAAATATTATTATGTGGAGACCTGTAGCTTAGTGGTTAGAGCAAATGAGAGAACCTGGGTTCGATTCCCAGCAGAACAAGACATTGGGCAAGTTTGCTTACTCCACACGCTTCAGTTTACCTAGCAGTAAATAGGAGCCTGGTTGTTAGTCGATTGGCGGACTGCTTTTCCAGGAGTAATAATTCTTTCAAAAAAAAAATAATAATTTGGTCACTCAATCCACGACTGTTTGTGGGACACTGATGTGTGCAATTGGCTGCCATGTTTCACCCACAAAATATACAGTCAATTCACTTTACAGTATATTCTGTGAAGCGCTTAGAGACATCTTGAAGATGTGATAAGGCACTATATCAAATACAAGGATTATTATTATTAATACTATTATTAATATTGGCAGTGTTATTGATCTTGTTGTCTCATCAATGAAAAATACCTAGAAACTATCTCAACGGAGTAATTTAAACTGTAATAACATAATAATAATATAATAATAATGAAATCCTTATATTTGATATAGAGGCTTTCACATTGGGAAGATGTCTCAAAGTATTTCATAGATTATATTGTGTGTTTTGTGGGTGATCTTTATCAAAGAGAAACTTTGGAGACTTGTAATGAGAGAAAGTACCTATGAACTATTAGAAATAAAGGAAAACTAAAAGTGACATTGGCTCATCTTGATATTTTTGTAGAGACAAAATCAGGCTAATTGGGTATTTTGACATAATTTTTTGTGTGTTTTCTGGGTGAACATGGCAGCCAATTTGTGCACAGTCTAACAAAAGAGTTAATGTCAATTGTCTGAAAATGAGTCAAAATAAGATACTAAAGAGAAACTCCCTTCTCTTTTTAAATACTGCCATGGGATCTTCAACTTCCTGAACAGGTAAATGGGGCCTTGGTTTAACATCTCATCTGAAGGATAGCACCCTTGTCAATGCTGCACAGTCCCAGCATCGCATTAGAGTGTCATCTTAGATTATATGAGTTCCAACTACCATCATGGGGCTTGAACCCACAATCTTCTGACTCTGAGTCCAAATGGAAATAAATAGAATGAGTGTCTGTATGGAATGTGCCTTTATTAGTTTCTGAGCAATCTTTTGTCCCTGGTTTATTATATTTTACAATGTCCAGCATTTTCTTCAATCCAGTACCATTTTCATTTTTTTACAAAGAATTGTGCTGAAGCGATTTATTTTGACTCCCTTTGGGCACTGACAACACAATTTATGTTGATCAGGCTTTGTTTTCATGACGGTTCATTCATCCCTGTAATGAACATCTTCACACATTAGAAGATTTATCTTTCTAAGCAATTAAAAAATAACAAGATATAAATATTTTATGTGAATTATGTCTCTGTTAAACTTGACCTTATGAGAATGATTCTACAATCACTTTACGTCAGTACATGGGAACATAAAAGTTGAGGACCAGAAAAGGTTAGTTCCCCCATCAAAGCTCATTCATCTAGCACATTAACATGTCCATCAAGGCATCTAAAAAAGCAATGTCATCACCTCTGTTACAGTGCTTTGTTGAATATTCCAAATATTTTTTATACCTATTTGTAGCTTTTTTCAAAATGATGCAAACATTATAATTTCTCTCTAAACTGTGACTCACAGAACTAAGGCTGTTATTCTATTGGTCTCTTTGAGACATAATATGAAAGGCAAGGATTATTCTTATTATTGCAAACACAATTCTACATCTCACAGATTAAGACACAATCAAGCATTAAGGAATCTGTAATGGTAAGAAAATGCTAGGAAACAGTATGTTCGTCAGTAGAACTTTTTAGGGTGAAGCCCAATTGGAAAATAGTAGCCCGGGGTTTAATGTTACTTTGAGTAGGTTTAACCTCAATTTACAAATTCCACAATTTTACTCCAGTAGATTGAACCGATTATTGCGATCTGTTCTAAGCTTAAATTAAAGGAAAAGAAGTTAAAATAATATGAGGGTCGAACATAGAGATTGTTCAGGCGAATAAAAATTCAGTTTTGTTGTTTCTTACGTTTAGCATAAACTAGATAGTCTGAATAGTAGCGATAATGCAACAGATCACTAATATCTGATAATTCAGCTTGTTTGATCGTGGTCAGTAGTAGCAAGATTGTGTCGATTTCAATATATTTTGATGTAGATGATATTGTTCTGATGGCCAGAGTTAGAATGCACAGGAAAGCAAGTTTGAAAAATTAGGTGAAGCATCAATAATGAGACCCAGAGAAAACCTAAAAAGAATGCATTGCTTTTGCAGCACTATAATGTTTGCACCTCAGTCTTCACATAGCACAAAGCTGCTGAGCATATTCCCTTTTGTAATATAGTTATGCTCGCTTTGCACATTGGTTTGTAAATTCTGTGGCACTGGCACTTGCTCATAACTGCTTGAAATAGAAATGATATCTTGTTTCTCCTGTGAACTAAATCTTGCCTGCTGTCTGAGACACTTTTACTGTGAGTTGTTGACGGGGTGCCATCCTCTGGTTGGCATTTCAGTGGGTGATGTTGATACCTTCTTGTTTCAGAGGCTCAATGTCAGACATTGTTGAAAAAGACTACTTTAGTATAGAATTGGCAGACTCTTCAACAAGAATAAATGACTTAGCCTGAGTAAGACACGCTTGTCTTTACACTTTAGTCTAATATTCATCTTGTCTTACTTCAGTGCCAGCATTAAATCGTATTGGATTCTCCATCTTTTGCCTGTGAGATAAGAGAATACATTTACTTGCACAGAACAATCTAAGGAGCCTTAATGCCTGCAGATTGAGATATGTCTCCCCGCCACCCCCCCCCCTCCCCGCCTCCCCGCCTCCACCCCCCCCCAACGCCCCCTATTGTCTCTTTCTGCCAAACAGATGTCATTTCAAGCCTCATCACTGATCAACATTGGGATTTTTAAAGTAGGGTTGCAACACAAAAAGTTTTAAAAAAACTAAACAAATGGATCATTGCATAATTAGTACATCAATACTGAACAGGAAATATTTCTGGGTAACTTTAGAGCCATGCCAACGGCTGGTTCTTTCACGCGATTTTTCAAAAAATAGCTGCTTAAACTCATTTGTTACAGAACAGTGAAGCTCAACACTGGGGCCTGAATGTCTCTTTCAACAACAACAAGAACCAAATTACATTTGTACAGTGCCTTTCAGGTCGGGAGGATGTCCCAAGACGCTGGATGATCAATGTTTCGGACCCGAGCTGGGGGTCGGAATCAGAGAGTTTGGAGGGCAGGGAGAGAAGGAGAGTAGGGGCACGAAGAGGAGTTTCTTGTGATAGATCTTGAAGGAGACAGGGGAGGGGACGAGGCGGAGGGACTGCGGGATGGAGTTCCAGAGGGTGGGGGCAGAGTGGCTGAAGGGCCGCCCGCCGATGGTGGGGTGGGCGAGGCGGGGAACGTAAAGCAGGGGGAGCGAGCAGGTTGGTAGGGGGTTAGGAGGTCGCAGAGGTAGGAGCGAGCAAGAACATAGAGGACGAGGACCAGGATCTTGAACAGTATCCTCTGGGTGATGGGAAGCCAGTTGAGTTGGGCGAGGATGGGGGTGATAGGGTCATAGAGCCTGAAGCAGGAGAAGACATGGGCTGCAGAGCTCTGGATGATCTGCAGCCTATGGAGGGAGGAGTTGGGGAGGCCGACAAGCAGGGAGTTTTCATAGTCGAGCCTGGATGTTATGAAAGCGTGAATGAGGGTCTCGGCGGCCTAGGGTGTGAGACAGTGGTGGAGCCAGACTATGTTGCTGAGGTGGGGGAAGGCAGAGCGGGTCATGGCATGGATGTGGGTTAGAAAGGAGAGTTGAGGGTCAAACAAGATGCCAAGGTTCTGGACTGGATATGTGAGGAGGAGTGCGCATCCTTGGATGGTAATGCTGTGAGTACCTTTCAGGTGAGCACTTGCCTCGCAAGCGAGAGACCTGGCAGGGCAAGTTTCCTTAATCCACACGCCTGATAATAATCCTTCGAGAAAAAAAAATTGGTCACTTGAAACCACGACTGTTTGTGGGACACTGCTATCCGCAATTGGCTGCTGCGTTTCATCCACAAATATACAATCAATTCACTTGACAGTATAGTCTGTGAAGCGCTTTGAGACGTGAAAAGTGCTATATCAAATGCAAAGATTATTATTATTATGTGTTTGCTTATAACTGTAGGCTGTTTGCACATCAAAATCTTTGCTGTGAAACAGTCGTTCTTGGAGTTATATTAATGAAACCAATTTTCTGTTATCCTCACATTTATGCAATTCTCGGATACTGAAACACTTGGTTGCATTGTCCGAGGAACTCACCTCTGAAGGTCACATAATGGGGAACTGGAGAAGAGCGGAGAGGCTTCTTTTTGTGTACCAATGTAGAATAAATTAATTAAGCATTTTATTCCTTGCATTTGATGTTGTCAAGATGTCTCAAAGAGCTGTGTAGGATCTTAATCTGAAGTGTAGTGACTGTGCATTTGTAGAAAACCCGGTAGCTGATTTGTGCAGCTCAATGTCCCCAATCAACCAATGAAATGAGTAACCCATTTTATTTGGGGATTTGGCCAGGGCACTGGGTAAACCAAACTCCCCTCTATATTTTAATAGTGTCATGGGATCTTTAACATCCATCTGAACAAGCATTTTCAGAGGGTTTTATCTCCATTTAGCGTACATGAGCTACTATTGTGACATGTTAAATAGCATCTGAACATCATTCCTGCCTACAGTGATTAGGACATCAAGGTGGAATGACCGCACCATTTATTTCCTATCTTATGTTTAAATGTCTAAAGTCTCTTTAAGTGTATTTCCCAAAGGCAATAGTTAGCAGTACTAACTGCACTATCAGCACTTGATTAGAGCATTGAATCACATTAAAGCCAAAGTATAGGATTCCAGTGGAAGCAAATTTAAACCAAGGTTAAAGGATTTTAAGGTAAATTATATGAAAATGATCTTTGTGATGTTAATTTGATATCATTATCATCACCAAACCAAGTCATCAGTATTCATTTTCAAACCTTTTCTTAAATGCTCCATACTCGGTTTTAAACTAAGTGTGGAGTAAGCTAAATAGCAATCTATTCAGCAAAATCTCCTCTATAATTATCTGCCAAGCAATCTGCATAAAAAGTTAACCTGTTTAAACGTTGCATAGAATTTTACTGGATTTAGGTTGCATATCTCAATTAATTGAAAAAAATGTTTTGGTTCATTTTCCTCTCCTTTCTTCTTCCGTTCCTGCAGAGAATAGAGAAAGGCAGAATCTGGGCTAGGTAGGGATTCAGAGCAGAATTGCAGCCCAAGGATATGAATGGGATTAATACGAGGGTGACTTTAAAAGTTTGTTTGTGGGTTCAAACCCCATGGCGGGAACTCACAGTCTAAGCTGATGCTCCAGTGCAATGTTTGGGAAGCTCTGCATTGCAGGATGGACTGTCCTTCGCATGAGATATTAAACTGAGGTCCTGCCTTTTCAGGTGGATGATAAAAATATTAGTACACTTATTAGAAGACTGCAGTTTCCCCAAATAGGCCTTAATTTATCCAGTTCAACTTAGTGTGCTTTGGTTTCTAGTATCCTAATAAAATATCTTGAATTTACAAATATAATAATAATAATTCTTTCATGTGTAGTTGTGGGTGAACATAGCAGCCAAACTTGGCACAGAGAGATCTTGCTGCACTATGTTTGTGCAGGAAGTGAATGACCATTTTTTTACTGGGTGTTTGCTGGCCAGGTCACCAGGAGAAACTCCCTTCTTTTTTTAATAGTCTCACAGGATTTTTAACATTCACTTGAACAGGCAGATGGGATCTGAAGAATGGAATTCCAACAATGCGGCATTCCCTCAGCACCCCACTTCAATGTCAGTTTTTACGATGAGCACAAGGTTCCAGCATGAGGGTTTGAACCATGAGGAGAGAGCACTTCCAACTGAGCTAGGCTGATGCCAAATATGGTGAACCTTGCATCAATTGGTATCTCTGCGCTCAGTTTGGTATCTGTGCTGGTTAATGCATTTATGTGGGATATAAGTAGGAGGGTACCAATGTTTACCCTCAATCATAATCCTCTTATGCAAGAAACAAGGTTTGACTTCAATGGAAGAGAGAAGAGAAATGACATTTCCTGAAATAAACAACATTCTACAGGAGTAAATCGTACCACTGAAATTTAATCAGTAGCTTTTGCATTGACTAAAATTCAAAATGTAGATTAGTGTTTAAACGCTGAATATAATTTTAAGTTCCCTGGTGCATATTTTATATTACAAAATACAAATTACAAAATTCCTTGTGATGGTTTGTTATTATATTATGCAGAGCAGTGACTGGTGGTTGCAGTTGCTGTTATATCTAGATACTGATGAGGGCGACAGAATAACAGCACAGCGGGCTGCTAATTTTTGGTGACTGTAACTTGCATTGGAGGCTGCCCTGAAGAATGATTCTTCACTTATTAATCCAAGAGAAACTAGGTTGTACCACTAAAGCACACACTGCACTATGTTTGTTAACATTTTCAAATACTTCCCCAAAGGGCTTACAGAAAAGGTTACGGTGATAAACTGAATTTTAAACATCAACTTGACTCTCAGGCATTTGTATGACCAAGCTACGTCTAGCAAACAGTCCTCACAGCAGATACTCATTTGCCTACGTTTTCCTTTCCTTGTGACCTTTATATAATTGATGCTAGAAGTCACGCAGGCCTCTCCGGTAGGGCTGCGCATGTGCCTGCCCATCCAAGGGCAAGAGTCCTGTAGCTCAGTGGTTAGAGCACTTGACTCATAAGTGAGAGGACCTGGGTTCAATTCCTGGCAGGCTGAAACGTTGGGCAAGTTTCTTTACTCCACACACCTCTTTTTACCTAGCATTAAGTAGGAACCTGGTTGTTAGTCGATTGGCAGATCGCTTTTCCGGGGGTAATAATTCCTTCAGAAAAAAATAATAATAATAAATCGGTCTCTCCAAGCTCGTCGTTATTAAGCGCTCCGAGACGTTATCGTACGTGAAGGGTGCTATATAACTGCAAGTTATTGTTACCATTACCACTATGTTTTTAACCTTGTTGGAGACTTAGAAAGAAGTACTTGGATTTCATGATCATATCAATAGAAATCGTATCAGATGAATTTTATTTTTGTAGAATTTAACTCAAAACTTCATGATATTTATTACCAGTCATAACAAGTAGCTTTAATTACAGTTCAGATTCCTATTATAATGAGGTATTCCTGTACAACGTTATTCAATTTCAACTTGGTTCTTTGACTCCTTCGTATCACATTTTAATCTATGTTAAGTGGTGTTTACCTTACTATCCATCTCATTACTGCATGCAAAATGCTTGAATCCTGAAGATTATGCTACAATTAGAGTTGAGTGTAACTGAAGACTATGACATTTAACAGGTAACTGAATAAATTGACATTAACACCTGTAGAATTCAGAGTTGCACAACCATATAGGAAAAGGGGATGTGCTTGGTAACGGAATGTCAGAATCAAGCCAACCCTCTGTGGCGGTTTCAATAGCCCAGCTCCTGAGCCAGGCAAGACCACAGTAGTCCAAGGCACTGATGATGACAAATGAGCCAATCTGGATCATTTGTAGGACTTGGAAGGACACACTGAGCTATTTGTGGAACATAACTGTGCACAAACTGACTGCTATATTCGCCTACAAAATATACAATCCATAAGATTTAAAATAAATCCTGTAGAGTCCTTTGAGACATGCTCCTGATGTGAAAGGAGATACTGTATATCAAATGCAAATATTTTTATTATAATTAAGTAAGTTCTTAGAGGGTGGGTTCAGTATACTTTAGATTTAAACTCACAAATCACTTTGAATTTACCTTTTCCAGATGTGCAGAATTTACATTGAATGAACCATAATCCAAATATTTCACGGTGAGTCCTCTCGCTCCCACCGGCTCGACATTGTACTCCGCCACAATACCAAGTGCTCTGGGACGTTACCCTGTGTGAGGGGCGCTATATAAATACAAGTTGTTGTTGATGTTGTTGCTGCCATTGAAGAAGATTTCAATCCTTGGGAGCTCTGGTGATTAGTTTTTCTCTGCAAGAGAATCTGTGGGTAAGATATGAAGAGAAGTTTTCTTGTTTTTGTGAGCTATTCCTCATTGACTGGTTTGACAGTGGTTATGGTACAGAGACTATGTCTCTAATCTTCTACAAGATCAATTGTTTCTTGGTTGACACAAGGAATAGTAAAAAGAATCAAAATTTCACTTCAACAATCTAACTTGTAGAAGAAGGGAAAATATTGTGCTCTTTCTAATAATAATAATAATCCTTGCATTTGATATAGCGCTTTTCGCATCTTCTAGACGTCTCAAAGTGCTTCACAGAATATACTGTAAAGTGAATTGACTGTATATTTATGGGCAAAATGCAACAGCAGTGTCCTACAAACAGTCGTGGATTGAGTGACTAAATCATTATTGTTTTTTTCTTGAGGGATTATTATCAGGCGTGTGGAGTAAGGAAACTTGCCCAAGGTTTCTCCCTGCTGGGAATCAAACCCAGATCTCTCGCTTGCAAGGCGAGTGCTCTAACCCACTGAACTACAGGACTCCACTGAGCTATAGGACTCCACTGGCCCAGAATTAACTTTCAAATTTACAGGCTTTGTACAGGACAACAACAACTTGCATTTATATAGCACCGTTCATGCAGGGTAGCATCTCAGAGCACTTGATAGCTGAGCTATGGGGTGGGCGGAGGTGACCGTAAGCATATTCGAAGAGGAAGGTCTTAAGGGGGAACGAGGGGCAATTCGGAGGGGTAGAGGAAGAGTGTACAGAGTTTTGGGGAGCAGTGGCTGAAAGTGCAGCTGCCAATGGTGGAAAGGAGGGCACGAGGGACATGTAGGAGGCCTGAGCCAGTCGAGCGGAGGCAGTGGGTAGTGGGTTGGGTGGGTAAGCAGGTTGGAGAGGTAGGGAGGTTCCAGAGCATGAAGGGATTTGACGATGAGTGTCAGGATCTTGAAATCGATCTGTTTGGTGATAGCGAGCCGGTGCAGCCTGTCTAGAACTGGTGTGATGGAGGTATGGAGTTTAATGTGGGTGAGTATGCAGGCAACAGAGTTCTGGATTAACTGGATTTTGTGGATTGTGGAGCTGGAAGACCGGTGAAGAGGGTATCAGATTAGTTGAGGTGGGAGGTGACGAACGCATGGACAAGGGTTTCAGCTGCATTCGGAGTACAATGTGGTCAGAGGCGGGCTACGTGGCAGAGGTGGAAGGCAGTCCTGGTCAGGGACAAAATATGGGATTGGAAGGACAACCGGAGGATCGAACCTGATGCCTCGTTTGCACACCGATTTGGTAAGTCTGATAGATAGGCCTGGGTGGGGGGGGCGGGCTTGAGGCGATTAGAGTCGCAGAAGCCTAAACTTATTGCTAGATCTTGTTCCTCCCAACCTGTGTAATCTCCTTCAGCCTTACTCTTCTGCTTGCCTCTTCTACTTGGTGAATGCAGACTTGTGGCACATTCTCTGTCCCATCCATCCCACCATTGGCAGCCGAGCACTATGCAGTGCTCCGAGACAAGACCCTGCGTGAAGGGCACGAAAAAATGCAAGTTGTTATGGTTATATGCCCCTATCCTCAGGATCTCCCTCACTCAAACCCTCTGTCTCAACCTTCTCTGTCTGACTTCAAGAGGCATCTAAAAGCTTATTATTTCGACTGTACCTATCGCTTGATTGCCCCCTTCTCCACCTCTTCCAACCCATTGTTCATTTCCGGCACAGAGTGTGTAAAGCCCTCAGAGGCAACAACAAATTGCATAGATATAGTACGTTTCACGTCAGGATGACGGCCCTTGGTTCTGGACAGTCAAGGGTTTGCACCCGAGCTGGATGTTGGAATCAAGAGGGATGGAGACTAGGTGGGTGGGAGGATGACCAAAGGCACGATCAATGAAAAAGGACTTTGAGATGCGCCTTGAAGGAGGCAAGGAGGGGTAATGCAAAGGGATTCCAGAATGGAGTTCCAGAGGCTGGGAACAGAATGGCTGAAGGCGCGAGTGCCGATGGTGGGCTGGGCAGGTTGGGGACATGGAGGAGGCCACCCTAAGGTTTTAGTGGGTCACAGAAGTAGGGAGGAGCAAGACTTAGGAGGACTTTGAAAATGAGGATGAGGATCTTAAACTCAATGCTCTGGGGAGGATAGGGTCAATCAATTCATGGAGTTTGGAGCGGGAGAGGACACGGGCTGCAGTTCTGAACAATCTACAGCTTGTGGAGGGAAAAGTTGGGAAATCGGGCGAGCAAGGTGATAGCATAGTCAAGCCTGGATATGATGAAAGCATGGATGAGGAGCTCAGAAGCCTGAGGGAGAGGTAGTGGCAGAAGCGGGCAATGTTGCAGAGGTGGAGGAAGGCGAACCAGGTCATGGCATAGATGTGGGGTTTAAAGGATAGTTGAATCATTTCCTTCATGAATGGCGCTTATAAATGTGAATTGTTGTTGTACTTGATAAGCGTGAAGTAAATGTTAATCCATTTCACAGATGAAAAATGCTTCCATTGCAGGTAATTTCTTTTCACAATGTTTTATTCACTTCTTATTCAATTCAAGCTAATAATTTTCATTGGAATACCAGTGTGTAGACTTTATTTTCGATGCTGATAATAATAATAATCCTTGCATTTGATATAGTGCTTTTCATGTCTTCTAGACGTCTCAAAGCGCTTCAGAGAATATACTGTAAAGTGAATTGACTGTATATTTGTGGACGAAACCCGGCAGCCAATTGCGCACAGCAGTGTCCCACAAACAGTCGTGGATTGAAATGACCAATTTATTATTTTTTTCTTGAGGGATTATTATCAGGCGTGTTGAGAAAGGAATCTTGCCCAAGGTCTCACCCTGCTGGGAATCGAACCCAGGTCTCTCACTTGCGAGGTGAGCGCTCTAACCCTTAGCTACAGGACTCCACAATAGCAACAGGACTATCTCAGAACCATGTTTTTTCTTCAGGGGAAATGTACCAGTTCACACTGCATTTTGTAGCTGTACTTTAATGTGCAAGGCAATTGCTAATGGTGCTTTGTGAGATAGTTATGAAAGAAACAGCATTTTACAAAGTACCACGGTAAAAGTGCCATTCGAAACACTATTAACTATAATAAATAAAATAATTTTTACATTTGATTTATTATCTTTTATGTCTGTTTATTTCAAAGTGTTTCACAGTGTATATTGTAAACTGTAGTGATTGTGCTTTATAGGCAAATGTGGCAGCCAATTTGCACACATAAATGTGCCATAAACAGTCATGCGATGAAAGACACAGTCCCAATATGAATCTATGTATAGCAATCGAAAATTGGACCCTGGCTGATTCCAACGTTTAAACTCATCCGAAACACAACACATCTAAACAATGAAGCACACCTCCAGCACTATATTTGGGTGTCAGCCTAAGCTATGTGAGTTCAAAGTCCCAACTTGGAGTTCGAATCGTAACTTTCTGACCCGGAGGTGAGAGCCAGGATGATACACTGAACTCTACAGCTTTCCTACAGGTTAAGCAGTTCTTTCATTATGACAATCATTAGCCAACCTCTTCTAAATTTGATAACAATGGTTTAGATTATATATTTAAAGTGTAGCATAAAGCATACCTGCTTTATACTACACTGTGTTGTGATTTCATGTTCAAAATAATCCCTTATAATAATAATAATATTCCTTGCATTTGATATAGCGCCTTATCATGTCGTTGAGACATCTCAAAGTGCTTCACAGGATATACTGTAAAGTGGAGTGACTGTGTACTTTGTGGATGAAATGCGGCAGCCAATTACGCACAGCAGTGTCTCACAAACAGCCATGAATTGAGTGACCAAATTTTTTTTTTTGGAGGGATTATTACCACCGGAATGCGATCCGCTAATCGACTAACAACCGGGTTCCTTCTGACTGCTAGGTGAATGGAGATGAGTGGAATAAGGAAACTTGGCTAAGATTTTGCCTTGCCCAGGAATCGATTGTTGTGATTGTGGTTTTGTAAATCTTTGTTGTCTGGAAAGAAAATGCCTTAAGTAGTTTTAAAATAATAGCTACCTAAGAAATAAGACTAAACAAATCAGTTATGTAACTACAAAATATATTGCTTGTCAGCCTCATAAAGAACATTGTCGGCAGCTGTAAGTCCCAAAACCGCTGCATTCATATTAATCTTTCTCATTTTTATGAGGTACTCTGTATAAATATTTAACCAACAAAATAAATAAAATTCAGTGAAGTAGAAATTAAATAAACGAGTTATACAAACGCCTACTTTTCTATTTAATGCGCTATGAATAAACATTGGTTTGAATTCTAATTAAAAATAACACTTAGAAGATCTCTATATTGAAGATTAATTGCATCCACAGCGCAATATAATGCAACAAATTATGTTCCCATCATTTTATAAATTGTGTAATTACGGTAATACACTGCTTTCTGAAAGTTTTGCAATCTGACAATTATTTGCTATAATCTTATTAATAGACAGAGTCGGAGTTTTCATGTTATTTTGTTTATAAATAAAGGAAACTGTTGGTAATATGTAAAGTACACTGACTGTATTGTTGTCCAGTTTTGAAAAATGGATTTCTTGGTAAATGTTTAATGGCTAATTTATCAATAGGACCATGATCAAGCATCCTCTCCTGAAAGCCTGATGTTCCACAATCCCCAGTGCTTGCCTTACAGATAAAATGTCACCGTAAGATCCACAGTGTACATTGCAAGGACTATTGCTGAATAGAAACAATTTTAAAACTGCAATAGTATCTTGGATTCAGATAACTGAAAAGCCTTCAGGCTTCACTCTTTTGGTTTATGACATGAACTCAAGTCTGATTGCTGCCTTAGTAATCACTCCCATCCACATGTCCGTGTCTGCGACACTTTCTAATTGTTTTAAATGTTTCCTTTTTAAATTTTAATTATAGATGTGAACATTTACAGTTACACTTCCAACTACAATTAACCCTTTGGGGTTATATATAGAAGCACCATCCAGCAATGCAGGAATTTATTCAAAGCGATGCCTAAAGGAAACGGTTTTATATACTTCATTCCATTTTTCCAATTCTGTTTCATAATAATCTGAACAGCTCTTTTCTCTACTGACATGTGCAATATTAAATTGCCTCCATTGTGTGTCATAAGTACAAACATTATATATTTAAATAACTGTGGTTTCCAAGAAACGGATAAAGCAATTCATTTTATCAGGTTAGTGTTATATTTCTCAAAATGTGTTAACAGCATGCGTTTCATTAAAAGTTAGCTGCATTCCACTATTTGAAATTCTCATCTGTTGACATTGAAAATACATGACTCATAAGACAGAAGGAACCAAAGCATTTTTACCAGAAACAGATCATTTTGCAGAAGCTATATGATGGAATGTTTGCCCATTATGAAAGCTGCTCAGGAAATCCAGTACTCAAAGGAATAACTTATATTTCCTAAAGAAATTTAGGAATAACTTATATAAAGAATAACTTATATTTCCTGTCTGAAGAAATACCTGCTAATCTTACGTATAATAAAACATTCTATAATGAAATTGTGAAAACTAGAAAACAAGAATCCCTTTTTCCTTGAATTGGCCTCTGGGTTGGTTTTGTTTTCTCTGTTTTTCCACCTCTCCTTGGAGGAAACTAGATGACCAGCATGAGCAAAGATAAAAAAGGTGTGTGTTATTAGGGAGGAGGAATAGGGGACTTGTATTTGTCCTGGGAGTGAATTTGATGGATATCTGGGCTTTCTCTTTTGATTCTAACTATGTATCCAGATATCTATGTAAATCAGTTGATAGATTGTTTCTGATCTGAACATGTCTAAACTAAGAGTGCCTGAAACCACTATTTCTTCAGCCACATCAACCATACTTCTGCACAACTGCCAAAAAGATTCCATAGAGGGAAAAAGATAGTCAGGTGAAAGCACATATGGTACATTGGAATGTGAACAGAGTGGCTCAGTTGGTAGTACTCCCACCTCTGCTTAAGAAGGTTGTGGTTTCAAGCCCCATGTCAGGACTTGGAGCTCATATAGTCTATATTGACACTCCAATATAGTGCTGGGGGTGTGCTTCATTGTTGGAAGTGCCATCCTTTGGATGAGGTGTTAAAACAAGTTGTATAACCAGCATGAGCAAAGATGTGTAGGTGTATATTATTAGGAAGAGGGAATGGAGGACTTGTCTTGGGAGCAAACTTAATGGACATTTGGGCTTTCTCTTTTGCTGGAAGCTGTGTATCTAGATACCTATGTAAACCTGCAAGAAGGTATCATAGCCAACAATCCCCTAAATAGAATTGGTTGTTCATGGCTGTTTGTGGGACAATGCTATGTGCAAATTGGCTTTCGTGTTAATCTACAAAACACAGTCACTCACTTTACAGTATATCCTGTTACACACTTTGGATGTTGTCCTGATGTGAAAGGTGCAATACTAAATGCAAGAATTATTATTTTTATGTAAGAATGCAAATTCTATCAATGTGGTGTGAAAACTTTACATGATACACTGTTAAGTGACTGACTACGTATTTTGTGGACGCATATTATTATTATTCTTCCATTTTATCATTGTTTGACTCAATAACATCAGAGCATAATCATTACAAGTAAGATCCTGGAGAGAAATGTTTCTCAATGAAGATTCGCAAGAAGCTATTTTATAAAAACAGATATCTGAAAGGTCAAACAACATCCAGGTAATAATGGGAGAACCCAACAGGAACAATGTGATACAATCTTACCACAAAAGGGCAACATCATCCCTTGAGAATGACAGGTAGTAATTTGTAGCTTAAGTAAACTTGTTTCATTAATCCCTAGACTGCATGGAAATAATACTATTAATATTAATAATTCTTGGATTTGATACAGCACCTTTCACATCGGGAGGACATCTGAAAGCTCTGTACAAGATTCACTCCAATGTGTAGTGACTGAATTTTGTAGGTGAACATGGCAGCTAATTTGCGTATGGCATTGTCTCACAAATAGCCACAAAGTGAATGACTAATTTAATATTTAGGGGATTGATGGCGAAGACATTTGGAGAAACTCCCAGTGTGCATCAAATTTTCCAGCTAAAAATTGAACAACCCATATTAAAATCTTTGTTTTATATTTTTTNCCCATAAAAATGGTAAGTGTTTGTGGCATTTCAACCTGCCAAAATTCTGAACAAAAAGTAAAATTTGAAATTACTCTATGAGAAGAAAAAATTACAACAATCTGCATCTTTGGGATGCTGAAATTCAGCAAATCGTGAACAATATTAGCAAATCAGAAGGGAAATATTTTAAAAGCATTGGCTTAATTTATAAGATGAACATATTCCTGCACGATTAGCCTTTAAAGTCAATGCATAGCAAGATATCGTTCCTGAAGCCTGTTCCAAGTCCAACGTATTGAAAAAAATATTTTTAGTCTTACTTTTATTTTGTTCTTTCTTTTTACATTGAATTCTGTCTCAAATACATTTAATGTAAATACAGTATACAGAAGGACTGAACTCTAAATGTTGAATTTAGGGCAAAGCATTTATCTTCCACACTGACATCTATCAACTTCCTTCAGGTTCACACAATATTGATTCTTCTGAATAAATCTGTAAACCTTGGCCTCTTCCATGCTCTTTGATGAGCAATGATAATCTTATTAATAATAATACAACAACAACAACAACAACAAGATTCCACTTATTGAGCGCCTTTCACGTCAGGAGGATGTCCCAAGGCGCTGTACAGTTGGGTCAGGACCCGAGCAGGGGGGAAATGGTCAGGGTGAGGGGAGGGAAGGGAGGGAGCGAGGAGGGGGTAGAGAGTTGAGAGGGGAGCTGAAGGCACGGTCAAAGAGAAAGGTCTTGAGACCGGCCTTGAAGGAGGAAAGGGAGGAGGCGGCGAAGGCACTGGGGGATAGAGTTCCAGAGCCTAGGGGCTGAGAGGCTGAAGGCCCGGCCACCGATAGTAGGGCGGTTGGGGTGGGGGATGTGGAGCAGACCGGAGCCAGAGGAACGGAGGGTACGGGCGGGTAGGTAGGGGGATAGTAGGTCGGAGAGGTAGGAGGGAGCAAGGCCGTGAATGGCCTTACATTTGATACAGCACCTTATCATGTCTTCTAGACATCTCAAACCGCTTCACAGAATATAATGTTCACAGAATACTTTTTAAAGGGATTATTATCCCTGGAAAAAATGATCTGCCAATTGACTAACAACCAAGTTTCTCCTTACTGCTATTCCAATAAATGGAATCTTGTTGTACTGGTGGGTAAACAGAGGTGGAGTAAGGAAATGTACTTTCAATGTTACTACTCTTCTGCTTCTATCACCATTCTGGACCTCACTATGGCTTCCAATTTCAAGTTAAATTCTCACATCTCCTTCATTGCTAAAGTACACAAAAGACATTTGAATAATGAAAATATGATTAAGCAATCAAGGAGAAAAAAAACCATTGTTTTCTTCAGGTATTTTATATATTGTATTAATTTTCTATTCTATCGTGGTAGCAATAAGCAACCAGTAATGAATCTTCTTCACAAGGACTGACTAAGACAAAGCGAATGACCTGTGCATTCCAGTCTGTTTCAACTTGTGCATCATCCAATTGCCCTTGCAAATTCTGTATTTAGAGATCGAATTCCATTAGTAGTGCTGTGCCTGTGTTTCTTGTACATCCCTTAGTGTTGTTATTCTGCAGCTTTCAATAGGTTAGTCATTTGGAAACAAAAGCTGAATGTTCTAAAATTGCTCTGTAATAGCCACATTCTTTTGTAAAGGCTGAAAGGGAACAGCATTGGACTACACATTAAATCCAGAAAACAAGTAAAAATGCATTTCAGAGTTAAATGAAAGTATTTTAGTGAGCAGGGTGTGCTGGTGCATTGTACTTTCAGGCTGAGCCCAGCCCAGCCTCAATCTCAGCTCCAGACCAGACTCAGCTCCAGCCCAGACTGTAAGGGCTACTGTCTCATCTGTCTTTTAGAATCCTATTTTTGCAGCATAAAATACAAGTGGGTATGTGAATACAGGACAATGATTAATACAGCACCAAATCAAAATCTCACTTGGTGGGGCCAAAGGACAATGGATATGGCAAATGGTAAATGTCATATGAGTGCAGTAGAAGATGCTGTTGAAGGTGCTCTTCTGAGAATGGGCTAATAATAATACTAATCCTATAATCATCATTACATTTGTTAAAGCTTCTTTCAAGTTGGGAGGCCAACCCAAAACACTTCACAGGATATACTGTAAAGTGCAGTGACTGTGTATGTTTCGTGGGCAAACACGGCAACCAATTTGCACACAGCAATGTGCCTCAAACAGCCATGGAGTGAGTGACACATTTTATTTGGGAGATTGTTGGTTAGGTCACTGGAAGAAACACCCTTCTCAGTTCGAATATTGCCATGGGATCTTTAACATCCACCTGAACGGACAGGTGGGGCCTCGGTTTATTATCTCATCTAAAGGACAGCACTTCCAACAATACAACAAAACCCAAGTATTGCATTGGATGTCAACTTAGACTATATGAATTCCAAGTCCCACAGGGGGTTTGAAACCACAACCTTCTGACTCATAGGTAAAACTACTACTAATTGAGTCTGAGTGACACAATAGAGGATACAGAGCTTCAACTGCATCTAACCTGCACAGCATCTGACCTTGAAGTGTCGGATTTTGAAAGCATACCTTTTCCCACCCCTCACCTTGATAAGCACTACGTTTACTGTAAAAATATATATTAAAAAAATAAACGGTGATAAAAAAGTAACAAGTTAGCTTGACTGAGCAGATTCCATTGCAGTGGATCTCTTGACTATATTGAATCTGGTATTGAAGTCTATGAAGTAAACAATTTGAATTTTTATAGCACCTTATCATATCAGTATAATGTGCCAAAGCAGTAATTACTGTCAGTCTAGTGACTTTGTTTGTAGGCAAGTAGCCAACCATCACTAACTGTTAAGGACCACACATTAATAAGTGGCTTTTGAATGAGGTATCAGAGATTGCTTGGCACCTGTCCTCAATAATATTGCATCAAATATCTTCCTGCAAGAAGAGATAATTAGTAAATAAGATATTTTGTGCAATATATTCTATCAATTAGCATTTTCTGCTGGGGAATCCACAAACAAATCTAATCTTAGTTCTAGGTCACAGGGTTTAGAATAGTTAAAATGTTCTAGTAGACAGACATGAATTGGTTTGGCAAGGTTTACAAATGTACTGACAGGCACTATTCAAGTGTCGTTATTCTGTCACAAGAAACCTCTTTGTGATTCAAGTGTACTGAATGCAGAAGAAGTACTTTAAAATGATATTTTCAGTGAGAGAACACAAAGGATTGTCAGTGTAGCTGAAAGCTCATTGCGAGTATCACAATAGTCTGCTCTGTTTTCTCAAAGATGATTTTGGTTTTTGTAAAGGCTTTTGTTTCCTCTGATAGTGTGTATACTGAGGAAGGTCAAGACTTTGAGACATTCACGCTGAGCGTGATAAAACCTCTTGAGGTGTTCCACGTAATTTGGTTTTTTTTGAGCAACGTGATTTTAAACAAGATAGAAATAAGGTCAATCTGCTTTTATTTTCCTTTTTCAATCGTGAAAACTGGGGGTCATCAGAACTTCAATAATAAGACTTCCTATAGAGCAAGTAAAGTAGAATTCACACTGTGAATGGGCATTATTGTCATATAGGACTCGTGGAGTCCTGTAGCTCAGTGGTTAGAGCACTCGCTTTGCAAGTGAGAGACCTGAGTTCAATTCCAGGCAGGACGAAACCTTGGGCAAGTTTCCTTACTTCACACGCCTAATAATAATCCCTCCAAACCCAAAAAACAAAAATCAATTGGTCATTTTCAATCTACGACTGTTTGTGGGACATTGCTGTGCGCAATTGGCTGCCGCATTCGCCCACAAATATACAGTCAATTCACTTTACAGTATATTCTGTGAAGCGCTTTGGGACGTCCTCCCGATGTGAAAAGCGCTATATCAAATGCAAGGATTATTATTATTATTATTATATTCACTCACTGACCCTGACTCCAAAACATTGGCCACATGACTGCAAGAAGCTTTTTCCTGTTAAGATTGTGCTAAGATTTTTCATTTTAAGGACTGAGATCCCAATCTATGCTTTATTTCAAAAGACACGTACTGAAAATATCTATCTATAAATTATAATCTCCCAGGGAAAACAACAACTTTCATTTATATAACGCCATTCAAATTGGATAATGTCTCGGAGTTCTTAACAATGAAGGAGTTGGATGCTGAGCAAGGGAGATTGAGAGGTGGGTGGAGGGGTGGGGGGGAAGGGGGTGGAGACGGAGGTGACCGTGATTGAAGATATGGAGAGTTAGGGAGTATTTGCCAGACATAAACACATTTGCAGTGTATCCTGTGAAATGTTTTGAGACGTCTCAATGATATGCTAAGGTGCTATATCAAATTTAAAGATTATTGTGGTACTGCAGGTGGTATATCATCTTAGCAACATCTCTCTGGCAGCCACCCTGACACTTTTACCATTGTCAATTTTGGACTAGCAGACGGTTTGAAGAACTGTGAAATCACAAATGAAGTTCAGATGAAGAAGTCCATTCGGCTGATTTGATCTCATCCTTCCAGTGTACCGACTCTACCTTCTTCCCTTAACAACAGCAACCTGTTTCTCAAATGAATCCAGTAGCGTGATCTCTACCACCCTTCATCATAATCTGTTCCAGCTACCAGCTACCCTCTGCCCAAGGAAGTACTTCATGGTATAAAAACAGAAGCTGCTGAGAGCACGCAATAGGTCAGGCATCAACTATGGAGAGAAGAAAATGAGTTGACGTTTCCGGTCTATGACCTTTCTTCAGAACTCTTCCTGGTGTCTGTCCTAGAAATAATTTTGCGCAACTCTGTACCTGTGTTCTCTTATATTGCTGCTTTGGTGTATCCTGAAGTATTGCTTTGGTTTACTTTCTCATTCTCATTTAATATATTCTATACCTCATCAAGGCATTGAGACATTCTCATTACAAGGTTGAGGAGCTCTAAAGTATCTACTTTTCGCTTATAGCTCATACCACTGAAACTGAGCACCGGGCCGGTTGTTCTCCTACACATAGCCTGGGCAGCCCTGTGTGTTGGGGTGACCAGAACTGCGTGCAGTCCTCAAAGTAGAGTCCTGTAGCTCAGTGGTTAGAGCACTCGCCTTGCAAGCGAGACACCTGGGTTCAATTCCAGGCAGGGCGAAACCTTAGGTAAGTTTCTTTACTCCACATGCCTAATAATAATCCTTCCGAAAAAACAAAACAATAATAAATTGGTCATTTTCAATCCACGACTGTATGTGGGACACTACTGTGCGCAATTGGCTGCCGCATTTCGCCTGCAAATATACAGTCAATTCACTTTACAGCATATTCTGTGAAGCACTTTGAGATGTCTAGAAGACATGAAAAGCGCTATATCAAATGCAAGGATTATTATTATTATTATTCTTAAGGTTCAGCCTAAACAGAGAACTACACAGGTTGAGCATGAATTCTGGGGGCATGAACTCAATTGAAGAAAATTGCTTCATTTAAACAATTAAAGTCAAATGATACAAATGGAAGCAGCGTGCATCTCTGACTGCAATGAAGATCTATAGAACGGGCTGAATGTGCGCATTTGGATTATTGATTTTTCTTTTCTTGGTTTCAAAGGCACTTTAACGCCAATTATCTGGCCAGCTGTCACTCAGTGGTATACCTTCCTCCAAGCATGTGCTCATTCCCGAATATGCAGCTTACAAACCAGTAACTATATGTGCAATTTAAAACAAAATCGAAAAAACAATGAAACAGAACTTCTCACAATCATCAGAATTGAGTAAGCACTACACTAACTTAAAGGAGACCATTTTTTAAGTAGAGCCATTTTTATTTTTTTTACACAATGCAGTGTCATATATCATGTTGCAACACATCACCAGTATCGTTATGTCAAAACTGTTTGGTTTTCTTCTGTCTCATCTTTCCCAAACGTGTTGGACTGACAATTTTCTTGAACACCCTCAAAGCCTAGAAAAAATGATCAATTTAATTTGAACATTTTTGATGTAATCTTTTGTTCTACGGATTCAGTTTCTCAAAGTTGGCTTACATCGTTTTTGTTTATGATTGAATTGTCAAGTTACATAAAGGGGAGTGGAAAGCAAGGAAACATGTTTAAGAAGCAACATAAAAATAATGGTGGACATTCCACCCCATTTCAAGCAAGAGGTTTGACATTTACAAAGAATGTGCAGCACAGAAACAGGCCATTCAAGCAAGTACATGAAAGCGCCACTAAAAACGCCTTTGTCTTTGGAGATAGAAATGTTCTCAATTGTGCAGTCTGTTTGGATGAGTAAGAAGAAGCAATGTGTTCTGACAAATGCCACATTGTTAGCTCCTTGTATTTATGGTGTGTAGAATGATTACATAATTACCTAGCACATTTATGGAACTATCGGCACCAGAATCAAATTATTGCAACAAAGTTTGACAGTTCATGTATTCCTTAGCTCTGGATCAATGCGGCAGCTTGCGGTAATGTCATGCAATAATATCTAATATAGAAAGGAGATTTAATTGGATCTGGCATTATAATAATAATAATAATAATCCTTGCATTTGATATAGCGCTTTTCACGTCGGAAGGACGTCCCAAAGCGCTTCACAGAACACACTGTAAAGTGAATTGACTGTAAATTTGTGGGCGAACGCGGCAGCCAATTGCGCACAGCAATGTCCCACAAACAGTCGTAGATTGAAAATGCCAATTTTATTATTGTTTTTGGTTTTGGAGGGATTATTATTAGGCTCTGTGTGGAGTAAGGAAACTTGCCCAAGGTTTCGCCCTGCCTGGAATTGAACTCAGGTCTCTCGCTTGCAAAGCGAGTGCTCTAACCAGTGAGCTACAGGACTCGGCATTGCATAGTGAACAAGATGTAAATTACTATGATTTACAGCATCACGTCAAAAGATGTCACATATCATGTGTGTCACTACATATTATTTTAAAAATGGAGTGAGGCCATCATAAGAAGAATGTTGATGCACGTGGCAGTGCCACATGATTTCAATTTTTGGTTAAATTTTGAGATAGATTTAACAGTTCTTATGTGGGAAGGTATGCTTCACTGTGAAAAATGATATTCAAATGCAAGTTGTTGTTATTCTTGTTCTATGGCATTATCTGTCTCAATCCACTTTGGTGGTCTCGGTATTCGGGCACTGCTGATAATAGACCAGACAGCCTGGCTAATCAATAGGATGTGAAAGGACGGACTGGGTGGGAAGAATCACATTGGTTCTGTTAACCTTGCGTGCCAAAGCCCTAATGGTGAGTAACTACAGTGGAGTCCTGTAGCTCAGTGGTTAGAGCACTCATCTCACAAGCAAGAGGCCCTGGGTTTGATTCCCAGCAGGGCGAAACATTGGGCAAGTTTCTTTACTCCACACACCTGTTTATCCAGCAGTAAGTAGGAACCTGGTTGTTATCGATTGGTGGATCCCTTTTCTGGGGGTAATAATCTCATCAAAAAATAATAATAATTTGGTTATTCAATCCATGACTTTTTGTGGGACACTGCTGTGTGCAATTGGTTGCCTCGCTTCACTTTGAGACATCTCCAAGACATGATAAGGCTATATCAAATGCAAGGATTATCATTATATTATTATTATAACTCTGACCATGGTGACCTTGTGATGCTGAGCTCAGTGATTTGAGTTCCTTCGGTGCTAAGAGTTTACCTTGAGATTATCTGTGGCCTGGTGGTTTAAAAATCTTTTCCTATCGGTTCCTCTTTTTGTTTACACTGCAAGCTACAGCCCTAAGGGGTAGGGTGGTCCTAGCTGGACAAGCAATGGGAAGGCATATCAGGGAGTGCTGTCAATGGCAAGTTATGCAGTTTTAGCTAGTTGAACTCCTGCAGCCACCTCAACACACATATAACATAAAACTAAATTCTGTAAATCTGAAATAAAACTCTAGAGGTGCACAAATACCCAGTCACTACATTTCACGTTAATTTCTATGAAATGTTTCGAGATGTCTCTACAACTTGCTAAGGCGTTGTATCAAATGCAAGAATCATCATTATTAAATCAATTGACTTTGGAAAGAGGATGATGGATTTTGGAACCACATTGTACTCTCACTCGAATATACAACCGTCACGTTTGCAACTTTAATTTCCAATAACTTTCACAACTTCACACCCAATTCCCTCACTAAGACTCCCACACATAGCTCAATCCATAATCATGCCTTCCCTATTAAAGAGAGCAATTTTCATTTATTAATAGCCAAGAGAGAACTTGGTGGGATGGAGAGATGGGCAATGAAGCTCAAATTACTTCATTTTGGACTTTTTATTTCATATCAAGGGAAATGGATGTTCATGCTTTATTTTCAATTGAAATTGTGTTTTGCTGTTTATTGTTATCACTTGGATAACAAGATTGGTCTGGATGAAGAAGTCCATTTACCCTATCCAATCTTGATCTTCCAGAACATCTACCCAACAGCTTCCCCATCAAGCTGCTTTTTAAATCAGTCCAGTGTCCTGACCTCTGTCACCTTTTCTTGGCAACCTGTTCCGGTTGTTAATTACCCTCAGTATAATACTTCCTGGTATCTGTTGTGAAATTGCCATTTACAACGCTAAACCTATCTTGTTCTACTGTCATGGTACATCCTGAAGTAAAGCGGGTTAATTTTTTAATCCCACTTAAACCTTATACACCTCTATGTGATCCCCTGTGAGTCATCTTCTCCCAAGATGAAGGGCTGTGGCTTGAGGGGTTAACGTTACAATATTACAACAACTACTGCCATTTGAGCAGCTTTAATACTGTGTGACTAGTATTTGTTTTAGAATACACTGTGTGAATTGAAAACAATCCAAACCACTTACCCCAGGGAGGCAAGCATTTCCCTGGATCTATCACCAGTCCAAGGGTTAACAATTATATCAGTTAAAATATGCAGAAACAATAAGTAACAGATGCGTTAAATGAATTCATCACTTTGCTTTTCAAAAAGGAAAAATGTGGACAAAACCCAGATAAAGTCAACATTACTTGACAATCTAAAACATATGCAGAGGTCAAAAACGGTGCAAGGCTCTGCTTAATATTTTGCAGAATGCCGTAAATATAAGGAAAGGATGTATTGGAGGACTGAATTGTGTCTCCACATGTTCAAAAAGAAGTGAGATATGAATTAGAGAATTTAACATAGTTTCTCTAACATTAGAGTGAAGAAATTATTCGAGAAGATTTTGAGGGATACCATTAATGCCCATCAAAAGAGCATAGAAGCTACGGGAAATAGTCAGCAAGCAATAGATCATGCCTCAGGAATCTGGAATCTTTTGAGGAAGTAACTGAGTTAATGAACAAGATTTCTCGAGGGACTTTAATATATTTGGAAATTGAGAAAATATTGAATGAGGTTCCCTATGCAAAGCCCCAGCTGCTTGTTCCAGCTGCCCAGCTGCCCCAGGTGTATGTTAAAGATCCCATGGTGCAATTGGAAAAGGGAAGGGAGTTTCATCCAGTTTCCTGGCCAATAATCCCCCAAATAAAAGTGGTTACTCACTTCCTTGCTACTTGTGGGATATTGCTGTGCATAACTTGGCTACTATGTTTGCCCACAGAACACACAGTCACTAGACTTTACAGAATATCCTGTGATTTGAGACATACTCTCGACATGAAAGGTACTGTACCAAATGTAAGGATTATTGTTATTATTATAATAATAATAATCCTTGCATTTGATATAGCGCTTTTCACGTCGGGAGGACGTCCCAAAGCGCTTCACAGAACACACTGTAAAGTGAATTGACTGTATATTTGTGGGCGAACGTGGCAGCCAATTGCGCACAGCAATGTCCCACAAACACTGAGCTACAGGACTCCACAAATAACATAATCAAAAATCATAACCATCTTTTCTTGCAGACTAGTTCAGCAAAGGGAAAAGGAAACAATTATTTTTATTTAATGGTCCATTTGACAGCAATGACACATCACGATATCGCTCAAAAATTAGAGAACAATACAAATTATACTTCTTATACAACTTTTACAACAATATAATAATAATCCTTACATTTGATGCACTGCACAGAACCAGAAAGCAAACTTGCTGCTTGGGTTTAAAACTTACTCAACGGTAGAAGGCAGAAGGCGGTATTCTCCTGTGGAGTAGGACTTTGCAAAGTACTGCAGGAATTTACTCAGTATCTCTGTTGGTTACGCTGTTTATAAATGAAATTAAGGAGAGCAATTCTGGTGCTTCTATCGATTCTGTTTTCTACACTTAGTGGGTGATCTGAGTAAGAAAAAGTATAAAATTCATTTTAAGACCATGGGGGTAAACTTAGGAGCATTTCATAAGACCTTCCTTGTGTTAAAAACACGACAGCTATTTTGCACACAGCAATGCCCCACAAAATACAATGCCTCATAAAATAAATGACCAACTTTTATCTAGGGGATTATTGGCCAGGACATGGCAACATAAATCCTGCCTCCAATCCAGGAAAATGCTTTAGGAGTGTAATTCCAGGTATGCCATGCTCATTCAATGGAACTCAGATAACATAACAAACATAATATAACATAACGTGTAGGAGCAGGAGTAGGCCATTCGGCCTTCGAGCCTGTCCCGCCATTCAATCATGGCTGATCTTCTAATCTAACTCCAGCTAATAACCTAACCCTGCCTTATCCCCATATCCCTTAATCCCTTTTGCAATAAGAAATCTATCTATCTCAGTCTTGAATATGTTCAAGGACTGAGCGTTAACAGCCCTTTGGGGTAGTGAGTTCCAGACATTCACCACCCTTTGAGTGAAGAAGTTCTTCCTCAACTCAGTGCAAAAGGGCTGGCCACTGATTTTAAAGTTGTGACCCCTGGTTTTAGTTTCTCCAACCAGGGGAAACAATCTCCCACTATCTACTCTAGTATGCCCTTTGATGATCTTATAGGTTTCTATAAGATCACCTCTAATTCTTCTATATTCTAGAGAATATAGGCCCATCTCAGGTGAGTGGGGAGGAAGTAGGGGAGAGAGGAGGGGATGGAATAGCCAACTTGTTAGAGTTCCATAACATCAATATAGTTAAATTATGGTTAGGATCTTTGAAGAAATTGCAAGCTACGAATGAATGGAATGCAGGAGCGAGTGTGCACTCTATTCTAATAAATTTTCTTGGAAATTTCCATGTGTAGCTGGCACACATGGAACTCTCAGTTTGGGTTGCATAACTCTTAAGCATGGTGATGGGTGTCCATATGTGTCAGACACCCGAGTGACTAAAAAAAGAATTCACAGTGCCCATTATCCTATGAAGTTTTACATCCTTGATTTGCAGTAATTCATGAATTTTTCAATATCAAGAGAACCATCTGTTAATCTACTGCTTGGCTGCTCTATTAGGACGAGGTTCATTCAACATTAAGCAATCTCTTTATCATTTTCTTTGGCAATAGAAGTCTAAAATGGTTCAATTTCTTTTTTCTACCCCTGCTATCATTTTGACAATGATAACATGCTACATCAAATGTAAGGATTATTATTATATTCTTATAAAAGTTGAAACACAGATTGTTGGCCATCTTTGTTCTGGAGTATAATCTGTTTTGTTCTCTAATTCCTTGAGTGATATTTTGACTTGTCATAGCTGTCAAATGGATCATTGAATAAAAGCAATGGTTTTCTTTTCCCTTTGTTGAACTTATCTACAGGAAAAGTTGGTTATGATTTTTGACTATCCTCCTTGGAGGGGATAAGCGGCGTCTCCTTGGAGCTGAACTTGCTCCAAGATGACATGTTTGGCAACAGAATTTCGGAATCGAGCCAGTTCCTGAGCCAGGCAGGTCCGCAGTATTCCAAGGCAATGCTGATGACAGCACAGCCAGCCTAGCTCATCGGCAGGAATTGGAAGGGCAGACTAGTCACTGGGGGCAGTGAATCCTCCCATGCAGCACCTGTTAACCCTGCAAGCCAAAGCTCTGATGGGTAGGGTGGTCTTAGCTGGATAAACAGCTTGCCAGAGAGTGCTAACAATGGCAAGCTATGCGGTTTTAGCTGCTTAGACTCCAGCAGTACTCCAATGCACACACTGAGGTCCCTAAGACTTGGCTCTTGGCAGAATTCGATAAGCCGGATGTTTCCCTCCAGGTAAAAAGTGTGCATTCCCTTCCAACAATCTATCTCTGGATTTCCACATGTAGGTGGGATGCATGGAATTCTCAGTTTAGTTTGGATACTCTTAAGCATGGTGATGGGTTTCCACATGTGCCAGACCCTCAGCTAACCCAAAAAATATAGAAAAGGATGATAGTTACTGTAGGACAAAAATCAATGATGCTAAATGTAATTGCCTTTAACTATTAGCACCAGATTCAACATAATAACAATAATAATGAAAAAATCCTTCCATTTAATAACCAAGTATAATGTTAACATTTAGATGATACATTGGCAGAATACTTCCATTGGTGTTTTGGGGATTAAACTATATTATTAAAATCAGAATGACAGTATTGCAAAACACATTCCACCCTTTAATTAAGAAACATGATTAAAATATGTTTTGAAATGCCACCTGATTCCTGAATAATAATAGCATCCACGGAAATGTGGTGAGCCGCTCCCTTGAATTGCCACTTAGCGAGGTTGCTGATTCCAATGCCAGAGCGATTTATCATACATAGCTTTGCACAAGACTGATTTAGTTCAGTTTGGTAAAACAAATTGAGAGGTCGCAATCCGAGATCCAAAGCATCAATAACTTCACCAAAAAAAAACTAAATAATTTGGACCAGAGTCATATTTGTGGTATCTTTATGGGAAATTACCCGAGTCACTGTTTAGCTTAAGTCTAGCTACTTGGAGGCACAACATACCAGCCTAACTACCCAATTGTTCAATGTCAGAACATTGGTTAGGTCACAGGTTGAATACTGTGTGCAGTTTTTGGTGTCCATTATAAAAAGTTATCAGAGCCACAGAGAGAGTAGAGCGTAGATTTACCAGGATGATGTTGAGTGTTATGATGAAAGACTTTAAAATGGATTCATTCTCTGGAATACAGAAGTTTAAGAAAGCATCTAATAGAGTATTCAAAATAATGTATTGTCTCGAGAGAGTAAATAGCAATAGCTTATTTTACTTCTTGGTGAAACAACAATACAAAGGAGTATAAACACAACATTATTACTTGAAGCATAAATGGGAGTCTAGAAAAATATTTTTATGCAGAAGGCTGTTAGGTTGTTACCACAAGGGGATTTTGAAGCAGAGTTAATTGCATCATTTACTAGACACTTGAAGGATAAGGATATTCTTTATGGGCTGGAGAAATAAATTGAATTAAGGTAGGTATCTCCAGGGGGGAGTTAGCATGGCATAGACACAGTAGGCTGAAAGGCCTCCTTCTGTGATTCTGTGAAATCCAAAGTGCTCAACAGAAAAGCTTTCAGTGTGAGTCGGCATTCGTGATCCTATTGCATTATTTGGGGAATTCAAGAGAAGTGTGGAATACCAACATGGAATTCAGTTATCTGTTGGTTTAGGAATCCTGTATGTTTGGGATATTTACATTCACTGACACAATCCGGAAAGTGTTGGATTATATGGGAAATCTTGACCTTGATGATGTCCATTTTACTTGTGGGTAGAATTTATGACAGAGATTGCATTATAGATTAAGTATTTTCATTTCTGTTTCATTTGTATGTTCCCAATAGAGCTGCTAGTTATTGCCATGGAATTCCATAAACATTGGTTAGTATAAATTATATCAATCCAAAAATGCTACCTTTCAGCCTGTTCACTCAGTCATAGCTGCTTCCGTCACATTTTCTCATTTACATCATCAACCATTAGAACACACAGCAAGGACATTAAAATCAGTTCAGCCTATCTCTCCGTTGACTGTAGAATTCACCTGCATGCACAGCTCAATGATATGATTGACAATATAACACATATATTAGTCAATTGTTAGCAAAACAGCCTTTATTTTCTATGAAATGCCATCACCTCCCTCTTTCCCTATTGTTATAACTTCCCTCTATCTATCCACTTCACAATAACATTACATTCAATATAAGAAGAAAATCATAATTGACTCCCGTGTTGCTATTATATAACTTACATTTTTATGGGGACAAACTGTAAGTGCTCAATATGTTTCTGAATTTTGTGAATAAATCTACATGATTAATTTGCTGGTCTCTATGGAACTGCTTCTACTCCGGTGCTCATGCTGTTCAGTCATCGACCATAATTTCAGTCATTTAATTGCCGTCATTCTTCAATCTGTGGTCTTACAAATAGATTGAAAGCTCATTACTAGGTTTAGACACTTTGACCAGATGTAACCTCATTTCCTTCAAATTAGAAGATTCATTTAAAAAATATTCAGTCAGAGCCGGGTGTCTTATACCTATCACCATGATTAAAAGTAACCAAATTAGACTGAGAGTTCCATTACTGTCACCTATACATGGAAATGCCCATGTCTGGGCTGGAATACATACTCTTTCCCTAGAGGGACACCCACTACTTACCTAATTCCGGTCAGTATTACGTGCAGGATGGCAAGAGTTTGGGTACCCCAGATTGTGTGTTAGGGACATGCTAGAGTTTAACCAACGAGGACTATCCTACCTATAATGCCTTTGCTTGCAGGATTAACAGAAGCTGAATAGGAAGAATCCCTGTCCCAGTAATCAATCTGCTACTCAAAGTCCTCCAGATGAAGTGGACTGTCTTTCTGTCCGCACTCGTGCCTTGGATGTATATGAATGAACATGATGTATTCACAAACAAGGAGTAGTACTGTGAGTGTGAGAAGTTCAATAACTGACAAAAAAGGTAATAACAATAATCCTTGTATTTGGTATAGTGCTTATAAAGTCAAAAGATCTTCTAGCACTTCACATGGAATTGCTGTGAAGTGTAGTCAATGTGTATTTTGCAAGCAAAGTGAGAAAGTAATTTATGCATGAAGTGCCATGCAACCTTTAACACTGACCTGAACAGGCAGATAGGATGTTGGATGTTACATTTGATGGACAGGACCTCTGACAATTCAGTGCTCCCCAAAACTGTACAGCATTGACTATAAACTCAAAGCCCTGTTGCAAGGTATGAACCTACGATCATCTGACACAGAAATGTGGGCATTATCAACTGAGCCACGATACCACCTGAGATCCTGCTGGTAACTGGCAGTAAGACATCACTGAATCACTGGATTCCCATTCTGTAAGTACTCGAAACAGAAAGGAGTTCCAACAAGTCCTGTGGCACATGGGTTAGCACATTCGCTTTGCAAGTGAGAGGACCTGAGTTTAATTGCCGGGTGGGGTGAAACCTTAGGCAAGTTTCCTTACTCCACACGCCTCCGTTTACCTAGCAGTAAGTAGGAACCCGGTTGTTAATCGATTGGCGGTTCCCTTTTCTGGGGGTAATAATTCTTCCAAAAAAAATAATCATTTGGTTACTCAATCCACGACTGTTTGTGGGACACTGCTGTGCGCAATTGGCTGCCGCGTTTCACCAACAAAATATGCAGTCAATTCACTTTACTGTATATTCTGTGAAACGCTTTGAGACATCTCGAAGATGTGATAAGGTGCTACATCAAATGCAAGGATTATTATTAAGTCAACTGTAACACACTACTTGATACTGGCAGGTTTCCCATTAGTGTCTCCAAGTTGCTCTCAGTGAAATCTGTGTTTAATTGCTGATTAAAATAATAATAAGATAATAATAATAATCCTTGCATTTGGCATAGCACCTTTCACATCGGAAGATGTTCCAAGGCGCTTCACAGGATATATACTGTAAAGTAGAGTGAGTTTATGTTTTATGAACAAACGCGGCAGCCATGTTGCACAATGTCCCACAAACAGCCATGAAGTTAATGACTAATTTTATTGGTCAAATAACAACCCCAGGGGAAAACTCCTTTCTCTTTTCAAACATTGCTATGGAATCTTTACAATTATATTTTGCAATGTTTAACATCCTCTTGAATGAGAAGACAAGGCCTTGGTTTAGCATCTTATCCAAAGGATGGTGTAACTATTTTTGTTCCACCCCATTTGATAAGAGAGTCAGCAATTCTTTTAGGGTTGTTGTTTCTTTCTTTTACATCAGTAGGTCTGGAAAATAATACTGCATAAAATAACATTCACATAAAATTTACCCGACACAATTATTTGACTTTTTTTTATATTAGGTATGATTGTAACATCTGGCACTTATTTTCAGTCTTACATCTGTTTCAGGTCAACATTGATGCGCACCAAAATGCCAAGTCTCTTGCTTTCTTTTAAAGTTAAATGAGCAAATAAATTAATAAATCCTCAAAGTAGTTATGATCAAGAATGATTTGCTTGTAGCACATATATATGGTAAAATTCACCTGCGCTGTGAGCTCTCAGGGACTTTGAGACAAACAACAATAACACAAGTTGCCAAAAAAGCTTTTGAATGCCTTGCTGCACTCTGTAGCCTCATTCATGCTCCTATTAAATTACTGACGTCCTGGGGTAATTCATTAGTTTTTACACCAGGACATCAGAAAGACAATTTTCAACATGAGTGCGTCAATTGCTAGAGAAGTTGGCAACAACTCAATACAGCAAGACTATGATAGGGACCTCCCTAAAATTCTGTTTGAAACTTAACCTATTCAGTTCATTTTATAGCATAAGTGATCTGTGAAGAATTGCTGATGGGTTTTATCATTATGTTAAATATTAGTGTGTTTCTTAAGCATGGCAATTTGGGCACAGTGTGCTAGCCATATTTCCTGCACAGGGGAAAAACACATTGAATTTATAGTAGAAATTATGAAAATGTACTTAAATAGCCATTCATTACATGGCCTTTAGAAGCTACCAGGATCTCCATCCAGAAGGGCTGCAGATATCTGTTCCATGTTACTTTCATCAACATTCACCTCACGGAGAGGTTGAACACCGGCTTGTTTCATCTCCCCCATGCATTCTACCCCACCATCTGTGGGCAAGGTTTTACCCAATCTGCAACTGAAACTTCATAAATGGAATCTTGTTGTTTCATCCCGAGTCCCTCCACTTTGCTCCCTCTCCCTGCATTCAAAACCCTCCTGAACACTTACTGTTTCAAGCATTCTTTCAGCCACCTTCACCTCCCTCAATTTCCTCTCCCCTGCTCAGGCTGGCAGTCACTATGGAAAGTGATTTAAAATGTCTTTATGACATGAAAGGCGCTATATAAATGTAAATTACAATTGTAAGACTGCAAATAGAAATCTATCCTATTAATTTCCTATTACAGTTTTTCTTAAACAAGTGCAGATTCTTGGTCTCAATTGTTTTTATATATGTCAAGAAGATTATTGATAACAATCATTACATTTTAAGTAGTTTTTATGTTGGGAGGACCTCTCAAAGTGCTTCACAGGATATACTGTAAAGTTTTGTGACCATTTATTTTGTAGGCAAATGCAGCAGCCAATTTCGGCTCAGTAATGTTCCACAAATAACAGTGAAGTGAATAACCATGTTTAATTTGGGGATTTATTATTGGACAGGACACCAGGAAAAACTCCTTTCCCTCTTCAATAGTGCCATGGGATCTTTAACATCCATCTGCACAGCAGATGGGACCTCAATATAATGTCTCATCCAAAGGACAACACTTCCTAACAATGCTCTCCGGGAACCTACCCTGTGTGAAAGGCGCTATATAAATGCTATATAAATTGATGTTGTTGTAATACTGAGATGCCCCCCCCAGCATGCACTGGAGATCAACCTGGACAAAAAAGTCCCAACAAGGGGCTTGAACCCACAAACCTTTAACTCAGAAGCAGTTGTGCTACCAACTGAGCCAGGCTGACACACAACAAAGGTTATATCAAAGGTACATATTTTTGCAGAAGAGCCCTTGTGCACTTAACTGGTGGTAACTAACCTAAATTTGTTTTTAAGATTCTTAAATCTTGAGCCTATTGGCATGATGCTTTTGCATATCTGGGATTGTTGTTCCAGCTCTCCCAGTTCCACAGGGCATCACTAACCAACACACCTAACAACTCCCAAACTAAGCTACATTGTGGGCAAAGGCTTCTTTTATAAACACATGATTCTGAAAACCCCAATTCTCAAAATCCAGTGCAACCAAACTGTATAGAACTATATAAGCAGCAGCGGCAGCAGTAAACAATTCCTTGATCTTCCTTCAGAACACCATAGTCCTCCGAGATGGACTTAGTCAGGTCAGCAACGAGCGGAATTTGGATTCGCCAATACCACCCTGTTAACGTGGAGTATTGGTCCAAGCCAAGTGGCTGAAGTGAGAGTCCGTCCTCCTCCTCCTTCTCTCCTCCTCCCCCTCTCACTGCCGCTGCTGCTGCTGCTGCTGTGGTCACCCTAACCATTACAGATGAGTTAGGGGAAGCCACTATTTTGGACTTTCAGATTTTCCTGCCATTCTGCGTGACGTCACTTCCACCGGCCAGGTTTGAATGCCTGGTAGCAGATACAGTGTTTCACTCCCTTCTATCCTCTGTCTGTCTCCCTACTCAGTTCTTCCCCGGCAGGCTGCTCATTGCTAACCGCAATGAGTGCCCTCCTCCCTTTGTGCCACCTCTAGCCCCCACAGCCTCCTGCAGGCTGACAATGCCCCACTAATCCACCGCCTCTTGTCCCAGCGTGTGCATCTTTGCTGCCGCGCCCGACTCGAGCTGGCCCTCCCTCAAAATGCCCCCCTCCCTGCAACTCTCCTGCTCTGTCCTGCTCTCTCTCTGCCCTCCTCGCCTCCTATCTCTGCTTAACCCCCCCCCACTGCCTCCCTCTGCTCCAGGCTGGGAATCCTCTGCTGGGCTCATCGTGGTACTGAGCATTGGCTGTCCAGCAGCAGCCACACTGACTGCCCCATTCCCCACTACCGCCGCAAGCGACCCTGGACCCTCACCCCGGGGGCTAATCTCTCCTCCCTCATCTGCATCCCCACCCTCCCCCTCCCATCCCACACATCCCCCCGCCACTGTCCACTCCGCATTGGCCTTCAAAATGTCCGCTCCATCTGCAATAAGACCCTGGCCATCAATCATCTAATCCTCATTGAGAACGTTAATACTATGGCCCTCACAGAAATCTAGATCACCCCAGGTGACACCTTCTCCTTCACTGAGGCCACACCACCCGGCTATACCTACCACCATGCCCCAAGCCCCAACTGCCATGGTGGTGGTGTGGCCCTCATCTCCAGGGCGTCACTTGCCCTATCCTCCTACTCCGCTGGCTCGTTCCCCTCTTTTGAACACCTTACTCTCTCCCCCACCTTCACCTCTGACATCTCCACCCTTCTAGCTTCCCTCTGTCTCTGCTCCGACTGCCTCATTATCCTAGATGACTTCAACCTCCACTTCACCCCCTCCTGCTCCACCTCCTCAGACTTCTCCTCTCTCCTCTCCTCTCTCAACCTCTCCCTCCACATACACTCCTCTACACACGTTCATGGCCACCCACTCAACCTGGTGATCACCCAGGGCCTCAGCGTCTCGGATGTCATCATCACCGACAAGGTCATCTCTGACCACCATTTCATCTCCCTCAACTCCTATATCCCTCTCCCCACTGCCTCCAAATGTACAACCATCTTCTACCGCCCGTGGAAGAAGATCTCCCCATAATCTCTCTCCACTGCCCTGAACTCCTCTCCCTCTGGCCCATCTCCCGCACCAACCCATCCTCTGTGTTACTCTCCTCCACAGCACCCTCTCCACCTCACTCGATGCCCTTGCCCCCCTCACCTCCCGAACTGCATCCTATTCCCGATCCTCACTTTGGTTCACCAACCACCTCCGCTCGCTCAAGGGACAGGTGCAGGCTGTCAAACGCACTTGGCTCAAATCCGGCCTAACGGTCCATCAGCACACCTGGCTGGACCACATCAAAACCTACCACTCCGCTCTCGCCTCGGCCAAATTGTCCTTCTACAAGGAGGCGAATGGCAACCCCAGGCTCCTGTTCTTCACCACCAAGCAGCTACTCCGCCCTCCCAGCCATGCCTCGCAGATTCTTTCCTCCAACTCTCACTGTGAGGAATTGCTGGACTTCCTCGAGTCCAAAATCAAGGGAATCCGCTCAGTTGCCACTGACCCCAACCTCCACCCCCTCCCTACATCTCCCACTCTCCGACCACTACCCATCCCTCCTTCCACACCTTTGAACCTGTCACCTCCTCCTCTGTCATCACCACCATATCCTCCATGAAGCTCACCACCTGCACCCTGTACCCCATCCCCACCCCTCTCCTTAAATCCTAGCTCCACCTTCTTGCTCCACTACTCGCCATCATCAACCTCTCCCTGTCATCTGGCACCGTTCCTTCCCCCCTCAAAACAGGCACTATAACCCCCACTTTGAAGAAGCCTTCCCTTGACCTAACACAGCTATCGGCACATCTCAAATCTCCCCTTCCTATCCAAGGTCCCTGAGAGAGACGTTCTCTCCTATCTTCCCTCTTTCCTCTCCTCCCACTCCCTCCATGAGCCCCTCCAATCGGGTTTAACTGCTCTGGTCAAGGTCACAAATGACATCCTGACCATGCATGACCAGGGCTCCCTCTGCCTCCATCCTCCTCCTCGACCTCTCTGCCACCTTTGATATTGTGGACCACTCAATCCTCCTCCACTGCCTCTCCTCCCACCTCAACCTTTAAGATTCTGTCCTTGACTGGTTCAGGCCCTACCTTTCACACCACCTCCACTTTGTCTCTGCAAACAGCTTCTCCTCCAGCCCCCGCGTGACTGTTTGTGGGACACTGCTGTGTGCAATTGGCTGCCACAAATATACAGTCAATTCACTTTACAGTATACCCTGTGAAGTGCTTTGAGACGTCTAGAAGATGTGAAAAGCGCTATATCAAATGCAAAGATTATTATTATTATAGATATCAGCAATTTTCTGGAGACCCAGGGAGAGAATTTGAATTGACAAAGTAATTGTGCTTTTAATGAAAATGGTATTGAAGGATTCTACCTAACTTACACCTTCAACCCTCTAACACTATTAATAAAGAGAAGGGATTTTCTTCTTGTGTCCCGGCCGACAATCCTCCAAATTAATTGATCATCACTGCAATGTCTATCTGTGGCATCTTGTTGGCACTAATGCCCACTGCGTTTTTCTCCTAATACAGTCACAAAATGCAACAATAATTATCTGCAAAGCATTTTGAGATGTTTTGAAGTGATAGGCACTATAAATGAAATGTATATGTGAGATTTGAACACAACGATTGCTGAGCTTAACAACTACCCAAAAGTGTATACTGTATAATGCAATAATGTGGAATTTCTTCAATTAAATCAGTTCAAATTGGGAATCAATTGCTCCATTGTATCTGCACTTAAAATTATGAATGAAAAATGGCAGATGTCAGGAATAGGGTTGCCAAGTTTCAGTACACTCAAGAGGATTGAATGATGTCAGGAAATCCATGTAAGGATTTTACTTTAACAGCATAGCTGAAGTAATTTCTGTACCGCTTCAAACTCCAAGGGTTTGTAACAGCTAAGGACAATGAGGTGCTTTGTATCGTCAGTGACCTGATACTTTGTATAGTTAACTCCCTTCAGACCATTTTATGTTTTTACAAGATGGAAGGTTACATATATTATACAGAATTTTTTTTCCTCCATTAGGTAATTATGCTAATAGAATTTATGGGATGAAGTTTGTGATCCATGTGATATTTATTATATCAGACGAGCAGGACCTCCACTCCTGCCCTGAAGCCATTCTCGGTGGTAAATGTGAAGAAGCTGTTGGGTGTCTGTTTCTCAGTTTGAGATCTTTGACTGGCAGGTAGCAAAATACTGACATTGTGAGTTTATTTTAACTACAAACTGGCCGTTTCCCCTAACTGGCAATCAATATAAGATCAATTTGACTTCACCATTGAGAACAGCTGGTGCAGGGGTGGGGGGTGAGTGGGTTGTTCTGAGGCCATTTGATTTATTAAATATCAAGTTACATCTCAATATCTTATGTTTATCAACAATCCTTTTCCCTTGACTTCCCTCCGAGCAGTAACTGTTGGTATTGGGTTGAGTCCATATGGCTTTAAACCGAGCTCGAGAAAGAAGTTTTACCTTCCACATACACCTTAACTCAAAAATAGCTTTGCTGGATTGGTGAGAAGCTGCATCTTGTTGTATGTTTGAAAGTGAAGGAAGTTGTGATCTTTGCCTAGCTAACCTAGCATCATTTGGAATCTGCAGACTAATATGTCTTTTACTATACATATTCCCTTTCTCATAAGATGCAGTCTTCTAGTACAATACAATGCAATTTCCATCTATAGTGCCTTTCATGCTGGGAGGATGCCTCAAAGTGCTTCTCACTGCTGGCTGGACACCCAAGCTGGGTTTGGGAGTCAGGAGAGGGGGATGACCAAAAATGTGGCCAAAGGGCGATGTTCGAGACTTGCCTTGAAAGACAAGAGGGAGGGAATGAGTCAGAGCGACCCTGGGATGGAGTACCAGAGAGTGAAGGCAGAATGGTTAAAAGCCTACATGCCAATGGTGGGGTGGATAGGGAAGCGGCCGTGGAGCAGACTTGGGACATGACGTAACATTGAAACACCCAGAACGGCATTGGCAATGTAAATGACTGCTCTCCATAGTTGCTCATTGATGTGCAACATAGGTGGAGTGTTACAGTTTCAATCATTCTGTTCCTTTATCAATGTTGTTGGATTCTGCGCTCACCTTCCTAGAGTAAATGGAAGGATCAGACAACAAACCATACCTACATGGTACCAAATGTCAGGTTCCTCAAAATGGGTTCTGCTAGAGATTTGTGACCAGAGTGGCTTCCTGTAATCTTGGGAGCCACAGAATTAAAAAGGGGTGGTGGGTTGGGTGTAAAACAGGAGGATCAAAAGAAAATGCCGAGAAGAAATTAATTTAGTTTTTTTTTCTTTGTAAGCATATAGCAGCACTTTAGTTTTCTCGTGATCTGGACAAAGAGTAGATAATAATAATTATCCTTGTATTTGATATAACGTCTAAATTGATGGTATATTTTGTGGGGAACTGCGGCATCCAATTGCACGCTGCTGTGTCCCAAGAACAGGCGTGGATTGAGTGACCCCAATTTTTTTTTGAGGGATTATTACCCCCAGAAAGCAATCACCAATCGACTAACAACCAGGTTCTTACTTGCTGCTAGGTAAAAAAAAGCGTGTGACTTGCGTAAGGTTTTTTCCTCCTCAGGAATAAAACCCAGGTCCTCTCACTTCGGGGGCAATTGCTCTAACCACTAAGCTATGGGACTCCAGATGGGCAAAGCTTTGAGGAGTAGGGAATGCCCGCATCAAGTACAAGAATGTTTTTGACAAAAAACATTTTTAATCCATTGTCTTTTTCAATGTCCATCTCTGGGATGAGAAATGTTCTTACACATCATTTTGTTCTCCAATGCATTGCACCAGAAATATTTCCTTCCTTGCTGTCAGTTGCAAGACACTTGAAAGTGATGCACCACAGAGCATACTCTGTTGATAGACACAACTGGGTTTTCTTCAGATGGCAAGTTGTCAGTTGGTCACCAGATACAGCACAAAGCTGAGGGAATGGTGGAAGGGATTCATACTGAGGACTTTAATCTTTCAAACATTGTTAAAATAGTGGAAGCCGGTTAAGCCGGACACATTGGGACAAATATTTTGTCTGACTTAAGAGGTTTCTGAGGTTAACCGAAACATCATTCCCACCCAGCAGTGGAGCGCCATAGTCACTGTATAATAATATGCAACAATGTTGTTTCACTTGAAGTAACATTAACTAACCCATTAGCGTTAGGATTAAGTTAAAATACAGAATTTAGTTTGGCTCCAAATTGCAGTTCAGCACCTCCTGTCCAGCAGAGGAACAGCGAAGCTTCCTCCTTCCTATTGCCGTTCCCATTGGATGGGAAGCAGACCAATTTTTGGCGGTGCTGAAGTGATTGACAGCCTGCAGTCCCTTGTGAATGTTTGGGCTCCAGCCATTCACAAGCGTCTCAGGTTTGTTCGATTTATCCGACAACCGGGGTTAACCAGCATTCGGCAAAAGTGGATTCCACCGTAAGACTAAAATAAAACCTTTCCTGACTATTTTTGCAGAGAGGGATGAGAACACTTCCATTTGAAATGCTGCTTTATGCTTGGGGGAAAACAATCCACAGATAGGATTTACTTCACAAGATTACAAAATTGTGGAGTCCTGTAGCTCAGTGGTTAGAGCACTCAACTTGCAAGCGAGACACCTGGGTTCAATTCCAGGCAGGGCGAAACTTTAGGCAAGTTTCCTTATTCCACACGCCTAATAACAATCCCTCCAAAACAAAAAAAATTGTTCATTTTCAATCCACGACTGTTTGTGGGACACTGCTGTGCGCAATTGGCTGCCGCGTTTCGCCCACAAAATATTATTGGTCAATTCACTTTATAGTCTATTCTGTGAAGCGCTTTGAGACATCGAGAAGAAGTGAAAAGCGCTATATAAAATGCAAGGATTATTATTATTATTGTTATTATAAAATTGGTTCAGATGAAGAAGGCCCTTCAGGCCATCTGATCCAGATGATCTATTCCACTGTCTCCCATCACAGCATCAAGCTGCTTTGTAAACGTGTCCAGTGTCCTGGCTTCAACCACGTAAGGATAGAAGCAATACACTCATAGGATAAACACATTATAATTCTTACTTCCTGAATCACTTGATAGGAAATTTCACGTTATCATTAAAGTACAGTAAGTGTATCACCCAATATATAATAGCCAGATGGATGGACCGGCTGCATAGAATGAAATGCCTATATGTGAGTCAAAGTAACAAAACTGAATGTTATTGTTTATTCATTATAAAATGCTCCAATCTGCTGATTTCATGTCCCTACAAGTGTGTATTGACACAGCTCAT
The DNA here is from genome assembly GCF_018977255.1 of Callorhinchus milii. Taxonomy (NCBI): domain Eukaryota; kingdom Metazoa; phylum Chordata; class Chondrichthyes; order Chimaeriformes; family Callorhinchidae; genus Callorhinchus; species Callorhinchus milii. Next base: position 43,485,129 of record NW_024704743.1, read on the forward strand.
GATCTGCAGCTGAATAAATAATTCATTTCATATATTTAATAAGATATAACAACATTGAATATCACCCCTAACCTTAAATGTAAAACAAATTGAATAAAATGCATATTGCTATTTTGCCGCTACTGTATTGAGGCCTCAGCAAAATAATTTTCTCGTGCTTTTAATTTATTGGTATTGTCAGTTCACTGTTAATCTCTGGTTTCCAGGTCTTGCAGCTATGCACAAATAGCCTCACTGTCTATTGAAGTGAACCAGTGTGAGTAAATCATAGTCCAGCGGTTATGATTCTGATATGACCCACTATTACTCTAATATATGATTCATTTCATTTCATTTTCCTTTTTCAGAGTGAAAATTGCTCAGGTCCATACCACATACTGGTTCAGACAGGAAACCTTTTATCTGTATGGATTCCTGCACCACATTTCAGAAATCTCACATCCTATGAACAGTTCAGTTCTAAAGAAATCAAATGTCTTTTGTGTGCTATGTCTCTCGATGGTGCATTAAATGTATTGCACGTGGTCAGTAAAATTCTACTGTCATTCAGCAAATACTAACAATTTATAGGCAGCCTGATGTATTTTAAGGAGACGTTTAAAAATTGTTTAGGAGTAGCCCATTGAAACTATCTATAAACCATCCATTGCATTGGTGTATTGATGTAGCGTGCCAACAGGCTGATAAAAGATAAATAGAACCTTGGATTTCCCTTGCTGTTGAATACTCAATCAAAAATGGAGCAACTATCAAGGATGGTTGATTTGCCTTGAAACTACAGAAGGAAAATTGGAAGCCAAGTGAACCTATGCCCTCTCACACAACCCATGGCAGACATTCACTGCATCTACCAGCATAATGATAACATACTGCTATAGAGAGGATGCAGAGGAGAATTATTAGGATGATATGAGGGATGAGTGTTTTGACCTGTGACCAGAGACTGGAGGAATTGGGCCTATCTTCATTCAACAGACAAGGATGAGGTCTTCAAAATTATGATGGGGTTTGGTAGAGGAGATAGGGAGAGATTATTGCTACTGGTCAGTGAGTCAGTGAATAGAGGACATCAATTCAAGATCTTAGCAAAGAATTGAATTTGGGGCTTTGTGTTTCTGTAAAAAAAAGCAGTGGGGGGAAGGTTATATTAGCTTTCAACTTGGAACTATTTTGATATCTAAAATGGAATAATTTAAAATGGAATAATGGGGCTGTGGAAAAGACAAGTAGTTGGACTGAATGGATCAATCTTTCAAAGAACTAGTCCAGACCCAATAGGCCAAGTGGCTTTCTTTTGAGTTGTAAATTTCAATGCATCTGTGGTTCTATGCTACCAGCTTGCCATTCTTAGGCAGCAATGCTGCATGGGATGTAAAATGAAGGGGGAAAAATCAAATAACTACACAAACACTAGGAATATAAAATCCCAGTTGCTCTTTCCTTGTTCTATTGTTCATTGTTTTTTGGGGGCAGGCCGGGTGTCTGACACATGTGGAAACCCATCATCATGTTTAAGAGTATCTCAACCAAATTGAGATTTCCATGCACCCGCCTAAACATGGAAATTCCAGAGATATCTTGTTGAAATTGAATGCGCATTCTCTCCCTGGAGGGACACATTCTGGTTAATTATGGAAAGTATTAGGCACATGTTGGCAATCGCTAAGGTTTGGGGACCCTAGAGTGTGTGTTGGGGTACTGCTGGAGTCTAACCAGCTAAAACCACATAGCTTGCCATTGACAGCGCTGTCTGGCAAGCATTCATGCTGCTTGTCCAGCTGGGACTAATCTACCTGTTAGGGCTTTGGCTTGTGGGGTTAACAGGAGCCAAATCGGAGGATTCCTTGACCCCAGTAACTGGTCTGCCTTTCCGAGTCCTGCCGATGAGCCAAGCTGGCTGTGCTGACATCAGCAATGCCCTGGAGTACTGCGGACCCACCTGGCTCAGGACTACGGAGGCTGCCACAGTGGGCTGGTTCAATTCCGACATTCCGTTAATAGTATAAGTCGCCACTATTTTTAAATTGTGGATTCCTCTTAATTCTGACAAGATCAATGTTAATCTTAACTTCTGTAGATATTTGAGTGTCCTATTTGTAACATGTTTTGTAACCTGAGAAGATAAATTCTGGTTCAGTTTAAGAGGTTGATTTTATAAGTCTTGTGACAATTAAATCCATACAGATGTGGATCGAAATTCTAAGCAGATGGATAATCAAGCAAGTGTTTCATAAATTATTTTATAAACATTCAGCAGAGTCAGCCTAAGTATTCAGTTTACAGGAACAAAGAACAACAATGACTATAATTCAGAAATAAAACCACAGCTGAAACAGTTTCATGCTCTCTGCATCCCCCATATTCTTCAGTAAATTTGAAGCAATTATCACGGCAAAAATATTGCAAGCATCTGCCACCTTCTACTTCTGAACCTTTCAATGTGTTAATTTAATGCACTGTATAAGTGATTTCTTTATATGTGCTGGCAGAGTGAATGAAATACACTAGGGATACAAACTAAATGTTTAGAAAGGCAGAGGCCTGAAATTTCTCATTGCCATAGCCTTAACACAATAGGGTCTAAATTCCATGCATCAGTGAAATTATTCAAAAGTAATGAAATTTGAATTTTTTTTATATGTATTCCACTAAAATATAGAACATGGCTGTTTGGGGGCCACTGCTGTGTGCAAATTAGCTGCTGCATTTGCCTACAAACAACTAGTTACTACGCTTAATAGTAAAATCCTTTGAAGCGTTTTGAGATAGTTCAATGACCTGTTGAGGCACTATATCAAATTCAAAGATTATTATTATTATTACAGCTGCCATGGTTTCCACAGCACACAGCATTTAAGATAATATTTCACAAGCTCCTCTTTTAAAGTAGCTGTACAAAATGAATCAAGAATTATCTGAAGGAGACTAAATAGTGACAATCTACCCTTGCACTGTAAAAGGAGTGTTGTGGAATACAGAGAGTGAGAAAAATATTTGAAAACTTGACACAGTTTCTAAGTGAGCAATCCACAAAACTTACTTACAGGGGCTTTTCCTAAGTGGCATGGTACAAATAGGGTGGGAATTTATATTATAACTGTAGTTTGACTGAACAGCAAGAGGAATTGCATTCCAATGAATAAGCAATGATTAGGCAAACTTCAGTCTTGAGAGAAGATACATCAGAGGGATCTTATAGAAATGTGCAACATTTTAAATGGGGTTGAAAAAGTAAACTCAGATTAATAGTTTAAATCAATTTACTCAATGTCAATTTGTGTCATCCTGGTTTTGTTGGTAGCGCTCTTGCCTCTGAGTCAGAAGGTTTGTGGGTTCAAGCCCCACTTAGTGCTGGAAGTGTGCTGGATTGTCAGAGGTGCCATCCTTATGATGAGATGTTAAACTAAGTTCTCAGCTGCCTATTCAGGAGGATGTTAAAGATCCTGGGGTACTAGTTGAAAAAAGAAGATTGCTTCTCCTGGTGTCCTGACCAAAAAATCACCAAATAAAATTGATCACGCACTCCATGACTGTTTGAGGACATTGTTGAGTGCAAATTGGCTGATACATTTCCCACAAAGAACACCCGGTTACACTAGTTTACACTGTATCCTGTGAAGTGCTTTGAGAATGCTTAATATCTCAATGAGGTGATAATGTGCTATATCAAATGTAAGGACTATTATTAAGACAGTAGAACAAGAGGGCATAGGATTAGAGTTGAAAAGGGCAATTTCAGGACAGATAGAAGGAAGTTTTTCTTTACACAGAAGGTAATTAATGATGAATAGGCAGCCAGGTTGGGTGATAGAGACTAAGGCACTGGACACAATTAAAAAAAGCAGCTTAATGCTGTTTCTTGAAAAAGGGTTGGTATTCCGGAAGGGTGAGATCACATGGGCCAAAAGGTCTTCTTCATCCCAAATAATCTTGTGATCTTGTGAATCCAAAATAACATTTTGAAAGAATCATGCTCTGAATGAAGATGGTATTAGCTTATTGAAAAATATTGATAGCAAGAAGCTGTAGCTAACTGGAAATCTGGATTAAATTAACAAGATAATGAACAAACTAAACAAAGTCAAATGGACAAACAATAGCTTAGAAAATGGCCACAAACATGTCTGCACAGAGTGGAGTGGAGTTCTGTTGCCTGCAGGGAGTTTCCTTCAGACCTGATTCACTTGGTAAGAATTTCTGTTAAGGCCGTATTCAAATGTTCATGGATAATTGGAAACATGCAAATAAGAGGCTGTAAAGCGGCCCTGAATATCAATGTGTGCAGGCGGGTTATCCAAATATATCTAATGCAGTTGAGCTATGTCAATAGAAATTAACCGGTTCCAGAAATTTTAAAAATGGAATGTGCTATAAGCAGGTATGCTCCAATGCCCTCTTCACCTGTCTCCCTAGCTACACTACCCACAAATTACAACTTATTCAGACCTCCGCCACCTGTTTTCTGCATATGATCACCTCCTTCTTCCCCCTGACTTGGCAACAGGCTCTGACACTGTTATGCTGCCTCATGTGAAGGGCACTATATAAATGCTTGTTGTTGTATGCTGTTATTTAGGCACCTGAAGACTCTAATGTTTGCTGCTTACTTGGAGATTGCATCGTTGATTGTTGTTCAAGTGAGGAGAGCTAAACTTCTTCTGACATTCTCCCGGGCTGTAAAGGCCCTTACTTTTAGCGTTAACTGGCATTAGACATTGATCACTGCAGGGCATGCATGACATTCATTTCAGTGACTGTTCTGCTCTGAAGTGCATTATAGCAGAAATCTGATAAAATCCATTTCTATTTCCCAACACAAATGTTCATCTGATCTGAAATTTATGAAATGTGTTTAAACATTAACTTGGATTTCAGCAAACAAGAGGCTTTTTACCTCATAAATATGCACCTGAATGCTGATGCAAGTGTAAATGTATTGCATATTGGGAAGGATTATGATGAGCAGATCACTTGTGAAATGACAAGCAGAAGCACTCACAGTTTTACCGCTTGTGAGTAATGTTATCTGTGCAATGTTGATTTGTTTTATGCAATCCACTCTGTTTGGATGTGTGTTCTTTTATTAGATGACTGGGCATAATTACACTTGAAGCAAATAGATCGTCAGCGACCTTGAACAAGTCAAGAACTGACTGATGAGGCAGCAAATAATGTGAGCCTATCATTTAATTTTTTATTGTCTCATTAACATTTATGTCTTCTTGGAAAATGGGAAGAAACATATCTGGTTACAGTTAGACACAAGGTACAACAGCTATTAGAGTTACATTAGCTACATATCATTACAAATGCATGATTTCCATTACATACAGGAAGCCTGTAGATAGACAGTGCTGTGCCTTCAAGCTTGGCACCAACTACTACTCATTTTAATGAAAATCACTTTTTGTTTTCATTTTTTCCCATCACTTTTTAAAGAAAATATATTATCTCTAATATATTTTCTAATGGAATGCCATAAACAGGCAGGAAAGACACATTCACTGAGGCAGTAGATGTAATTTTAAATATATATGTATATAAACTCCTTCATTTTTTTTACTTGTTTTCTTCAATACATTTCCATTCTGTGCTCATGAACATGATGGATAGATGGATGAATAGTTGTCCTGGCTAAAAACGCAACAAATATATGGAATTCAAAATGCCATTTAGACTGGCAATTCTAACTCTCTAATTCAAAGATATTTTGCTTTCATGGAATCATGCAGTACATCACAGAGATAGGGCCTTTGGCCCATCAAGTGTACACTGTTTTTTTCTCCCTATGAGACACCTAGCCTAATCCCATTCTCTTACTCACTTTCCATACCCTATAATCATGGATTCTTTTACTCTCTCTTTCCTCTCCTCTCCACTCTCTCCTCTCCAGATTTGTTTGGATGAAGAAGGAAGGCCCTTCGGGCCATTTGATCTCATTACAGCATCAAACTGTTTATTAAATGATCCCAGTGTCCTGACCTCCCTTCCTGGTATCCTGTCCCAATTACTAATTATCCTCAGAAAAAATGAAATAAACCTCATTCTCCCATTCTTATTCTCCAGGCTGCTCCATGTCTCCCACCCGACCCGCCATACCATCGGTGGCCAGGATTTCAGCCTCTCTGCCCCCATACTCTGGAACTCCATCCCACAATCCCTTCTCCTCGCTTCCTCCCTTAAAAACTTTGAGATGTCCTCCCGACATGAAAGGTGATATACAAATGTAAATTTGTATTATATTGTACCAGGTATAGCCAGTAGAACATTAAATTACTGGGAAATTTCAAATTATGTCAATGTCAAATTAGTTGGTTTCAGGACCTCACATGAAATATAAAAGCTGCTTGAAATAACCAGGCAGATTACCAGGCCCAACATTTCACTTGGTCTAAGCCTATAAACCTGTGAAACTAATTTGTCTTAAAAATTATCGATCCCTTAATTGTAGAAAATTCTTAAATTCTGTGTTAATTTTTCATAGAAAGTACAGCTCAGAAACAGTCCATTCAGCCCATCCAGTCTGGCGAGTGCTTATACTCCACACAAGTGCCCATCCTAGATCCAAGTTTTGAAGTTGGGTTTCTACAGTTCTTATAAAGAATGAATTTTTGACTTGACCGAATTTTCCACTATTCTACGTCATCTTAAATTTTAAGATAAAATAACCCCACAGGTGCCATTTTGGGTCTCACGTGTGTTAAATTAAAACCATTTAGCAGCCAAAGCAACATTCCACACATTCTTGTTTGCAGTACCATTAACTCAAACAGCAAGTACAATTCAGCCCTGGTGGTCCAAGGAAAACAAAATTCAATAATTCAGAAAATGTATCTACATCTCCATTGAGTCATACTGTCAGACCCTATTACACTGATTTACCAGCTGTTCTCCCATTCAGTTCATCATTGTGATTTTACACAGCAGTCTATCCATTTTGCAAAACATCATCCTTAGTGATCCAGCCAGTGAAGCAGTGCTAACGCCTGCATTCCACAATGATTGCAATGTGCTTTGTAGAGCAGGCAAGGTTACTTCTCGTGTAATGACAAGGCATGTATGGAGTTGCTGATTCCTACTGACATCCGCAATGTCACTGAATCTGAATCAGGTAGAAATAAGGCCTTGGCTCAGCAATTAATCTTGGCCGGCCCATGTTTTAACAGCCATAATATTATTTCCATCTCTTAATAGGTTAAAAGCAAAGTTTCTGTGAACAAGTGGGAAAACATGTATAGTGTGGAGATGCTCTTACAAACTGACAAAGACAACATTTCTTAAGTGCTAGTTGTTTACAATTTACCATATGGGGATGTGAGCTCAAAGTATTGACCTGAAAATACAGACAGTACATGGGGAGAACTGCACTATCAGCCTTCAGATAAGAGATTAGGACTGAAGTACCATTTGCTGTTTCTGTGATTGTTTAAAGATCCCATGACCTTTAGAATATTTGTCCTCTGCCAAACAATCCTCCAGATAAATTGATCATTCTTCGCATGGCTGTTTGTGAGACTTTAATATCACAAATAACTGTTGTTTGCTTACAAAACAGTCACTACATTTGATAGTAAATACTTGTGAAACAAATAATTGTTTGAGAGACAAGTAACTTCAATGCAGCAGCCAATTTGAACACATCAATTTCCCACAAACAGCCATGAATTGAAAGTTTATTTCTTTTATTTGGGGGATTGCTGGTTGGGATACAGGAATTTCCCTTCTCTTTTTGAATAGTTCCATGAAATCTTTAACATCCACCTGAACAGTTGACATCAATTTAATGTTTCATCAAAAGGACAGCACCTCCAACAATACTGCACAAGAATATCAGCCTGGACCCAAAAACTTGAACCCACAACCTGGGTATTTAGGAGGGTCTGTAGAAGATGTAGCATGACTAGTCTTTTCTCGTACTCTTCTTTTTATAAATATCAAAGATATTTTTGTAGCAAACCGAGTCACTTCCCAGCGTGAAGAGTTATATAAATGCAAGTTGTTGTTGTTGATTTTGTTGTACATCCTTGTGTCCATAGCACCATTCAGACATTTCTACTATTCCTAATGAGTTTCATATAAGGACCTGGATAAATTTTTGCATATCTTTATCTCAAAGGCACGTGCCAAAACTTGCCACACTTTCGGTCAGCTTTCCCCTTCCCAGCCTCTTCAGTTCTCATCCCAACTTGGTGCTCAGGCAGCAGTGTGAAGCGCTTTGACACATCCTCCTGACGTGAAAGTGCTATATAAATTGTATTGTGATCTATTTCCTTGCTTCACAATGTTTATTGAATGCAAAAATGTCATGTGGCATTTTAAACCATTATTCACTAGCACATCTATTTTCACTTCTCTAATGGGTGTATTTTTCATCTTCATGCCAGGAGGACACCTCAAGGCAATCATGGCTTGGCATCCAAGCTGGGGGTAGGAGCCTAGGCAGATGGGAAGGGTAAGACAACCAAAATTTATGCCTATTACCGAAAGCCAATGCCATAGCTTGAACTATCAGCTGAACTTGTTGGACTATGTAAACTGCATTCAAAGCACAATGGGTACAGGGTCCCTTACATGGTAAGGGATAGATGCTCACCTGATAAAATAAGGCAGTACATTGAAATTCAACCTATTCTTATCCTTTAGAAAGATTATGTCTTAAAATTTAGTAATGGATGGAATTGTGGAAAATTCTTAAATTCAGTCTTCATTTTAGAAGATTTTTTGTGCAATTCTTAAACAGAACCAGTTTCTAAATTAAGAGTCTTTTTAAGAATTTTCTACGACTGAGGTTAAATTTTAAGGCAAAAAGTCTTCCATGCTAAAACCTGGATGGAATTTTGGGCCTTATATTTCTGTAAAGCAGATTGCTTATAGAATCATAGAATCATAGAATTAAACAGCATCGAAGAAGGCCATTCGGCCCATCATGTCTGTCCTGGCCCTTTAAAAAGAGCTATCCAATTCATTCCAACTCCCTCGCTTTCTCCAGCCCTGCAAACTTGTCCTCCCCAAATAAGTATCTACTCTCTTAAAAGTTTTTATGGAATCAGCTTCCACCACCATTTCAGGCAAGGCATTCCAGAACGGAAACAACTCGCTATGGAAAAAAATTCTCCTCACCTCCCCTCTGTTTCTTTTAACAATTATTTTAAATCAGTGCCCTTGGGTTACTGACCCACCCACCAGTGGAAATATTTTCTCCTTGTTCACCATATTGAATCCCTCATAATTTTGAAATCTTCTATTAAGTCTTCTCTTAACCTTCTCTGCTCCAAGGAGAATAATCCTAGCTTCTCTAGCCTCTCCTGATAACTGAAGTCCCTCATCACTGGTGCCATCCTGGTAAATCTCTTTTGCACCTCTCCGATGCCTTGACATCCTTCTTAAAGTGTAGCACCCAGAACTGAACACAGTACTCCAGCTGAGGCCTAAACAATGTTTTATAAAGCTTGATGAAGGTTATATTATCTTTCAAGGGGGATAAAGATAGATTATCTATAAAAGAGGAATTTGCATATGAATGGGGAAAAGGTAATAAATAGAACTGAATTGACTGCTCTTTCAAAGAGCCAACTAACTCACAATGGACTGAATGGCCTTCTTCAATGCAATGAATGTAATTCTGTAGAGTATTGATTAGAGCACTCGCAAGCAAGAAGACCCGGGTTTGATTCCTGGGCAGGTCAAAACCTTAGGCAAGTTTCCTTACTCCATGTGCTTTTTTACCCATCAATAGGTAGAAAACCAGTTGTTGTTCGATTGCAGATCGCCTTTTGAGGTCATAATCCCTTAAAAAAAATTGGGTACTCAATCCATGACTGTTTGTGGGATACTGCTTTGTGCAAGTGGCTGCTGTCTTAAGCCTACAAAATATGCAGCCAATTCACTTTACAATATATTCTGTGAAGCGCTTTGATATGTCCCAACGGCATGTTAAGGTGCTATATTAAATGCAAGAATTATTATTATTAAATGTCTGTAGTTCTAGGTGTCTGCCACAGTCTTGTATGAACTGTCATACTGCTTAAAGTGATAATAATCCTTGCTATAATGATGATTTATATAACCTCATCTCCTGTCCTTCACTGTTCAATGAAGGTTGGAGATTTACAACATTAGAAGACCCCGTTGAGTCTTTTTAATATCCAAAGAACTACAGCCACATTGTTACAGATGAAATATTACCATCAAATAACGTTTCATCAAACTGAATAAATACTAATTACCAAATGGGACCACTTATTTTGGTGGGAAAATTACAGATAACAACCCAGTTAATAATTGTATCATGTTTACATTCCTGTCAGAATAAGAATTATTGATCTAGGGGATTCTTTGGTTGGATGTGTATGTGTGTCAATTGTAAAATAAAGGCATTGACACATGTGGAATTAGAATAATTGCACCAAGGAACTTTAGCTTTAAGAAAGGAGCTTTGTTCTTCTCATCTGCCTGTGATGAAACTTGAGTTCCAGAGGTCTCAGGTATAATGCCTATTACTGAGATTGAGGAGAGGTTGGGGAGCTCTATTTTGTTGGAAGGATTAGATGTGACAGCCAAATTGAACTCAAAACCTAAAATTCTGCAATAAAACTGGACTTGGGAGTCTGCTAATATCCCAGTGACAAAGTGCACATTGTGATATAGTACTTGGTTACACACATTCCCAAGAGAGCATTGCATGTTTGTCTAATGTATTCTAATGAATTTAGCAGGACCACACAGAACTTTAATAGCAGAGCTGGGCAATTTAGTTTACAATGAAGCCAAGTTATGCATCTTCATCACTAGCATATTTATCCTGCATTGAAAGTCAATTCTCAATGCAGTTTGGTGGATAATTTCAAAACCTAGTAAAATTCTCGTTGCTGCAGTAGGGATGCTGGCTGTAATGAAATCTACTACACAGTCGCTCAAGGCATGACAAGGTCAGTGCGAAGTTTAAAAACTGTCCCCCATTTTTTTACACATGGTTTTAATGGTTTAAGATGGTCATGCTTTTTTTGTTGTATTATGTAACCCCAGAGCATTATTTTGCAAGGACTGCTAGAGATACCCTGGTGCTATGAATAGTTAGATGATAATTAATAAAGTGATAAAATAATGAATAATCCTTGCATTTAATATAACTCATTTTACATCAGGAGCATGCCCCAAAGCACTTCACAGGATTTACTGTAAAGTGTGGTGACTTTATTTGATAGGTGAGCAAGGCAGCAAAGTTGCACAAAGCAAACATGAAATGAATGATCAGGTTTATTTTGGGGTATTGTAGTGAGAAACACCATTCTCTTTTTCAAACGTGCTTTGGGATCTTTAACATCCCCCTGAAAATCTAGACAAGACCTTGGTTTAACATCTCATCGAAAGAACGGGTAATGTTGGTAAAGAATTTGAGTCCTGGTATTCAAAAACAATTCTTAGTGTTAAGACCATGTTTTGAAATTGAAGGCTGTCCAGAATTTTTAAGAATTGCAGAAAACTGGCTTCTAAATTAAGATTTATTTCATCCATTACTAGAATTGGAGATAGGGCAGACTATCATAGCACTATTCAATGTAGCACTATGCCAATTATAGGGCAGTTATGATGTCACAGCATAAAAAATACTTTATTGTGAGATAGGGGTAGTAAGTTAGAAGTTAAAGATCCCATGACATTATTACAGAAGGGAGTTTCTTTAGGGGTCCTAACCAGCAATCCTCCAGATTAAATTGGTCATTCATTTCATGACTATTTGTGACACACTGTTGTGCAAATCAGCTAATGAATTAGTCTACAAACACGCAGTCACTACATTTTACTGTGAATCCCGTGAAGTGTTTTGATGACTTCAAGGATTATTATTTTATTATTACGCTTGGTGGGAGAGCAGAATTATTGATGATAACTTGTGCCATGGAAAGCTATGAAATTATCTCTCCTGCTGATAACAAGCTGAAATAATGTTTTTGCTGCAATATTATTCAAGACTACACTTACTTAACATTAGATTGATCTGGACTGTGAAGGTGCTCTCATGCTAATCACACTCACTGCTGTCCTAACCTCATTAGTGCTTTGGAAAACATTTCATGATCAACTCAACCGAAAGCTTGAATTTGTTACATTGCAAAAGTGCACAAGAGATTGTACATTATTCCTTTCTAATGATGCCTATCCACCTGCAAATTAAACATTTTACCTCAAAATAAAGAAAGAAAATGATTGCAATGTTCCCATTACATATTTGGGTGTAAAAGGTAATTCTTCATAATAGATTCATGAGCTGAATCTATTTCCTGGCTAACAATATCCGGATAAATTGGTCATTCTCCACTTGGCTGTTTGTGGGATATTGCTAAATGCAATATTGACTTCAGCCTAGGTCTCCACATACAATATAATTTACATTCATGTAGTGAATTTCACATTGGGAGGACATTTCAAAGCGCCTGACAATGCTGCCTGGGTAGCCGAGCAAATGTGTAATAACAATCTACGGTAAATACTACAAAGCGCTTTGAGACATTTTGATCTTATAGTCACTATGCTAAATGCAAAAATCATAATATATTTTTTAAAAATTAGGAAGAAATTTCATCTGGAACTAGTTGTACTCTTTTTTTAAGCATTTCAGAGCATCCAGAATTTGGTAAATTGTAAAATTCGGAGAGAGAAGGTGCAAAACGGAGGGGTTTAGGGAGAGAGATCCAGAGAGCAGGGGTAAGTTGGTTAACGGCTTGCCCACAATGGTGGGCGGAGGGGACATTAGAATGTGGAGCAGGCCACATGATGTGGAGGAAAATATTAATTGATTATTGTGGAAGATGAACATAAGTCTGTTTATGCCAACATTCCATAAACCATGTAAGATGACATGCGTAAAGCAAACGAATGCCCTCAGTTCATTCTAGATATCATCACTACTTTTCAATCAGCAGTATTGCGTCCTTACATGCCTCACAGATCTCAAAACAATCAATATTAAGTGATAATCCCTGAACGGTAATGGGAACTAATGGTTTGACCAAACACTTATTCAAACATTTTTACTTATTCCTTGATGTGTAGCTAACTGAGGTGACAGGAAAATGGCCCTCGAGTGCATAGGTACATGGAAAATAACAAGGCAGGAGCTGACAATAAAAAAATATCAGATCAAAAACGAACGAGGGCTGGAATGCAATGAAATAACTGGACCATTAAAAGAAGTGAAAATAGACAAATGGTAACAATAAAACATGACAAGGAATAGGCTTCACTGCACCAAATGAGTCCCTACATTAAATGATTTTGCTTCAAATTAGAACAGATAAACTGTCATCTTACTATCATCAGCGGTGGCAGCCCAGACTTGGAGTTTGTTGCAATCTGGCAATTGGCCAGAGATCCCCTGCTCCTTTGACCTCATTCCCACCCAGCTGCTGACCTCCCAAATGCCTTTACTCCCCCTACTGGTGGACACAGTTAACCTGTCCTTCTCCCCCAGCACCGTCCTTCTCCCCCTCATCATCCAACTCCTCAAAACACCCAACATTGATCTGTCAAACTTCCCCAACTCGACCCAACTGTTCTTACTTTCTAAAGACTGAGAGATCCACATGTGTATGGTGCCTACGCTAGGAATTTCCCTATCCTTGGAATAGAGTAAGCACTTTCTCCCTGCAGAGAGATACACCTGCTTACCCAATTCTAGAAAGTATTATATTTAGGTTGGCAACAGCTAAGACTTGGGGACCCCAGGATACGGGTACTGCTGGAATGTAATCAACGTAAGTGACTTGCTACTGTATATACTGCCACTATCTGAATAGCCTCCCACTGTATCCAACCAGAATCAAAGTACATGACTTTGGCTTTCATGGTTACAGGACTCAGTGACTGGTTTGCCCTCTATGTCCGATGACAAGTCAGGTGGACTGATCTGTCGATCAGCTTTGAAATACTGTACATCGGACCTGCATGGCTCAAAAACTAGACAACCGAGTCTACCACAGTCTTGATGCTGATATTCTATTGTCAAGCTTGTCATGACGTCCCAAAGTGCTGGATATTCAGGGATTAGGATCTGAGTAGAGAGGAGGGTTGGGATCAGGGAGGGTGGAGGGCAGAGAGGGTAGGAGAGTGGCCGAAGGCGCAGACAAAGAGGAGGGTCTGGAGGCATGCCTTGAAGGAGACCAGGAAGGAAGCAAGATGAAGGGAATGTGGGATGGAATTCCAAAGGGTGGGGTTAAAGAGGCTGAAGGCTTGACCGCCGATGGTAGGGCAAGCCGGGCGGTGGACATGGAGCAGGCTGGAGCCTGCTGAGTAGAGGGAGCATACAGGTTGATAAGGGTTAGCAGGTTGGAGAGGTAGAAGGAGGCAAGGCCATGGAGGGCCTTGAAAGTGAGGACGAGAATTTACTTTAAAATAGAGGACTTTACTTTGTTGGTTCATTTGTAATGAGTATTTAGCCTTTTGGTTCCTGGAATTTCTTCGATGGTAAATGGGTTGTTAGAGGCACAGTAGTTTCTGTTGACGTGATATTTGTTACCTTCCCCCAGAGATGGATTTAACATTTTCTCTGACATTTTAGAAATGCTCAATTTCTTATTCTTAGCATTTACTTTTCTCCAATGTCATTATACAATTTTTCTTGAAAATGTTGCACCCCATAAATGAATATAAGATTTTCCAATTGTTTATTAGTCCATACATTAATACATAAATGGCATTTATCTAAGATCAGATATGAAATCCAATTATAAGCCACTTTGTTTTACTATTAACAAAAACAGAAGTCACTAGGAACACTCAGCAGGTCAGGCAGCATCTATGCAGAAAAGAAAGGAGTCAATGTTTCGGGTCCATGACCCTTTGTCAGAACTGGGGCATGTTCACACCATAACAGCTCACCTTCCCCCTCTTCTGTGACTATTACCATATCATCTGGGTCCCAGACACACCTTTCTCTCACACTACTCACACTAATAAGGTCAGTACAATTTCCAACCAGTGAACATTCAGATTTGCTTGTCTACCACAATTGATAAATTTATGGTCAATCATATAATTATACTCAAGATCACCAGAGCAGAAATTTAGTCTTTTTTTCAGAGCGTTATTAATTTCACATAATCATGATAAAAAATGTAATTGGTCCTTATTTATGTGTGAGCTGCTGACCAATGTTGCTTTACTCTATGAATTCCATCAATTTAGACTGTTTTAAGACCAGCGATATTTTATGGTTGCTCGCTGTTGGCACAAGCACGTTACGGGCTGATGTCGAAGGAATTAACATGGTGATTGGACAGCAGGTACAATGGGTAACATGATCCTTTCACTAAACCATTCTCTCTTTTAAGAAAGATATGATGATGTAGAAAACCTGAAGCTTACCAAGAATATTAACTACCTCAGGTGACCACCCCATTGCCACCTTTAGCCACTGTTTCATCTTTATGAATTCTGAATGCTCACTGCTTAATGGCTTCAGACTTGAGAGAGGCTTGGACATTGCTTTATGACTCACCTACTCCATTGATCAGCATTTATTACAGAAAGGGAAACCTCAACCTTCAAAGAACTGTTGCAGTTTATTCGTCTCATATTGGAATAATGAGCACACTAATTGTTGTAAACCTACCATATTTCCACTTTTAAAATGTTTGTGGTGGCGAAGTGATGGGACAATTGGTTTATCGCCACTATTTATTGTTAATGTGGCAACATTTTTATATCTGTGTAATAACTTGTAATTGTTTATACCCTCCTTAAGAGGAAGATTCTCCTGCTTGTGAGATGTTGCTGTGTGCAAATGGGCTGCTGCATTTGTCAACAAATATACAGTCAGTACACTTCACAGTAAATCCTTTGAAGCACTTTGAGATGTCCTCCTGACGTGAAAGGGCAAATACTAAATACAAGGATTATTGCATATTTAAGAATGCAAATTCTATCAATCTGTTAATGTTTTCCTTTCTGATGTCTTCACAAAAGCAAATAATTATAACATTTTTGATTAGGAGCTTCTCTCCTCTGATCCAACTTATCATAAAGCTTTATCAGTCCCAAGTCCACAAACAAATAAAATGTTATTTCCCAGGTGTTTCATCATTCGTACTGCAGCCTTGCATCAATGAAATGCACCTCCCCTTAATAATAAAATAATCCTTGCACTTGATATAGCGCTTTTCACGTCAGGAGGACGTCCCAAAGCGCTTCATAGAACACACTGTAAAGTGAATTGACTGTATATTTGTGGGCGAACGCGGCAGCCAATTGCGCACAGCAATGTCCCACAAACAGTTGTAGATTGAAAATGACCAATTTATTATTGTTTTTGGTTTTGGAGGGATTATTATTAGGCTCTGTGTGGAGTAAGGAAACCTGCCCAAGGTTTCGCCCTCTGCCTGGAATTGAACTCAGGTCTCTCGCTTGCAAAGCGAGTGCTCTAACCACTGAGCTACAGGACTCCACAACTCCCCTTGCATAACGTGTGGGTGCAGTGACCTTGTTGAGCTGCCTTAATTACAAACATGAGGTTGACAACAATAATAATAATAATAATCCTTGCATTTGATATAGTGCTTTTCACGTCTTCTAGATTTCCCAAAGCGCTTCACAGAAAATACTGTAAAGTGAATTGACTGTATATTTGTGGGCGAACGCGGCAGCCAATTGCGCACAGCAATGTTCCACAAACAGTCGTGGATTGAAGTGACCAATTTATTATTGTTTTGTTTTGGAGGGATTATTATTAGGTGTGTGGAGTAAGGAAACTTGCCCAAGGTTTCGCCCTGCCTGGAATTGAACTCAGGTCTCTCACTTGCAAAGCGAGTGCTCTAACCACTGAGCTACAGGAATCCACAACAAGCCAACAATTGACATATCTATTCAACAGTTATGCATCAGGCATCAAGTCTTTTCTTGTATTTTGTACAGGAGTGCAAGTGGAGTGTTGGAAAAGCCCTCCTGGATACTGGGAGAACAACAAACAACAACAACAAAATTATATTTGTATAGCGCCATTCACGTCGGGAGGATGTCCCAAGCATTCAAAGCTCAACAAACTTAATTTTGATAATGAGCTGCTGACGGGAAAGAAAATATTTAGCATAAGAAGGAAACTAAGTTTCTTGGATGCTGTTTTGATAATGTTGGAGATGTAGAAATTGAGATTGAAATCACAGGTGCTAGTGAGACTAGGAAAGTTGATCAATGAATAAGATTGAAAGTGGAACCATCAAGGAAAAAGAATGGCATAAATATTGGTTAGGCTTGCGAGATGAAAAGATGAGAAGATGAAATTATCTTATCTTAGCATTATCACTGGCCTTTGAGTAACTGCACACAAGATAGAAACTATTGTTTTCTTAAACCTATCAATATTCAATGGTTTTCAAGTAGTTGTAAACTGTTACATTTGGAGTTTTAAAAATAATGACTATTTTTGAGTAAAATAGTGTCTCTACTCATTCAAATAAAGTTCCATCCAATGTAATTTATGTGTATGAATAAGCTCAATTCTCCTTCCACTCGTGTGCTATATCTGTTACCCATGATTAGAAGAATTCCATCAGGCCTTACTTTGATTGCCAAAGACAGATTCTGACATCTTTCAGACTTACACTAAGTCAATTCTGTACACAAAAGGTAAATGTGAACTTCCCGCGCTTGAAGTTGAAGCTAATTTATAGTCAAAAGAAGCCTAGATGCTTTAGAGATGTTAATGAAAAGAAGATGTCTCACCTTCTGTGTGTGATAAAAATAAATGGGAGCCAGCTACTATAAAACACTGTGTACAGCACTTATGGATTCCTGTGTTTCTCATTATTTTTTTAAAACTTTGCCCCTCTTCCTTTTTCTTACTCTTCCCCTTCATCTTCATCCGCTTTGAGATGTCTTCCCAAAGTGAACAGAATATATATATGTAAATTGTATTGCATCCAACCTGAAGTTCATGCTTTTCTTACAAACAAACATTTGCAGTAATTCAAAGTAAACTAAAATGAACTCATGCAATCATAATAAAGCGCGATAATTGTATTGGCTTTATACAGCACATTTCTCTCAGCTTGATTCATGGTGAACAGAGCTTTAGTTAAGTAATAAGGCATGATAATAGATTTTGGTAATAAGGACCTTTTTGTTTAATTTGTAATCCGCATTATCTCTCTTATTCATATCTTTCCTTTGCTGATTGCCTGGATCTCTCACAGGAAGGTATAATTGACAAAAAAGCTGGGCAGAAATACAATTTTCCTCAGCTACTGCAGCCATGGTAACCAATAGTGGAGGATTGACTGCAACCAGGGGTCAAAGTCCAACACCATGAATCCATTTTCTCACATTTTACTGTTCAGAACATTATGGGGGGAGGAGGGGGGGGGGGCGTGGTGCGAAGGATCTGTGTCTAGTCCACCACCATCCTCACCACCACATGGACCACCAATGTGATCCCTTCAGTTGTTAGAGAAACACAGAGAACAATGATAGAGTCTGCACTGACTGGAGGCAGTTAACTTTTCCACTTGTAAATTTATATTGTGTTATCAAATGCATGTTTTTTTATTTAAAAACGCTGCAGGTAAAGAGAAAGGAAGCAACTACATTCTGGATGATAACCATAACATTCCACTGGGTTTCAGACACCAGCAAATGCTCACTGTTGGTGACCTATTGACACCAATTTACCAACATCTTAAGTTGAATATGTTTCAGAATCCTTCCAACAATCTATCTCTGGAATTTCCATGTGTTGGTGGGATACATGGAAATCTCACCTTGGCTTGGATACGCTCTTGAGCAGGGTGATGGGTTTCCACATGTGTCAGACACTTGGCTGACCCCCCCACAAAAAAATATTTTTTAAGACTTGAACTTACACATTGAAATTAGGTTGTTATATGGAAAGGATTGCCAAGAAAAAAATTACAGCAAACAAAATAATTGATTTTATGTAATGCCCAAGTTGGACTAATAGCAAGTTATTTCATTTTGGAGGGCCTGGACTCAGAGGAGGCAGTACAAAGAGCTCAACAGTGTGTGCTCCTTGGACAGATCATTGGTATTTGAAATTCAATAAGGTTAAATGCAAAACACTTCATATAGCAACCAATAATAGGAGGCATATTTACTCCATCTGCATCTGACCCAAAGGAGCAGTGAAAAGGGATCCAGCAGTATTAGTTGACTGCTTGCTCATCATGTTAAACAATGCGAGACAGCAATAAACAAGGCCAAATTATTGTGGGCTGTCCAGTCCTGAATAACAGTATGGAGAGCAAGAAGGTTGACCCCTCATTTTATAGGGAGGAATGAGCTATAAGAACATTTGGATAAGCTAATATTCTTCAGCCTTGAAAAGAAATGTCTCAGAGGAGATCTTATAAGATGCTAAATAAGATTGAGAAGGTAAACCGAGAGCAACACATTCGGGTTTGACAGGAGCACTCAGGTTCAGGGTTCTGAACAGCAATTTTTCGCAAGTCCCTACGTACATTTTTCACATGGAGGATAATCAACATATAAAGTAGGCTAACAGGAATAGTGGTTGAGGCCAGGAGACTGGATTCATTTTAAAAACAATTCATCCTAAAATGAAATGATGATAGGTAAAGTATTCTGGAAGAATGTGATCAAATGGACTGAAAGATCATCTTCATCTCAACCTCTCTTGTGATCCTGTGTATCAGAGGGGTGATATTTTGCCTTCAAAGTGCTCCGGGATGCTACCCCATGTGAAGGCTGCTATATAAATGCAAGTCGTCGTTGTTGTTTTATTTCTCCTAGTATTAAATTGACCTGTTAAAAATGCATGCATGTTAAGGGTGAATACATTTTCTTACACTCCACCTTCATTATAAAGCTCTCATTGTGTTATAATAATAATAATAATCCTTGCATTTGATATCGCACTTTTCACATCTTCCAGACGTCTCAAAGCGCTTCACAGAATAGACTGTAAATTGAATTGACCGTATATTTGTGGGTGAAATGCGGCAGTCAATTGCGCACAGCAGTGTCCCACAAAGTCGTGGATTGAAAATGACCAATTTATTATTGTTTTTGTTTTGGAGGGATTATTATTAGGCGTGTGGAGTAAGGAAACTTGCCCAAGGTTTCGCTCTGCCTGGAATTGAACCCAGGTCTCTCACTTGCAAAGCGAGTGCTCTAACCACTGAGCTACAGGACTCCACTTTGGAAAGGTTATCTTTGAAAAAGGCTATTGCATTATGCCTTCTAACTTTATTATCTATCTTGAGAAACTCCATATCACACAGACTTCATTATGTACATAAAATATTTGGCTTTGGAGACTGCTTTTAAACAAATGAAATCTTTCTCTTTAAAATCCTTGGGCTTTGATTTTATTAGTGTGTAAAAAATTATTAGTGTGTAATAATTGCTCTGTGTGTAGGAATAGGTTAGATAGTCAGAAATACAAATAGAAACTTTGGTGACTTTTTGGTCTCCCGATCAATATTCGCTCTCTGAATAATAAATACATCTGATGATCGCCTCCACACTTTACAGTAAATCTTGTGAAGCACTTTGTTACTTGCTCCTGACATGAAAGACGTTATATCTAATGCAAGGAGAATACTATTATTTGATGCATATTCAATGTTCAGTTATTTGACATTAGCTTTATTCACATTATAGTCTAGGAACAAGCTTTGATGGCTTACTTGTTTGTGGTTAAATCAGGAAAAAAATTCCTCTAAAATATTGATATTAATCAGCATGAACAGACGGTACTCCTGATCAGTCAAACTCTTGCTTTATATGTGTCAACAAGTATCAACTATAATTAGATGGTTATTGACAGGCTATGACTAATTAACTATGTTGAACTAATAGCACTTCTCAATAACAAGCTAACTTATACACTAACAGTGGTGCTGTCATTGTTGTAATGTGTTGGAAACGTTTGTATTAATTTGTTTACTTGCTATGTATGCTCTGTATCGAAATGCATATACGGTTCGAGAAGACATCATAATAACCTGACGCTCCAGTGCACTGCTCGGGGAGCGCTGCATTGTTGGAGGTGCTGTCCTATAGATGACATGTTGGACCAAGGTCCCTTCTGCCTGTTCAAGTGGACATTAAAAATCCCACGGCATTACTTGGAAAGAGAAGGGAGTTTCTCCTGTTGTCCGGGTTAACACTCCCTCTAATAAAATTGGTGATTCACTTCATGCTGTTTGTGGGATATTGCTGCGCATAAATTGTTTACTGTGATCACCTGCAACAGATACAGTCGCTACACTTTACAGTATATCCTGTATAGCGTTTTGAGACATTCTCCCAATGTGATAGGCGGGGTCTCAAATTTAGGGATCGTTATCTTATTCTATCATTTGCTTTTAATGTCACTAGAACAAAATTGAATGTTGCTTTTCTCTCATTTTGGCAACATGTATTAACTAAGAGAGGCTTAAGGTCCAAAATTCTGTCTACTCTTGATTTCTAAGACCATTTTATCTTAACATTTGAGATGCTATGGAATTGTGGAACATTCTTATGCTAACTTTTAACTTTGGAGACAGTTTTATGCAGTTCTTAAATTTTCATCCAAAGTGCTCTTACAGGCGGAGACTAGCTGAAAATTTGGACCTTTTAGAGCTGGCCAGGTTGTACGGCAGCTGTGCAGAGTTATAAGACACAATAGTGGAGATTCCTCTGTGCACTTATTTTTAGTAACAACGTTAAAGTGCATAAAATGAGGTAAAGTGTTGGTCTCTCAGAAGGCATTCCACTGCAAAACCAACCAAATAAAATCTTTAGTGAAAATAGTGAGAACTAATTC
Organism: Callorhinchus milii; assembly: GCF_018977255.1. NCBI lineage: Eukaryota > Metazoa > Chordata > Chondrichthyes > Chimaeriformes > Callorhinchidae > Callorhinchus > Callorhinchus milii. The sequence continues at coordinate 43,506,910 of NW_024704743.1, forward strand.
ATTTTGCTTAAACAAAAACAAAAAAGGGGTGTTAATAATGCAGCTGTTAATATTAACACATCTTTTTCCATTTTGTTGCAATCTCCCCTCTGTTTTGCATCATTAACACCACTTTGATCTATCATTCCCTGTCCTCTACCCCATTTTCTCCTTTGTGTTCCTTGCCCTGCCTCCCCCCTCTCTGTTAGCCCTTAAAAACCTCTCCCTGCCTAGTTCTGACAAAGGGTTGTGGACCCAAAACATTGACTCACTTTTGTTTCTCCATAGATGCTGCCTGACCTGCTGAGTGTTCCCAGCGACTTCTGTTTTTGTTTCAGATTTCCAGCATCTGCAGAATTTTGCATTTTGTTTCCATTTTGCTTAAAGCCTAGTTGAAGACTATTTACAAGGAATTTGTGCAATGCAAACCTGAGAAAGTCACATCAACAGCATTGTTGGAGGTGCAATTTTTGGTCAGAGGTGGCTTCGATATAACAATGAGATAAAGTCAATTTTTTGTAGGGTCAGCTGTGCTAGCGGATTCCAGAATGTGTGTTTGAGTACCACTGGAGTTTACCAGCTAAAACACATATCTAGGGGCAGTTAGGCGGAGAAAAGAACAGGCCAGTGTTCCTGAACAAAGGGAATGGTTGGGCCAGTATGTTTGAAGGAGGTTGACAGGGTAAAACAGTTACGTGGATAATAATAATAATCTTTATCCTTGCATTTGATATAGCTAGCGTCTTATCACATCTTTGAGAAGTTTCACAGCGCTTCACAGAATATACTGTAAAATGAATTGACTGTATACTATATCAAATGCAAGGATTATTATTATTATTATTTTTGTTGGCGAAACGTGGCATCAATTCCACACAGCAGTGTCCCACAAACAGTTGTGGATTGAGTGACCAAATGGTTATTATTATTTTTGAAGCAATTATTACCCTCAGAAAAGCAATCCGCCAACTAACAACAAGGTTCCTATTTATTGCTTGGTAAACAGAAGTGTGTTGAGTAAGGAAATTTGCCCAAAGTTTCTTCCTGCTGGGAATCAAACCCAGGTCCTCTCGTTTGCGAGGCGGGTGCTCTAACCACTAAACTACAGGACAACAGAACTTTCTAAATCGTAGGAATTTTCAACTCCATTCCAATGCCTTATATTATGAGCAGGAATACTCCAATAGGGAATCATATGGAAATCTATCTGGTTGAAATACGGGACTCTTTGTTTTATATTGAGGAACCTAGGTGGAGTAGTCTCAGCAAATCTCGGATTGAGGGAAGTTCTGGCAGTTTTTGTTACTAAATTCAACTTGAGTATCGGGCACAGTTGGTTTCAAACAAAGCAGTTTGTTGAGATGTTTCTTATAAAAAAAAAGGCCAAATGCCCCTTGTGGGATGTAATCTCAGCAGTATAGAAGATCAAACCGATTTCAAAAGGTTCCGCTTTGTATGTGGTTAACAAATCAATTTCAATCAAGAAAATACCAAGTTGCTAGCAGCCCTGCTGGATTGTTACTGGTGTTTAAAGCTTCCCAACAAGGCTAGAATCCAACTCTACTCGTCACCAAGAAAATACAAAATGAAGATTATCACTAGGACAAAAAAGGAGCAGAGTAGAAGAATGGCTTTATTGTTATTATCCTAAGGGTTTCTAGAATATGGAACATGTTCCTCCAAATGGCTGTTGAAATTGAGTGAATGGCTATTCCACTCTCAGTCTAATTTGAATACTCTTAACCATGGTGACTTCGATATAACAATGCGATAAAGTAAATTTTTTGTAGTGTCAGCTGGGTGTCTGACATGTGTTTGCTAGACGTGTCGGATGTGTCAGACACCCAGCTGACCCTACAAAAATGGGCTTGATCCCATTGTTATATCAAAGCCACCTCTGACCAAAAATACATAATACTGTTAATGTGACTTTCTCAGCTTTGCATTGCACAAGTTCCTTGTAAATATTCTTCAACAAGGCTTTAAGTATTGGGGAATTGGAAAAACATTTGGGAAAAGATGAATATGGGCGGGAAAAGAGCAGGGGAATAGGAGTAGCGCAGAAAGCTCCTTTGGGAAAATTAGCAGAGACTCAATAGTCTGAATGATCTTCTGTGCTATAAACATTGCATGAAAGATTATGCCAACCACTGTGTGTTTGAAGAGAAAACCTCACCATGTTGTATTAGGTTACTCAGATAACAATCCTACAGGTTGCCAATAGCAAAATTAACACTCCTAAAACTTACTCTTTTCCAAATGCTCAAGTAAAATGCAGCCTTGCCAAGAGAATGGGAAGCCATATGATAAGACATCCATCACCAATGATAGTATTAATTATTTCAGTGGTTTTTTATGTAAAAATAATGCTTAACCCACATTCTCCAGACTCCTATCACAGCCTTGGCTTTAAATTATTTGCAGATTGTAGCTTTGAAAACATTACTTTCCTTCTATATTCACCATCTATCCAGAGCATCAGAAGCCTGAACGTCCATCCAGTCTTACCCTTATTGATTATTTTATATACATATTAGCTATAGTTTTACTACATTGAAATCTTATTGCAAAGGAAGTGCAGCTGTGTTTTTACGACAGTATTATACAGTTTACATTTGTAAAGTGTCTTTCATGTTGGGAGGACATCTCCATACCACAGCTGGCTGGAAGCTGATGGGTGTGGGAAGGGGAAGGATGCCCGAAAGCCTATGAGAGAGGTACCTCTTGTAGTGATGGAATCTCTTTACTGCCTTTATTCAGCTGTACACACACTAACACTGCATTGTATTTCTCTTCTAGCAAATTGGGAAGTCTTCCCGACATAAAAGGTACGATATAAATGAAATTTATTGTTGTTAGTAGTAGTTGTCAACAAGACCGAGGACCTCATGTTTAGCTCCTATCAGCCCCTCCACACCTCAGGCACTGGCAGCATCACCATCCATGGATGCACACTCCACCTCACAGATCCAGTCCAGAACCTTGGCATCTTGTTTGACCCTCAAAAAGGACAATTTTACCCCACATTCATGCCATGACTCGTTCTGCCTTTCCCAACCTCTACCACTGCCTCTTCCCTCAGGCCACTGAAACCCTCATCCATGCATTATTACATCTAGGCTCGACAACGCCAAACCTCCCTGCTTGTTGGCCTTCCCAATTGTCAGCCTCCACAAGCTGCAGATTATCCAGAACTCTGGAGTTCGTGTCCTCTTCCGCACCAGGCTCCGTGACCCCATCACACCCACCCTCACCCGGCTCAACTAGCTCCCCATCCTACAGTTCAAAATCCTCGTCCTCAACTTCAAGGCCCTTCATGGCCTTGTTCCTTCCTACCTCTGTGACCTGCTCACCCCATATCAACCTGTCCACTCCCTCTGCCTAGCAGGCTCCGGCCTGCTCCACTTTCCCCCACTGGTCCACCCCACCATCACCTTCAGCCTTTCTGCTCCCACCCTTTGGAACTCCATCCCACAGGCCCTTTGCCTCCCTCTCTCCTTTGCCTCCTTCAAGGCATGTCTCAAGACCCTCCTCTTGGACCACGCCTTCGGTCACCCTCCTACCCCTACCCTCCCTGCCTTCCACCCACCCCTGATCCCAACCTCCTACTTGGGTCCAAATCCTGACTGTCCAGCACTTTCGGATGTCCTCCCGACACGAAAGGCGCGATACAAATGTAATTTGTTGTTGTTGTTCTGCTTCTAAACTAATGCTTGTCACTCTTTAATTCAAATCAGTTAGAAATAGTAGTTTTGCTCCCGATCTTCAGCACTAGCTGGTGGTTAATGAGAAGCTGCGAAGAGACAATGCTTTTGCTCCATTCTTATCAGCTTTCTTTTCGTCAGAACTAATGAAAATTCAGGAACAGATCAAGTATCTGTAAGTCTTCAACATTTCTTTTCTTATCAATAAAAAAAACTAGTTTTATTTTTTTAAATGGCCCAAGTGACAAAAAATGACTTTTCAGTTTTATTTATTTTTAAAATTCAATGTATTGATACAACATCTCAGATAATATATTAAGTATCTAATATCTAAGAATAGTAGAGCTAAGCACTTCCACCTACCTAAGTACCTTTCACTTTGTGTTTGTAGCTATCACCTAGTGTGTGATTCTGGTATCACAGGTGCTGGGCTATAATACAAGGAGACTGCATTAATCTGAAGGCTGCAGTGTCTCCACCACCAGAGAACAGTCATATCACAGCAGGCAGGGTGAAGAGAACAAGAAAGCAATCAGACCAGGATTTTTGAGCTGGTAACCTTAGCTTTGAAGTTGCTGATAAGATAATAATTAAAGATAGTTGTGCCCCGTGGTTTTATGGTTTTCAATTGCAGTCTTTAATCCCTCCCTGCATGGAAACAAATTCGAGATGTTAGCGGATTAGAGGTCTTAAAGTATTGTTATCAACTTGCAAAATCTCTTGCAAGACAGAAATTGCACGGGCCAATTCAGGATTCAGAATCTAACACTTTGCTCTTGGAAAACGTACTCATTCTCATAACAACAACTTTATCCTTGGACAGTTGGCAGTTTACACTATACTGTAATGTTTTAGTGCTATTGATTGGCACAAAAGAGGCATTGGGCCTCTGAATTCATTTTAAATTTAATATTAAGTATATGTTGTACCTATTAGGTAACTATAATTTGGTTTAATCAGGTCAGATTGGTATTATATGTTCAGTAACTATAGTTTGGTATTTTAAAAAATTGCATAGGCTGACCCTATCTTGTACATAATTCTTCAGTGAGAGAGGAACCTTTGAAAATGAATCTACACCTGCCTGCATTCAGAGTCTTATTTCTTATTTCTTTTGCACTTAAATCTCATTCATCATAAAGTACCTTTTCAGGAATGAAGCTTTAAATAGAGGACACCATAATCACATTTATGTTAATTTATGATAATAGAAACAACAGGGAAAATAAAGTTTGAGGTCTGCTAAGCTGTTCGCTTCCACAAAGCTGACTTTCTATATCGATTATTATCACTGTTATTTTTGCTTGTGGCAGTGGTTCTGTGGATGAACTATTTCATCGCACAATTGCATTCGCACCGTTGAAATAAAATGCTGCTGAAGACAATACATAGAATTGCCGTGCATAAATGTGAAATGTGTTTTTTAATCCCTGCTGGTAAACAGAATCATAATTCACTTGTGCATTTGTCACCTCCCTGTTATTCAGATCTGTCCAGCGCCTTGAGAAGTCCTCCCGACATGAAAGACGTTATATAAATGTAATTTTGTATTCTATTGTATTTCCTCACTCATAGACGAAAGCTAGCCTTTGAGCATTCTTTGAATACCATAACTTCGACACATTAATTAATCATACTACAATTATATCTAGACATTTGTCCTCTGTAAGTGATAGCTCTTAACCGGTGTGAAATCTGAACCTCCAGAGTCTTAGCTTGTACAATTGTTTTGTCTTATAATAATAATAATCCTTGCATTTGATATAGCGCCTTATCACGTCTTCAAGACGTCTCAAAGCGCTTCACAGATATACTGTAACTGAATTGACTGTATATTTTGTAGGCAAAATGCAACAGGCAATTGCACACAGCAGTGTCCCAGGGATTATTAGCCCTGGAAAAGTGGTCTGCCAATCGACTGACAACCGGGATCCTAATTTCTGCTTGTTAAACAGAGGCATGTGGAGTAAGGAAACTTGCCCTACATTTCGCCCTGCTGGGAAATGAACCCAGGTCTCCCACTTGCAAGGTGAGTGCTCTCACCACTAACAACAACAACAAAATTACAATTGTAAAGCGCCTTTCACGTTGGGAGGTTGTCCCAAGGCACTGAACAGTCGGGGATCAGGACCTGAGCATGGGGAGACAGGGTTGAGGTGAGGGAGGGCAGAGAGGTAGGAGGGCGGTTGAAGGCATGGTCGAGAAAGAGGGTCTTGAGACGTGCCTTGAAGGAGTGTGCATTCGAGAACGAGATGATATTGGAGGCACTCTGAGATGCTACGTCACACGAAGGACACTTTATAATTGTAAGTTGTTTTTGCTGATGCCGATGATATATTTTGTTTGGTTGCATTTTTCATCTCCATCAAGTGCTGCTAAATTGCAATCTGATAAATGGAGCTCTAAAGCTGCACTTCACTGAGGTACAGTCAAATGAGTTAGCACAACCATCTCTCCCATTTGTCTAATGCAACCAGTGGCCACTTTCTTTAGCCCTGCTGGTTTATTGACTCACTTTTCAGGGTGTCATTGACATGCCTCAGAGTTTAGTGGGAGTCTACACGTGAGCCCACAGAAATATACACTTAGAAATTCTACACACATCAACAAACCCTTACTCAGAGACCACTTTTATATAATAATAATATAATAATAATCCTTGCATTTGATATAGCGCCTTATCACGCCTTTGAGACATCGCAAAGCGCTTCACAGAATATATTGTAAAGTGAATTAACTGTATGTTTTGTGGGCGAAATGCGGCAGCCAATTGTGCACATCAGTGTCCCAGAAATAGTTGTGGATTGAGTGACCAAATTGTTATTTATTTTTTATTCTTCTTTTGAATGGGTTATTAACCCTGGAAAAGCGATCCGCCAATCAACTAAAAACCATAAAAAGGCCACTTTGGTCCAGTCCCCTGAGCGGTTGCTGAAAACAGGTTTAACTGTATTTAATACAATGAAAGGAATTGACAGGTTAGAGAGTGGATGATTCTTCCCTTTGGTAGAGGGAACCTTTCCAAGGGGTCTTAACTTTAGATTCAGAATTAAGTCAGCGAGACATGAGGTTAGGAACATTTTTTCATATGGGGGATGTGAAGACATGGAATGTTTTGCCTCAGAAAGTTGTAGAGGTGCAATCAATAGATATTTGGGCAGAATAGATTAAAGGGCGGAGCATTGAGATTAAAAAATATTAAACATGTAGAACAGGCTCGTTGGGCTGAATGCATCCTGAAAGAAGAGGGAGAGGGAGTGCAGGAGGAGACGGAGTTTGAGAGATTGGAGTGACCGTCAAAGGAGGAGGAGAGGGAATGTGGAAGGAGGGAAGGGGAGTGTGAGAGGAGGAAGGATTGGTAAACTAGAGAGTGAGAGAATGTGGAAAGACAAGAGGTAGTTTAGATAAGGAATAAAGGAGGGAGAAAAGGGGAGGATAGCAAGTATGTGAATGGCTGACTAAGAGTGAAGAAAAGATGAAGGAGTGACTGTATGAGAGGGAAGTGACTGTGAATCAGACACAATAAGAGAGGTAAAAGATAGAGAGAAAGAGTGACTCAGTGAGAGGGAAGAGAACACGTGTGATTGAGCATGATCGCACTCCTCTCCTCAGTGTTCACATTGCTCTTCATGAGGTACACTGTAAATTCAAGTTGTGTTTTGTTCTTCATATGAAAAAGAACCAGTGTAATAAACAATGTTGAAAACATAGACTTCCAGAGAAAGACTGTCAAGAGAGAGGGACAGATAGTGATGCACACAAAAACTGTGTGAAACACACATAGGGAACAAACCCACAGGAAGATATAATAATAATAATCCTTGCATTTGATATACCACTTTTCATGTCTTCTAGACGTCTCAAAGTGCTTCACAGAATAGACTGTAAAGTAAATTGACTGTATATTTGTGAGCGAAAGATGTGATATGGATGGAGATTTTCCTTGATCAGTTGAATGTCTAACACATGCAGAAACCCATCACCATGCTTAAGAGTATCCAAACCAAATGTGAATTCCATGCATCCCACCTACACATGGAAATTCCAGAGATATTTATTGGAATGTGTACTCTCTCTGTGTAGGGATGCATCCTGCTTTCTCAATCCATAAACTATTAGGCACAGGTTGACAAGAGCCAAGGCTTGGGGCCCCCAGGGTGTATATTGGGGTACTGTTGGAGTCTAACCAGCTAAAACCGCATAGTTTGCCATTGATAGGGAATGATTGGGAGGGAGGAAAAAATGGAAAGAAAGCTATGTAGACATATGAACACAAACTGAAGACAGAGATGTCTTCACAAATTACACTGATGTTTGTTCCCAGCTCAATTTCTGCCACCCATCCTGGTATAGACAGCTTTATGAGTTACAGTACATTAGCATTCATAAAGTACCACAGTAAGGTAATCATTAAAATAGTAGATGAGTATAATTTAGGTCAATTTTTGAATGGTTGACTTAATTCACTGCTAGTACTAATTCAAGATTTTACATAATAGAATTCACAACACTTTTCACACAGCTGATAAGTTTAATAAAGTAGCATGAGGTGTTCAAACCACCCACTTAATCTCTTGTAATTTCCTTGAATATTAACTTATGTTTCCGAAGCGGTGGGGATGGCAACAAGGAACCCTGATTTAAGCTGTTTAGCCTTTCTCTTCTTAAACTCAAATTTAATTTCACACAATGGACAAATTCATGTTTGAGAAAACTGTTTGAGTCTTTGTTGATATCTAATACTTTACTCTTCTGACCTTCTTGCGTAAAGTAACCCTCCATCTCCCATTACAGTGAACATTTCAAATTATAGTGAACAAAACTAGCAATGTCAGACCATCCCTCCCTATGCCACTGTTTAATCAGAGGAAACAGATCAGAGTTAGACTATTATAGATGTATGAAAAAGAGTGCAGAGAATGAGTTCTGCAGTCAGAGACAGACTGAGAGATAAAACCAACAGCCTGGCGTAAAAAGGATTAACATCAAGCTGTGCTACAAGCTTTTGTTTATGCTTGAAACCCTGGAGTGATTTGCTGTGAACCATGCTGTTTACATTTTCGGGCTTCTTGATTGACATTGTGTGTTTGCTTGTGTTTGCTATTTTCAATGTGATAACAAAATAAAGGCTGCTAACTCCTTTTTGCTTCTGAAATGGCTCTAACACCAACAAAATATTGAGTCAATAATAAAACAAACATTGTAAAGCAATGGTGCAAATGACCGAAGTGCACACACTAAACAGCATTCAACAAACAGCAAGGTTTTAAATTTAAGTAAGGCAAACTTTGAAGGGATGAGAAATTAATTGATCGCAGTAAACTGGGGTAATCTGTTAATGGGTAAAGCCAAAGACAAACAGTGGGAAGTATTAAAAGTCATATTTGGTGCAATACCAAACCAACACATACCCCTAAACTGCAAAAACTCCACTTCTGTAGTTAAGTAACCATGGTCTGCAAACGTTTTTTAAAATATATTAAGAGAAAGATTGGTAAAGGGGAATGTGGGCCCATTGAAGACAGATGTAGGTGGGACTAAAATAATAATATTATTTTTTATAATAATATAATAATATAATATAATAGACAATATGGACATGACAGACTTGTTAAATGAATACTTTGCATCCGTTTTCACAGTAGAGGAAGAGGATGAAATGCCAGCGGTACAGGAGAACCTAAAAAGAAATCAAAGAGAAGTATTTAATGGATTTAATATAAATTTTAAAATGGTAATGGAGAAATAATGAGACTAAAGAAAGACAAATCTCTAGCACCTGATGGTTTCCACCCCAGGGAATTAAAAGAATTAGGGGAGGAAATTGGAGATGTCTTACTCATAATTTTCCAAGCTCTCTATATTCGGGAATTGTGGCCTTGGATTGGAAAATTGAGAATGTCACTCCATTATTTAATCTCTCATCAGGGACAAAGTAACTGAGCACTTGGATAAGTATGAATTAGTCAAAGAGAGTCGGCGTGGATTTGTGAAGGGTAGGTCATGTCTGACAAATCTAATTGAATTTTTGGAGGAGGTCACTAACATAGTGGATACGAGAGTGTCTACGGATGTCGTTTACATGGAGTTTCAGAAGGCATTTGAGGTTATTAGCAAAAATCAAAGTGCATGGAATCGGAGGAGGTTTGGTAATTGCTTGGGAGGCAGGAAACAAAGAGTAGGAATAGGGGAAAGCTCTCTGATTGGCGGTACGTGACAAGTGGGGTCCCCCAGGGGTCTGTCCTGGGGCCTCAGCTTTTCACCGCATACGTATATGACTTGGATGAAGGAAAAGAGTTTTATATCCAAATTTGCAGACGACACATTGTTAGGAGTCACAGTAAATTGTGTCGATGGGAGCAGGAAGTTACGAAGGGACTTGGATAGATTAAGTGAGTGGGAAAAATTGTGGCAGATGGAGTTCAATGTGGGGAAGTGCGAGGTCATCCACTATGAATCCAAAAAAGACAAAACAGAATATTCACTAATGGTGAGAAACTGAAAACTGTGGAGGAGCAAAAGGATTTGGGTGTCCATGTATGCAAATCACTATAAACTAGCTCACAGGTACAAAAAGTTATCAAAAAGGCTAATGGAATGTTGGCCTTTATATTAAGGAGGTTGGAATATAAAGGAAAGGAAATAATGATTCAGCTGTATAGAGCCTCGGTCAAACCCCATCTGGAGTACTGCATTCAGTTATGGGCATCTCACCTCAAGAAGGATATATTAGCTGTGGTACAGATTCACCAAAATGAAACTAGGCTTAAAAGGTTGAATTATGAGGACAGGTTGCATAAACTTGGTCTGTATCCCCCTGAGTTTAGAAGGTTGAGGGAGATCTGATTGAGGTGTTAAAAATAATAAAGGGATTTGATAGCATAGCTACGGCAAAACTATTTCCTTTGGCTGGGAATCCAAAACAAGGAGCATATTCCGAAAATTAGAGCTAAGCTGTTTAAGAGTGAAATCAGGAAGATTTTTTCACACAAAGAGTCGGGGAAATCTGGAACTTTCTCCCCAGAAAAGGTTGTGGATGCTGGATCCATTAAAATTTTCAAGATTGAGGTGGATAGATTTTTGTCAGGTAGGATATCAAGGGTTATGAGGCAAAGTCGGGGAAATAGAGTTCAGTTACAAATCAGCCATGATCTTATAGAATGGTGGAACAAGCTGGAGGGGCTGAATGTCCTACTTCTGTTCCTATGTTTCTAATTTAGTTCTGCTGTCAGCTTGGCACATTTGGCACTTTTCTCACCTCTGCTGCAGAAGGTTGTGGGTTCTAAGCCACACACTAGCACATGAGTTCATAGTCCAAGCTCGGGGAGCACTGCATTGCCCTTTGGACCAGATTTGAACGTGAAGCCTGTTCAAGAAGAAAATTAAACATCGCAAAAAAATCTCGCCCACAAATATACAGTCAATTCACTTTACAGTCTATTCTGTAAAGCGCTTTGAGATGTCTAGAAGATGTGAAAAGCACTATATCAAATGCAAGGGTTATTATTATTATTAAAACGCCATTTGAAAGAGCTTGAAGTTTCTACTCGTGATCTAGCAAATCTTCCAGGATAAATTGACCATTCATTTAATAATTGGTTCTGAGAATTGGTGGTCATATTAGCATACAAATACAATCACAACATTTGCCAGCAATTAGTTGTAAAGTAATTTGGACGTTAAGGATGCTTTATCAAATACAAGAATTGTTATTCAAACCAATTAAACGCAAATACCAATTTAAGCCGATTCAGATCTATAATAGCTCAACAGTCTAATTGAGTCTAAAGCCACAGGAGCATTTGTAATTCAAGAAAATGGTGATGAGCATTTTAAAACCAGAGTTGAATACTCAGTGCTTTAACAATTGCAAAGTTCCAGAAATTTTAATGTGAGCAGAGTAGTAATAACTCCGACACTCACAATTGAGCTTCAGGAGTTATTAAAGATATTTTATTGGTGATTTCTATTTTGGGTTACATTCATGGATACGATTATGTATTGCTTGCAGCAGTAGAGTGGATGGGTGTAGAAAACCAGATGTCCAAAATGGCACTGGCGAGAAGAGAGTGTTGTGCTTATGTAACTAAGCATGTGCAGAGCTCTCCTGCGGGGTGCTGAATCCTGGTTTGTTCTTTCATGTTGTTCAAGAGCTACAGGATGGACTGTAGCTAAGGACTGGAACAGGTTGTCAGGAAGATGGTTGAGGCCAAGTCACTGGACTGGTTTTAAAAATAGCTTGGTGCTGTGATGGGAGTGCTGTAGAGGGATAATCTAGAGCAATGGGCTTTCTTCAGTCAAACCAATCTTGTGATCTTGTGACCTCAAATTTAATTTTATACTTTACTTTTCACATTGTTAATAAACTGGCCAATTAAATGATTCTTGTGAGCAGGATTTTCATTCCAGTCCATACCGAAGAGAGGTGAATGTTCATTTAACTACGAATTTGTATTTGTATTCCAGTTTGGGGCTTCTGATTTCTATCCTCCAAGCCAATTTGAAATCTAAAGATGAGGATTGCAGAGCCGAACACTCAAAATTCTTACCTAAAGCGTTTTGAGACATTGTGATATGATACAGTGCTATACAAAAGCAATTTATTTCTCTCTTCACATTCTTTGCCCTAGGTAATAACAAAAGAGAAGAAGAAAAGATTTTTAAAAAAGAAATCTGCGATTTAATCTCGGAACAAATTGACCTTTATTCCGGTCCTAATGGCTCAGTTGCACCGATTTCTCGTGCATTTTCATGTCTCTCATACGTTACTTTCCAGTGCCTTGGGACGTCCTCCCAACGTGAAAGGCGCTATACAAATGTAATTTTGTTGTTGTTGTTGTTACAGCAATAGCTTTAGCATCCCTTACTTTTGATGACTCCACTGTTAATCCTTCATTCATTGACATGTTTGGCCTCACTGTCATTTCTGATTTCAACTGGCACTCCCAAATATATTTATTGCTACAATTGCCTCAAAAATATTGATTTCCTTTTCTGAGGAACATTTTCTTTCCCCTCAGCATCCCTAAATGGTCTAAGTCTCAAGGCTGTCCAAACTAAAAATACCACTGCTGCCATATCTGGGGGAGAATAATCCTGGACCCGGTACAAGATAAAGTATGTTGTTCAACAGATGCTTCTTCTCTGAACTGCAGCTGCAACCTTTCTCTTTGTCTTTAGTCACAAGCTTTCTTGTCTTTCTCTCAATGCTATCATGATCATCTGAATGTCCTTTTTGATTTCTTCTATGCTCCATATACTCTGCGTCTATTACATCAACTTGTTCCTTACTGTAGATTTGTTTGAGATGTCAATGTGAAATGTAAAATTATTGTTATTGAATTTCTTCATAATCTATGTGCTGACATCTTCACATGTTGGAAGTTCTGGAGCCAAAATGAGTGAATTAAGAATTTGGATATATTTTTATTTGTGAAAAATGATGTGAAAAACACTTATTCTGGAACTTCTATAATATTTCTTTCTTACCCATTATTTAAGAGATCAATAAGAAACGTTAGGCAAGTTTCCTTACTCCACACGCCTCTGTTTACCTAGCAGTAAGTAGGAACCCAGTTTTAGTCAATTGACAGATCACTTTTCTGGGGGTAATAATCCCTTCAAAAAATAATAATTTGGATGCTCAATCACCGATTGTTTGTAGGACACTGCTGTGCACAATTGGCTGCCGCGTTTCACCCATAAATTATACAGTCAATTCAATTTGTAGTACATCCTGTGAAACGTTTTGAGATGTATCAAAAACATGATAATCCTTGCATTTGATATATATCAAATGCAAGGATTATTATTAATGAGATGTTTGAGACATCTTTGAGACATCTCGAAGGTTTGATAAGGCTCTATATCAAATACAAGGATTATTATTGTAATAGTCTGTAACAGGGTATACAGTCAATTCACTTTACAGTATATTCTGTGAAGCACTTTGGGATGTCTAGAAGACGTGAAAAGCGCTATATCAAATGCAAGGATTATTATTATTATTATTTACAGCTAATTTAGCTAATACAAAATATTTGCGTTTCTCTTGCTATTTTTTGCTATCTACTTTTATATTGTTACTTTACTTCAACTAGTGCCTCTAAAACTACATTTTATGGGACGTAGACCCCATTTTCCCCCTATATTACTTAAAGACTTTTAAAATATTTTGGTTTGGTGTCCCAAGTTATTTTTGACCTCCTTATTTAGCCAGTTGGGTTTTGATCTTACAAATCTTATCTTTTCCCTCATAAGAATGTGTTTTTGTAGCAAGTGAATCTTCTGGCCTTTCATCCCAGAAAGCTGTTTCCATTTTAATTTAAAATTCCTCACAGTCCAGAAAAGCCATTTACAGTCTTATGCGAATGAAGTCAGTATCTATTTCAGTAGAGATATGTGCTGCTTATTGTTTATATAATTTAGAACATTTCCAAGGATTACATATTTCTCTCATCACTCCAACAAGTCAAAGAAATTTTCATTTTCATGCAGAAAGAAATTCAATCATCATAAACTAATCAATAACATTATGAAGTAAAACACAATGAGCAAACTGTGGCCCTTGCCAACCAGTGCCTAACATGCTCTGGAATTAAGTAAGCAGAGTAAATCTTTCCAGGAAGAGAGTGCGCATTCCATTCCAGTTACGGAAATTTCTGGTTTGGATACTCTTAATACTCATAATTACGATTTTAAATACCCGACTGACTAAAAAGTTAAAATGTCATAAATTTTGACACTATTTTTCACAGTTCTTAAAAAGGAACCGCTTCCAAATTAAAGCTGGATTTTCCCTAATTCTGTGGAATGTTTAATTTGTGGACTGAACTACTAAACCAGGTGAAATTTCAAACTCTCTGGTTGGCATTCAATTCAATTTTAATGTGATTTCCAAACGTTAAAGCAATTCTATTCTTCAAAGCGATTAGCAACGTAGCCTCAACATGCTCAACCTCATTTCACTAACAAGTGATGAACTGCCACGCAGCACAGTAGCTTCTGCTGGTTCCATGGTTATGGAATCGGCTTTTCTCGTTTTGTGTTTTGTTACATTCTTATAGTAATAATTGTTACACTTGACATAGCCTCTTATCATATTATCAATACATCTCAAAGCACTTCACTGAAATTTCTGTATCCAGTAGTGACTGTGTGTTTGTAGAAGATTATGTGAGCTAATTTGTTCACAGCAATGAAGCCATGAAGTGAATAACCAATTTTATCTGAAGGATTGTTGGCCAGAAGAAACTCTCTTCTCTTTTTGAATAATGCTACGGGTTCTTTATCGTTCACGTGCACAGGCTGCCAGGAACTCGGTTTTAATGTCTCATTCAAACTATGGCACCTCTATCAATGGAGTGCTCTCCCAGCAATGGCAGTCTCGACTATGAGTTCAAAATCTTAATGTGGGGCTTTGCACCATACCTTTTAATTCAGGAGTAAGAGTGCTACCAACTCTCATTGTCCCTTCTATCCTCCTCTTGATTGGAAGAAACAATGAGGGGTCAAGAAGTCAGTGAATGCAGGTAAAATGGAAACCATTTCTAAAACCAAAGCGATTTTAGAAACATTTGCAGAGTTTAGGTTAAAGGTCTCTTGTAAAACATGCTCAGTTTCAATATAACAAAAATAATGTTTACATTTGATAATAGTGCATTTTACATCGGGAGGACGTCTCAAAGTGCTTCATAATGGAGTCCTGTAGCTCAGTGGTTAGAGCACTCGTTTTGCAACCTGAGTTCAATTCCAGGCAGGGCGAAACCTTGGGCAAGTTTCCAAACTCCACACGCCTAATAATAATCCCTCCAAAACAAAACAATAATAAATTGGTCACTTCAATCCACGACTGTTTGTGGGACATTGCTGTGCGCAATTGGCTGCCGCGTTCGCCCACAAATATACAGTCAATTCACTTTACAGTGTGTTCTGTGAAGCGCTTTGGGACGTCTTCCCGACGTGAAAAGCGCTATATCAAATGCAAGGATTATTATTAAGGATTATTGTTATCATAATACCGATAGCTTCTTGCTGTGAACATGAATTGCATTGTTCCATGTTGTAAAATATTTTGTTATGAAGTTTTTTAAAGACAAAATAGTCAAATTATAGAGGACATGGGACCATAAAGAGGTGCAACAGCATTTTATCTAAAAGCATCTGTGAAATGGAGCATCTTGCACACTGGGTTTGACAATTTTTACAGGTATGCTTCGAGTACAAAGTAATTTAATGTGACTTGAAAAGATTCTTCAAAGAAGGAATCATTGTTTTATGGTGAAGCAAACTGTACAGACTGTCATTAGGTATAAGAGCAACATCTAAAAAAATGCCAGACTACATCAAGGCTTTAGAAGGATAAAAATGGAATATGCCATCAAAGTAATTCTATTATTTTGAGTGCAAGGAAAAAGCATTCATCAGTTCAGGCGTATAATGTCTTGATCCTGGAAACTGAGTCTTACAAAAAATTCTGATGTTATTTTGTGGTTTTAAGTTGTAATTACTTTTGTTTTCAATTTTTGTCTTTTTGCTCGACTGTGCAGTATTTGATGTTACTTGCTTGCCTACCATTAAATTCCATCACTGCAAGGTAAGAGTATCTATAATATGATGTTACCAAGGTGCTCGGCCTCAAAATCGTTTGTAGAAAAATTCCTCATACATCATAGGGGTGAATCATCAGCACTTTATTTCCATTAAATCACATCTACACTTGTTCACACTGTGCATGAACAGAATACGACCTTGTTTATCTCCTATTTGTTCAATACACTGGAGTGCAAGGAGAGAGAGAAAATGTATCTCATCCAAACATGCCAGATTGCTTATTATGTTATCAGTTTCACATTCAGATGTTCTGTGACCTGCTCCACGGAACATTCTGCATTTTACCATTCTGTTTACCTGCTGACATTTTCAGTCAGGAATGGGAAAAGAAGCTCTAAGAAATGATTGGACTGAAATTGTGTTTTAGTTGAAAAGTACAGCTGGCCTGTCAAACCATTAATGTAGATTTGTTTGCTAGTCCAGGACATACGCAAAAAGGGATGACAGAAAATATTTTTCATGCAAATCTTCATTATCATAATCAGATCTTTCTTTAGCAATTTAAATTATTTTAGTACCTGAATTTCAATAATTTAGTGCAAAAGATCTGAGCTGCCAATAGGTATTCCAAGTTACTTATTTAATAAAATAAAAAGATTAATGTGTTCCTGTTCAGGCTGATGTTAAAGATCTCATGGCACTAATTGAAAAAAGAAGGGAATTTTTCCTGGTGTCCTGGCCCACAATCCCCTAAATAAAATTGGCCATTCACTCCATGGCTGTTTATTGGTACATTTATGTGCACAAATTTGCTGCCGTGTTTCAACAAAGTAAACTGTCACTGCACTGCAGGGTAAATCATGTGAAGTGCTTTTGAGACATACTCACAATGTGCATATACTTGTTACATAAATCACTGGGTACAGTGTATTTTGTTGCGATTTACTGTACAAATTACAATAAATTTTTGCAAAAAAAGTCTAAAACTTAATAATAATAATTCTTGCATTTGATATAGCGAGTCATCACGTCTTCAAGACGTCTCAAAGCGCTTCACAGAATATACTGTAAAGTGAATTGACTGTATATTTTGTGGGCGAAACACAAATCTTGTTTGAAAAGTGCAATCTTGAAGAGATGATTAAAGTTCTTGGGCAATCCTTGTTAATATTAATAACATTAAAAGACTAACATTGATTAGTGCAACTCTTTGCAAATACTTTGCTTTGCAAATGCAGGCTTCCCCTCAGCCCTCAGTGAAGGCAGTTGGTAACAGTAAGTGAAAATCAAGTTCCCTTTCTGAACGCACTGCTGTTTGAAATTTTATTGCTATGTTTTAAGCAATAAAAAACAAGTTTAAGAAAAATATTAGCACAGTAAGGGCATATGATCCAGTCCCCAAATATGCTCTCTATAGTGATAAATAGCATGTGTATAAGCTTCTAAGAAGCACCATGAAGAAAACACCGTTGGTACTTCAGTTGAAAGGTAATGTATTAGGAGAAGTCTTAGCAGTTCTGTAGGCCTTCCAAATGTGGTTTCTGTTTGCAGCCTGAACTCAGAAAAAGTAAAAAAAAAGTTTGCAATGCTCTGGAGATTACTTTGGAAATGGGTTCAGCTTTTGAAACAAGATACACACTGCCAATAAAATCTCATTTGTGAGTGTTGGATATCATTTAAAGATGGTAAATCTAAACACTACCTGACAAGGTTGTAGCAGTGAATCAGACATTGTAACACATAATCCATATTGATGTGGTTAATTTATTGCAAACAGGATGGATTGAGGTCTCCCATGATATACATGGAACAATGAATGGATAGGTTGGAATTACAAGGCACTAATCAGACTAAAGCTTCAAACAGCATCATCAGTGGTTGAGTTCAATGACTGTGAGGTAAAGATTGAGACATTCTGTTATAGATTATCACATTAAATCTATTATGAAACACCAATTATTTCCGGTCATTCCTACAGACTCTCTGGGGACACAAGCGATTGATTGCTTTCATGATTTGAAAAATATTAATGCCATCTTAGACATTGGGAAAGCCAGTATACATTGGTTAGGCCTCAGATGGAGTATTGTGTCCAATTCTGGGCACCACACTTTAGGAAGGATATTAAGGCCTTGGAGAGGGAGCAGAGGAGATTTATCAGAATGGTACCAGGGATGAGGGACTTTAGTTATGTGGAGAGACTAGAGAAGCTGGGATTGTCTCCTTACAACAACAACAACAACAATTTGAACTTATATAGCGCCCTTCATGCAGGACAGCATCTCAGAATGCTTACCAATGGCGGAGCCTGACTACGAGCCAGGGGCGGGGAGGTGACCGTAAACACGGTCGAAAAGGAAGGTTTTAACGTGGGACTTGAAAAAGGGGACAGAGGGGCTAAGGCGGAGGGATTGAGAGTGTTCCAAAGTTTCGGGTTGTAGTGGCTGAAAGTGCAACCTCCAATGGTGGAGCGGAGGGTGCAAGAGACAAGCAGGAGGTCGGTGCCAGTTGAGCGGAGGTGTTATGTGGTGGATTGCGGAGTGAGGAGGTCAGAGAGGTAGGAAGGTGCCAGGGGTTGAAGTGATTTGAACATGAAAGTGAGGATCTTGAAATCGAGCAGAGAAGGTTAAGGGGAGAATTAATAGAGGTGTTCAAAATTATGAGGGATTTTGATAGAGCAGATAGGGAGAAACTGTTTCCATTGGCAGGTGGGGTGATAACCCAGAAACATAGATTTAAGATAATTGGCAAAAGAACCAGAGGAGAAATGGGGAGAATTTACGGTCTGGAATGCACTGTCTGAAAGGGTGGTGGAAACAGCTTCAATAACTTTCAAAAGGGAATTGGATAAGTACTTGAAAAGGAAAAAAGGTTGGGATGATATGGGGAAGGAGCGGAGAGTGGGACAGATTGTGTAGCTCTTCCAAAGAGCCGGCAGAGGCACGATGGGCTGAATGGCCTATTTCTGTGCTGTAATATTCTATGACTCCAAACCAATAAAATCTGATTTTTCTTTGTAACAGTCACAAAAGGACTCCTAAAGAATAATCCCAAGAGCAAGATTATTCAACTCAAGTCACAGATGTGGTAAAAAGAAACAGCTTTTATGGTTAAATAAAAGTTGGAACTAGGGATATAGCATTAGTGACAAAGATAGTCTGTTTAGTTGAAAATGTCACATGGAGGATTTTTATCCTGGCCCAGACACAGAAATGTTATCATTGGAATCAAGCTTCTTCTCAGCTTACAGACAAAACCTGTGCGTCTGGCAACTCCCCCGAGTGAAAGGAGTGTTGTGATTGTAAATAGGTGACAATGGCGTTATCTAATCCTTGTCTGAAATGCTATGATCAATGAACAGTTGGGTACCAGAGTTTGCTGCAGAATCAAGCATTCAATTCTCTTGTTCTATCGACTGAGGTGTTTTGGACTCAAAGTTTGATATCTGTTTGCCTCTAGTCATGATTCTGTTTAATTACTACAGATAAATACTTTCAATCTGATCTGTTCGTCATATTCCCACACATAGGAATGAATGAGGGAAGAAAGAAGTTTCCCTGACCATTTCACAAGTTTCAAGCTTAAAATTGCATTGTGGAAGATCCTCCTATAGCTCAGCTGTTAAGTGCACGATTCGGTGTGGTATTGAGCAATAGTCCCTGGTTTGATCCCCAAGGTAGGCCTGTTGGATAATCTCAGCCAGAGTAATTCAGAAATAATTTTAATGTTAGGTTTGTCAACCTCTATGATTGGGGTGAAAAATGCGACATGTGATGCGAGGCTCAAATTTATTGACAAATATCCTTTTGATTATTTGAAATGATTAAGAAATTTGGCAATTTGTTTCAAATTGGTTGCTTAAAGACTGTTTAGTAATCACAGATTTCCATGCCGTTCAGTGCAATTCCTACAATTATTATAAATATCTCTAAACAAATACTTTTGTGTACTTTACTCTTCTCCATACCAACCCCAACCAAAAAAAATTCCCACAGAGTTCAAATCGAAAAATAGATTTCCAAATTTGTGAAGCTTTCATTTTCAAACTTACTTGGCACACTGCTTGGAAAGTGAACAACTTTTAACAGTGAGCAGGTGTTGCTCATTGGAGGTTGCAAACACTGGTAGCAAACAGGATGATTGGGCAGATAATGTATAATCGTACACAGAGTCAGTCAAACAACTTTGCATTTAGCCAAGATATTGAGGGGAAGCCTCTGAAGTATTAGTCTTGTTACATTTCTATGTATGTTGCCATCGGTTTTGCTTACAGGGGTCCAGATATCTTAGGTCCAACTCCAAGTCTTTCAAACTGAATTTGTGAGGCTTAGCAGGTCTGATGCATGGAAAACAAAGTGTCATCAATTTCTGCACAATTAAATTATTGGCTCACTGATAATACCCTGTAGATCCTGGAAATAAACTGAGCATTTTCACATGCCCTATTCATGTTTGATAGAAACACAGCGACAGTCTATTTCCACTGATGAGCAAATCAATAACAAAACAACAGCAACAATTTGACAATTTGCATTTATATAGCAAAGAAACAGGAGTATAGCAACAGTGCAGAGCTCGGCACTGAGCCAGGGAGAGGGGTGAGGTGACCATAGATATTATAAATATAAAAAAGAAAGGTATTCAATTGTGATCTGAAGATGGGGAACGAGGAGGCGAGGTGGAGTGTGGAGAGATTGAGTGAGAGAGTTCCAGAGTTTCGGCATGTAGTGAAAGCACAGGCGCTGATAGTGGATCAGAGGGGACGGGAGGAAGCCAGCCAAGCAGAGGAGTAATGAAGTGGGGGGTAAGCAAATTAGAGAAGTAGGGAAGTGCTAGGGCATGAAGCAATTTGTAAGCACATCAAATTTGTAAGCAAGACGGCACAAATTGAGCATTACCACCAGAAGAAAGAACCAGAATGTTAGAAGATTTTTTGCAGTGAGAATGCTTCAACAAAGATCATTGTTTCAGACAAGTTCACAACAACATTTAAAAGGCAATCGATTAAACACTTAAATAACCTTAAAGGATGTGAGGAAAGAGAAGCTGAAATGGGAGTGGATAGCCCCAGTTGATGAGTTAATACTGGCACAGAAATGATGTGCTGATGGCCCTCTTATGCACTATAACTATCCTCTTTGACTCCCTAAACGGGGGGAGAAGGGGGAGAGATAAGCTGGGTCTCCTTTGAGCTGAACTGGTTCCAAGGTGATGTGCTTGGCAATAGAATACAGGAGCTAGCTAACTCTCTGTGGTGGTTTCAGTAGTCAAGTTCCTGAGCCAGGTGGGTCTACAGTATTCCAGGCAACTGCTACGATACCTTAGCCAGACTAGCTTATCAGTAGGAATTAGAGAAGCAGACCACCCAGCTCTTGTTAACCTTCTACATCAAAGCCCTGAAGGCCGGCCAGTGCTCTAATGGCAGGCTATTCAGTTTAACCTGGTTACATTTCAGGTAAAACTGAATAGTCTGCCATTGAGTGTGTGTCTTTCTGGTGAGTGTGTCTCTCTGGGTCTCTGAGTATGTGTGTCTCTCTGGGTCTCTGAGTATGTGTGTCTCTCTGGGTCTCTGAGTGTGTGTCTCTCTCTATGTCTGTGAGTGTGTGTGTGTCTCTCTCTGGGTCTCTTGAGTGCTTGTGTCGCTCTCTGGGTCTCTGTGTCTGTGAGCGGTGCTGGCCCTGACAGGCAGGAGATGGTGAGCTCCTGTATTCTTGCTGGTGTGTATCCCCGCAAAAAAAAATGTCCACCCAGTTTTTGTTCAAGAAGCAATTAATTTTTTTTGCAACAATCTAATATGTGTTATTTCCTTAAGTTTAGTTTTTATCAATAAAGTGAAAAATGTAGCAGTACAATGTATCTCAATAGCACCAATCGACCCCTGCAATTTCCCCACAAAATTTAGCAAAGACCTCCACAATTCCCTGCAAGATTTGCTAAGCACTCCGCAATTTTTGCAAATATGTCTGCACTTTTCTATTGGCCCAGCTTATGAGCAATGGTTGGACAAGCTAGGGCTTTTCAGTCTTAAAAGGAGATATCTCAGAGGGGGCCTTATGGTGGTATACAAGATTTTATGTAATAATAATTATTGCATCGGCCATCACAAGTTTTATCTCTTTGTTTGATATATTCTCATTTTCATAGACTTCTCATTGTTAAAAGCTGAAAATGTTGTCTCTTGGTAATCTTTCCAGAATCAATTGCACGATCACTGTATGCGAAGATAATTGATAACATTTTAGAAGAAATAGCCATCCTCTTGTCAAAATTATAATAAACGCAATTATGATATATATAATGTTAATTCTAATACTTGCTTTATTAACAAACTATTTTCTATTTCAACAATTCTTTTTACATTACCTTTGACGTTTTTTGTCCTGAGCTATTAGTTCCATATTCTGGTATTGATCTTGGTGATCACTAATAAAACATACAGGGTTTGGAAAGCTTTTATTGAAATTACATGGAAAATTCATTTCCTCATCACAATTTAGACTTGGCTAAACTACTAATAGTCTGCATTAATCCCGCGGACTTTAACGGTTAAAATGTACAAAATGTTTCCCTAATTTTATTGTGCTGTGAACATTTATAGTGTAGGTCTATAAAGGCAGGAATGGGACATTATGGGAGAAAGTTAAAGCCAACACGACAAATCAATTAGCAAAGGTTTTTCTTTGAAAAATACCCTACAAGGCTGCAGTGTAAACTCAATGCCCAGACAAACACTAAACAAATAAATGGCAGCCATAGTAACAACACAGATCTTTTTTTTAGGAATTATCCTAGAGGACATTAAAAGCTTCATTGTTACGCACAAGGAAGATCTAGAAATGGCATTGTAGTGCTGGAACTCATCCAACCATTTGTAGTTTGTAGTACAACAGAGGATGTAAACATGATATAAAATACGACTGAAAAGTCAACATGGGGGCAAAAAGAAAACTTTCATTGTGTTTCATGCAGTGCAACAGCTTGGGGAAACATGAATTCAGTTGTGCTGTGGTAAACCTTAAAAAGTAAAACAGTTAAAATTGATAAAGTTATCATGAAAAATTACATTTAAGGATGCTACGTTATAAAATGCATAATTGAGCTGCACGTGAAGGTGTGTGGTTATTGTAGTTTCAGTACATCTTAATTCAGTTTAATACCTGGTTTTATCTCAAGTTAGAAAGAAACACAGAAGAGTGAGCTTCGTAAAAGCCGTCACATAGCCTCCCGAACACACAATTCGCTGAGATGCTCAAAAGCCAAGCTTGTGTCATCTGCAATTTCGTTCCTTCTAATATTTGCAAATAATATTTGACAAACTATTACAATAGAGATACACAGCGCTAAAGCAACAGGTTCACAAGACACCGTTTACAACCCTATAGTTGGGTAGATACACCGAGGCAGACTGCGCAACTGTGATGACAGGTAATGAAGACAATAGTCACAGTGTCCCATTGTGTGTGTGTGTGTTTTCATTGTACAGGAAGAGATTAATGTACATAGACTTTAGGTTAATGCCCTTACGCACATTTACAGACTATTCACAAAACATGAAAACATTACATGAAAATACTGCGTAGAAAGGCTGATTTTATGGATATCTTGCAGCCCCTGTACATTTCTACAACACACAAAACAAAACTACTCAGATAATGATTGTAATAATTTCCTTAAGGGAGGATTGCTTTAGTTCTTCTTACTGGACAAAGGAGCAGCCGTTCAAAGTTCAGTCTATATTACAGCAGAAGCAGTCTTAGTTTCTTCGAACACCGTCTGTTTCCATGATTATCACTGCATAGTTCCCTGTTTGAATTATTGCAGTACTTTATTATTATTTTCAGTTTGGTCATGTTCATTCCTGCACAGAGGCAGTTCAGTAAGGAGCGAATAGGACTGGGGTGTGTGTTGCTCGTATAGGTCCAGGTGCTGGTCGGAGGAGGGCTGGAGGGAGGCCTGCTGTTTGGAAAAAGGTGGCTGCCGGGCTAGGGCGCAAAGTGAACTGTGAATTTGCAGCCACGGCGGCAGCAGCAGCAGCAGCAGCAGCCAGAGGGTTGGGTAAAATCCGAGCTGTCAGTGGCTTCGCAAATTCCTTCTGAAATGCCAGTTTTACCTGCAAAAAAAGCACAATGAAGCAAATTTGTCCGTACAATTCAAGGGTTTCCCTACAATATTCATTACCGGCATCACAAGAGAATTGTCAGCACAGAGATGTGCTGTTATATATTTTGCATGATTTGTGTCATTTTAAATTCTTGGGTCATCCTCCCGACGTGAAAAGTGTTATATCAATGTAAATTGTATCGTATGTCATTTTAAAAAAGATTTGTATTTTGCACAATATACACAAACAAATCAATCATCATTCAATCCTCCAGAAGTTATCCCTAACCTGTTCAGTTCTCTGGTCAGGCTACACTAGGGGCACTGTGTATAATTTTGTTCAATAATAAAAAGAATACTTTACATTTGATATAGCAACTTTCATGTTGGGAGGACATCTTAAAATGCTCATTCTTTCTCAGGTCTCATTCTTTCATCTGCATGTTCAGATAGACACTGAAGATCCCAGGGCAATATTTGAAAAGAGAACGGAGTTTCTCACTATGTCATGGCAACCAATTCCCCAGATAATTTGGTCAATCACATTGGGGATATTTGTGGATATTGCTGGGCACACATTGGCTGCCACATTCACCCAAAATATATATAGTAACTACATTTTACAGTATATCCTGTAGAGCTCTTTGATATGCCCTCTTGATCTGAAAGGTACAATATCAAATGTAAGGATTATTTATTATTTAACAACTTTGACCATACCAGTCTTATCAGGTGCACCTGCCTGTACAAATTCTCACTCCACGTTTACATTTCCTAATGGCAGATTTTTTAAAAGAAGGATGACTGATATCCAAAACAAATAAAACAAATTGTGCAATTATTTGTGTGATGTTAAATAATGTAGCATGTATCACACCTGCTACACACTGCTGCATAATCCAGTAATAATGTGATGAACAATTTATAAACTTCACAGCTTTTATCAAAACATAATTACACTACAATAATCAAATCAACCCTTTGAAGGGATTTATTACATGACCTGTGACTTCAGAGCTGTTTATTCATGCACACTCCTTAGCAAAGAGGTTAAGATATGTTTAATCCTTAGACTGTCAGGAGGTCTGGGAAAACTCTACAGAAACTCCTGTCTCCAGGGGCCTGTACATTTTCAGTTTGTGTGTTAACATGCTTAAGCAATGGTAACAGCTGGGTCCTGTAGCTCAGTGGTTAGAGTGCTTGCCTCACAAGCAAGAGGTCTGGGTTTGATTCCCAACAGGGCGAAATGTTGGGCAAGTTTCCTTACTCCACACGTCTCTGTTTACCTAGCAGGAAGTAGGAACTCAATTGTTAGTCGACTGACAGATCACTTTTCTGGGGGTAATAATTCCTTTAAAAAACGTAATAATAATAAATTGGTAACTTCAATCCACGACTGTTTTTGTAGGACACTATTGTGCGCAATTTGCTGCCTCGTTTCGCCCACAAAATATACAGTCAAATTCACTTTACAATCTATTCTGTGAAGCGCTTTGAGACATCTCGAAGACGTGATCAAGGGCTATATCAAATGCAAGGATTATTATTATTATTATTAATAATATTACAGCAATGAAGCTTTATAAAGGACCAAAAAAAGCACAATTACTATATTAACTTGAACCCACTCAAATATAAAAGAACATCATTTTAACCTAAAATAAAATTTGAAAAATTTATATTTTCTTTTACTTTATTCCTGGTCTGTCTCTTTGTCCTCTGTAAGCTTTTTTTTCTTCTTACACTACTTCTTTCTACCTTCTCTAGCCTTACCTATGACCAGGATACACTGAATGGAAAGCTAAAAAAGATTGATGATTGACAGGTATGAATCCCAAATGCAACTTTATCAATCTGTAGCATGACTTTAGGAAGTGGAGACCACGAATGAAGATACTGGTTGACTCAACAGTGAACTCATCCATGGCTCGTCAAGGGATAAATGGCTTGTATACACTTCACTTCTTGTTGTGCTTTCTAGAATCCCAGAACAAAATACATTGCATTAATCAATTGGTTACATAAAGCCCCCGTTGGAATTATCAAAAGGCTGTTTACAATGACAACCAATGTGCAAGCATGCAACATTTTACAACAGAATTACATTGAAACAGAGATGCCATTATGATCACTTGAGAACAGCAGGGTTTTTCCTTCACCGAAAAGCAGTTGATGCTCAAATTTAGTGCCGAATATTCATGAAAATAGTTTGTTCCATTATCTTCCTATGATATGTTTCACCGTTCTATAATTATTATGTTTTCTCTTCCCCAACTCTCCCTCTAGCCTTCCTCCCCTTAAGATAATGACTCATGCTGTGCTCTGTTTCACAGGTTAGCAGCAGGTACCTCTCCCGTGCGAGGAGTCTTCCTGTTCTGGCATCCAGTCCCTGATAACTGTACTCATTCCTGTCTTCACACAGTCTCCACACACATACTCTTCCAGCAATGTTTCCTTGATAGTGATCAGGTGCAGGGACTCGGACTGATTTTGCCTTCTAGAGCCCAGCAGGACTGAGGGCAAATAACTGTTTGATTCACCACTATCCTAGCTAAGATCAAGTAACTCAAGAGAGATCATTGATTTCCTGTAGAGTCCTGTGAAGTCCCGTAGCTCATGGTTAGAGCACTCACCTCGCAAGCGAGAGACCTGGGTCCGATTCCTGACAGGGTAAAATGTTGAGCAAGTTTCCTTACTCCATCCGCCTCTGTTTACCTAGCAGTAAGTAGGAACCCTGTTTGTTAGTTGATTGGCAGATTGCTTTTTCTATTAAATATAATAATAATAAATTGGTCACTTCAATCCATGACTCTTTGTGGGACACTGCTGTGTGTAATTGGCTGCCGTGTTTTGCCTACAAAATATACAGTCAATTTACTTTACAGTATATTGTGTGAAGCGCTTTGAGATGTTTTGAAGACGTGATAAGGCACTATATTAAATGCAAGAATGAACATGGGAGTTTACAAGTGTATGGTACAGTGTCACATTACATATTTAGCCACTGAGCTTTCAGGGATTACTTGCTTAATTCCAACAACAGTTCATGTTTGGAAGTAATAAAGGCAATGCTGCTGAACTAAAAAATGTTCTCAACCACAGGGTTTGGACAAAAGAGGATTGGGGAACTTTTGATGATTTTTTAAATTGAAGGAGGTCAATATTTATGTATTTTGTTGCTATAAAATATAGTGAGTCACATACAAATAAAGCAAACAGAAAAAAAAGTCTTCTGTGTTGAAGAAAAGTCATAATATTATAATCAATAGAGGCCACATCCAGGCAATACTCAATTGGAATATTCACAACATTGCCTGGCTCTTACAGAGGCGACCCAAATGTCTACAGCCACGACCTTGAAGGATAAAGATTGTCCAATAGATAGGTAGAGATTCAAGTTAACTATTTCTGTTAGCTGTTAATCATGCTGCCCTTCACTCTTAAATGTATCTTGTCAAATTTTCTATCTCAAACTGCTCCCAGTCTAAGGCGGTTGAGTCTATTGCTTTGCAGATGCATTGAATAGAGTTTTGTAACATCAAAAGGGCAAGAGAGGTCATCCTGCTTTCATTATGTCAAACTATTGGTGAACTTGACTAACTTCACTGAACAATTGCTGCTGTGTTCAAGCCCATATATTGAAAGCAGCCATATCAGCAAAGGAAATAATACAATACTTTGGTAAATTTCCAATGTAGGAATAGAAAAGGCAGTCAGCGGAGGAGTTGGGCAGAGTGTAAACCCATTTTCATCACTTTGCTGAAAAAAAGCCTGCTATTACCATTGTGTCATCATCATTATTGGGTCAATATTGTAACATTTCTTAAAGAACTTCTTAATTATGATCTACTATTGGAGTAGGGTTCCCTTGAGTTGGAATGCCATTTGGAGCTATTTCCAGTTGAACGGAAGGAATTTGCCCTTGGATTTCTTAATCCTGGAATCATGTTTAAATTAAGAAATCCTGCAAATTTGACCCCTGTACTGTTTTCTCAGCAGCTATGCAAAATCATCTTGCATTAGATTTTTGCCAGCTATTACAACATGAACATATGCATCTCTCTGTCAGCCTGGAGCAGGCACTGAATATGCAACATACCTTTCCCATTATGAGTTTTGGTATAAGTGCCTGAGCTGTGTTGATCATGCATGCGCTTACCGCAAGTGCATTGGTACCCCGTTGGAGTTTGTTGTACGGGCTGTATTTAGGTTTAGGAGGTTTTCCTGCAGCTCGGTCCTTGTGTCTTCGACTGCTTATGTGCTGTGTTGAAATAAACAGATCAAGAAACTTAATACAGATAAAATTCGCATTGGTCTGATAAGTGCACAGCAACAGTAGAGCCTTTCAGAGGCCATTTCGAAGGATAATCCATTGTCTTAGAACTAACCTGTTTTAGTTGTGTTTCAGAATTGACATGCACATCACAGATTTCACAGTGAAATGTCTTATTCTGCAGACCAGTAGTAATTCCCTTGTTAGTGGATACTTTGCCTTTAACGCCCGGTCTGGGGAATGCTTTAATGGGGCCCCCACCATTTTGAGCTTCCAGCATTGTTTTGTGCTTAGATCCTGTAGAAAAAGCATGGAACACATTACAAAATTGGAACCTAGCTGCAAGCATTGAAACAGAGCAATGCAAAGAGCCCTTACAGAGTACTGAATCCTCTGATTTGCTTTGGGGGTTATATAAATTTGTTATGCCAACTACACAAACAGAAATTTACAACCTTCTTTCAGCTGTTAAACATACAATATTTTGGTAACCCTACAAATTGAAGAACCAACCCAACACCAAAGTTCAACTGCTTTTCCTGTGCCACATCTCAATTGAGTTTTTCATCTCAATTGTAGTGCTGTTCCACAAATGCAAAACTATAACTAAAAGCATGAAATATACAATACATTGATAGATAGCCAGCTACTTTACAACAAGACAGCCCCAACCACTCAGATAGAGAACGCAAATGAGACATGCTGGCATATCATCCTGTCTCTTATGTCTGCTAGTCTTTTGTTCCAATGCAATGATTAACGGAGAGGTCACCTGCGACACTTCACAATCAAGAGAATGTCATGTGGTACATGAAAATCTTAAGGGATGCAGAAAATAATATGTACATAGGATAGAGGTGGGGGAAAGGAAGAGGAAACCTGTTCATTATTTGAATTGAGAAGCACCTGAGGCTAAACCACCAGCAAAACCAATGGATGAAAAGGAAGAAAGGCACCAAATAGAAATGAGTTTGGATAGTCTAAATTCAGTTACTAGGTGGCAAGGGGGCATCTCATTATCAGCTGTCCTAATTGAAGGTTTCACATCATGATAGGGCGTTATATCAAGTGCGATTTATTATGTAAATTGAGAAAAGCATTTGCCTGACATGACAGCGAAAAAGTCCTCAGGTTTGTTGCTTAAGAATTCCTTGCTCAAAGACATGTCTCTGACTAGCTGTAGCCTAATTTCTATAAAAAGGTCACACATATGTTGGTGAAGTTCTTAGGTAAAGATACAATGGGGAAAATATTACAGTGGAGAAATCAGTGGTCTGAGATGCTATGCTGAATAAAGAGTACTATATAAATGCAAATTGTTGGTTTTCTTAAAGGGATTCTTTTACAGGCATTCCTATTGATGGAAATTCTGCTCCAGAGGTAGATCACCTGCAAACTGCATGTTAAAGCAATAACAATAACAGCAACTGGCATTTATATAGAGTTCTTCTTGCAGAATGGCCTCTTAGAGCGCTGTACAGTGGCAGGGTTGGATGTTGAGCAAAGGGAAAGGGAGAGGTGGCCAGAGGTAAGTCTTAAGGAAGGATTTAAAGATAGATAATTGTGGTGAAATGCAGGGATTGAGGCACGGAGTTCCAGGGGTATAGTGGCTAAAGGCAATGATGGCACAGAAGGGTCGTTGGCCTAAGTGAAGAGGCTGGGCAGAGGAGTGGGGTACGAGCAAGTCAGAGAAGTTGGGAGGTGCTAGGAAACAAAGGGATTTGTATGTGAATAGGAGGATCTTGAAGTGTATCCATTTGGAGCTGGGGAATCAGTGGAGCCTGGAGAGGATTGGAGTGATGGGCATGTGGCGTGTGGTCTGGGTGAAGATACGGGCATCCGTGCCATGACCTGCTCTGCCTTCCCCCACCTCCACAACATTGCCCGACTCTGCCACTGTCTCACACCGCAGGCTGCCAAAACCCTCATACACGAATTCATAACATCCAGGCTTGACTATGCAAATTCCCTGCTTGTCGGCCTCCCCAACTCCTCCCTCCATAGGCTGCAGATCATCAACTCTGCAGCCGGTTTCCTCTTCCGCACCAGGCTCCATGACCCTATCACCCCCATCCTCGACTCCATTGGCTTCCCATTACACAGAGGTTACAGTTCAAGATCCTGGTCCTCAGCTTCAGAGCCCTCCATGGCCTTGCTCCCCCCCTACCTCTGCAACCTCCTAACTCCCTACCAACCTGCCTGTTCCCTCCGCTCAACGGGCTCTGGTCTGCTTCAAGTCTCCCGCCTTGCTCGCCCCACCATTGGTGGGCAGGCCTTCCCCCACTCTGCTCCCACCCTCTGGAACTGCATACCACAGTCCCTATGCCTTGTCCCTTCCCTTGCCTCCATCAAGACCCGCCTCAAGACCCTCCTCTTCGTCCGTGCCTTTGATCACCCTCCTTGTCCCCTGCCTTCCACCCTCCCTGATCCCAACCCCAAGCTCGGGTCCAAAATGCTGATTGTCCCACACCTTGTGACGTCCTTCCTCCTGACATGAAAGGCGCTATACAAATGTAATTTTGTTGTTGTTTTGGGGAACAAATAAAACAAATTACTTTTTGATTCTTAGAAAAGAAGCACTTACATCATACAATATATTTTATAATCAAACAAAGAAAACAAAACATTAGACTGTGTGTCTGACTGTCCTAGAACCACAGAACCATATAAATTTATAGCATAGAAGAAGGCCATTCGGTCCATGTGTCTCTGCTGGCTCTTTTAGTACCAATCCTTGCAGTTCCCTTTACCTGCCATTTCTCTTAAGCCTGTATCTTACTCATTTTTAAGGTACTTATCTAGTCCCCTTTTGAAGGCTAATATGATCTTAAACTCAACCACTGCTCACAGCAGGCCATTCCATATTTCTAACTGCTCTGAAAAAAATCCCATTTGCTCATTTGCTAGCTATCTAAAACTGATGACAATGTGATAAGGCACTACATAAAATGCAATTATTTGTTATTAAATCTCTCTGCTTCTTATTGCGTTTCTTTTTCCTCTGGCTGGTTATCTGGTCTTAATGGCTGTCTTTCTCACTTTCTGTGTATAATAATCCTGGAGGCGAAGAACAACCCCAGGCTTCTGTTTTCTACCACATCCCGACTCCTCCGTCCCCCCCGCCACACCGCGCAGGTCATCTCCTCCAACCTTCACTGCGAGGAGATGCTGGATTACCTTGAATCCAAAATCAAGGGAAATCGCTCCGCAGTCACTTCCCCTCCAACCTCCACCCACCCCCCACCCCCTCCCTCCCACACTCCGACTCCTACCCATCCTCCCCTACACACTTTCGTACCCGTTTCCCCACCCTCTGTCACCAAACTCATCCTATCCCTGAAACCCACCACCTGCTCCCTTGACCCCATCCCCACTCCACTCCTTATCTCCCAGCTCCACCTCCTTGCCCCACATATCACAGAAATCATCAACCTGTCCCTCTCCTCTGGCTCTGTTACCATTCCCTTAAAAACTGCCACCATCACTCCCACTTTGAAAAAATCCTCCCTTGATGCGTCGCAGCTATCAAGCTACCGGCCCATCTCCAACCTCCCCTTCCTGTCCAAGGTCCTGGAACGAGTTGTCGCCTCCCAGCTGCGCTCTTTCCTCCCCACCCATTCATTATTCGAACCCCTTCAGTCAGGTTTCCGTGCTGCCCATAGCACAGAAACTGCCCTGGTCAAGGTCACGAATGACATCCTGACCATCTGCGACCAGGACTCCCTCTGCCTCCTCGTCCTCCTCGACCTATCGGCAGCATTTGATACGGTCGACCACGCTATCCTCCTCCACCGCTTGTCCTCCCACCTCAACCTTCAAGGCCCTGTCCTTGAGTGGTTTACGTCGTACCTCTCCCACTGTCTTCATTTTGTTTCCACGAACGGCTTTTCCTCCGGCCCCCGCACTGTCTCGTGCGGTGTCCCTCAGGGCTCTGTCCTCGGTCCCCTCCTCTTCACCCTCTATATGCTCCCCCTCGGTGACATCATCCGCAGACATGGGGTTAACTTCCACATGTATGCGGATGACACCCAACTCTACCTTTCCTCCTCTACCCTCAACTCCACGACCACCGATGTCCTGACAGCCTGCCTGTCCGACATCGAGTCCTGGAAGAGAGACAACTTTCTTTAGCTCAACGTGCGTAAAACTGAGGCCCTCCTGATTGGCTCACGTCAGCGCCTCCGCACCTCAGGCGCTGACAGCATCAGCATCCAAGGCTGCACTCTCCATCACCTCCGGAACATCGCCAGACTACGGCACTACCTCACCCCTCACGCTGCTGAAACTCTGGTCCACACCTTTATCACCTCAAGGTTGAACTTTGGGAACTCTCTCCTCGCCGGCCTTCCCGGCACCTCCCTCCACAAGCTGCAGGTCATTCAGAACTCTGCAGCTCGTGTACTGTCCCGCACCATGCTTCGCCACCACATCACTCCCACCCTCGCTCGCCTCCACTGGCTCCCCATCCCCCAGAGGATCGAATTCAAGATCCTCATCCTCACCTACAAGGCCATTCACGGCCTTGCTCCCTCCTACCTCTCTGACCTACTATCCCCCTACTTACCTGCTCGTACCCTCCGTTCCTCTGGCTCCGGTCTGCTCCACATCCCCCGCCCCAACCGCCCTACCATCGGTGGCCGGGCCTTTAGCCTCTCAGCCCCCAGGCTCTGGAACTCCATCCCCCAGTGCCTTCGCCGCCTCCTCCCTTTCCTCCTTCAAGGCTGGTCTCAAGACCTTTCTCTTTGACTGTGCCTTCAGCTCCCCTCTCGACTCTCTACCCCCTCCTCGCCCCCTCCCTTCCCTCCCCTCACCCTGACCATTTCCCCCCTGCTCGGGTCCTGACCCAACTGTACAGCGCCTTGGGACGTCCTCCCGACGTGAAAGGCACTCTATAAATGGAATCTTGTTGTTGTTGCTGTTGCTTGCATCTGATATATGCCTTATCACGTCTTTGAGACGTTTTGAAGTGCTTCACAGAATAAACTGCAAAGTGAATTGACTGTATATTTTGTGGGCAAAACGTATGTCTCAGCCACAAAATGAATGTCTCTCTCTGTTGACACGCATTCCCCAACGTAAAAGGCATTATATAATTATAAATTATATTGTGTTGCCTGTCTATGTCTTTATGGGTATCTCTCTCACTCTGACTTCTCTTCTCTGACTCGCTCTGTCTTTCTGTTTCGGCCTTTCTGTTTCTGCCTTTTCCAAACTTAATGCATTTTCCTGTTCATTCCTCTCACGTGGCTCTATCTTACAGCAGGGTGCTTTTGTCTCAATGATTGCAACTCTCAATCTATTCATGGGATTTGAACATGATGGCTATAATGAATGAAAATTGGCAAAACAAAACTCTGCCTCAGGTACGCAAAATAAAAATTCAGATGAGAAAGTAAAGCATCTGGAGAATACAGGCTCCTAATCACGATCCAGTATTTGTTGTGGGTTTGTGGGTGACCGCTTGTGTGAGCACTCAGTCAGACTTGGCTATGATGGTTTCCACAGAGGAAAAACCTACCAACACTCATTTTCTGAGCTAGCACCTGAAGGAAATCAGGTATTGGGAACGTATCTCGGGAAAGGGAGATCCGGGTCGACATTCCTTCAGATAAAATTGAACATTAATTTCATGGCTTTTTTTGTGACATTGGTGTGTGCAAATCGAGCAGGTACGTTGGGCAGTGAGGGTGGGGTGGGAGATTGCTGCTATTATCTATAGAACTAAAGTCCAAAATGAGTCCATATCTTCAGGAGGAACAATCTAGGTAAACATCTTTGGGTGTATGTATTGACTGCCACTCCAAACCCAGGCTCCCATCTATTTCCCCCACTTTTATCCTTTTTCCTTCTGTTCACTTTTTTTCTCTCTCTTTGAATTTTCACATGTTGCTTTACTACCCTGGAAATTTAGATACAAATGTAAATATGACATGTCCTGGCTAATATTTCGTCATTATTTTGTCTGTCGTGGTTAGAGCACTCGCTTTGCAAGTGAGAGACCTGAGTTCAATTCCCTGCAGGGCGAAACCCTGGGCAAGTTTCCTTACTCCACACACCTAATAATAATCCCTCCAAAAAAAAATAATAAAACATTGGTCATTTTCAATCTACGACTGTTTGTGGGACATTGCTGTGCCCAATTGGCTGCCGCGTTTGCCCACAAATATACAGTCAATTCACTTTACAGTGTGTTCTGTGAAGTGCTTTGGGACGTCCACCCGACTTGAAAAGCGCTATATCAAATGCAAGGATTATTATTATTATTATCCAGACTCACTTCAATATTTCAGATTAATGGATCTTATTTATGTCACTTTGCTGGAGTAGATTGCCTGCCACATTTACTGATAGCACAACAGTCACATTAACTATTTTTCGTTGAGCACATTTAGATGTTCAATGATATTTATTAGTAACAGACGGATGGACACAAGGAAAGATGGGTGAGCGGGCAGGCAGACGGACAGAGAGACTTGTTTGATAGCACTCGCCTCTAGGTCAGAAGGCTGTGGATTCAAGCCCCCTGTTGGGACTTTGAGCTCACAATCTGGGCTGACACTCCAGTGCAGTGCTGAGTGAGTGCTGAGGAAGGCAGTGTCTTTCAGATGAGATCCCATCTGCCTTTTCACGTAGATGCTAAAGATCCTATGGCACTATTTGTAAAGAGAAATTAGTTTCTCCTGGTATTCTGGCCAACAATATCTGAGACCAGGGGTATCCAACCAGTCGCTCGCTGCTCGGTGGAGTCTCGTGTAAAAAATAAGAAGGAGCAATATTTAACCCAGTTTAAACAAAAATGTTTATATTTTTATTTCCAGATGCATAAAATACTTTATGCAATTGACTTCATTTTCAATTGGACTAAATATTTTCCCAGTTCTTTTATTCCTTCCTCATGCTCGAGACCACTACCTAGCAGAGATTGACTGACTGGAGATCCCTGCCCTAAGCAAATTGTTCATTCAATTCATGGTTGTTGGTTGGACATTGCTAGGTGTAAATTGGCTGCCAGTACACTTCATAACAACTCCTTATGAAGTTTTTAAACATTTCAACATTATAAGCTCCATATCAAACGCAACAGCAACTTGTATTTATATAGCGCCCTTCATGTCGGATTGGGTCTCAGAGTAATCAACTGCAAGAATTATTACTATATTTTTTTGGAAGTAAGGCACATGGAAAAAAACACAAGCAAATGGAATTTAAAGATCTGCCATGAATTCAGAAGATGGGCTGAATAGCCTCCTCAGAAGGGAAAAATATGAAGGAAACATACACACCTCAGCAATGGTCATTTGGTTTGCAATGCTTTCAATCACACTGATACTTTGTCATATACTTGCAGCCACGACTGTCATCTATATGTTAAACACTGAATTATCATGCGCTGCATTCCTCATTCTCTCTCTCCCTCTCAAGGCCTTGTCACAATCTCTTTACAGGAGACTAAGGAAGCACAGGATTCTTATTTTAAGGACTATTGCTCAATGAGAGAAATCTGTTCAGAGACAGATAATTATAGATTTGCTGAAAATTGAATTTGCATGTCTCACCACTGTTGTGTGCTTCCAATTGTGAGGCTGAATTGACAGCCACCTTGCACAGAGAACAGTACAGCAGCCGTTTTGCCTTTTCTTCTTCTGTCTCCTTGGGAAGCGATGTGTTGCAGCTACTTGACGTGAAAGACTTCTCTGCCCCAGGGGTAGTTGGGGTAGTTTCTGTTGTCACACTATCACTTGCTGCCACCGTTGTCACTTTTGATATTGTTGCTGTCCCTTGAGTACTCTCTGGAGTAAAACAAAAAGAGGCATAAAAAAAGGATGGAAAAAATATCTGATAAACTGCGTGCCTCACAACACCAACATATGCAGTAAACCAGGGGACACGAGAATAAGATAGCGACCGGGATCTAAAAGAGAATTTAGGAGGAACTATTTCACACAGCTGGTAATGTGTGAAGTAGTAGTCGAACCAGATAGTATAGATGTGTTTAAGAGGAAGCTAGATATACACATGAGGGAGAGGGGAACAGAAGGGTTTGGGGGCAAGGAGTGGGTGGAGACTCATGTGGAATGTAAACACCGTCACTGACTGGTTGGGCTGAATGGCCTGTTTCTGTACTGTATATGCAAATCTATGTGCAAGATGGTATCAATGCTATCAAAGGAGTTCAGGCACCATAGGGAACAGTCAATTTTGATTTGGACACAATAGGCCATTCTTCTCATATTTACATGAAATTATATGAAAGAAGGTAACTAAACTGATGGATATAACTGATCTAATGGATGAAATTAACTGGATTATTATATTGCATTTGATAAAGTTCATATGCGAGACTTAATAAGCTGAGATGCCATTTTCTATCTTGGCAAATGATAAGACAGGTTTCATTGAAATCAACTGAAAAGAGTTTCTCATCATAATAATAATCTTTGCATTTGATATAGCATCTTACCACATCTTCAAGACATCTCAAAGCGCTTCACAGAATATACTATAATGTGAATTGACTGTATATTTTGTGGGCGAAATGCAGCAGCCAACTATGCAGCAGTGAAGGAATTATTACCCCTGGAAAAGTAATCCGCCAATCAACTAACATCCGGGTTCCTATTTACTGCTGGGTAAACAGAGGTGTGTGGAGTATGGAAATTTGCTCAACATTTCGCCCTGCCGCTTATCGAACCCAGGTCTCTCACTTGCGAGGCGAATGCTCTAAACACTGAGCTATAGGACTCAATTGAAACTGCCACCCAACCCCACTCCCACCCTCATGCATCTATGTATCTCCCACCTCAGACTGAACTCCCACTTTGTCTCTGTAAAACGTTCTGAGAAATTGAGCACTTTTTCTTTTCCAATTTTTAAGAATAAAACCATGAATAATTATGGCCAGCTGACTTTAAAAAACCTGTTTATTTTAGCGGAAATGAGTAACTTTGAAATTGATGGAGTCTTTCATTAGATAAAACTACAAATTGTGTGTATTGTCATTTTTTTGGGGAAAAAAACAATTTCTTGTAATGTGCCATTTGAAAGCTATTCTTTTTTTACCTCTGCACTGGTCCTTCAAAATGTGTCATTGATTTTCTTCCACGCCCCCCATGACTTTTTAGTCTTCAATTCTTCTTTCAGGTTATCTTTACAAATGTAATCAGAGAAAAGTGACTGATAGCAATTCACGCTGCTGATAGCCTTTTGGTGTCTGCCCCAATGTAAGGGCAAATGGAAAGTAGCAGACATGTTCTCTTGTCTTGACCAGTTTGGGAGTAAAAAACAGCTGAATGTCAGTTTCCTGCAGAAGTAAAATCACTGCATGCTTTTTCATCCAGGAACAAGTCAAGTCTTCCACTCCAGATCTCGGAATCATCATCCTTTGTAATATTCCCAGCATGTGGTGCTGAAAATTCATAGCTCTCTGCTTGCACAAACTATTTCCATATGATTCACAAAGGCCCTGCGATAGTATTTTGCTCTCACAAAAAGACAAAATTCCACTTATTTCTTTTGATTTCAAAGGGCACAATGGAATCACCAGTCTCGCTGTATATATTAATATTCAAGCCTTTCCATACAAGAGCTTTTTACAGAATAAAGTTTCGATAGTGATGAGTTGCTGAGTGATAAATTATTAATTTGACACAAACTATCATAAATAAAAACTTGACAAACCTAAGAACAGCCACCAAAGGGTTTGAGGAGAGAGTAAGATTATTACTGACATAGCTCAACAGAAGCTCTCAGGGCAGGGAGTCACCAGAGCCTAAAATGTAGCTTTTCATCATGTAGATGAGAGAGAGAGGTTCTGTGTTAAATTGGGAGGCACTTCATTCAGGAAGTTACACCTGAAGCCGTATGCTCCGATTATAGTACACGGCAACCAAGATGAAATATGGCAGATATCAGAGAAAGACTGGCTGATATCTAAAGAGTATTCAGCTATTTTAATGCCAGCTAGAATTAATGTTTGGCCTCCATATATCTTCCCTTTCTGGATCTCTCTTAAACTGATGCCTTTGAAGCTAGGGAAGCCAACTGATGAGTGCACAGGAGGATTTATTATTGATACCAACAATCACAGCAGTGCTATTACTGCTAATGTGGCAGAGGGCAGACGGTGTTGGGAAGTTGTGCATCAGCCCTGGCTTCAATTGTGTTCTGAGGAAGAGGTTAACTCCAGATCGAATATTGGCAGTCTTTATATTTAACTTAGAACAAAATGGAAATGGTATTCATTATGACTTACTCCTTTGGCCTGATACAATGACACTGAGTGCTTAATTATCAATTTTACACAAATTACCATGAATAAAATCTTGGCAAACTATGAGCATCGAGGACACCACTTCCTCTAACATGGCTTTCACAGGGGAGTTGTCAATTGCTCTTTATTAAAGCCACAAATAACTCAACCCTTTTGATTTGAAGCAATGATTAATATATATAATACTAATCCTTACATTTGGTATAGCGCCTTATCACATCAGAAGGATGTCTCAAAGCGCTTCACAGGAATTATTGTGAAATGGAGTGACTGTCTATTTGTAGACAAACGTAGCAGCACAATTACAAACAACAATGTCCTACAAACAGCCAAGATATGAGTGACCAATTTTATTTGGAGGATTGTTGGCCAGGACACAGAGAGAAACTCCTTTCTCTTTTTGAATGGTGTCAAACGATCACATCAAACTCATATGTAATCATTTTACACTTTTGAGAACTGTTATCCACTTAATAACTGTTGAGGAATGAAAACTGTTGCAGATGTTTTGTTTGATAATTTGGGAAAGCACTTTCTGGCTTTCTGACAGTGTAAAATAAACACCAAAGAGTTAAAAAGAAGCTAGGAGTTCACAGGCAGCTTTGCAACTGATCATAACTGATCTATTATGGATATGGATATGGAAGCAGTGCCGACAAGAGATCATCACACAAAATACGAATTTGCTGCAGTACAGGGGACCTCATTAAAACATGGTGTTCTGGTTCAATTGATCAGAGAATGCTACATTTCTCTCTTTTTCTCTGCCTTTCTTTCTCTCTCGCTCCGAGTCTCTTTCTTTTGAACTCTCCCTCTGACTAAATTTCTGTGTGATTCTGACATTTTATCTCTGTTGTTGATTTTCTATATCTCTATGTCACTGACTTTATCTCCCTCTTTCTCACCCATTCTGATTTTCTAAATCAATTTATTTCTATATCTCTCTATATCTCTCTAAATTTCAGTCTCTGAGTCTCTTTTGTCTGATTCTTTCATACACATTTATTCTGCCTCTCCTTCCCCATTTATAAATTCTATCCTTTATTTATAAAATTTGCTCAGTGACATTGTTGTATCACACTAGTTCTGTTACCTAAAATGGGGACCTGAGAATCTCACGCGTAT
Organism: Callorhinchus milii; assembly: GCF_018977255.1. Classification (NCBI taxonomy): domain Eukaryota; kingdom Metazoa; phylum Chordata; class Chondrichthyes; order Chimaeriformes; family Callorhinchidae; genus Callorhinchus; species Callorhinchus milii. The sequence goes on from NW_024704743.1 coordinate 43,546,913, forward strand.
GTACAACTAAAAATGTTTTTTTGACGGCATTGTACTTCCATACCGAAGCCCAATGCCAATAAATGGACATGCAGATCCGGCTTGCATTCTCCTCTAGATCTTTAATAATGTTAACATTTGCCTTAATCATTAAAGTCAGTTACACCATATTAAAAGTTATACCAGACATATAATGGCAGCTTGGATTTAAAGAAGTCTCAAAGCACCTAACTAATTGGGAAGAAATTCCACTTGGGTCTAGATTTACCCCATGTATAGATATTTTCGAATGTCCAGCATTTTATACAAATAATAATAGTCTAGCATTTGATATAGTGCCTTATCAGGTCTTCGAGTCATCTCAAAGCGCTTCACAGAATAAACTGTAAAGTGAATTGACTGTACATTTTGTGGGTGGAACACAGCAGCCAATTGTGAACAGCAGTGTCCCACAAACAGTTGTGGATTGAGTGACCAAATTATTATTAATATTTTTTTCAAAAGGTTTATTACCCCTGGAAAGCGATCCTCCAATTGACTAACAACCGGGTTCCTAGTTACTGCGAGGTAAACAGGTGATTGGAGTAAGGAAACTTGCTTGATGTTTCACCCTGCCTGGAAATCAAACCCAGGTCCTTTCGCTTGTGAGATGAGTGCTCTAACCACTGAGCTACAGGACTCCACAACTTGCCAAGAATTTTGGCAAATTCTTAAGTTCAGCCTTAGTTTGAAGCAGGTTATCTGTAAACTAATTTAAGAACGACAGAAGGACTGTTCGCACTAAGGTGACTCATGCTTTGTATTTGTATGATGTTTTAACTTCCTTCATGGTGCAGTGAGTAAGGTATTCATATCTCAAAGAATACTGTACAATATGCACACTGCAGGGAGTGAACAATGAAGACAGAAAAAAATGAAGACTCAATGACTTCAAAGTTAAGACTGAATTCAGCAACTTGCCATATTCCATATGTTCTAAAATGCTAGATAGAGCAAATCTATACTCAGGTGGGATTTCTCCCCATTTGGATGTCCTCCTGACGTGAAAGGCACTTTACAAATATAATTTTGTATTGTATCCTTCATGCAGGGTAATAATAATAATCCTTGCATTTGATATAGCATCTTATCATGTTGTTGAGACATCTCAAAGTGCTTCACAGAATATGCTGTAATAATAATAATCCTTGCATTTCATATAGCATCTTATCATGTCTTCGAGACATCTCAAAGCTCCCCACAAGTTATGTTGTAAAGTGAGTTGACTGTATATTTTGTGGGTGAAAATAGTAGTATCTCAGAGCACTGAGCAGAGAGCAAGCAGTAGAACAAAATCATAAGAGCAGAAGATATGGGGTGAAAATATCATATCTATATTTAAAAATATATTTAGCTACTGTAAAGTGATAAAACCAAAGACGCTACATATATTCTTTTTGTGATATATTTATGAAGCTTTTTAAGGATCAAATGGATTTGTATTCAACCTTGCCAGTGTTCATTTTGTACAGTATTCTTTTGAATAGCTTTTTCATCTTCTCACTGCACCATAAAGGGAGTTCAAGCAACATACAAATACAAAGCATAAGTCACCTTAGTGTGAACAGATTGTGTAGCACGGGATACTGCTTTCCCATTGTGTGCCAGGCTGCTATAATAACAAACTTAGTTTCTAGGAGCTCCCTAGGTATTAGTGACAGGGCAGCACGGAAACCTATGCGACAACCTCCATCTGTGACACAAGGACAAATAAATCTAAGCCCCCAGAATCGATGGAGGGTAACATTTTATTCTGAGAATAGTCTTGGTATAATATCTAGTTATACAGTTAAAATCCTTGGCATTGGAACTAGGTCAATGGGTTTAAAGCCCTGTTTAAAGTGTACGTGATGCACTGATGTCGACCTCAAGATCCTTACATTCGTGTTCAAACCCATTCGCTCCCTGGCACCTACCTACCTCCCTACCTCCTCACTCCCCAATCCACCACCTGGTGCCTTCGCTCGACTGACACCGGCCTCCTGCTCGTACTTCGCACCCTCTGCCCCACCATTGGAGTTTGCACTTTCAGCCACTACACCCCAAAACTCTGGAACACTCTCCCTCAATCCCTCTACCTTGCCCCCTCTCTTCCCTCTTTCAACTCCTACCTGAAAACTTTCCTCTTCAACCATGCTTACGCCTACCTCCCACCTCTCATCGGCTCGAAGTCAGGCTCTGCCCATGTTAAGCGCTCTGAGACGCTACCCTGCATGGAAGGTGCTATATAAGTGCAAGTTGTTGTTGTTGAAAAGTTACACAGCGAGCACCATTGGCAGGCATTCATTCATGATATATAATTACTGGATTCATAGACAAATCTTAACATGTGCATTTCGCAAACTTCACAAATTGCATTTAAAGGAGTATTTCAAGCAACACGTTACAATTTTTTTTGAACAAGTTCACTGAGTTGCCCAAAATGTGTTTTTTTTTGTTTACGCTTTATTGTAACAAAATAAGAGTAGTTCTGAAGGTTTGCAATGTATTCATAAATCTTACAGTGCTTACTGTCATCAGCTACTTTTCATCTGAGCGATCACGCTCAAAACAGACATCTGTTAATGTGCCAGCACCTTGCACTCCCTGCTGCCTCCTCTCTTTGATGCAGCAGCAATTGCAAAGTGTCACTATATCATCCAGCAAATTTTGCATACATCTATTCACACATGAGAGCACACTTGATGTGATATATCATCGCCATCTTCATCTGTCCTTCAGCAAAAATCAAGTTCAGCACCTCAGCCCATCTCCTAGTCCCGTTTCCCCACACTCTTAGTCTAGTTGTTGCATAGAACTCTGAGTTTGGTTTGGCTGCTCCTAAGCATGCGTCAGACACCCAGCTGACCCCCACAAAATTGTCTAGTCAAATATGGCACTGTCCAGCAATAACAATAATGCAGTCCAAAATGCTGATTGGGCTAACAGCTCATTGGTAAAAATCTTCATATCCATTCTGGTGCCCTCAATAACCAATAATGAAAGGTTTGCAGGTCATTATGTAATCCTTCTTATTGCTTAATTACGTTTCTATGTTCTTGTACATGATTAGCCCATGAGCTATGAGCCCAACCCATATGTTGAACTCCAATGTCAATCTGTGGTGCAATGAGTAATCTAAAGATGGACATGACTGTTTAGAAGTCTTAAGTCCTCACTTTAAATGATGGCAAAACTAGCAACCCTCTCTGCAAAGAGATGGACTGTTGTTTGACAAAATGTATTGAGACAACCATCTTCTTTATTTTATTTTTGCAGGATCAATTAGAGCATATTTTACTACATATAATTATTAATTGTACACTATTTATTAATTCATTACTATAACATAACACAGCAACAGGCTGTTCATATGCATGGTGCCAGTTAAGCACTCTGGGAGCTCCCTGCGTGAGAGGTCCTATATAAATGCAAGCTATATAAATCCTCACACTCGTGTTCAAATCCTTTCACTCTCTGGCACCTCCCTACCTTTCTAACCTCCTCACTGTCCACTCCACCTCTCGGAGTCTCATTGCTCATCTCCGCTGGACTGGCACCGGTCTCCTGCTCGTCCCTGGCACCCTCTGCTTCACCATTGGAGGTAGTGCTTTCAGCCACTACGCCCCAAAACTCTGGAACACTCTCCCTCAATCCTTCCGCCTTGCCCCCTCTCTCCCCTTTTTCAAGTCCTGCCTGAAAACCTTCCTCTTCTTCTGGCCACCTCCCCCTTCCCCCTGGCTCAGAGTCAGGCTCCACCACTGTTAAGCGCTTTGAGACGCTACACTCCGTGTAGGGCGCTATATAATGCAAATTGTTGTTGTTTTCATTATTCGGTCCATCTAGTCTGTGCTCATGTTTATACTCCACATGAACCTCCACATCACATACCTACACCCATACCTATACCCATTATCTTTTCTCTCATGCAGTGGAGTATCATTGCTCATCAGAGCAGAGCATCTCATAATGAAACTTTGACACAAACCTACCCTCTTTCTCACGTGTACCTTGTTACTCTAGTTGAAGAAAGGAAATTCCAATCAAAACTAGTAGGGCCAGTCTTTCCCCCAAACAGTTCACCTGGGTTGAAAGTATGGTGCCAGTTTTAATAACTTTAGTATCCCTGGAGGCGCATTAGTTAAAAAATAAAATAATAACAACCTTCGTATTTGATATAACCTCTTTTACATTGTGAGGATATCACAAAGAGCTTCACAGATTTTGCTGTAAAGTATAGTGACTGTATATTTTGTAGGTAAGCACGGCAGCCAGTTTACTCAGCAATGTCAGGTAAGCAAGCAGCTATGAAGTGATTGATCAATTTTATCTGGGGAATTGTTGGCCAAGACACCAGAAGAAACTCATTTCTCTTTTCAAATAGCGCCATGGGATCTTTAATATCCACTTGAACAGGGGACCAGGACCTCGGTTTAACTTCTCAACTGAAGAATGGCATCTTACAATGCAAAACCTCCCCCAGCACTCTATTAGTGATACGATCATCCCTGGAGGCAATGACTACGGTAAACTGACTTAGTTTATCATTTCTTTCTGAAGACAGCAGGGTTAATAATTTATCCAAAGGGTGGCTGAAGGCATGGTAGAAGAAGAAGGTCTTCAGACGGGACTTGAAGGAGACAAGAGAGCGGGTGAGACAGAGGGATTGCGGGATAGAATGTGGGGGCAGAGATGCTGAATGCCTGATCACCAATGGTGGGTCGCGAAGTGTGGGCTGGTAAGTGCGGGTGACCTGAAGCATGCCAGTGTTTGCCGAGTGGAGGGAGCGGACAGGCTGATATGGGGTTATGAGGTTGGAGAGGTAGGGGGGAGCAAGACCCTGGAAGGCCTTGAAGGTAAGAATGAGGGTTTTGTACTCGATTCTCTGAGGAATGGGGAGCCAGTGAAACCGGGCAAGAATGGGGGTGATAGGTTCCCGAGCCTGATGCGGGAGAGGGCATGAGTTGCAGCTTGTGGAGGGAAGAGTTGGGAAGTCCAGTGAGCAGGCAGTTGGCGTAGTCAAGCCAGGACATAATGAAAGCATTGATCAGGGTCTTGGTGGCCTGCGGTGAAAGGCAGTGGCGGAGACGGGCAATGTTGTGGAGGTGTGGAAAGGCGGAACGGATCACGGCATGAATGTAGGGTTTGAAGGATAGCTGAGGGTCGAAAAGAACACCAAGGTTTCAGTTTGGCTCGGTGAGGTGAAGAGTGCAGCCATGAATGTTGATAGTGTCACCGGCTGATGTTAGGAGGCGCTGCCAGGAACCAAGCAGGAGGGCCTCTATCCTGCCAACATTGAGCTGGACATCAACATTGTCCAAGACTTGATGTCAGACAGACAATCAGTCAGGATATCAACAGTCCTGGAGTCGAGGGTGGAGGTAGCGAGGTAGAGTTGGGTGTCATCCGCATACATGTGAAAATTGACCCCATGCCTGCGGATGACATCACTGAGCGGGAATCTGTATAGATTGAAGAGGAGGGGACAGAGGACAGAGCCCTGAGGGATGTCACACGTGGCAGTGCGGGGGCTAGAGGAGAAGCCGTTGGTGGCCACGAACTGCAGGCGGTGGGAAAGGTAGGATTGGAACCAGGCAAGAACAGAACCATTGAGGTGGAGGTGAGCGTTCAGGTGGTGGTGAAGAATAGAGTGGTCAACAGTATCGAAAGCGTCCAAGAGGTCGAGAAGGACGAGGAGACAGAGACAACCCTTGTCGTAGGTGGACAAAATGTCATTTGTCACTTTGACCGGGGCTGTGAGCAGCACAAAACCCAGATTGGACGGGTTCATGGAGGGAATGCAGAGAAGCGACGACTCATTCCATGACCTTTGATAGCAGAGCAGAGATGGGTCAAGTTGAGGTTTCGGATTGGCTTAGTGAAGTAAAAACATGTGGAGGGAGGAATGGAAGGGGAGCAGATGGTGGGGGGGTGGGGTGCCGGTAGAGGGGCTAGAGGCGGCAGAGTGGATCCCCTCGACTTTGAACTCGAGGGATTCCATCATCTCCTCGCATTTAGGTGTTGGAGGAGAGGATGGCAGAGGCATGGGAGGGTGGACAGAGGAGTTGGTTTATGGTAGAAAAGAGGAGTCTGGGATTGTCCTTAGCTTCCAAAATGATTTTGGAATAAAAGAGTGATTTAGCTGAGGTGAGGGCAGAGCGGTAGGTCTTGGTATAGACCTGCCAAATCTGATGGTGAACCGTTAATTTGGATTTGCGCTAGGTTCATTTGGCGGAGCCACCTGTGATTTGAGGGAGCGGAGGCGGGTAGTGTACCAGGGGAATTTGTGTGAGTAGGAGGCGGTACTGGAAATGATGGGGACAAGAGTGTCAAGGATGGCTGAGAGGGAGTTGTTTAGGAGGTTGATTAAGGTCATTGCAGGAGGAGGGTCAGAAGGGTAGCAGTTCAGATGCCTCCAGGGCAGCGTAGAGGGCATGGAGGGAGATATTTCTCCAGGGGCGATAGGAGATGCACATGGAGTGGGTGGTATGGAAGGGGATGGAGGAGTTAAGGGAGATGAATTAGTGATCTGAAATGTCTTTGTCAGTGATGGTAACATCAGAGATGGTAAGGCCCCGGGTGATCACCTGGTCTAACAGGTGGCCATGGATGTGAGTGGCAGAGTTCATGTGGAGGGAGGGGTTGTGAAAGGAAAGGAGGGAGGAGAAGTCAGCAGATGTGGAGCAAGAGGGGGTGAAGTGGAGGTTAAAGTCATCCAAGATGATGAGGCGTTCAGTCCTATTAGCTTTCGTTTATTGATATTATTAACTATATTTCAGATAGTGCAAAGTGATATTTAGCACCAAGCAGTCAGCACTTATATAATAGTTTACCTGTCTTCTGAAAATTCTTATTGTGATATGGGAAGCAACTGTGATGTATGTATCGGTGCAATAAACCCTTTAATTACGCCCAGTTAACCGCGTATAAAGTTTCAAAATGTTTCCTTTTTAGGCAGAGATTGACATGCGTGGGAGGAATTTGGTGGTGCAAGATGTAGCTTACAAAGGGGTGGTCTGGGAGGATGAGAGCTGTAGGATGGTCACTCGCTTATAAAATCCGGGTTCACACAATAAATCAGCTTGATTGTGGGAAGTGTTCTGAGACATCCTCTCGATAGGAAAGGTGCAACATGAATGTAAAATTGACGTATGTTACAGCCTTGCAAAACCCCTTGCCCACACATCGTTGCTAAGTTTGTCCACCTTATTGGGCTCACTGACTACCTTGTCAGAGGGCTACTTGGATGCCAGGCTATGATTAATTGTGCCTCTTCCTATTTGCTGTTCTCGGCAGTGAGGGCCATCCATGGAATATTTCTACATCACTGAACCAGCTCAAAGCAAAATGTACATTTCCTTTTACTCTTTAACCGCTTGGTTCCCAGAATTTCTCTCCCTTTCTCTGCAAATAAGTTGTTGTAATAATAGTAATAATCCTTACATTTACTATAGCGCAGTGTGGCCAACCTGTGGCCCACGGGCTGTCAAGAAACAGCCTCCGTGAACATTCACAGTCTAGGTAAGAGTTAAGGTAAGTCTAGGTAAGTCTGCGTAGGATTGGTAATGTGGTTTCAGTTTTTTCTTGATTGAATATTTCTTGATTTATGGCACAACAAGAAATATTCAATCAAAAAAATTCATTTTGTTGGCCAGCCATAAAGGTTGTCACTTTTCAAATCAGGAGGATGTCCCAAAGAGCTTTACACAGCATTCGGTAAAATGTAGTGACTGTTTTTTCTACGAGAGAAGCTGTGACAAAAGAGCAAATGAGCAGGAAAAGTGCAAATTTGCTGTAAGCTTAAGTCTTCACGAATACACAACAAAGCAGATGGAAGATAGTTTCCACCTGAGCAATTTTATCGAGAAGAGGCTTTTAGAGGATTGTGCCAAATACCCCCAGATTAACATGATGTTCAGTGCCTGAATTGAATATTGTGAGGAAACCATATATTTGTGTAAAGTCAGATTAAAACAAAATGCCCTTTTAAATCACTCTCCCTCAGATAAATAGCTGACAATGCACCTTTTCATTTCCTGAATAATCCATACAGAACAGCTATTGTGACACCCGCACTTACTTTAATCCTTATGGAAAATTCAATCCATTTTCATTACTTCATTTAATTAATGCAATCAGTTCCGAGCGAAGCCTCACAATGAATGCTGTCCATCATCTCCCTGCTTCCGACGAGGAGTAAGAATAAGAGCCCTGATGTTACACTTTCATGTCTGTAGAAAGGGCCTTTGTATTTCAATTCCTACCGCATTACAGTACTCTCCAGAGAGCCATCCAATCTATGTGTTCCTAATTATCTGCACAAAGTACAGCCACTCGCATTTAAAATTCCACTGAAATCCTTAATGTCTTAAATTGTCAGAGATTTAAGAAGTTATTTTGAGGTTCAAAGTTTCGGAAGTCTTATTAATTGTGATTAATTTTCGTCTAATTTCCAGCTACAAATCTAGACTTTCATGCACATGTTTTGTTTCCTTATCTGGCTCATGCTACTGTTACAAAGTCTAGAGCTGGATTATATAGTCATACAAACATAAAAACGTTAACATTACTGATCCCTCTCCACGAGAAAGAATGGCTGGTGACATCAAATCTTTTATCAGTAAGGGAAATCCCATTAAATCATACCGACTAGTGAGACATAAGATCCCAACCAAACTTGCCTTGAAACTGAAGCCTCGCAACTTGTTGTGACGTATCGGGGTTTTCTGCAAAAAACGAATTTACATCACAAGGCATTTTTCCAGTGGCGGGCAGCAGTAACATTAGTGATATATTTTTGAACGCCATAGTTCTACTTCTGCAGAATCAGAGGACGTTCTTTTTTTAAGAAATCTAGGTTCTTCATAGTCAATTACAGTCTGTTGTAGAATTTTAGGAGTAAAAAGTGCAGTAAATGATGCGATATTACATTAGAAACTAGTAGCATTTATCATCCTCTGAAACCATCAAATACTCTCACTGTTACAAGACATAAAACAATTCTTTAAAGCCTGGAAGTGCCAAGTGACAGGAAGGGAAACTTGGAGCAGTTATAAATGTAAACACACCTGTCACAAAATATAAATAGGAAAGCTGGGAACAAATGGCAAAGTAAATGTTTATGAAAAGTAAATATTTGAGAGTGTGATCAAGGGTGTAACATGCTCTGGGGGAACAAATATTTGTATAACATTTGCTCTCTTGTGGTTCACGGCATAATTCAAATTCTTTCAAGCAGCTCCAGCTTTCTAATTTATTAATTTACTCCCGGCCACATGCTAGAATCTGGATAACGTCGTTTTGTTTTAACAAGTAAAAGAAAGTCAAAAAGCACAGTTTTCAGATTATTGGCAAAAATGGCTCCTTGTTCTGTTGTTTTCAAGTTCCTCACACTTGCTTTTAAATGGCACCTCCTTACCTCTCCGACCTGCTTAACCCCCAACGAACAACCCGCTGCCTCCGCTTGACTGGCTCCAGCCTTCTGCAACTCAGCCTGGCTCCATTCCACCATTGGGTGGTCGCACTTTCAACCACTGCACCCCGAAACTTTGGAACACTCTTCCTCTATCCCTCCACCTTGCCCCTTCCTTTTCTGAAGACCTTCCTATTGGACCGTGCCTACGATCACCTCCCCCTTCCTCCATCTTGGCGTCGCACTTCGTCACTGACAAGCGCTCTGGGACTCTAACGTGCGTGAGGGGCACTAAATAAATGCAAGTGGTCGCTGTTGAAAATCCTTTTTTTAACACCAGAGTCTTGTCATTCTGTGCTTACCAGGATTACGGACAGCCCTGATGAAGTAATGGAAGTAGCTATAGTGGATAGAGCTATAGTGGATGTGACTTTAGGGGATGTAGCTATAGTGAATGTAGCTGCATCTTATGGATAAAGAGTTCTGTGATTCAAATCGCAGTCAGTCCATGCTGAGTTTGCTGGGCTCATTTGGGATTGCACGGGGATGTTAAATTGACCACAGTCTTCCCAGACTTCAGGAGGAAAAAAAACAGCCAGAGTTCCTGCTGTTGGTGCTTTGCAAATTCCTCTGCTCGTTGTGTGTGGCAAACAGATGGGGAGAGGTTAGGCTTAGCTGGGATAACCACTGAGACACCCTCTATGGTTGAGTGGCTTGCCGATGCTCATGCGAAGGCTCAGACATGACAACTTTGTCAGGGTATAGGGTAGTCAGTAGCTGTGGAAACCACACCCCGGAAAGAAGAGGCCAGACCAGAAGGAGAGAGGCATGTGCAAATGGGGAGAAAATTAGAAAAATATTTGAACCAATTTTTTTTGTATAAAGGGAGAAGAAACTTTCCAGGATTTGGTGCTATATCAAATGCAAGGATTAGTATTATTATAACAGGGTGCATCCATCCAGGGGGCACACTTCATTGAAACAGAGTCCTGTAGCTTAATGCACTTGCCTCGCAAGTGAGAGGACCTACGTTTGATTCCCAGGCAGAGCAAAACATTGGGTAAGTTTCCTTACCCCACATGTCTCTGTCTGCCTAGCAGTAAGTAGGAAACCGGTTGTTAGTTGCTTGGCGGATTGCTTTTCCAGAGGTAATAATCCCTTCAAAATTAAAAAAAAATTTGGTCGCTCAATCCACAACTATATCAAATGCAAGTATTATTAGGATTATTATTACAAATGGAAATTTCCATCATATATGGAGCTCCGATTAGTTTGATTTGTTTATTCTTAAGCATGGTGATGGGGTTCTGTTTGTGTCAGATACCCGGCCAAAAGAAAATCCCACAAACTGCCACCTCCAGTGGTGATAAGACTTGGTGGCAAACTCTGCTGTCACAATAGTAATGTCATTAGATTAGATTATATCCTTGCATTGCCTTATTACAGTGGAATAGTGCCTTATTACATCACTGAGACATCTCAAAGCGCTTTACAGAACATCCTGTAAAGTCGATTGACTGTGTTTCGTGGGTGAACCAAAAAAAAGTGTTGTTATATTAAAGTGCTGCTGGCAAAGGCAGAGAACAGGGCTGTTATCAATAGCAGTACTGTCAAATAAATTAGGTATTAATCTAGGTAATACATAAACATTTAATGTTACTTTAAATAATTATGACTTGTGGTTTAAATTGTATATGTTTTCAATTGTTTATTTCAGTGAGCGTTTGTAACTTGTGCGAGATAATAGTAACTACTCAATGAAATAGGTTTCCACTTTACACCTAATGACCATGTAATAATGCTCACATGTCCTGCATGTGCAAGTTGTTAATGGATTTGAGGCAGAATCAGAGCAACTGCAGAGCTATAAATGGGTGCGGAGTTAATCACTCTGACAGCTTTCCAGAGTAAAGTTCCCCACCTTTGGTTTTGTTCAGAGCTGTGAAGCAGGAGGTTCATATCAGGCTAAGACAATCACTTCATGCAAATATCTTGCAGGTTTAAACTGAATTAAAAGTCATTAGAATGAGTCAGGCAGGCAATTTAATTTAGTTTAATTTAAGACCTTGCAGCACATAAATTGACACGGGGGACAGTCCTCAGTGTTAACCCGTATGGGGATGATATTCACACATAGCTTCAAGCACTGCTGTGACAAACAATTACAGACTCGAGTAGTTTGAAATATAGCCAAGGTTCCTGGTCACTCACAGCACAGGTCAGCTGCAATGCAAATATTGTTGTTCCATTAGTGGATGACTGAGACCCATCTGACATTTCCATTTGCCAAACTGCTATTTGTTATAGACCTATTGAAATATTTTTGTGGTTACTTTGAGAAAAAAATATTAAGTTAGTTCCATAGTTTTTAATTAATTACGTTGTTCAAACAGAAACAAAATCATAAGTGCCACAGTGTTACCCAGCCTCCTATTTTCTCATTGGCTAACCAACCCGGGCTGGGAAGAGTGGGAGGCATATTTTGCAATGATTTAGGCAACACAAGGCTATTTCAGGATTTGGAAGGAAGAAATATTAATTATGTACAAAAAATATAAATTTTACAGTTTACCGCATAGAATGTGTCTTATAGCTTTCAATTGAACTGTTACACAAAACTTTTCAAATCTGCAAATCTTCACCCACAAAATATAGTCAATTCAATTTACAGTATATTCTGTGAAGGCTTTGAGACGTCTTGAAGATGTTTTAAGGCCCTATATCAAATGCAAGGATGATTAATCGGCAGTTTCCTAAGAATTTTTCCACAAATGATTCCAGGCTAAAATAACCATTTACATGTTAAAACATCATAACAAAGAAATTCATGATCAACACACATTGGTCTCAACAAATGAAACAGAGTGTTACAATGAATTTCTAAAAATAACCTTTTTTNCTAAATTCGTGGCAAGTTACCATATACAGTAAATCTCATCTGGAAACATCCGTTTCTAAATACAGTTATCACAGAAGCTAACTTGAGGAATACAAACGTGAATCCATCATTTCACTACTGGTGTGAAAGGCAATTGAGAATGTGCTGGTGAGACATGGAACGTACCAGAGATATCAAAAAATGTCTTTATTCAAAATTATCCTTACATTTGATATAGTGCCTTTCTTGATATCTCGTCAAGATATCTCAAAGTAGGATATACTGTAAAGTGGAGTGACTGTGTATCAAATGAGGTAGTCAATTCGCACATAGCAATGTAAAAGCCATGAAATGAATGACCAATTTTATCTGTTGGCCAGGACACCAAACAAAACTCCCTTCTGTTTTCGAGTAGTACCTTGGGATCATTAATGTCCATCTGAAAAGGTAAACTGGGCCTCGGGTTAATGATTCATCTGAACAGCACCACCAACACAGTTCCTACCATTGCATCGGAGTGTCAGCCTAGCCTATGTGAGCTCAAAGTCCCAATGTGGGGCTTGAACCTACAGTATTCTGATTCACAGGTGGGAATACTACCAACTGAATTAATTTACTGTGTTAAAAAAAAATTGAAATATACCCAGAGCTTAGCTGAGTACAGTTTGCCAACAGTTGGCAATGAAAACTGCTTGTCAGCAAACATATTGGTTCTCAGTGTCACTTGTATATGGGAATATATGCCCTAGGACACTACTAACCTGCACAAGAATATAAGTCGGATTCATAATGTGTGCTTGTGAATCGGGTAACAATGATATCTGAGCTTATGCCCAATTGCAACAATGAGAATTTCACCCAGTGACCATTAATAATACTAATCCTTACATCTGATATCACGCCTTTTTCATTAAACTTACTGTTGTAAAACGAAGTGTATTTTTAGGCAAATATGGCAGCCAATTTGTGCATAGCAGTGTCCCACTAATAGTCATGAAATGACTAGTCAATTTATTTGGGGGAAGAGTGACCAGAACACTAAGAGAAACTCTTATTTTTTCAAATAGTAACATGGATAATGCCACTTGACCAGGCAGACAAGACTCAGTTTTGTGTCTTATCAAAAGACAGCACCTCCGACAATGCAACTCTAACGCAACACTGCTCTAGACTGTCAGCCTATACTACGAGTCCATAGTCCTGATCAGAGGCTTGAATCCATAACCTACAAACCTAAAGTATGCAACTGAGCCAAGTTGACATCATTATGAGTGTTAGTGAAAAACACTCTCACATCACACATTAAAACTTTAAATGTGCCAACAGGAATTGAGTATCAATTTGAGTCTTCACAAGTCAGAACTGCTGCAGGGTTGTGGACCTGAAATGTTGACTCACTTTCCTTTCTCCCTAGATGCTGCCTGACCTGCTGAATGTTCCCAACGACTTCTGTTTTTGTTTCAGATTTCTAGCAACTGGAGTATTTTGCGTTTTGTTTACAAATTCATCTGTTCATTGTAAAAATCTGCTTCTCGTACAAACTAATGGTAATGATCATTATCTATAGAGATTGCTTTAACTCAGAAATCCAACTTAATACCAGCCTATGCCTATTTCTTACATAAACAAGGTGAGAACATCTATCCATTTGGAAGCAGTAAAGAAATGCTGTTTATTTCTCTTGACGAACCCTTCTCACCACCTAAGTATCCTAAAGTATCCCAACAGTGGAAAAAGGACAAGAATTCTTAAATCCAAAGGGAGAGACAATTTCAAGTTCATATGAGAAGAGGAACATTCTTTAAGACACCCACTCAATGGTCAGGGAATCCAAAAACTGAAGCTGTGTGCACCAAAGAAGTGGAATTGTTTGTCATCCCTTCAGCTGGTTGGTTAAATAACGGAATAAAAGGATATTCAAATGCAGAAGCTTGTCATACTTATGGGAATGGCCAACCCTGAAGGTAACATGGAGCCAAATAATCCCACACAGACAGTGTAGTAGAATCCACTGATGTATGTCTAAGGAAAGACACACAACAAGCGAAAAATAGACAAAATGTAATCAATGAAGTGGTATTCATTAAGGTGGCTAACTAGGCCAAACCTTATCTTCAAAAAAAAACTATATTACTGTACATAATAAACTACTTGAAATGACATCTCAAAAACATCTTGAGTTGCAAATAAAGAAACATTTTATTTTCCTCTTCCTTTCTTTCCTCCCGAAAACAATCATGTGGGAGATTAAGGAACACGGGAATTCATAGGACCTTGAGCTGACAAGATACAAAATGTACAGAGGAATAGTTGCTTCTCTAAGATGTGGACAAAGTGCTGCTGGACAGATTGCTCTGAGAGTTAAACCCTTGCGAACAAATGTTTGAATTTGGAGCAGAGATGAGGCATTAACTGTTAAAGGGACAATCTTCTGAGGCAAAAAACTGAGTGAACACTCTACGTCAACTGCTGGTGAGAAGTGAAGTCCTTATGGACTGAGAAGAGGGACTGAAACTATAGAAGGCAATGGAACAAGATATAAATAGTGACCTACTACAAAACCAGAGGAGCAAGCCAAGGACAAATTAAAGGAAGATTTGGATAATATGGTTGCAGAGACATACACTGTCTGTTATCCTTCAGAACAGAGGTATGTAATCAACAGAGGCTGTCCGGGAGATGAAAGGAGACTTATTAATCAAGTAATGGAAGAGAGGCAGCATTATAAGTACAATATATGATCAGTGGCCCCCATTATAAACTGTACATGGAGAGGAAGTAAGGAACAGACAGTTTGAAGTTGGAAAGGATGAGTTAACTGCAAAATTAGGAGAAATAAAAGCACAACACAGGCAGCGCTGAATAGTTCGGAAGGATGACATCTGTAGAAAAGAAAGTTATAGACTGTGGAGACCAATTAAAATGGCAATCAAAAGCTTACGGGCAGACAAACCTAAACATAGAAATAATGATATATTCTCCGCAGGAAAGAAAAACTGAAAATGTGAAGAAATAACAGTCAAGAGTTTTAAAAGGCAGGAAATGTAACTAGAGGGTGTAAATTTGGGTAATCATATAAAGTACACAAACTGAGGAAGAAGAAAAGCAAAATTCAAATGGTCTAAACAGCAAGAAGAAAAATGGAGGAGGGATATGCAACTGAAGATATAAATGATGTTACGATAATCAAGCCATATGGGAAATAAGTACACTCACCCTCTAAATCCAGATAGTGAACAGGAAAAACAGCAGCACAGCTCCTCTCTTGGCCCGGATGACAGCCAGGTTTGTGAGATCTGTGGGGATCAAACGGCCAGAGGACGAAAGGAAAGTAACCCAACTTATCTCAATGACAAGTAGTTTGACTTGGGAGGAATCATCCCTCCCTTAAGTATGCAATGCCAGTTTGATAATAGTGTTTAGATTTAGAAAATTACCCAAAGAACAGGCAGGCTTGTCAAGATCACCACATGGCACCAACATTGACAACATATAGGAAGTGAAGAAAGCTTGGGTTTTCTTTGTTACAACCATTGTATTCCAAAGGCTAAATGATCCAGAATAAGCGAAACAGTGTTACCCTGGACAAGAACAGGAGGGACCAGGTCAATCTTGGAGTTAAGTCAAATCAATAAGGCACTGACATCTTCCATTGAGCTGTTTAAATAATCTGGTTCAACCAGAAAGCTTATAGACCCAATATATCTCCACAGCAATTTTTCATGCTGATTAGACAGGAAACTTGAGGACAGAGTTTTCTAAGTAAAATGATCAATTCAAACTCTGAAGACCAAGTAGAAATAGTTGAATAGGCATATATGGAGCAGGAAATGCTGTTTTATCACTCAAGCCAAAGGAGGACAAGAATCCACAGAAAAAGCAATAAACAGTTTTCTTGAAGGGACTGAATGAGTTACAATAAGCATCAGCCTTGGTGCCATTCATTGAGTTTGTTAATGAGACTGGAGCTGTAAATAACGTGACATGAAAAGCAGATTAAGAGGCAATGAGAAATGAGAGGGATCATCTCATTCACAGAGAGAGATAGACAAGATAGAGCTGGAATGTAGGCCAGAGATTCTGAAAAGGAAACTAAAGCAAAGCAAAATGTCCTCTGCAAGGACAGGCTGATGAATGTTTTTTCTCAGACTGATAGCCCCTCAAGGTTAACTTGGAATTAGAATATCACTTCCCAGATAAGCAACGTATTCAGCCATTAAGCTATCTAAGAGTACAATGTATGCCTCCAGGAAGAGCGGAAGCAGGCAAATTTTAGACATGGTGCTTGAAGATGTTTCCCACTATGTGGTCTCAGCTTGGTTCAGTTGGTAGTACTCTTGAGTCAGAAGATTATGGGTTCAAGTCATACATCAGGACTTTCGAATCATATAGTTTAGACTGACACGACAGTTCAGTACTGGGTGAGTGCTGTATCATTGGAGGTATCATCTTTCAGTTGAGACATTAAACTGAGGCCCAATCTGCCTGTTAAAGTGGACACTATAGATCCCTTGGAATTATTTGAAAAGAAAAGAGAATTCTCCCAGTGGCCAACAATTCCACAGATGAAATTGATATTCACTTTATGGCTGCTTCAGGGACATCATTGTGTGCAAATTGGCAGCTAGGTTCACCTGTAAATAGAGTCACTATAATTTACAGTAGATCTTGTAAAGCACTTTGAGACATCTCAACAATGTGATAAGGAGCTATATCAAATGCAAGGATTATTATTACCCAAGCTAGCAACATTGAAGGCTTCATTATTTATCAATGAAGCAGTATTTCAAAGACCTTTTAAAAATTTAAAATATTTTAAATATGGAAACAAACATGTTCAGGAACACTGCAATTTTTACACATCAGGAGATAAACAAACTGCTGCTTTACCTATTATTCTCCTAATATTCACTTATCTGACAGTAACTTGAGATGTGCCCATCTCATTCCATATCTCACAACTGAAGCAGCTGAAACCTTTGTCCATGCCTTCGTCACTTCCTGGCTGGACTATTCCAATGTTCTCCTCTCTGGTCTCCTCAGCTCCACCATATACAAAATCCAATTAATTCAAAATTATGCCGCCTGGATACTCACACACACGAACCTCTGTACCCGCATCAAACCAGTCCTTGCCAGGCTCCACTGACTCCCAATCACCAAACGGAGGGATTTCAAGATCCTCTCACTCATTTTCAAATCCCTTCATGCCCTCGTACCCCTCTACCTATCCGACCTGCTTAGCCTCCACTCCACCACCCGCTGCCTCCGCTCGACTGGCTCCGACCTCCTGTTTGGCCCTCGTGCCCGCCGTTCCATCATTGTTGGCCGTGCCTTCAGCCACTACGCCCCGAAACTCTGGAACTCTCTCCCTCCATCCCTCCGCCTTGTCCCCTCCCTCCCTCCCCACCTTCATATCCCGCCTTCCTTGTTGATCATGCTTACAATCACCACCCACCTCCCTCTCCGCCTGGATCATTGTCAACTTCCGCCACTGTGAAGTGCTCGGGAGGTTACCCCGCGTGAAGTGCACTATATAAATGCAAGTTGTTGTTGTAATGCTAGATAATATCAAGATATATTTGATCCTGCTAGGTGGAATTTATACAGAAATGGCATTATTTAAAGGATTATTAGCAGCATGTGATAATTCAATGTATTGAGGATCATTATACTCCTTATTGAAGGGGTACTGTCTTATCTCAATTTGAATCAAGGCAGTATCCCATGAATAAGGCCAGAGAGTCCATTTTTCACACTCACAGTTGACAACAGAGACCTTCAGGTCCAACTGAAAGACTGTATTCAGTGCTTGAGTATTATCTTTGCTAAATTCAATTCAGGATAACAGTGCCCAGGACTTTTCAGTTAAGTTTTGGGCACTACCATCATTGTGAAACTGAGGGTATTTAAAAATACATTTTAAATAAGGAACAGTTTTTCTTTTGAAATACTGCAATTTTCAACCCGAGAACGTAAAATAGAAAAGGGGACAGTGACACAAGACCATGATGGTGAAGGGTAAGAATGGAATTCCTTAAGGTTAATAGTGAAACTTACAATGACTAACAATGCTGTAAAAAAATCAGTAGTTGTAGTGAACACAGTGTAGGAGGCTAACATAAGCAATTGGTAGATGGTAGCAGAACCTCAAGACTGAACTATAATCTGAAGCTCTTATTTATTTGTAACAGTTAATTTGCTATTATTTGCTTTTATTATTCAGAGATCATTCCTGAGCCAGGTTGATCCACAGTATTCCAGGTCACTGCTGATGACAGCACAGCCAGGCTGGCTCATCAGCAGGAATTGGAAGGGCAGACCAGTCACTGGGGACAGGGACTCTTCCCACTCAGCTCCTGTTAACTCTGCAGGCCAAAGCCCGAATGCATAGAATGGTCCTAGCTGGATAAACAACGAGAAAGCTTGGCAGACAGTGCTATCAATGGCAAACTATGCAACTTTAGCTGATTAGAATCCAGCAGTAGCCCAATACACATTCTGGGGTCCAAGCCTTGGCTCTTGTCGACCTGCGCCTAATTATTTCCGCAATTAGGTTAGCAGGATGCATCCCTTCAGGGAGAGAGTGCACATACCATTCCAACAATCTCTCTCTGGGATTTCCATGTGTAGGTGGAATGCATGGAAATCTCAGCTTGGTTTGGATATTCTTAAACGTGGTGATCGGTTTCCGTATGTTTCAGACACACCCGGCTGATCAAAAAAAAGACGTTATCACAGAGAGGTATGTGCAATAAGAATAAATGTGATTATGATCTGTAATCTGACACTACATTACTATGTGACAAAATCAATAGTATTGAGATACAGTATCAGCAAATAAACTTGCATGTGCATATTACTCAGCCATCTAAAATTGCATGGCTTGCAATTCAGAGCAGTGTCTTGAACACTTTCTGCTGCTTGGCCAGCTAGAACTATCCTATCTGCTGGGGCTTTGGCTTGCATTGTTAACCAGAGCTGAGTGAGAATAGTTCCTGTCCCCAAGTTACTGGTCTACCCTTCCAAGTCCTGCTGATGAGCCAGGCTGTCAGCAATGCCCTGAGTACTGCAGACCCACCTGGCTCAGGAACCAGACTACCGAGACCACCACTGAGGATTGAGTCAATTCTGACTTATTGTCAAACATGTCACCTTGGCACCAGCTCAACTCCAATGAGACTCCACTTACCTCCCACCAAGGAGCATAGTCACTAGTTAGTCATTCAACAAACCATTGATAAATAGAAACATACATATCTCAAACCTGTATCATATATATCAGTGAAACAAGATGACAACATGTAAAATTAATGAATAGAACCAGTTAAAGGAATGCTATAATATTAACAAAAAGTAGAACATCTTACCCTCTACACTGACATTTTCTCGAAGAATATAATTTTTTTTGTATTAGATAATCAACAATTTCAAAGAGTAACAAATAATTCCAGCATGCTATGAAATCAGATTAAGCAGATTAACAGTCCCTTTGCCTCGCCCCCTCTCTTGCCTCCTTCAAAGCCTGCCTCAAGACACTCTTCTTCGACCATGCCATCGGTTCCCTCCTAGCCGTGCACCCCTCCAAACCCCAGCTCGAGTCCAAATCCTGACTTTCCAGGCCTTGAGACATCCTCCCAACATGAATTTGTTGTTGTTGTTGTTGTTGATTATGTGGCTTGCAAGCTAAATTTCTGAAGGCAGGTAAACCAGCAGTTTAGACAATTACTGATGTCCGTTTGAGGCTGATACATTTTTTGTCATTAACAGTTTTGAAGCTTTCAGTGAAGATCACACATTTGAACCTTTTTATGAATGTATTGATTGTAAAAACACGGTAGACTTCCAAATCTACAACATCTTGGTTATTTTTACGAGTTTTTTTAATTGATCAATTGCCGTTAACATTTCTTCTCTCCCGCTGTTATTTTTCCTTGTCTTTAATGGAGGGCTAGGAATATAAAGAACTATAAGAAACATTCTTCTAGGTTAGCTAAAAAGAACGTCAAGTAGAAATGAGTCTGAAAGACACTTAAGCCTGCCATTTAGGCTTTAAATGGGAATCCAATGTTGTGCCATAGCTATAATAATAATAATCCATGCATTTGATATAGCACGTTATGACGTTTTCAAGACGTCTCTAAGTGCTTTACAGAATATAGTGTAAAGTGACTTGACTGTATATTTTTGCGGGCGAAACAGGGCAGCCAATTGCGCACAGCAATGTCACACAAAGGATCATGAATTGATTGATTGATTGATTGATTGATTGATTGTTTGATTGAATTATTACTTCTGGAAAAGGGTCCGCCAATCGACTGAAAACCAGATTCCTACTCACTGATAGTTAAACAGAGTCATGCAGAGTAAGGAAACTTGCCCAACGTTTCGCCCAACCAGGAATCGAACCCAAGTCTCCATCACTGATATTGTTATGCACAAATTAGCTGCAGTGTTTGCCCACAAAAAATGTCACTACACTTTAAAGAATATCCTGTGACATACCTTTGGGATAACCTCCTGACATGAAAGGAGCTATCCAGATGTAAGGATTATTATTTGGATTGTTATTACCAAGAGACCAATTCATATTGTTTTCAAATCTCCAATTCCTGCGATGTATGCTTAAAGAAATATCTACCTGATTAGATAACATTGCACCTATAAATATTATATTGCGTAACAGCCAATAAAAAAATACAGAATTATACCGAAATAGTTCAAGTTTGAACATAAGAAAAACAACAGATAAGCAAAGCTCCATCAAACCTCATCCCTCCATTGCCCTATTTTACCAAGTATAGAATTCTACTTAATTTTGATCAACCCAAACATTTTTGCCTCTAATCTATGTGGAATGTTGTTCTAAATACCTAACACAGGCTGAGGTCTGTCCCACACTGATTGATAAATGAGTGTTTCGTTTTCATTGTCTGTTTTTGATGGGATTTCCCATTGTTTTCTTATTCCATCAAAGTGCATTCTATTTACCAGCATGTGGAAGAGAATCACTCTCCCAACCATGGTCTGATCAATGTATTTAATGTATTCAGAGACTTGTATTCTGCTGTTCTAGTTAAATGTGACGGTTTTCTTTTTTCTTGTTGAATTAATTTTCCTATCTTTTGTCTATCTTATGCTGACTGCCAAAAATGAACATAAGAGAAACAAAAGCCCCGTCAAAGTTCTCATGTCCCACATGAAATAAATACATAGAAATTTGTGAAAATAAATGTTAGTAAAAACACCTTTGCTCAAAGATTTGTTGAATATGCCCGGTAAGGTTAAACAATCAAGAACTCTTGAATTTATTCAAACTGCAGTGAGGTGCTATACTGGGAAATGTACTATATTTGGGGCTGAGTTTAGTAGGATATATAGTCCTTTCCCATCCCTGAAGTTTCTTATATTCTCAGAATAGGAGGAAAAACACATGACAAACACTTACCTGTTGCTATTTGAAAGAAATGAGGAGGCTAACAATCACTCCTCATCCAAATTCACCCTAAATTCAAACTACTCATCTGAATATTGTTTGCAGGACATCACTGGTGCAAATTAACTACTGTGTTTGCCTCCATAAAAACATTTACATAAACGCTGGCAGAATGCACGGCTTGTCATTTACACATTAAGAATTTTAAGTGCCATCAAGGTAGAAAACATTCTTCTTAAAAAATAGGCGTGAGCCTTGGATAGTGCTGACAGGATACTGATTATACTCCACTGAAAACTGAAGACAGTTCAGAATAGAAAACATTTGAAGGATTTTAAACAAGAGGCAGGCTGACTGACACATTCAATTCCCACAACTACCAAGAAAAAAATAATAAAAAAAATTGCCAAGCCTAAGTAATAAGAGACAAGAGGCAGACAAAATCAAAAGAACAAAAATATCTCTTAACCTGCTTTCTCAGAGCTGGCAGTGATGGTGGTGGTTGTGATGGATGTGAAGGTGGTCTTTACGCTGTCCTTGGGAGTAACAGTTTTCTGCTTATTTTTCATGGCCTCCAGTGCTTTGAGCTTCTTGGCATGTTTAGTGCCTTTGTAGTGTGCCCCGGCTTGGCTCTACAAAGGAGAACAAATGAACCATGCAATCAGGCTCATTTCTTAACTGTCATCCTCTGTATTGGTAAAAATACAGAACATCTTTCAATAACGGGCACCACAATCCATGGCGGCTGGAAAGTCCACTAGTTACTTTGGAAGCAAGAGTGTACTGAGGAGCAAGGCAACTCACCCACATTGGTTTATCAACAACAGGTGCCCCTTATTGAAAGAACTTTTTAGACAGTGTTAGTGTTCATCAGAAAAAAAGAAAAAAAACACACACAGGACAAAAGCACATGCATGTTACTGATACTGAAAATTAAATGACATGAAACATCACAAAGACACTGACAGGTAGCATTGTAAATTATAAAACGTTTAAGATTTTAAAGTACAGTGGTTAATTTGTGTTAAACTTCACATAAAGATCGTGGTAAACTACAGTAAATTACTCTGTCTATTCCACAAGTGTACAAATTCTGATAATCTACTAGTGAGTCACTGGATGAGATTTGGTTTTAGGACTGGAATAAACTGAATATTACATTGTTCCCAGCTGTGTATTCCATTTATACCATAGAAATGGGGATACATTTGCTTTAAATAAAATGGTCTATGTCTTAGTTTTGATGAGGAATATTGGAACTCTGTAACTGCTAACCCAATGCACTTTCATTCCTATTGTGTTGTGTAAGTTCTTTCATTACCTGTCTCCAATAAAATCAGCTGTAAATATAATTTTGTCTCACTCAGATTTAGCTCCATGGTTTCATGGAAAAATGAAAAGTGGATTCATGAAATAATTCATATATTGGTGAACGTGGAAACAAAAGCTGTGTTTGGTACCCTAAATAGCAGGCTGCAAGTGTGGTATCGTTGCCAAAACAGATGAATACAGTCAATTTAGGGCAAAGGCAGCAGAAGTAGAAATAATTCAACTTGAGATGTTACAGGAAATAATCACTTAATGTTATAGAAAACATCTCAATAGCTTGGATATAAACCATAATAAGTATTATTTGTATATTATGGAGTCCTGTTGAAACACACTTAAAATAGTTAAAGCTATATTAAACTAAATAATAATAATAATCCTTGAATTTGATACGCCTTTCACGTCGTCGACATGTCTCAAAACACTCCACAGAGTGTACTGTAGAGTGGTTTGACTGTGTATTTTGTGGGCGAAACTCAGCAACACATTTATGCACAGCAGTGTCCTACAAACCGCCATGGAGTGAGTGATCAATTTTATTTGGGGGATTCGTTGGCTAGGACACCAGGCGAAACTCCCTTCTCTTTTTGAATAATTCCATGGGATCTTTAAAGTCAACCTGAACAGGCAAACAGAACCTCAGTTTAACATCTCATCTGAAGGACGGCACCTGCGACATTGCAACACCCCCCCCAAGTGCTGAATTGGAGTGTCAATGTGATTCGACAATGTGATTCCAAGTCCTGAAGTGGGGCTTGAACCCACAACCTTGTGACTCAGAGGTGAGAGTGCTAACACTGCACCAGGCTGACACATATATGAAAGTTATTCATGTCCAGTGACAATACATGTTATATCAATGGCACCAAGAGACATCTAGGTAAATAAATCATGTATCTTCCTATGTATTGTCATAAAAAAAAGTTACAAGTCAGAACTTTTTATTGAAAAAGGGAGTAATGTCCATCATTCTAGGCAAGATATTACTGCATTCTGTGAATTGCAGAGTGTAAAAAAAGAAGAGGAGGGGTGTGAAATATTGCATAACATTGTGTAAATTCCACCCCCTCCCACCCTGCCTCCACACATACACACCTCTCCCACCACACCCCCCACTCCACATAGCTTAGATTGGTTTGGATGATGAAAGTCCTTCAGTCCATCTGATCTCATCTTTTCAGAATACTCACCCTACTGTCCCCCAATCACAGCATCAAACTGCTTTTTAAATGAATCCAATGTCCTGGCCTCAACCGCCTTTCCCGACAACTTGTTCCAGTCATTGATTACCCTCTGAGTAAAAGTCTGTACATCTTTTATAAATCACATATAATGTCAGAACGTTTCCATGATGTGTTATTCTTAAGATACAGAAGGTAATTTCACCGTGTTTTTAAAATGTTGCAAGAATTTGGTTGTAATTCAATTAAATTTATGGAAAGCTTCCTCGATAGTTAATTATTGTTAGAGTTTATCAAGCTGACTCCCAGTTGTAACAAGGAATTAAATGAAAATGAAGGGTGCACAGGTTTTGATGTATAAATCTGATTTGGAGTGCCCACTTTAATACAAACTATATTACTGTACTTTAATACAAATCAAGTAAACAATCAAATTCTGCTGAGTAAATCACTGGACAATGTAATTGATTTGATGAAATAAAATCTGAAAGACTATTATTCTGACGTTTGGATTTGACAGCTACCCCTCTTACAAGCTTTCAATGTTTTGTAACTTTTATAGGATCTCACCTTTTCTTCTGAAAGTTTCTTGCAAGTTCTTAAGTTGCGAGTGTGGTGTTGGGAATGCTATAAAATACAAAAAAGTGTTCAGCAAACTTCTCATCTGTTCGCTCTACATGAAGGATGCTGTATAAATACAAGTTGTTGTTTATAAATGCTATAAATCATAATGCAATTGACCATTGTATCACGTGTTTGGGATGTAATTGCAATAAAAATGACAGATTGTTGTTCTGATCATTCTCCCTTTCCAGGCAATCATTAGTCTGCCAAAGAGATTTTCACAAAGCCAGTATATCTATGTCACATCCTTTTATACTCTTGAGTGTACTTGTTCATCTGTAGCACTGAGAAATCACTTTACATGAATATTAATAGCAAAGTGGGAATAACACATTACTTTATATGCTGGGAATATAAATCTATTCCTACATACTGTAGCTGGGTGAATAATGTACAGTGATCCTACCTCCTTGCAAACACATTACTTGTGTAGATGGACTAATGATGAACAATTAGTACAAGACTTTTACTCGAAGGACAAATGTTATTTTCTACTGGATCAAAGCCAAGGAAAGAGTTATATTGACTACAACCCAAATTGACTATGTTTACATGAGATTCCTGTTGCATAGACACTAGAATAACTAACATTAAATACATACTTGTATACAAATGTAATGTAGTATTCTCGGAAAGTGGGTGAGGAATGGAGTATGTGATGTAACATGTATTACTGGTGACATTTATCACATCACTTATCTCATGTTCCCCTATGTGTGCACTAAAGTAATTTTATTGACAGACTTGTTATCTGAGATCATCAAAATATAATAATAGCCACTTTATATGTATAACCAGACAATGAATGTTATCGACACTTATTGTCATAAAATTATTTCCAAATGTTAAAATTCAGTCGTTCATTTTAGGTTTGCTATTTTGATAAAACTCCTACACAGCACTGTATGTCATTGTATACAAGTGTAATGTTACTCTTACTTTACATATGCATCTTAATGTGTTATCTTCTATACATAGCTATACATTAAAATGTTACATGCCTACTCAGTAATGTTTACTTTCAATTTTTTAAAAAAAAATTGATTCATATTACAATTATAATATATTACAATTAACCTAATTAAACACAATTAATCTGAATATTACACATACAGGTTGGTCTTATATGCTGAAATGTGAGCTAATATTTTAAAAGAGACAACGGCAGATAGAAATATTAACCAAAATTCACGCAGAACCAAATGTAAGTTCTTAAATGAACAATTATATATCCTTTATGAGCCTGACAACAATGTAGAACAACGTTTAGAACAGGCAGGGTATTGTCTACAGAACGGTAAAGCATGGATTGTTATTTTAATATTTTTTAGTAATTTAATAATGTTTTGGGATTGACTCCAAGTCACTGGTAGAAAAGTAGAAACAACTGCACTTGTGAATATGCATTTGTTCCGAGGGGATCTGATGTACTCTCATTGCTAAAAATAGTGATATTTTTCAGGCTTTGGGAAAATATGCCAAAATTGGCCTAATGGGTTGGCTGACTGCAAGCACACTCTTTATCATGCTGCCCTAGGAGTTCTTTCCTCTGGAGATACAATGTAGACTCCAATCGATGGTCACCGTCCCTGGAGACAACATCATTGTCACATTGGTATTGGTGGTGAAGGTAATGATTTAACATGCAGGACACTTGCCAACTGATTCTGATATAATTGTTTCATAAAGCATCTCAGCCTGCTGGATGGAAACACTGTAAACCAGTGTCCAGCATGAGAAGAATTTATTTTGATGCAAAATTACCTTGGAGTGTGGATACAGAAATGTTTGCGTTTTAATTACCAAAAGGACTAACAACGTGCAGTCCATCTCATACTTGGTCAGAAATTTAGAGCAACAGAGGAACCTTTGTTGATTGGTTAAAGCTTTATTTCAACTCTACATGAAATAAGTATTCTGAATTTTACATCCTTCTATATTGTACAGGATATAAATTCCTATCTGTTGCAGTCAAGCAACAAACACATAGAGGAATTTATTTTAGAAATAGAACCAAAACTGCATATGCTTGAAACCTGAAATAAATCTCTCCTACCCCCAAATAATAATAAGAATTCTTGTGTGTGATATAGCGCCTTATCACGTCTTTGAGATGTCTCAAAGAGCTTCACAGAATATAGAATCATAGAATCATAGAATATTACGGCACAGGAGGAGGCCATTCGGCCCATCGAGTCTGTGCCAGCTCTTTGACAGAGCAACTGACTTTTATTAACCCCACTCACCAGCTTTCTCCCCATAACCCTGCAAACCTGTCTTCTCCAGATACCTATCCAGTTCTCTCTTAAAAGCTGTTATCGAATCGGACTTCGCTACCCTTTCTGGCAGATCATTACAAATTCTAACAACTCGCTGAGTGAAAAAAATTTCTTCTAACCTCCCTTCTGCTTCTTTTGGTAGATATCTTAAGACTGTGACCACGAGTCACAGACACACCTACCAGCGGAAACAGCTTTTCCTTATCTAGCCTGTCGAAACCTTTCATGATCTTGAAGACCTCTATCAGGTCCCCGCGTAACCTTCTCTGCTCTAATGGGAAAAGTCCTAACTTCTCCAGCCTGTCCTCATAGCTAAGCTTCCCCATTCCTGGTATAAATACACCATAAAGTGTATATACCGTAAAGTGAATTGACTATATTTTGTAGATGAAATGATGGAAATTCACAATAAATCGCTCAGCAGCTGAATGAAAAGAAGCTATCATTTCAGTTTTGACCTATTCATAACAACAACAACACAAGTTGTACTTATATAGCGCCCTCCACCCAGGGTAGCATCTCAGAGCGCTTAACAGTGGCGGAGCCTGACTCCAAGCTGGGGGGAAGGAGAGGTGGCCGTAAGCACGATCGAAGAGGAAAGTTTTCAGGCGGGACTTGAAAGAGGGGAGAGGGTGGGCAAGCAGAGGGATTGAGGGAGAGTGATCCAGAGTTTTGGTGCGTGCGTGGCTGAAAGAACGACCTCCGATGGTGGGATGGAGTGTGCGAGGGACAAGCAGGAGGCCGGTGCCAGTCGAGTGGAGGCGCCAGGTGGTGGATTGGGGAGTGAGGAGGACGGCAAGGTAGGAAGGTGCCAGAGAGTGAATGGATTTGAACATTAGAGTGTGGATCTTGTAGTTCGGTGATGGGGAGCCTGGCCAGAACTGGTGAGATGTGGGTCTGGAGTTTGGTCCGGGTCAGTATGTGGGAGGCAGAGTTTTGAATGAGCTGGATCTTGTGAATGGTGGAGCTGGGGAGACCAGAGTAGAGTGCATTGGAGTTATCCAAGCAGGAAGTGACAAACGCATACACGAGGGTTTCGGCTGCACTGGAATAAGGTACGGTTGGAGACGGGCAATGTAGCAGAGGTGGAAGAAGGAGGTCCTGGTCAGGGACCGGATGTGGGGGAGGAAGGACAGCTGGGAGTTCAAACCAGAGGCCGAAGTTGCGCACTGGTTCGATGAGTCTGAGGGAAAACCCAGGGAGGTTAAGGAGTTTAGATCCGCAGGCGTGAAGATGTTGACGGGAGGCAAGGAGTATGGCTTCCATATTAGGTCACGGATCTGGGGGCGAAGGATTTGCAGCCTTTTCTGATACTAGTATTCGTCACTTCCCGCCTCAACTTTTCAAATGCCCTCTTCGCTGGTCTCCCCAGCTACAGAAAATCCAGCGAATCCAAAACTCTGCTGCGCGGATACTCACCCACACTAAACGCCGTACGCCCATCACACCATTTCTAACCAAGCTTAACTGGCTCCCAATCACTGAACGGATCAATTTCAAGATCCTTACCCTCGGTTTCAAATTCCTTCATGTCCTGGCACCTCCCTGTCTCTCTGACCTGCTCACCCCCCAACCCACAACTGGCTGCCTCTGCTTGACTGGCTCCGGCCTCCTGCATGTCCCTCGTGCCCTCTATTCCACCATTGTTGCCGCATTTTCAGCCACTTTGCCCTGAAACTCTGGAACATTCTTCCTCTATCCCTCCACCTTGTTCCCTCCCTCCCCATTTTCAGGTCACGCCTGAAGACCTTCCACTTCGACCGTGCTTGCGGTCACCTCGCCCACCGGCTCAGTGTTGTGCTCTTCCACTGTCAAGCTCTCTGGGACGCTACCCTCTGAGAGGGGCGTTATATAAATACAAGTTGTTGTCGTTGTTTATAAAGGCTTTTTTACTAGTTTTTAATATTACACACCAAACTACATGTAAACCAAGGCACATATATTTTTTGTCGATTAATCATTGTGTGATTTTTTTTGTCTGAAATTAATTGCTGAAATTTAGTGAAGAGAAACACGTGTTTTAACTCACCATTTTCACCGTCTTGTCAATTAAAACTCGCACACAAGTGACCAAGTGACCGATGGCGAGGGAGTGGCCGGAAAACAAGTGGCCGGTCTAATGGGAGCAGTGGAGAGAGCAGGGATTGTCCAATAGGAGCCTTGAAATAGGTGGGCACCATTCAATAGCAGCGCAACAGAGATCTGAAACTGTCCATGGGAGCGGGCTCAGGCCCTCAAGTTTTGTTGGTGTCCAGGTCAGGTTCTGTTGGTGGTGGGGAGGCACATTCTGTGAGCTTGGGGAGGCTTAACCACCCCCCACCTCCCCTCCACCCAGTCCTAATCAACTCCATCTATGGGGTTCAGGAAAAAAAATAGAACAACAACTTGTATTTATATAGCACCCTTCACATGGGGTGATTAACACTGGCAGAACCTAACATGGAGCCAGTGGGGAGAGAAGATGTGACATGGTCGAAGAGGAAGGTGTGAAAAGCGCTATATCAAATGCAAGGATTATTATGATTATTATTATTATTATAAGCTACTGTCTATCAAAGCTATGTTTAATATTTTAAATACAACAACAACTTGCATTTATATAGCGCCCTTCACACGGGAAGCATCTCAGCATACTTGTCTCAAATCATATTCGAGATAATTCCAATTCATTATTTTATTAAAATGATTGTTTTAAGGGGAGGCATTTACTGTAGGCAATTGACACGTGTCAACATGCGGCTTCATGTTAATAAACAATCATAATAATAGTATTGATATAGCACCTTATCACGTTGGAAGGACGTGGAAACAAATTCAACTTTAAACTCCTCCCAGAGCTATACTTGCAAGCATTGGGAGAGGTCACAGTGTAAGGGCAGATACAAAATAGAGAAAGCAGATTGCAAATGTGAGAAAAAGAGTGGTGCAGGCAAGGGGCTGAGAAGCACTTATGTACGATTTGAAAATAATTTGTTTTCAAATTTCTGTGGCAACATCTGCTTGATTATCTCAGCTATGGCTGGCTGAATAATTAAATGCTGTGCCAAAGGCTGGTGCGCAGAAGTTTTGAACACAGCTGATGTTTACCATTAGTTGCTAGCATCTGTGTTTTAATGAATTCTTTGAATTCAAGATAATGGAATATCTATTTGGAAGAATTCTTTTTATCTTGGGCTAAGGTAACCCGTGTGAATCAATTATCTATGATCCCTACTGAGCAATTGCTGGCTTCATAAATAAATTGTGTAAGTGTATAGGGGGAAGAGCTCTCTTATTCAAAGAGTAAACATATGGAAAATATTACTTTGTTTTTTTTCTAAATAATTCCTGATATCTCTTTCAGAGGAATAGTGGCCTAGGCGTGGGAAGATTTGTTTTTTGCAATGATATAATATTAAATTATTACCAATGAACAGTCGTGTTGAAAATAAATTTTGTTGTGAAAATGTCCTTTTGCCACTTGTGTACCATATGATTGTGCCATCCTCCATCCCCTGAATAGCGATGGTTCTTAGTTAATAATAAATAATAATAATAATAATCCTTGCATTTGATATAGCGCTTTTCACGTCGGGAGGACGTCCCAAAGCGCTTCACAGAACACACTGTAAAGTGAATTGACTGTATATTTGTGGGCGAACGCGGCAGCCAATTGCGCACAGCAATGTCCCACAAACAGTCGTAGATTGAAAATGACCAATTTATTATTGTTTTTAGTTTTGGAGGGATTATTATTAGGTGTGTGGAGTAAGGAAACTTGCCCAAGGTTTCGCCCTGCCTGGAATTGAACTCAGGTCTCTCGCTTGCAAAGCGAGTGCTCTAACCACTGAGCTACAGGACTCCATTATTTAACAATGATGATCTCCGCCCTTTAGTTGAGACATTAAACTGAGGTCCCAGTGTACTGGCCCAAAACCCTCCAAATAAAAAAATTGGTCATTCACTTCAAGCTGTTTGTGCGATATTGCTGTATGCACATTGGCTGCTCATTCACCTATAAGATACACAATAATTCCACTTTACAGTATATCCCATACCATGCTTTGAGATGCCCTCCTGACATGAACAACAATAACTTGCATTTATATAGCACCCCTCACGCAGGGTAGCAGCCCAAAGTGCTTGACAGTTGCGGACCTTGACGCTGAGCCGGGGGAGGTGACCGTAGGCACGGTCGAAGAGGAATTTCTTCAGGCGTGACCTGAAGATGGGGAAGTAAGGAGCAAGGCGGCGGGATAGAGGAAGAGTGTTCCAAAGGTTTGGGGTGAAGTGGCTGAAAGTTTGGCCACTGATGGTGGAATGGAGAGCATGAGGGATCTACAGAAGGCCGGAGCTAATCGAGCGAAGGAAGTGAGTTTGGGGGGTAAGCAGGTGGGAGAGGTAGGGGGGTGCCAGGGCATGAAGGTATCTGAAAATGAGTGTGAGGTACACCACAGGTGACTGGGTGGGAGGAGAAACCATTTGAATAGATAAAGCGAAGGTGATTTGTTAGGTAGGGCTTGAACCAAGCTAGTGCAGGCCCACTAAGTTGGATGAGGGAGGAGAGGCGGTGGACGAAGGTGACGTGGTCAACTGTATTGAATGCGGCGGAGAGGTCCAGAAGGACAAGGAGGCAGAGGGAGCCCTAGGTCATCATTTGTGACCTTGACAAGCGGTGTCTCTGTGCTGTGGGTAGGGTGGAAACCAGACTGGAAGGGCTCGAGGAAGGAGTGGAGGGAGAGATGTGAGCAAAGCTAGCAGGTGCGATATATCTAATGTAAGGATTATTTATTGCTATTATTATCTCTATTTAGGTGGTTCGTAACTACTGATAGTCAGTACAGGCTGTTAAAACATAGACAGTGAAATCCCAGCAAAACTATAGTCAGTTAATTGGATTTAATCTTCAGAAAAGGGTTAGGTCCAAGAGGTAGATTCAAGGGACCTATATATCTCCT
Organism: Callorhinchus milii; assembly: GCF_018977255.1. NCBI lineage: Eukaryota > Metazoa > Chordata > Chondrichthyes > Chimaeriformes > Callorhinchidae > Callorhinchus > Callorhinchus milii. Next base: position 43,578,986 of record NW_024704743.1, read on the forward strand.
TGAGTGGAACATTTGATAAAAATGCTTTCAGCTCACATAGCGACATTGAACAAACATGCATATTACAATAATAAAACATGTTAAATATCCAGAAACATCTAACCCAATTATATAAAACATTTTAAAAATTCACAAACAATTTAAATAACTTTATTCTGTTTACTTGCCCTTTTCTCCCTATTCTCTCTTCTTTGATAATCTTTGTCTAATGTTTAAAATTTATTTTTGTTCCTGTCTGCCAGGATTAATTTGGAGATGGAATCAACTTGACCTAAAACTGGCTTTAAGGATATTTTTCAGCTAATCAAAAGCCAGAACATTCTAATTATTATTTTCCTCCCCTGGCAAGACTGATGTCTCTGCTTTGGTTTGTGGAGCATTCTTGCCTTTTGTTTGGATAACTGTGGCTCCAAAAAACCCATGTCACAATTTGAGCTCCAGGCTGACACTCCAGTTGCACTGCATTGTCAGAGTTGCCATGTTTCAGATAAGACATTAAACCAAGGCCCCATTTGCCTGTTCTTCAACTTGAATGGTAAAGATCCCAAGGCACTATTTGAAAGGGAAGAGAGTTTCCCCTGTTGTCCTGGCCAACATTCCTTCAGATAAATTGATCATTCCACTCAGGGCAGTTTGTGCAACTTTGCTGTGAGCAAAACGACTGCTGTGTTTGCCAAAATACAAAGTCAACACACCTCAGAGTAATTACTATGACACATTCTGAGGCATTTTGGCATTATAGATGCTATAAAATGCAAGTTCTTCTCTGCTGAAGATGTTGACCCCCTCCTGCAGTACAATTCCAAAGACACTGAATATTCTTTAATATCTTTGTAAGCTTTCTTGGTCATTGCTCAAACTAGTAGACTTTCTGTGCAATGTTTGAGATCAATGACGGGTATAGTAATCTGTCCATCTATGTTATTCATTGCTTGATTAAATTCCAGTCATTCCACAGTGTGACCTTGAGGTTCCCTCATGCCTTGGTTTCTTCAGTCACAGACAAACAGAACAGAATCGGATACCAGAAATAGCAAACAGAACTCTATTTCTGTGGGTTTCTTAGCACCTGGAACTGTAGACTGTGGGCATGGCAATGGGTTTCCACAGGCCCATCCACATAACTGCCCCAAAATAATGGAGGCTCATTGAAAATGTTAAAATAAGCCTTTCTTATTCAACTACAAGTCATTCCCCCCTTCCTTATACAGCTCCAAAATGGTTAGCAGTGGGGAGGAAAGGTTTACTCCTACACTTCTTGTCAATTTATTTTCTTTAGAGCTGGAAATCATTTATTGCATGTGACAGAATCGCTTTATCGGGGTCCCTGATATACTACAATGATAATAATTGTTATTAAACATATGGGAATTATTTTCCGGTATAACTTATGAAATGCTTTGAGACAAAGTCTCTACGTGGAAGGTGCCATATCAAATATAAGTATTATTGTTATTTTCAACCTAATAATTTTCAGCCAGGTAACTGGACTTTGCATGGAATAGCACCAGTTCATTATCCAATGTTACAACAACAACTTACCTTTATATAGTGTCCTTCACATGACTAGTTTCTTAGAACACTTAACAGGGATTAAGACCCCTTAACAGGGGTTTGACGCCAAGCTGGAAAGGGAAGGGAAGTGACCGGAGGCACAGTTGAAGAATAAATTCTTCAAATGTGATTTGAAGGTGTTCAAAGAAGGAGCAAGATAGAGGGATTGAGGCATGGAGTTCCAGGCATTTGAGGAATAGTAGCTGAAAGCATGGCCATCAATAGTGGTACAGAGGGGATGAGGGACATGAGGAAGACCAAAATCAGCTGAGTGAAAGCGTCGAGTAGAGGAGTCATTTCCAGCTCTCTAAAGTTTTTACTCTTTGTTTGAGTAGTAAATGTTTTCTGGATTTAATTTGCTAAACTGTTCTTAGCAGATTATTGGGATGGAGTATTCCAATCAATTTAAAATTAAAACTATGCACAAAATCACAAAATTGGTTTGGATGAAGAAGGCCCTTCAGTCCATCCAATCTCATCCTTCAAAAACATCCATTCTACCATCCTCCCATCACAGCTCAAGCTGCTTTTTAAATGAATCCAGGGTCCTAGCCTCAACAATCTTTCCTGACAACCTGTTCCAGTCATTAGTCATACTGTGAGTAAAGAGAAATGTTATGGTATCTGTCCTGAAATTGTTCTTTACAACTCTTGTTCTACTGTCTTGGTGCATCCTATTGATCTGGGTTTACTTTTTCAATCCCATTTAAATTTTGTACATCTCTATGAGGTCCTCTCTGAGTCGTCTTCTCTTGAAACTGAAGAGTCCCAGTTTGTCTAACTGTTGCTCATATCCTATTCCTCTAATTCTTCAACTAGGAGTGGAATTCAGGCTCACTGAAAGGCATTCCACAAAGGTGTCAGGAGTAAAGGTAGAAAAGACAGAAATTCAATACTAAAATAAAGAGCCTTGTAATGAAGATTGAGGCATAGCTGAATCCATTTTTCCTTTTCTGAACCTTTCCTTCCCTTTTGAAATGTAATTTTAAATTCAATGTGTTTTCATATACAATTTCACAGGAGACAATTCCAGAAAAACACTAAACACTTTCACACATTGCTGAGTGGTATCATTTCAAAATACAAATATTTTTTATGTTCTTATCACCTCATAACTGGGAATAAGAGTAAATACAGATATGTACACAAAAACCTCAGGCATAAAATAAAAATTTCTTTATATATTCGTGAATAATGGTACAATCCTAACCAACATAATACCAAATTAAGGTAATAGCCAGGACTTGCAGTTCTGTATGAAAGAGAGACATGTGAGTCATACAATTCCAGAAAGAGTTTATTTGGCACATATCAAACTACACAGCCAATCTGGGACTGATCTGTTACTTCATATGAAATGTGAAGCTGCCTTGGTGAACATAAAAAGGCACAGGACCAAAAGAAGGGTTGATTCGAGCCTTTTATTCCAAAGAGCACAGAAATTCTTCATGATTTTTAATTTTTTTAAAACTCATTCATTGTTATAGTTGTATTACTGCATATCCTTCAACCATCAATACACATACACAAACTAATAATAAATCTTAGACGGAGTTATAGTTTTGAACAGTTTTTAAAGTGCTAAAGTATGACATTCGTGGTCCAACTTCAAAATCTGGAAGTGTACTTTTATTAAAGTTTAAACCATGAAGGTTTTGTGGTATTTAACTGATAACAGCTTCTTCAGACATAGCATCTCTTTGGTACAAAGCTGACACCTCTTCCTCCAAGATCGCTATTGCTTCTCTAGTCCAGTGCCTTGGGATGTCCTCCCGACGTGAAAGGCACTATACAAATGTAATCTTGTTGTCGTTGTAGTGTGTCAATATGGATATGCTGGAATTATCTGTGGAAAGATGAGAAAAGATTTTGTTTAATTTATGCTGGATTATCCATAAATTGAGGATGATGCCTCAAGATATTGGAAGAAATAGGGCTGCACTGAACTTAATGAGAAAGCAAATGTTTATTGATCAAGACATTCATGTACGTTCTAATGGACCTGCATATAAATTATTGCAATGCATGTTATACAACATGTAGTAATAATATCTCAGACTGTTCCATATGAAATAAACAAAACTCACCAGAATCAGTGGAGTCAGAAGAAACGCTGGGGTCCCTGTGGGGGGGCCACCCTTTCTTCAGCCCATGTTAAAGTCTTCTCCCGGTGAAAACTGATGCTTGGGAAATTGATGCTCTTGTTTTATTTTAAGTAATTTGTTTTGCCCTGCTATATACTGCTGATCATGTATGCAGTTCTGATAGTCCCCAGAAGCATGTATAACTCTTAAAACCTTGATCACTATTTTTGCAACTGCTTGCATTAGCCTACACCCTAGCGTGGCAGACATTTCAAATTTTTGGTGCCGGTAAATATATCTTGGAACTTGTTAAAATGTTTGATGCCAGCTCTATCCGTTCCATTCTGTAAACTAAAAGGTGTTTGATGAAGTCAAACATAGCAACCTATGTCAAAGTAAAGCTCCCATTTTAACCCATTTATATCAAGTGCATTGTATCCTAGAATCAAAAATTGATGTTGAAAGATAACCTGTTCCTTAAAGATTATCAAACATGGCAGATAGTTCAAAAGAATAATTTATAATGGAATTGAACATAGCAGATTCATAGTCAGAAAAAATATTGTGAGGAATCTGTGAATAAGATAGGACAATACGTTGTATGAAGCCCAACTTTTACAAAATAATAATAATAATCCTTACATTTGATATAGCACTTTTCACAATGGAAGCACATCTCACAGTGCACGTCTCATAGTAAAATGTCCCACAAACAGCCATGAAGTGAATGACCATTCTTTTTATTCAGAGGATTGTTGGCCAAGACACCTGGAGAAACTCACATCTCTTTTTGAATAGTGCCACAGAATCTTTAACGTTCACCTGACAGACAATAGGACCTCAGCTTTACATCTCTTCCAAAAGACTGCACCTCCAGCACCACCCCTGGCACTGCATTTTGGCACCTTCCCCAATTTCAAAATAAAAGCATGACTTTACTAGTCCAATACCAAATACAAAGCACTCATATTATTTGTCTAATTTATATTTTAGTCCAGTTACAGCCTTCCATGAAAGTTGTGTTGAATAATCTACAGAGAATGTGAAATAACAATGATCCTTGCGATTGATATAATGCCTTATGATATTGTCAAAAACTTAAATGTCCTTCATGGGAATTACTGTAAAGTGTAGTGACTGTGTTGTTTTTGGTGAGCTGGAGTGAGTAAACAGCACAGAACGTGTTAAAGCTTAGACTTCCTCTTCATGGATTAGATAATCAGTGGCAAATGTGCAATTAACAACAACAACTTGCACATACATAGCGCCCTCCACACAGGGCAGCGTCTCAGAGCGCTTAGCAGTGGTGGAGCCTGACTCTGAGCCAGGGGGAGGAAGGAGGTGGCCGTAAGCACGGTCGAACAAGAAAGTCTTCAGTTGGGACTTGAAAACGGGGAGAGAGGGGGCAAGGCGGAGGGATTGAGGGTGTTCCAGAGTTTTGTGGCGTAGTGGCTGAAAGCGTGACCTCCGATGGTGTGGTGGAGGGTGTGAGGGACGAGCAGGAGGCCGGGGCCAGTTGAGCAGAGGTGCCAGGTGGTGTATTCGGGAATGAGGAGGTCATAGAGGTAGGGAGGTACCAGGGAATGAATGGATTTGAACACGAGAGTGAGTATTTTGAAGTCGATCCGTTCAGTGATGTTTATTCATCTTACTTGCATTGTCGTTTTATTTTGTTTGTTTAACTTACATGCAAGCAAGATAAATAAACAAACAAAAAACACAGGTAAATATTAATTGTATTTGAAATAACAACAACGCCTCATACAGAGCAGCGTCCCAGAACACTTGAAATAGCTCCTTGCTGCATTGTCACAGCATCTCAAAATACACAGGATACACGATAAAAATATTGTGACTGTATTTTGTAGGCAAATGTAACAGCCAATTTTGAGGACAACAATGTCCCACAAACAGTCATGAAGTGAATAATTCATTTTATTTGGGGGATTATTGTCCAAGATACCAGGAGAAATTCCCTTATCTTATCGAATAGTGCCATGGGATCTTTGACATCCCCCTGAACAGGCAGTTGGGATCTCATTGTAACGTCTGATCCAAAGGACGTCACTTCTGACATTGCAGTGCTCCCCTTGCATTGCACTGGTTTATGAGGCAAGATTATGAATTCAAAGTCCTGATGTGGAATGATGCACTTTTGGGTTGAAAGCAAGACACCAACTAAAGCAACACTGACTGATCAATATAGGGTTTCATTATCCCATAAACAAGGTTGCTTATTTCATAGAATGCAAAAGAACTTTTGCTTTGATTGATGACTGTGAGAGATTTCTGGCGGTCACACTTGGTGCAGATGTTAATTACCTTCAAGCTTGGGTAGCTTCTGCCTGGGTGCAATTTGACACAAAGAATAAGACAAATTGCAATGTTTAGTAATTCTTCATTGGTGGCTGAGAACGCTAATAGGAAAATCGTAGGTTATGAGGGAACCACTTAACCCTTCCGATACTTCATTCCCAAATTACTGGAGCAAACTTCCTGCTCATCTGTTTGTGACAATTTCATCATTAAGTTGCAGATTTGTAACGTACACCTGAGCAGGTAGCTGGGACCTCGGTATAGTATCTATTGCAAAGAACAGGAACATGGAACAACAACATCAACGACTTACACTAATAAAATGGTAGAGCAGGCTCAATGGGGTAAAATTGGAGAAATAAAAGGATAGAATATGTAGCAATAAAACAAAATATAGGAAAAGCAATGTTACGTTTGCCTTCATATTACACGCTCCACTTTATGCTAAATCCTATGAAGAGCTTTGACAAGTCTGACATAAAAAGTATTATATCAAATTCAAGGATTATTTAATAAAATAAATAAAAAATAATTTATTTAGATTATTTAAAATAAGGACGAAGGGAGAATAGAGAATTACAGAAAATAGAAGATAAAACGTCATGACAGGACAAGCAAGGACTTTGAAATATTTTATTCTTATTTAAAATTATATTTTAATATAGCTAGGTTCAATATTTACAGCTATAAAGATATTCTAATGTTTGAGAAGCTTTATTACTGTAATGTTAATATTTGTATCATCATAACAGTGTGTGAGCTGAAATGTACGAAAACAATCAATCCACAGACAGAGATAGAAGTCCCTGTAGAGCTCCTGCCAGTTTTCGGGTTGAACATTGCAGTATACGTATATGCTGCAGTCAAACTGAACTTTGTAATTGATACTGTGCAACCTTGTACAACTTATTCAAACCAAACATGCAATGCGGTCAATTTCTCTGAATCTTAGAATGTGGTTGCTGGTTAGACCCCAGAGAAATAGGTTTTGCATCAGCAGAAGTGGAATTGGATTGTTGCAAGATTAGGAAACATTAGCCGCAGTGCACCACACAGGACATGCTGACATCCAGCACTCTGCAGCCTGTTTCCTCTCCCACACCAGGTGTCGCAAGCCTCCCACTCCCGTCCTTGCTCAGCTCCACTCAGCATCATTGACTCTCCATTCCTCAGCCGGTCGAGTTCAAGATCCTTGTTCTCACATTTAAATCCCTCCATAGTCTTGCCCACCCTACCTCCTTCATCTTTACCATCCCAGCCATCCCCTTCGCTTAGCTAACACTGGTCTACTCCGCATACCCTGCTCTAACCATTCCACCATCGGAAGGCAGGCTTTCAGTCACTTGGTACCTGTTCTCTGGAACCTTAATTCTGGATCCCTCCAACTTGCTCTCTCCCTCCTCTCTTTCAAGATACATACCTCAAAGCATACCTCTTTGACTGTGCTTATGGTCATCTTTGCCCTCCTCATCTCCCTCAGCTCCTATTCTCAGCTTTAGTGCCCAGCTAGAATTGTCAAGCAATTTGCGGCATCCTCCCAACATGAAAGGTTCTATACAGATGTATATTATATTGTACAAATTAACAGTGATGATTTTTATACAATGTTACAAACTTTAACTGATGTTTGCAGTGCCTTGCGATATCCTCCCAACATGAAAGGCACTATATAAACTGTTTGTGTGGCACTGCTGTGCACAATTGGTCTTACAACTGGGCTGCCATGTATAGAGTCAATTCACTTTACAGTATATTCTGTGAATCACTTTGAGACGTCTTGAAGACGTCATAAGGAGCTATATCAAATGCAAGGATTATTATTATTATAAATTTGTTGCTATTGTTGCAGCATGTGAAGACTCGTCAGTTTCATTGAACTATTTGACTACAACTGTTTTGAAATTACTACATTGCCAAACTTCTGGGAAAAAAACAGGTCAAAAAGTTATTTGTGATAATGCCAATTATCTGACAGGGGAACACATGATTGAACTAAATCACACCCCATTAGTTTCCTCCTGTAAAGATTGAAAAATATCACATGATACTGCCTCTTCTGATAGCTATTCCTTCCGCCTGTTAACTCTGAATCCATCTCCACTGTCTCACTGAACAGTGCTACATACGTTTTCTGCGTTCTGTGCAAATAAATTAAATTGAAACTACGTGCTTAAACTTTCACTCTTCTGAGCTTGAGGCTGTGCTCCCTTATTGAAAACAACATGCCTGTGTTGTCCCAGTTTAGTTTTATTATCTATACAGAACTCATTATTCAGGCAATTTAAATTTCAGTTCTACATAAACCAATACCGGTAAACTGAATATTTTTATGGTAATCTGCTGTCACAGAAAGATCCTAAGGCTCACAACCCATCTGTTACAGGAAAAATGGACGTAACCAAAGTGCATTAGCATTTATATCCCTCAGTGCTACGTTTACCAATACACTGAGTAAAGTCAGCAAATGAATTTTGAAGTTAAATAACACAAATGTTCTAAAGAGAATAATAATAATCCTTACATCTGATATAGCATCCTTCACGTCAGGAGGACGTCTCAAAGCGACTCACAGGATACAATGTAAAGTTGAGTGACTGTCTTGTGGGTCAACATGACAGCTAATTTGTGCACAGCAATGTTCCACAATAGTCATGAAGTCAGAATAAGTCATGGTCAACAGAAATATATGATATCTGCACCTAAGAGGCTGACTATAAATCTGTTTATATTCTTGGAACTAATTTTACCAATGAGTATGCAGTTTGTTTCAGAAATACATTGAATCCAATCCAATCTATACTAATAAATGTCTGTGTATCTGTGTATCTGCTAAGAACTCAATAACCGATTAATTTAGAAACATGATTTATATCTCATTGGAAAGGTCTTGCAACTGGGAGTGTCATGGGTATATTTTTATCGGGGATCTCCTATCGTTGATGAGCTATGACCTAAACAAGCTCATCATACTTGTAAGGCAGTTTTGCTTAACGTGCAACATAGTGCTGCAGTTACACCTCGTGGCCAGGTCGACTCCCAATGGTGCTGTGGCATCGTGAGTCATAGAACACTCAGCCGAAGCCAGGTGGCGTGAACAAGATGGCAGTGGTAAGGTGGAAGTTGCCCGGAGCGGCGTTGCCGTTTGGCTGCTTTTCCTGCTGCTCATGGATGGCCCTGGGCTGGGTGGCGCCATGTCGGAGATGGGCTGGTGGTGGGTGACGATTGGCTCAATGAGGCCGTGGGGTTTCCAGCTTCCTCCGTGCCATGGCCTGGCAGCGACTAGCCAGGGAGGGTGAAGCCTGGGGCTCAAGTTGGGGCCTCAGCGGGGGCTGGGGTTTAGCCCCTCCTCCTTTCCCTCTCCTTATGTATATAATTCCAGTGATCCACCAGATGCCAAATTCAGGTCCCCGAAAGTTGTGGGACCATTGTGCACGATATAGCAGAGCTCAAAACCAAAGCTTTCCCGAACAGCTACACAAATCTACATTTCATATTGGATCCTTTGGTTGCAAGCGTAGCTGCAACGGGTGGGTACAGCTAGTCTCCTATAAGCTGAAAACAGTAGGCTCAGGTTTCCTTTTGGCACATCACTGCAAACTGATTAAAGTTTGCTTAAAGCTTGATTTACTTTGAGACATTCTCGCCTGATACACTGTGCTAGCCTATCACCGCCATGCCCGTTGGGCTCAATTGGCTCCCCAACTTTTGATGGGATCAAATTCAAGATCCTTCCTTCCACAGTCACACTCCACCCTACCTCTGTGACCTCCTTCAATCCCCAGCTACTCTCTTCGCTCAGTGAACACCAGCATGCTTCATGTCGCCAGGCTTATTTGCCCCACCATTGACTGGCATTATTCTGCCCTCTCTCTGCAACTCCATCCTCTGACTCGGTGTCTTTCTCCTCTCATTCAAGGCCATCTCGTCAGGAGGACGTCCCAAAGCGCTTCACAGAACATACTGTAAAGTGAATTGACTGTATATTTGTGGGCGAACGCGGCAGCCAATTGCGCACAGCAATGTCCCACAAACAGTCGTAGATTGAAAATGATTCATTTATTATTGTTTGCCCGTTGGGCTCATTATTATTTATTATTATTTATTATTGACTCCATGTGGAGTCCTGTAGCTCAGTGGTTAGAGCACTCGCTTTGCAAGTGAGAGACCTGAGTTCAATTCCAGGCAGAGGGCGAAACCTTGGGCAAGTTTCCTTACTCCACACAGAGCCTAATAATCCCTCCAAAACCAAAAACAATAATAAATGAATCATTTTCAATCTACGACTGTTTGTGGGACATTGCTGTGCGCAATTGGCTGCCGCGTTCGCCCACAAATATACAGTCAATTCACTTTACAGTATGTTCTGTGAAGCGCTTTGGGACGTCCTCCTGACGTGAAAAGCGCTATATCAAATGCAAGGATTATTATTATTATCTCAACAAACCTCGTTGACTGCACTTTCAGTCACCTTTCCCATCCCCAGACCCTTCAGCTGCCATCCCAGCATGGGTGCCCAGCCAACGGTATTAGGTGCTTTCATACTTCCTCCCAATGTGAAAAGTGCTATATAAATGTAAACTATTATATTATAATTGGGGTTGTCAAACAAAGTGTTTATTAATGAACTTCTTTATAATATCTGAACTTTACAGCTCTGGGAATGAGAAATTGCATCACTTCTGTTATGCTTTGAAACCATTGGTTACGGGTGTCCTGGGAAGTCCTGAACAGTCTTTTTCAGGGTTATTTTCCACTAGTCATTTAATTTACTGATGAGTCGTTCGTGCAGATTTCTCTCTGTGGCATCATAAGTGTAGTGGATGGGGTACAACCCATTGTCCTAATTCATTGTAATGTCCTGGTGAGATCAATACCCAATCAGACCAATACTAAATCATAATATTCTTATCTTTGATATAGTGCCTATCATGTCAGGACGTCTTAAAACGCATTACAGGATATACTGTAAAATGTAATGATGGTGTGTTTTGTAGGTGAATGCACAACAATAAAGTGAATGGGGTGTTTTATTTGCCACGACACTGAGACAAACTCTTACACTTTCCCAATAGTGTTATAGGATCTTTAACATCTACCAGAACAGATACAAAACAGGACCCTGGTTTAGTGTAACACCCGACGGATGCCACCTTCAACAATGCAGTGCAATTGCAGCACGGAACTTAAATCTACATCCTTCTGACCCAGAGGCAAGCGTGCCAGCAACTGAGCCAAGCTGGCACACTGAGACGGACTTTGGCAGCATATACCATGTCAAGGAACTGAAATGTCATGGACATCAACATGTGTTTTGGTCAGCTGGGTGTCTGACACATGCGGAAACCCATCACCGTACTTAAAAGTATCCATACCAAATTGAGAATTCGATGCATCCCACCTAAACATGGAAATCACAGAGATATATGTTGCAATGGAATGCACCCTCTCTTTCTGGAGGGAAGCATCCTGCTTTCCTAATTTCAGAAAGTAATTATGCACAGATTGGCAACAGTCAAGGCTGGATCCCCAGAACATGCGCTGCACTGTGGTTGTGCTGGAATATAATCAGCTAAATCTGCACAACTTGCCATTGAGAGCACTGTCTGACAAGCTTCTCATTAGAGCTAACCATTAAGGCTTTGGTTTGAAAGATTAATGGGAGCAGAGTGGGAAGGAACCTTGCCCCTAACAGCAATAACAATCGAAGCAGGATTTACAGGGGGCATTTGGGTTGAGTTGGAAAATGATCTGGAACCTCCAAACCATATATAAGTCCAGTGCCAACAAGTATACAAAAATATCCAGTAGGTACTGAGGTTTCCCTCAGTCAAGCAGCTCCAGATCAATTCTCCAATTGGCCTAAAACACTCATTTATCGTAAACACAATGAAGTCATAATGTGGCTTGTGCAGTTGCATGTGAATCCCAGGTGCAATATTAAACCAAGGATTAGCTAATTTTGGGCAAGAGCCGAGCAATTATAGTAATATGATTCTTGCATTTGATATAGCAATTTTCACATCTTCTCGACGTCTCAAAGCGCTTCACAGAATATGCTGTAAAGTGAATTGACCGTATATTTGTAGGCGAAACGCGGCAGCCAATTGCGCACAGCAGTGACCCACAAACAGTCGTGGATTGAAAATGACCAATTTATTATTGTTTTGTTTTGGAGGGATTATTATTAGGCGTGTGAGTAAGGAAACTTGCCCAAGGTTTCGCCCTGCCTGGAATTGAAGCCAGGTGTCTCGCTTGCAAGGCGAGTGCTCTAACCACTGAGCTATAGGACTCCAATTGAAGTGTGATTTTTGACTATTTCTGGTTTGCATTATTTTGGAATAAAAAAGATACCCTCCAGATGTTGCATTCCTCTTTACTAAAGAAATAATACTTGCTGACTTGCAGGGAATTGCAAATTGCAGTGTGGAGTTCACAAGGTAATGAGAGAGATTTAAATGAAGAAGGACCTTGGCCTATTTGAACTCCTATCCTACCATCCTCCATTATAACATCAAGCTATTGTTAGCCATTGCATGTCTATAATTGTTATGATGTATCCAAACAAGATGATACTTTTATTTAGAACTTCAATCTTGCGCAGAGTCAATTTTTAACCTTCCAAAGCCCAGATGGCTGGATACCACGAGTACATAAAATAAAAGCTGTGCAGATTTCCAGGCGTGACCAACTGAGGACATGAGAGGTTAAATTGCTTTCCACAACCCAAGGGGATATTATTTTGCACACAAGCATCTGTGTGATGCTGCCAATAGTAGTATCTCCTCTTTGATGCATACATAATATTATTATTATAGATGAGAGAGAAGAGAATAGAGGGTTACAGGAGAGAGGAATAAGGGGTGGAAAATCTTGTGGAGCATCAACACCGCATAAACTGGTTGGGTTGAATGGGCTGTTTCTGTGCTAAGTAAACAGAGGCATCTGGAGTAAGGAAACATGCAATGTTTCGCCCTGCCCGGGAATCGAACCCAGGTCCTCTTGCTTGCAGGTAAGTGCTTTAACCACTAAGCTACAGGAAACAATAGCATAGTGAACTGCGCCTAGTTAACAACTCAGTGTAAGCTAACATAAAGTTAAGGATGAAGTTTGCAGCATTCCTTAACACATTTCTTGTGGTAATTAACACAAGAAATTATTATGGAAAAACAATAAACTTTACACTTAGAGCTACCCAGCTAGCATTGTTAAGCACTTTGACACATCCTCCCAATATGAAAGGTGCAATATAAATGTAAATTTGTATTCTGTTGTAAATAGTAATGATCATATTCCCCAAATCTATTAACCATCCTTTAAAACTCTATTTTCTCTGTTTATGCGACATTACACTTCCAACTGTCTATTTTGCTGAGTGTCTTCTATATTTAATAGCTTCTGCACACTTACAAAGCACCAAGAACTCAAGGGAGTCATTTAAAGCCTGATACACTACAGGGCTATCATATTTACTGTTCGAATAACATAATGGTTGTAACATTCGTTTTTCTCTTAGATTCTTTATTCAGGGCTGCCTTGTGCTATTTCTTTTTGCTCCATCTGTGATCACTATTGGTAGTTATGACCAGAAAGATTAATCAGAAACACGGGAGCCAGCTGCTGAATGAGGAATGTTGTGACCTGTAATTCAATAGCCAAATATTATTACTTTATTGTTCATTTTTTGTTCATGATCCAAAGGCCTATTTATTTCATGAACATTTTCTACCGTGTTTTGTTCAATGGGCTATTCCAATAATCCTTGATATCACAGTCACAGCTTTCCAGTGAATAGAATTGAACCAGTTATTTGAGGCTATTTAAATTACCAGAATATCAGTGAGAACCCAAGCATTTATTTTGCCAAGTGGAAGTTCAAGAGTTTCCAAGAGACCATTGTTTAATAGTACCAAAGAGCTTGTTCTGTCTCTTCAATAAGATTAAAAAAACAAATACTGTAAATATGAATTCTGCACATGAATGGAGCTCTTAGCTCTGGCCAATGCAACTAAGAATGAAAACTATAAATCCTCTTCTCCACTCCTAATCGTTTTACGGCTGAAAGTGATATAAACAATGCATTACAATAAGATTTCAATTTTTCTCCCTGGACTCTATTTCTCCTCAATGGGTTGTCTGATGTCAGAGTTTGGCTCTATGGACCAACAGTTCTCCATTGCCTGAGTCAAGTGCCAATTCTTTACGTACAAGTTTAAACAGCGAGTGTCAGAAGGCCTTTCAAATGGTACACCAGGGGAGCGCAATATCACAGCCAAACCAAATATTGTCCTCAGCTGATATCCCCACAGACACCTACTATGCCACTGATAACATTAAGAAGCAAGAACACTGGCTGTTATTTTTCTTTCCTAATTCAACAGCAACAACAACTTTGTTTAGCGCCATTCGCATGAGTAGGGTCTAGGAGCACTTAACAACGATGTGGTTTGACTGTGAGCTGGAAGGAGAAGGGAGGTGACCCAAAGCACAGTTGAATTCTTCAGATGTGATTTGAAGATGGGCAAAGAGGGGGCAAGGAGAACGATTGAGGCAAGGAGTTCCAGAGATTTGGTGCATGGTTGATAGTGCAAGCACTATGTGCTAATAATCAAGATTATTCTGAGACATTATTGCCCTTCCTGAGGTTCATGAATGGCTTAGACTTGGAATCTTTCTGGTGTGTGTGGCTCAGTACCACATGCTTTATACACAAAGCATTTACCCGCAGACCATCAGGGGAACTACTGGTAGAAAGCTCTGCATGGATACTCCCTGATCTCCAAATGAGATAAAACATCCAAATATTTCTCCATTAGCACCTTTTCAATATTCAACCTAATCTTTTTGCCTGCACAGATGACATATCAGGGTCAAATTTACGATATTTGTAAAATAAGTTGGAAGCCGTAATTGTGGCTTTTGTTTTAATTTAGGGTAAAATAGGTAATTGCGATCTCCAAACATTATCAACAACAAACAACAACAAATTACATTTGTATAGCACCTTTCGTGTCAGGAGCAAATGAGATGGGTGTTTTATTATTGTTTTCTTTTCCACTTTACCTTTTGGAAATCACAAACACCCATTTGGAGAATATCACAAATTAACAGAAGTCACAATTTGGGCTTCCCATCCTTTTTGGGGAATATCACACAAGAGACCTCAATGTCCCTTTAAGTTTATGTTCATCTCAGTCTGCACCTATTCCGAAGCACCTTGCGGTCTTCATCCTACTTGAAAGGTTCTATTATAAGTGTAAGTCATTATTCTCACGTGCTCAAACTCGGGAGTTTGTTCCACTATGGCAAGATAAAGAACATTTAATCTTTAGTCTTATATGAGGATTATCGATTTAAACATTACATCTTCTCATTCCATGTGATCTAAATCAAATATAGTAGACACGATCGAATTACTGGGAGTGTATTCTCACTCTCCCTCACCACCACCCCAATCGAAACGCTGACTTAGAGTAGACCAACAGACTCTGAGTGCAGCTGCCCCTTTACATCTGTGGCACAGAATTGAAATGCAGTCCAGACAGATGGGATGCAAACACTCTCTCAGGATTAGATAGAATCAAGTCACTTCCTAATGCTTTCAGACCCACTATACAGAACAGCTCACAATACTGGCACTAAATTGTCAGACTCACTCTGAAAATCCAGAATGATATCTGGAAATGGGCTCAGAGAATAAGAGAGAACTTCACTTTGCATCTAGTTGTACCAAAACTGATCTGGTAGCATTTGATGCTGACACATGATTTTGTTTCCTATTTGTATTACTTTCCACAACATTTTAAGCCAAGAGGCATATTAGTCAGATAGCATCATGCTGCAGAATCAGAATTTATTACTGAGGTGCAGTTAGTATGAAATAAGTTCCCATGACCATGTGTGCAGTGAATGAACCCATCTCAGTCACAATGCCTAGCTCAGTCGGTAGCAATTTAGCATTAAGTGTCACTGGCTCAGATGATAGCATTCTCACCTCTGAGTAAGATGTTTGTGAGTTCATCAACAACAACCTGCACTTATATAGCGCCCCAACACAGAGTAACATCTCAGCATGACAGTGGCTGAGTCTGACCCGAGCCAGTGGGTGGGGAGTGGTGACTGTAGGCATGGTTGAAGATGAAGGGCTTCAGGCGCGACCTGCTGATGGAAAGGAGGGGACAAGGCGGAGGTATTGAAGGAGAGTGTTCCACAGTTTTAGGGTGTAGTGTCTGAAAAGAACGGCTGCCGATGATGGAATGGAGAGCACTAGGGACAAACAGGAGACCAGAGTCAGTCAATCAGAAGTGACGTGTAGTGGATTGGGGAGTAAGCAGGTCAGAGAGGTAGGAAGATGCTGGGGCTTTAAGCTGAGTGTGAGGATCTTGAAATCGATCCATTCATTGATAGGGAGCCAGTGGAGCCTGGCAAGGATTGGTGCGCAGGGGGTATGGAGTTTAGTGCTAGGAACGTCCTCCCGACGTGAAAGGCACTATACAAATATAATCTTGTTATTGTTGTTGTATTGCGGGTGATTATTCGGTGTCACATTGGACGTTGAACTCACATAGTCTAGGTTAACACTCCAATGCAATGCTGGGGGTGTGGGTATTGTTGGTGATGCCATCCTTTGAATGAGTCATTAAACCGCGATTCTGATTGTTTATTCAGATAGGCATTAAGATCCCATGGCACTACTCAAAAACAGAAGGGAGCTTCTCCTGGTTTCCTGGCCAACCATCCCCCAGATAAAACTGGTCACTCACTTCATGGCTGTTTGTGAGATATTGCTGTGTCCAAATTGGCTGCCATGCTTGCCTACGAAATACAGTCACTACACTTTACCGTATATCCTGTGAAGTGCTTTGAAACAAATGCCTCCATAAAATATATCAAATGCAAGGATTATTTTAAGATCCAGTCATCACTTTGACCCAAAGTTAGTAAAAAGCCCCAAAATACATGTAAAATACATGTTCTAAAGAAAGTGCAAACTTGCATAGATTTGTGCCAAGTTTTTGAGTTGATACACCAAAATTACACGGCAGTATTATCGGGAAAATCACCTTGTGTAACATGGCAGTTTCTGCTGCAGTTACTACTCCTGCAGTTACTGATTTTTTAAAATGTAAAAGCAATCGCAAAATGCTGACCCATTTTTTGACGTGGAGTGCCAGGGCTAAATGCTCTGACTCTAAAGAAATAAAATACATCTTGCAGTATGTGGGCAGCACATCAGGTCCACTTTGCAGTCTTTTTTGCAGTGAGAACTGGAGCTCAATGAAAATGCTACAATGCAGTCAGTTTGGGGGAGGCACAAATACAGTACAGTACAGGTTCATATGTTGCCTTTGGTGTCGGGAGGACATTTCAAAGCACTTAAGGAACAGGAAAAGGAACAGAACAGCAAATGCACCAAAACATAATCTGTATTGGGAATTCGAACTGCCTAAAAAATACTCGCTGCTGCATGATAGAGAATTTTGACCAAGCAATGCATAGTCAGGTGACATCAATTGTGCACAATTGGCTGCCGTGCTTCGCACAAAATACAGAGTCACTCCACTTTACAGTATATTCTGTGAAGCGCGTTGAGAAGTCTCGAAGACTTGATAAGGCGCTATATCAAATGCAAGGATTATTATTAGTAGTAGTCTCATAGTGAGTATCCGTGTCATTGAACTGATTATAAGATTATACTATTGGAATAAGCAGTTCAGTTCTCTTATCTTTCCTGGAAAGAGACATGATTTTTCCAACACATTTCAAATCTGAAAGCATATTATTACAATAGCAGACTCTTTCTTATTTGCACTTGAAATAGATTTAAGAGCGTACTTTTGCATGAATAGGTGCAGAAGAGTTAATGCATTTTTGAAATCACTGATACCGGCACTGTCAGCTGTCACATCTATTTTCCTACTGATTCCTTAGCAGCTCATATCAGATGTGATATTGAATCATGTGAAATTGTAGCTCTGTCTTTAAAATACCTGGAAACAGCTAACAAGAGTGTGTGATGTGCAGCGATACTCTGGGGAGAGCTATTTTTGGAGCAGAATTAAAAATAAATTCTTTGGCAGGCAGCACATATGTGGTGTATATCAAATGGTCTTTAACTACTTATCAACAATCCTTTATTATTTTAAAATACATCTGACACTGATGCTAATTTGAACTCAGTTACATCATAGTAAAGTTAACAAACACAAGCTGGATTACTGTTTGTTTATTTATAGACAGTGCCCAACAGTGTGGTGAATTCCCTTGTTTGTCCCATCACTCAGGAAGACCTAAGAACTTAAAGCTTGGCTATAAAACTCTACCCCCTACCACACCTTGTATAATGAATGGGCTGTCCACACAACAGGTGTTGTGTACGATGTACGATCACATAATTTAAGATATTGTTTATTTTATTGGGTGTAATTGTCAGCATGGTAATGTTTCATATGTTACATGAGATGTATCATGCTTCTCCCCAGATATAACAATCTGGCCTAATGAAAACTCTCTTGGTAGGAATGAAATACTGATCTTCAGTCAAGTTTTGCCACCAAACACTACTTAATTCCTGTTTAAGTCATGATAATCATGTCAATATTTAACTCCATAACTTCATATAATATTTCTTTACAAAAAATACATTCTTAAATTCACCCCTTCATGCACTTGAGAAAGACACACTGCTCAGAATTCATTAGGTCTGTATTGCGGCTCTGTCAAGGGATCATCAAACATTGCAATATAGGCAGGGGTCAGCCAGTATTTTCGGTTCCTATGTTCCACAGTTTGATAAATTTCATATCTGCATCCTGATAATAGATTCGAAAATGCAGCATTTGCATACCAGAAGTTTCTGTGCCATTAGCGACTTGAATTCGCAGTTACAATTGCTGGATGGATTCTTTATTGAATTCACCAGAAAACCAAGCAAAAAAAAGAGAAACAAATCATAGTCCTAAAGTTCAACCAGCTAAAACTGTAAAGCTTGCTATTGAGATCATAGACTGGCAAGCTTCCTACTAACTGGAGCTGAGTGGGCAGAATCCCTGCCCCAGCGACCATCTCTCCATACAAATCCTTCCAAGGAACCAGGCTGGCTTGCGTGTCATTAGCAATTCTTTGGAGTACAACAGACATGCCTGGCTCAGAAACTAGATCACGACACAGGAATGACTCAACTGTGACATTCCATTGTCCAGCACATCGCCTTGGAGCCAACTCAGCCCAAGGAGACCCAGTTACCATCCCCTCCATAAAAATGAGAAAGCTGAAATGCATTATATCCATGCACCATCTTGAAGTCCAAGGTGCACTTGCATCAGAGCTGAGGGTTCATGAGTCAGTGTGCCGTACACAGGATTCCTTGAATGAGGTGCAATTGATGTTACAAGGTACTATTATTATTATTACTATTCCTTCAGCAAAAACCCAGGAACACTACCATTTTCAAGAGGCATGTTTTTAGAACCGGTTAAGTAAAGGCCCTAAAAGGTACGGTGGTCTTAGCTGGAAAAGCAGTGGGAAACTTGCCAGTGATTTTATTTGCAAGCTATGTGGTTTTAATTGGTTAAACATCAGCATTGTTCCAGTGGCTTTTGCCAACCTGCACCTAATACTCTCCAGAATTAGGTAAGCAGGATGTGTCACTCCAGGGAGAGAATGCGCATTTGATTTCAGACACAGGGAAATTTCCATTTGTAGCTGGCATACATAAGTAGACATTTCAGTTTGATTTGCATTCTGTAAAGCATGGTGATGGGTTATTGCAAGTGTCAAACATGAAGCCGGCCAAATAAAATTAACGTGTGACTGTCCTACTACTTTGCTGCACTGACAATCATGTATCTACATGTGTCAAATTCCCACTGACCAAAAATAAATTGAGTGCCATAGCCAGTGAGTCTGTCTTTGTTCACACCCCAATCAGGGGATTCTGATCTGGCTCAAACGTGGGGATCCAACATGGGATTTAAATTTAGGAATTCCTAAAGATTGAATGCCAATTTTTTGGAAGCAATTACCCCTCCCGTTCCAACAACCACAAAGCCTTGTTTACAATGGCATCCAGAATGGAATCTGCACCATCTCCCAGAGGGCCCCCCCCCTGCTTTTTTAATCCCAGAAAGTATTAGACACAGTTGACAAGAGCAACCCAAAGTATGCCGGAGATTATGTTGGAATTTAACCAGCTAATACTGTGCAGTTTGCCAATTATGTCACCAAATCCACATTTTCATCCTTAACTTTAACACACAAAATCTCCTCTCAAGTAAGTTTCAGACAAGGTATTTTGGTGTGATACTGTATTTCAGCCCAGTTACTCTCCCCTCTCCCAAAACATCACTTGAACTTTAATGCAAATCTATATACATTTAACCTGCTTTAAAGGGCTTGTAGGATATCCCATGGTGTTTATTAAAGATAAAATTTCATTGATTAGGTTGATGTCACAAAATCACAAGATTAGTTTGGATGAAAAAGGCCCTTCAGCTCATCCATCCAGAATGCTGCCCTACTGTTCCCCATCACAGCAGCAAACTGTGTTTTTTAAATAAGTCCAGTGTTCTGTTCTCAACCACCCTTCTTGGAAATCTGTTCCAGTTGTTAATCACCCTCTAAGTAAAGAGAAGACTTCCTGGTATATGACCTGAAATTACCCTTTGCAACTCTAAACTGATCTCCTCTTGTACGATTGTTGTGGTACACTCTAAAGTGGGTTTACATTTTCAAACCTATTTAAATGTTTATATAGCTTGATGAGGTCCCCTTTGAGTCGTCTTCTCCCAAGACTGAAGAACCCTAACTTGTCTAATTGTTGCTCAAAGCCCATTCCATTCCAAAGCCATTTGTGGAGTTCTGTAGCTCAGTGGTTAGAGCACTCGCTTTGCAAGCGAGAGACCTGAGTTCAATTCCAGGCAGGGCGAAACCTTGGGCAAGTTTCCTTACTCCACACGCCTAATAATAATCCCTCCAAAACCCAAAACAATAATAAATTGGTCATTTTCAATCTACGACTGTTTGTGGGACATTGCTGTGCGCAATTGGCTGCCGCGTTCATCCACAAATACAGTCAATTCACTTTACGGTGTGTTCTGTGAAGCACTTTGGGACGTCCTCCCGACGTGAAAAGCGCTATATCAAATGCAAGGATTATTATTATTATTGTTATTCCTCTCACATTGAGGATCATCTCCTTTGCTCTACTCTGCATTGCCTCTTTTGCCTGGGCAGCCCTGCATGTGGTGGTGACCAGAACTATATGCAGTACTCTAGGTGTGGCCTGACCAGAGCAATGTATAGCCTGAGATTGATGTCTGGGGATCCAAACTCAATTGATGTAACAATCTGGCCCAGCATCCTGTTTGCTTGTTTATTGCTGCCTCACACTATTTTGACATAGTGAGCAATGAGTCAACTAATACCTCTAGATTTCTTTCAGCGTCACCCTTCGAAAATTCTAGTCCATCCATGGAGTACTTGTCTTTGCTATTCTTGGATCCTATATGTAGTACCTGCATTTGTCTGTATCAAACTTCATTTGCCAGTTATTAGCCCATGTGCATACCCTATCAAGCTTTGTTTGGAGGGCCTTTCCAGCCATTTCTGATTTTACAGGCGCATCCAATTTGGTGTCATCTGCAAACTTAACTTTCTTACAAGG
Organism: Callorhinchus milii; assembly: GCF_018977255.1. Taxonomy (NCBI): domain Eukaryota; kingdom Metazoa; phylum Chordata; class Chondrichthyes; order Chimaeriformes; family Callorhinchidae; genus Callorhinchus; species Callorhinchus milii. Next base: position 43,600,601 of record NW_024704743.1, read on the forward strand.
AATCTGCCAATCCAGGTCATTAATATATACAAGGAGCAAGAGGGTCCCAGTCCAAGACCCCGAGGAACTTTGTTTAATACCATGTCTTGCTCTTGATACCCAGTGACCACAGTTTGTGAAGGAAACTTCATGAGGTACTTCGTCAAACACCTTTTGGAAGTCTAGGTACATTATATCTTATTGGACTGCCATCTCCTCAAAAAAGATGACAAGACCTTCTATGAGATTGTCCAGACAAGACCTAATCTTTCACAACCTGCGTTGGCTGTCAATTACAAAATTATTCTTATATAGGTAATCTTCCATTTCCTTTCGTTAATTTTTCCAATTATTGAGGTCACGCTCATGGGTCAAGTATAGTTTGTCACCTTTTATGAATATGGGAAAAATATCTGCTTGCTTCCAGTCTGATGGAACCTTCTCATTCAAACCTCCTTTGTTTTCACTTGTTTTGTTAAAAAAAATTTGTTTAAGGTTTTACTTAGAACTCTGCATTGTCTTCTCACAAGTGTTTATAATATCAGGTTACCTAATCCTTTCCGAGACTTGATCTCATTTCAACATCTGATAAAAGAGATGATCACAGTGTTACTGGATTAGCTGCCTTCATGCTTTATGTCATTTCTAATCACTAGGATTTAAAGGTCTATTACTGGATAAGAATCCAGCTGTAATTTGGTCTCTGGAAAGCTCACCAGACAGAAGAATGTAGCTGCGCTAAAAGCAAAAAGTTAATATAATGCATTCTGCAAAGCAGTCTAAGTAGTAGTCAATCCTTTTGGTACTTCATAGTAACGAGGAACAGGGGAACTTTTGATGTACTGCATATTTTCTGAAGAAAGGAGATTCCATGTTGTCAGAAAACCATGTTCTCAGAAATTCCTTCCTTTCTACCAAACCCTGTGTTGTCGGCAGGCAGTGACTTAGAGACAAGGAAGCCTCCAGCTAACTCTAAGCAGCTGTGAGGATGCATGCAAGAACAATCTCAACAAATATTCCAGTGACAGGCAATAGATAAATGTAGTCTTCTGCTTTCTCTGGGCCTGTGGCATTAACTGCAGTCACCATAGTTACCAATGAATTGGTGGCCCTGGTTGTCAGTTTTAAGCTATATCATTTTTGATTTAAAAGGCTTTTACTGAGTCAAGACAGAGCAGGTCAGTCGCTGATGCCACTGGACAGATTGTTGCTGAACAGCCTGTGCTTGAGAGTTTGATGTGTGAAGAAAACACAAGACAGTAAACAATGATTTATAAAGTACACCTGCGTTCAAGTACAATGTAAAAGTGACATTAATATTGTTTTATGTTGCAGTTCCTATTACCAAAAAATATGAACGGAAAACAAAGTGCATTTAAATGTCTATCGAACCTCCAGGAACTGCCTAGCATTCCATGCAATTGTGGACTTCCTCATTTTATTGTGTAAGTATAGTGATGACAAAATATTTGCAACCTATGAACATAGGAATTAGGAACAGGAGTATGCCATTTGGCCCTTTGAGCCTGCCCAGCCATTCAATAAGATCATGGCTGATCTTCTAACCTAACTCCATCTGGCCGCCTTATCCCCATATCCCTTAATCCCTCTATCCTTTAGAAATCTATCAATCTCAGTCTTGAATACGTTCAAGGACTGAGCATCTACAGCCTTCTAGGGTAGAGAATTCCATAAATTCACTACCCTCTGAGTGAAGAAGTGTTTTCTCAACTCTGTTCGAAAGGGCTGTCCTTAATCTTAAAACTGTGACCCCTAGTTCTAGATTCTCCTACCAGGGGAAACAGTCTCACACTATCTACTCTGTCAAGCTCGATAAGAATCTTATATGTTTCTATAAGATCACCCCTAATTCTTCTATATTCTAGGGAATATAGGCCTAGTTTACTCAACCTCTCCTCAGAGGTCAAACCCCTCATCCCAGGAACTAACCTAGTGAATCTACGCTGCACCCCCTCTCAGGCGAGTACGTCCTTTCTTAAATAAGGAGACCAAAACTGCACACGATATTCTAGGTGCGGTCTCGCCAAGGTCCTATGCAGTTGCAGCAAGACTTCCCTACTCTTGTACTCTAACCCTTTTGCAATAAATGCCAACATGCCATTAGTCTTCCTAGTTGCTTGCTGTACCTGCATACTAAGTTTTTGTGACTGGTGAACAAGGGACACACAAATTCCTAACACTATCTAGTCTCTTCCCCTCTAGAAAATAATATTTTTTTCTGTTTTTACTACCTAGGTGAATAACTTCACACTTCTCCACATTATATTTCATCTGCCACCTTCTTGCCCACTCAACCAGCGTATCTATATCCCTTTGCAATCTTTTTGTGTCATCCTCAGAGCTTACTCTCCCACCTAGCTTAGTATCATCCGCAAATTTAGATATTTTAAGTTCTATGTCCTCATCTAGATCTTTGATATAGATTGTAAATAGTTGAGGCCCAAGCACTGATCCTGTGGCACTCCACCAGTCACATCCCGCCAATCTGAGAAGGACCCGTTTATCCCTACTCTCTGTATTCTTCCCGTTAGCCACTCTTCGATCCATGCTAATATATTGCCTTTAATTCCATGGGCCCTAATCTTGTGTAGCAGCCTCTTATGTGGCACCCTGTTGAATGCCTTGTGAAAATCTAAATATACTACATCAACTGATTCCCCCCTATCTAACCTGCTTGTTAGAACATAAGAACATAAGAACAAAAGAATTAGGAGCAGGAGTAGGCCATTCGGCCCTTCGTGCCTGCTCCGCCATTCAATAAGAATGACCTTCTCACCTAATTCTGATTACCTGCCCTATCCCCATATCCCCTAATCCCTCTATTTTTCAAGAATCTATCAGTCTCAGCCTTGAAAATGTTCAAGGACTGAGCATCTACAGCCTTTTGGGGTAGTGAATTCCATAAGTTCAGTACCCTCTGAGTGAAGAAATGTTTCCTCAACTCTGTTCTAAGAGGCTGACCCTTAATTTTAAGACTGTGACCCCTGGTTATAGATTCTCCTACCAGGGGAAACAGTCCTTCTGTGTCTACGTTATCCAGCCCTTTAAGAATCTTATATGTTTCAATAAGATCTCCCCTAATTCTTCTGTGCTCTAGAGAATACAGCCCTAGTTTATTCAGCCTATCCTCATAGGTCAGTCCCCTCAACCCAGGAACTGACCTCATGAATCGACGCTGCACCCCTACTCTTATATTCTAAACCTTTCGAAATGAACACTAACATGCCGTTCGCCTTCTTAGTTGCTTGCTGCACCTACAAACTAACTTTTTGGGACTGGTGTACAAGGACACCCAAATCCCTTTGAATACTAACACTATCTAACTTCTCCCCTTCCAGAAAATAATCTGTTCTTTTATTCTTGCTACCTATGTGAATAATTTCACACTTGCTAACATTGAATTCCATCTGCCACCTACTTGCCCACTCCCCTAGCCTATCTATATCTTGTTGCAATCTTTTTGCATCATCCTGAGAGCTCACTCTGCTACCTAGTTTAGTATCATCTGCGAATTTAGACACATTACATTCAATGTCCTCGTCCAGATCATTGATGTAAATGGTAAATAGCTGAGGCCCAAGCACTGATCCTTGTGGCACTCCACTAGTTACATCCTGCCAATTCGAGAATGATCCGTTTATCACTACTCTCTGCTTTCTACCCGATAGCCACTCTTCTATCCATGTTAATATTTTCCCATTAATCCCGTGGGCCTTGATCTTGAGTAACAGCCTTTTGTGTGGCACCTTGTCAAATGCCTTCCTAAAATCCAAATATACCACATCTACTGGTTCCCCCTTATCCAACCTGCTGGATACATCCTCAAAAAATTCTAAAAGGTTAGTCAAGCATGACTTCCCTTTTGTAAAGCCATGTTGACTCTGCCTAATCTTTTTATGGTCTTCCAGGTATCCCATAACTACGTCTTTTATTAAGGACTCAAGAATTTTCCCTACAACTGACGTCAAACTAACTGGTCTATAGTTTTCCCTATTTTCTCTCCCACCCTTCTTAAATAGTGGAGTTACGTTTGCAATCTTCCAATCAATGGGAACTTTTCCAGTATCCACAGACTTTTGGAAGATTATAGACATGCCATCCACTATCTCAGTAGCCACCTCCTTTAAAACTCTCGGATGCAGGCCATCCGGTCCAGGGGATTTATCGGTTTTAAGACCCGACAATTTACCTAGAACCATCTCTTTACTAATGTTAATCTCCCTAAGTTGCTCGCTAACATTGTCTTCTTGGTCCTCTATTTTTGGTATGTTTCCAGTGTCTTCTACGGTGAAGACTGTAGAAAAATACTTGTTTAATGACTCTGCCATGTCTTTGTCCCCTATTATAATTCCTCCGGTCTCTGCCTGTAATGGACCCACATTCACCCTCGCTAGCCTTTTCCTCTTTATATATTTGTAAAAACTCTTGGAGTCTGTTTTTATGTTCTTTGCTAGTTTGCCCTCGTAATCTATTTTCTTCCTCTTGATCAATTTTTTGGTCCTCCTCTGTTGTTCCCTAAAGTTCTCCCAATCCTCGGGTTTACTACTCATCTTCGCTGTTTTATAGGCTTTTTCTTTTGATTTGATACTTTCCCTAACTGCTCTAGTTAGCCATGGCTGCACCACCTTTCCCATGGCCTTCTTATTCCTCAAAGGAATATGTGCTCGTTGGGAATTTTGCACTATCTCCTTGAATGTCTGCCATTGCTGGTCTACCGTCAAATCTTTAAGTTTAGTCTCCCAGTTTATTCTGGCTAAATCCTCTCTCATATCAGCAAAGTTGGCTCGATTTAAATTGAAGACTTTTGCTTCAGACTTAACTACTTCCCTCTCTAACTTAACGCTAAATTCCATCATATTATGATCGCTTTGCACTAGAGGAGCCTTAAGTTCCAGTTTGCTGATCAGCCCTGTTTCATTACACAAAACAAGGTATAATATGGCTTGTTCCCTGGTTGGCTCCTCAGCATATTGATCTAGAAAGTTATCTCTAATACATTCTATAAACTCCTCTTCTATGTTACCTTTCCCAATTTGGTTGTCCCAGTCTATGTGCAGGTTAAAATCACCCACAATTAGTTACATCCTCAAAAAGCTCTAAAAGATTCGTTAAGCATGACTTCCCTTTTGTAAAGCCATGTTGACTCTGCCTAATCATGTTATGATTTTCTAAGTGCCCCACAAAGACGTCCCTAATTAAGGATTCTAGAATTTTCCCTATCACCGATGTCAGACTAACTGGTTTATAGTTCCCCATCTTCTCTCTCCCACCCTTCTTAAATATGTTGTTACGTTTGTGATCTTCCAATCAATGGGAACTATTCCAGAATCCAGGGAATTTTGGAAGATGAAAAACAAGGCATCCACTATCTCAGCAGCCACCTCCTTTAAAACCCTAGGATGCAGGCCATCAGATCCAGGGGATTTGTTATTTTTCAATCCCAACAGTTTCCCCAGTACTAATTCTTTACTGATGTTAATTTCCCTAAGTTGCTCACTAACATTAGCTTCTTGGTTCCCTCTATTTTTCGTGCAGTCACCATGGTTACCAATGAATTGGTGGCTCTGGTTGTCAGTTTTAAGCTATATAATTTTTGATTCAAAAGGCTTTTACGGAGTCAAGACAGAGCAGGTCAGTCGCTGATGCCACTGTGATAAGAATACGTTTGACATTCACTCTATAACCAGGTGTTGGAAGCGGAGAGTAAGAGATGTGTCTGATTGTCAGATGAATTTTGCCCCTGTCCAATTTTGAAACTATGCTAAAATGATTTGGCTTTTGGCATTCACCAAGAAGAGTTGTAATGGGGTTTGTGTATTCTGCAAATATTGTGACCTCATTGCAATATTTACAAATGATGGCACGAGGGCATGGTATGTGACCGGTCAATTCAGTACTGATCCCTTTCAATGTCAGGTCAGTTCTTCTGTGTGTGGAAGTCACAGAAGATCAGATTCAGAACTGAGTTTTGACAGAGCAGGAAGCCAATCATTTTATAAAACATTTGACTTTGGATAAGCTTTGGAAGTTTCTGTGCTGGAACCTTGATTAAAAAGTGATACTTTAGGCCTCTTAAATTGAAGAAATAGTCTTTGTTGCCTGAAAGAACAATGGTAAGTATTTTGTATTAAATCTACATCAGGCAGAAATTTCACAATTTATGACATATCACCTGTGTTACTTGTCTTATCTTCATTGTAACGTATTGCCTTTCACTCCATGTTTCAGTTTTCTGGACTCTCTGGATGATTTTTCCGATACTATAATAATCTCAGACACAGATTTGTGAGTGGGAGACCAGCAAACAGATGTGTTATGGTTCCTGAAATCATGCCAGACTGCCTGTCAAACAAAGTGCTTCCTCCTGCAGTACTGTGACGATAAGAATCTTGCCAGGAGAGAGTAATTGGCAGCTGAGACACCAAAACATCCCAGAATTTCCTTCTCCAGCACAAGCAGTCTGTACAATACAGGCATATCACTCACTATCTTTTCATTATGTCTGTTTTAAGAATAGAAAGCATGCTAATAGCATGCTAATCAGTCATTTCTCTCAAGTGCGTTGTCTTCACACACCGGGTTCACTTTGCCCAATCTCATGCTCAATTTGACAAACAAGTGCCATGTTTATCTTATTGATTGGCCTTTGCAACCAATATTGTAAAATGGCCTACCTCGCACTGATGCAATGTACAACCACATCCTGCAGCGAGTTCAGTTTTTGTTTTCAGTCCCACATGTCGCAGTTGTAGCGGAAAACTTTCACATGAACCGAGTAGTACCACCATGCATGCATGTGTACTGCTGTTATTCCTTCAACGTTGGCACTTTGGGGTGTGCAACTCATTGCACAAACGTCAGGAGCAGATTAGCGGATGAAATTTGCACTTAGCCAAAGCTAAACATACTGGGGTGCAAACTGAACCTGCGCATTAAAATGTTAATTAGTCCATTAGTGAAAATTCTGCCCTACCGATAACAAAGGCATCACCTGCCCAGAGACTGTGACACCCAAATCTCTCCACTCTGCCCCAACGGATGGGCCCAAAGCTTCTCGTGCTGTACGTGGTCTACTAGTTATCGGAATACCAGCTGTACTCAGTCTTTTGTTCTTGTTGAGATAAGACAGAATCCCAGCTAATTCCAGGCTGATTTTGGAGAATAACAGTTGTGATGGAGTGTAGGGATGGTGTGGTGGGGAGGGGGGAGATTCAAGACAGAGCAGGTCAGAGCAGATCACACCCACAGCCTAATCGTTATCTTCAGATATTGACTGGCTAAAACTTTAATGATGTTTTAATTAACATGGTTCATTTTCACCCGGTCAGCTGCAGCATTTGCAGCCCTGATTGTCAGAAACTCTGCCTATCCTCTATCTCTAGCAGCTAAACATTTCCTAAGGGGGGGCAACCAAGCTCAGATTGCAGTTTCATCTGTGTCGAACTCGCAATGTTCACTGCTGAATTTCTTGTTCTACGAACTTAAACTCCATCACGTCTCCGCCCGTGAGACGAATTTGTCTTAAAATCATGTCGAATTGTGGAAAATTCTTACATTTTATCTTAATTTGAAGTCTTTTGCTTTAAGAATTAAGAAAACCAGCCTCCAAATTAATGCTGAATTTAAGACTTTTCCACAAGGTTAAGACAAAAAAGTCTTACAGGCTAAAAGTTGGTGGAATTATGGGTCCAGTGCAGACTCCCCCACTACCCAAATGAAAAACTGAAATCTCTTCCTAGCCTTATAAGTAAACAGACAAAATTACCAGGATATTGAACCACTCTTACAACCAAGGCTTTCATTCTATAAAGTGGGAACTTGTTTCTGAGCACAGGAACAAGAGAATGTGATCATCTACATCTATTTTGAATAGGCAGAAAGATATCTTAAACATGATCAATAGTTTGAGTTGAAAGTCCTTGAAATAAACGGCACTCCCCACAGAGCAGCTAAAAACAAAATGTTTATTTATTAGCCTGACTGCCAGGAGAAATCACAAACGGCATCACTGGCTGGCAGTCTGCTGAAGTGCCGTCATGTTGGGTCCCAGCCAGAAGGCAGCCGCACTGATACATACAGTGAATGCGTCACTGAGCTGCTTTCCATTGTGAGAACATACTTATCCTCGTCCTATATCCCTAGAGGTGTGCAGCCTGGGGGTAGGTAGCAGTTTTGAAGGTACAACATTTTCTTCCAAAGTATGGTCCAGCTTCATAAAAATTTAGACCATTTGGCCCCTTGTGTCTGTGTATCTCTTATAAAAAGCAATCCTCTCTGCCCTCATTCACCTGCCCTTTGCCCATACTCACATAGCTTACTCCCTTTTTGATATTTATCTTGTTCTCTTTTGAAACCTGATCTTGATTTGGCAAATTCTCTTCTTTGTAAAAGAACAGGCACCAAGTTATAAATAGAAAACATAGAGCTGTCGAAGAACACATGATCATGTATGCACAACAAATAAGCTTAACACAGGCCTAATTTTACCACTCACGGATGATCTCACTGCATCCACTTGTTAGATAAATATTGTATTCGTAGTTGTGCTATAACTGTCCATCACCAGCTGCAGAGTGCAGTCTGATGCTATGTTTAGGGTCCTGGAAACAGTGTAGGGGAGAAAGCTGATCAGCACTCCCCACTCGACATTGCTGTGTATCTCTCAGCTTAGCACTTGTCCAGAACTTTGACACTGTGTGAAAAATGTTAATGTTCCAAAGAGCCAGCAACACAATCAGCTCTTTAACAATTAGCAACGTTAAAAAACAGTCCATTGAAAGATCTTGGGTCATCTATTGAAAGCCTTGAGATACCTCAATGGGGCTCAGTTAGATTCACGCCCATTATGCTTATATCCCTCTATCCCTCTGCCTTGTCCCAACTCTATCTATCTTTAAGTACCACCTCAAAATCTACCTATTCAACTGCACCTATGGTTACCTCTTCCTTCTTGGTCAGCAGCCAACCCCACCATTGTGAAGTACTCTGAGATATAATTTTACATGAAGGGTGCTATATCAACTCAAGCTGTTATGATACAGGTAATGTCAGGAGAAGGACTCCAGACCCATTCACACTGGTTGAATTGCCATATTTCCTTCACGTCTGGTAACAAAATGCTGTGAAGATTTACGTGGATTTCCATTAAACAGGCAATATAAAGAGAACATTAGACTCTTTCACAAACTATTCACACTCACACTGATCCATTGCAGCACCACGACTGATTTACACAGCGATCAGCTTGTCAGGCTCCACCAGACAGCAGGAACGAAAAATACTAACATTCATCTTATGTCTGATGTATCTACTTATTGATTATGAGGTATTTTTAACCTCTAAGAAGAAATGCTCTGAATCCCATAAATACTCAGATATATTTCATTAATGCCAATTTGTGGTTACACATAATGATCAGCTTTCAAATTACTCAGATAAATGCCATTGAGCAATCCAGGGCCTGATGGCTGTGTACACATGAAGGATAAGCCACACACTGAATTCTGACACTTCAGTGATCAGACACATCAGTTTAAGTTGTTATCTCCTTTCTGAAATTAACAAATGTGCTGCTCATGACCACATGGTCAGAATTGGATGAAATTCCATTCAGTATCATGCACAATACCTTTGGCACTGTTAGACTTTAATTAGATTTCCTATTATAGTCATTCATTGCTGAAGGCATGACGCTGAATGGAATTTCACCCAAGTAACTTTCAACTCATGATGCAGAATTTAAAGGGGTTGATTTTAACCAGATACCAGCTTCATTTTGTTTCCCATTAACATGATTGTGGTTGATTTAGATATACATCTGCACAACTGTTAGGATATGGTTCAAAAACAGGGAGAGCTGGGAACACTCAGCAGGTCAGGCAACATCTATGGAGAAAGGAAAGTGAGTCAATATTTCAGGGCCACGACTCTTCGTCAGAACTTTTCATCTAACCGGACTAAACATAATAGGAGACTGACACCTGGGTTCAATTCCAGGCAGGGTGAAACCTTGGGCAAGTTTCCTTACTCCACACTCCTAATAATAACCCCTCCAAAACAAAACAATAATACATTGGTCATTTTCAATCCACGACTGTTTGTGGGACACCGCTGTGCGCAATTGGTTGCCGGGTTTCGCCCACAAATATACAGTCAATTCACTTTACACCATATTCTGTGAAAGGCTTTGAGATGTCTAGAAGACGTGAAAAGCGCTATATCAAATGCAAGGATTATTATTATTATAAAACAAAAGGGGGTGGTGGGTTGAAACAATACTGGAGAGAAGAGGTGTTAATAGTGGAGAACAGGCAACATACCAGAGCGAGACAAAGAGTGTCTGGGGTGATGACTGTAATGATAACAGAAGATAACTCTTCTGGTAACAGAAAAAGGGGGAGGGGGAAAGGTGAGCTGTTATGGTCTGAAGTGGCTGAAATCGATATTGAGGCCAGAGGGCTGTAGGGTCCCCAGCAGATAGACAAGATGCTGTTCCTCAAGCTTTCGTTCATTGGAACAGCGTAGGAGACCATGGATGGAGAGGTCAGACTGTGAATGGGAGTGTGAGTTAAAATGGCAGGAGACCGGAAGATCAGGGTTGACCTTGAGTACAGAACGGAGGTGTTCTGCAAATCGGTCACCCAATCTGCACTTAGTCTCCCCAATATAGAGACACACCGTGAGCAGCGGATACAGTATACTACATTGATGGTAGTACATGTAAACCGCTGTCTTACATGGAAGCTGTGTTTGGGGCCTTGAATAGTGGTCTGGGAGGAGGTGAAAGGGCAGGTATTACATCTCCTGCGCTGGCATGGGAAGGTGCCAGGGGAAGAAGAGCAGTGGTAGTGCTGATGGCGGAATGAACTAAGGAATCCTGGAGGGAATGATCCCTTCGTAATGCGGAGATGCCTCCACTGGCTCCCCATCCCCCAGAGGATTGATTTCAAGATCCTCATCCTCACCTACAAGGCCATTCACGGCCTTGCTCCCTCCTACCTCTCCAACCTACTATCCCCCTACCTACCTGCCCGTACCCTCCGTTCCTCTGGCTCCGGTCTGCTCCACGTCCCCCGCCCCAACCGCCCTACTATCGGTGGTCGGGCCTTCAGCCTCTCAGCCCCCAGGCTCTGGAACTCCATCCCCAGTGCCTTCGCCTTGCTTCCTCCCTTTCCTCCTTCAAGGCCGGTCTCAAAACCTTTCTCTTTGACCGTGCCTTCAGCTCCCCTCTCGACTCTCTTCCTCCTCCTCGCTCCCTCCCTTCCCTCCCCTCACCCTGACCATTTCCCCCCTCCTCTCTCCCTCCCTTCCCTCCCCTCACCCTGACCATTTCCCCCCTGCTCGGGTCATGACCCAACTGTGCAGCGCCTTAGGACGTCCTCCTGACGTGAAAGGCGCTCTATAAATGGAATCTTGTTGTTGTTGTTGTTGTTGTTGAGAGGGGAGGGGAGGGAAATATGTTTGGTGGATGAGTCATGCTGGAGGTGCTGGAAATGTCGGAGAATGACGTGCTAAATATTGAGGCTGGTGGGGTGGTAGGTGAGGACTAAGGGGACCCTATCACAGTTCCGGGATGGGGGGGAAGGGGTGAGGGCAGAAGTGCGGAAAATAGGGTGGATACTAGTGAGTAATAAAACTAGAGTTATACTAGGAGTGAGTAATATAACTGCACTTATACTGGGAGTGAGTAAAATAACTACACTTATACTGGGAGTTAGTAATATGACTGCACTTATACTGAGAGTGAGTAATATAACTGCAGTTATACTGGATGTGAACAGATTAATTTACTGTGAATTTATTATTTCCCAGGGTGGAGCACCAGTAAAAGAACTCTCGACATACAGTACGCATATAGAGAGAGCTTCACTAATGAGTGGTGAATTCTGTTTATTTGTTTAAGATATCAAACAGCCAGGCTATGACTGGTTCTTTAACAAGGTTAGCACATATCAGCATGGGCAAATGGACAGCACAGAACCTTTTCAAGTTACTTTGTTTTACATTTCAAAGTTATCTTTGCAACTGCTTCAGTAAAACCAGACCCATACTGCAACAAACACTATCCAATAGCTTCTCCAGGAAATGCTATTGGGAAGAGGACTCGATATTAAATCAATGTCAGTTAAACCTGAGATATACATGAAAATGTTAGCGTCAGTTTGACATGGAAAGCAAACAAATTGCTACTAACTGTATAGCACAACTCTTCTTATAGAACAATGCGTCTTTTTAGCATTGTTGACTTCAATCAAATCACAGTTTGTCTGATCTTAAATTTACAATTTAAAACCATATAGACTTTTACAAGGAAACATTGGCAAGGGACCACTTACAAAAACGTGCATAAGTCCAGCACACATCAAAATGCACCATTGTGTCACAGGCACACTGTGACAAAAACAATTTTGCCTGATTTTTTTGGGGAACACATTTGCCTCTTTACAAGAGGAACAAACCATTGTGAGCGATTAAAGCAATTCACCTGTGACATCAGTTTTGTCAGAAGCCTTTAAAACTTAGCAGTATATGATCTTTGGTAAGTGGGAGACCTGGTCAAAAAAGCCTGTGTTTGAAACTGCTTTGCAGGTAGAATACACTTATACTGCTGACTGGTGTGCATTGCACAAAGCCTGGCACTGCGGCATCCTTCATTTTAGGATGTTTTCTTAAGCCTCCAGGTGCAACATTTTTCGCACCGGTGGGTCTGAACAACAAATCAGACCTTCTGCTCATCCATGACAGACTGTGATTGATGGCTAAGACACGATTCTGAATGGGTCAAAAGATTCTTCATCCGCAAAGTAATTGGTATTGAGAGTATGTCAGAATCTGTTTCTTTCAGGGACCCAAACCTGAATACGGCATTCAGGATTTTAACGTTGCTTTTCTATAGAAAACTAAAGCAACATATCCAATAACAGTCCTTTGCTACAAAATGACTAGAACAATTAGTAACTAATATAAAACTAGCTATCAGCTGTAAAACAAATGCACATAGCACAATCCAGAAAGATGGTCATGTGGATTAGTGCTTCAATGCCAGTGTAATGCATTCATTTTGCAATAGCTAATAGTTGCTCAAGTATTTCCGCTTTTCTGTCACCAAAGTGCACCATTGTGTTTTATGGAGATATCTGCAGTATTGAGTTGTGGACTTGAATGTATCCCTATCCCTTGTACACTCACATCAGAATTAAACCTCAGCTGGCAGATGTTGCATGAAATTACTTGTTTTCTTCTTGGAGGAAGAGGAACCCCAAACGTGTGATTTATCACTGCTTTCTGAACTGGGTCCATCTGTGAAAAAGAACAAGAAATTAATTCAATTATATCTCTGTCTCCTTCAGACATCACAGTCTGAATTGCTCTTTGTTCATTGTACTGGGGTCTAAAACATTTAAACTGAGGTCCTGTCTGTGCCTGTTCAGGTGGACATTAAAGATCCCATTACACTTTTCAATTAGAGAGATAAAACTGCTCATTCATTGCTGTTTGTGGGACACTGATGTGCGGAAATTGGCTGCCGCATTCGCCCACAAAAAGACACAGCCACTACACCTCACAGTAAAATCCTGTGAAGTCCTTTGAAATGCTTTGATGACGTGATAAAAGAGCAATATCAAATGCAAAGATTATTTAAAACATTACCTTTGCAAGAAAACTTGCGAATAGCAACTCCTGTTGGTAACCAAAGGTACATCATATCAATTTACATGAACTCTGCTCCAGATATGGATCCAAGTGGTTCCTGCAAGTAGCATGATGTATGGTCGTATGCAATGTCAACCTTGTTAAGAACAATTTTAAAATAGCAATTAAAATGTGAGCATTTTACATACCTTTTCCCCATTGTCTTTTCTTCTCCATTCTCTCATTTGACTTTAATATTACTTTTGGATTCCTAAGAGAGTCTTACATAGTCAAGTGTAGAGAGGGAATTAAGATATGTGGAGGCTTGTGTGTAGATTAAATACCTCCTAGTCTATTCTCCCATTCTGGTTAAGGGGCTGCTCAGGCCCTAGAGGCAGGGCAGAGGAGAACAAGGATAATCCTCATTATTAGAGGAATGAGCTATGACCAGAATCAATAGAAAATTGTGGAAATATTTGCCAAAATTGTGGGGAAAGCTGACAAATTTGTGGAGAGTTAATTGGGGTTATTGAAAGGACATTTCACTTTATTAATAAAAAATAAACATGAAGAAATAATGGTCTGTTTCCACCCTGCACTACATATGAAGGCCTGGAGTTCTGACAACACCCAAAATTCCTTGCCAAGCTTGCCAGCGTCCTGACCGCGGAGCTCCAGGAGGTCACCACCTCCTGCCTCTTGAGGGCCATCATCACACATACAGAGGAGAGACACACAGACAATCTCAACAGTGGGGCCTTGAGGCAAGCAAAGCCCATTTCCCGCTCGCGCAGCACCATGCACGCGGGTCCAGAGCTTTCTCCGCCCAAAGTAGCATCAAGCAAGAGGCCCGGGGTGAAGTACACTGCATTTTATAGGTTTTCAGTGGAGGAGGGTGTTTGTAGCGGATTCCGTGGAAAAATTGCAGCAACACTTTTCTTTTGACCCAGGCTATGACCAATGATTAGACAGCTGGGTTCTTCAGTCTTGAGACAAGATGATCGAAGGGGACCTCATAGAGGGGTAACAAATTTTAAATGGGATTGGAAAAGTAAACTCATTATAATACTTTAGGATGCACCAAGACAGACAGTAGAACAAGAGTACATAGCTTTAGAGATGCAAAGAACAATTTCAGGGCAGACACTGCAATGTTTTTCTTTACTCAAAGGGTAATTAATGGCTGGAACAGATTGTCAGGAAGAGTGATTGAGGCTGGGACACTGGACTCATTTTTTTGAAAAAAACAGCCTGATGCTGTGATGGGAGATGGTAGGGCAGGTATTCTGATGGGATGAGATTAGATGGCCCAAAGGGCCTTCTTCACCCAAATCAATCTTGTAATCATGTGAGATCTATATTTTAGCGTTTGCCGAATTGTGACTCAGAACTTAGCTTTTACTCCTGCTTCTGAAAGCTGAGAACTGTTTGATGTGCCTGTATCGCTGCCTCCAATCCTCTAATAAAATATTTATTGCTCAGCTTGCGGAAATATGATTTGGACTTTATAACGCTCTGTTCCATCACTTTGTTTTCATTGTGTTTCACAATGTTTGCTACAAGAGTGTATTAAATCCAAAACTCTCAGCAACAACATTTCCCATTGCAACATAATATTTTGTTATGATGGTTAAAGGCTTAAAAAGAGGACATCTATGGCACTGGATGATACATTTAGAGGTGACACCAAATAGGGGGTAACTGGAAACAGAGGAGAGGGAACAGATCTAACAAAGAGATCTTAACAAAGAATGCAACTATGCAGAATGCACAGACTGCAAATGAAGCTGCATATAGCAAGTGAAAACTTGTAATCCATGGGTAGCATAGAAGTTGCCAAGGGGGAAGCTGAAAGAGATCTAGAGGTGTTCAATATGTCGAAACAGTTTGACTAGCAAATATTATGTCAGAAACAAGGCAAACAAGATGTTGGCAATATTATCAAATCAGTCAGGTTCAGATCTTCAGAAATCATTCTCAAGCTGTCGAGTGCTCTAGTCAGGCCACACCTAGAATACTGCATGCAGTTCTGGTCACTGTGATATTAAAGGGCTCCTTAATGAAATTGAGAACAATGAAGTTGATCCCCAGTGTCAGAGGGATGAGTTACAAGCTACAAATAAATAAGACAGAGTTCTTCAGCTTTGAAAAGAGATGTCACAGAGGGGGCCAACAAGAGCTATAAACGATCCTAATTGAGATGGAGAAAGCAAATCGAGACCAATACTTTCACATTCTCCAAGGCAGCAGGACATCGATTTGCACTTATATAGTGAACTTCAGGTGGGGTAGTGTCTTGGAGCACTGAACAATGGTGTAGTTTGCGACTGAGCCAGTAGAAAGGGGAGGTGACTGTAGACCCAGTCGTAAAGGAAAATCTTCGGGTGTGATCTGAATATAGGGAAAGAGAAATGGGGTGTGAGCAGGATGGAGAGAAGGCAGATGCAAGGGCATGAACTGATTTGTAAGTGAGGGTGAGGATCTTGTAATCGATCCATTCTGGACCAGAGAGCCAATGGAGCCTGGTAGAAATAATTATATACATACTGTAGTGCCTTTCACATCGGTGGGAAATTCCAAGGCACTGGACAGTGCAAAGATTGCACCTGAGCTGGCATGGGGGGCTGAGTGGGTGGGGAAAATGACCAAAGGCATGATTAAAGAGGAAGGTCTCGAGGCCGACTGTGAACAAGGTGAGGGAAGGGGCAAATTAATGGGACCTTATGGAGTTCTAGAGAGAAGGGGAAAATAGGCTGAAAGCCAGTCCACCGATAGCTGAGGTCATGAAGTAGCCTGGTGCCTGCTGAGCAGAGGAAGTGGGTGAGCTGGTTAGATTTGAGAAGATTGTAGTGGTAGGGTAAGGCAAAACCATAGAGGCAAGGATGTTGAATTCGATCTACTGAATATAAGGAGCCAGTGGAGCCAGGATAGGATGTGGGTTAAAGGCTCATGGAACCTAGTGTGGGAATGGACATGGACTGCAGTGCTGTGGATAGTCTGCAGCTTGTGGAAGGAAAAATTGGGATGTCCGGCCAGCAGCGAATTGGTGTAGTCAAGCCTGGATGTGTTGAATGAATGAATTAGCGTCTTAACAGCCTGAGGGGAGAGGTAATGGCGGATGTGGGCAATCTTCTGGAGGTGTGGGAAAGATGAGTGAATCAGAGCATGGATGTGTTTAGAGGACCGCTGGAAGTCGAACGTATCAAGGTTCCGCACTGGCTCTACAAGGTGGAGTGTGCACCTATGTAGATTGATGTTGTCAGTGACTGGCAACGACTGGGGAGATGCGCAGTTTGGTATGAGTGAGGAGGACTCTGGTTGAGATCGGTGAGATAGATTAATGAAAAATAAGCAAATTTGTGTGTTGGCTTAAAGGTTGACCACTAGAGGGTGATAATTCATTTACATAGCTCATTAGCTGGCTCCAATGGCAAAAATGAAACACAATTATGCAGTTGTGAGCAGCAGCGCAGAATTGGAATATTTTGTTCCTGGAAAATATCTTGGGTTTATCACTGAACAAAAAGTCTCTTTGCTACATCTTTATAAGATGTAATGGAAAGATCGTTATCTTTATAATAATAATAATCCTCGCATTTGATATAGCGCCTTATCACGTCTTTGAGATATCTGAAAGCGCTTCGTAGAATATACCATGAAGGGAATTGACTGTATATTTTTAGGGTGAAATGTGGTCTACCAAATATACAGCCAGACATCAGTGTAATCTGTGTAAGAAAGAATCCACTGTCAGGCTCTGTATCTTTCTGAACTTTCACACTATCATTTCAGACAGTGGCAAATATGGGCAAGAGCTACTCAGTCTGCTGTGAGCCTGTGAGACAATTCACCCATCTCCCATCTCCTTGGTGATTTCCATAAATTCATGGAATCCAGAATGAAAGACAGTTACAAGCAAGGAATTCCCACAAACGCTTGTTTACTGTGGCTATCTCAGAGACTGGAGTCAACAGGTGGTTGCATGCATCGCATACTCAAATTATGTTAATAGACAACCTGAAGAGCTTGAGGCATTCATCCACCTGACAAGCTTTTTCCCTCTTCTTGCCTGATGTGCCTCTGTAAAACACACTGCTGCTTTCTGCTGGAGCATTGAAAGATCACATCTCAGCCTCTGGGCTTGGTCAATTCGAGAAACTACACTTGGTTACAGAAGTTAATCCAGCATAATGTAACAACAACTAGCAGTTTATAGTGCCCTTCACATGGTTGTAGCATCACAGAGCGCTTACAAATTGAGATGAGTGACTTTAACTGGTGCCTGGGCTTTTTGGAGCAAGTCTAGTTTATGCTAATGAAACCACTACTCTCACTGCAACGGAGCTAGGTTGTCAACCTAGATTATGAACTCAAAACCCCAAAGTGGGGTTTGAACCTACAGCTTTGTGATTCTGAGGCAAGAGAATTACCAACTGAGCCAGGCAACGATCCAACTGAGTTAAGAAAGAGTGTGTGAAGAAAGCAGAGATAATCTACACCCCACTGGCTAAATTCAGACATGCTAACAGATAGTGAAAACTGATTGGTTACAGCCTTCAAACAGACACATTCCTCACACATATGTTCAGATCATCTAATTGTAAATGTTCTTATCAAAACTACTCTGTCTATTTTTGATCGACACAACCTTGCTGGTACCCCAAAGCCCACTGCAACACTTTTGGGCAGTCCAGAGTGCTGTATAAACTTGCGTTTATACAGTACTCTTCAAAGAGAATAACATGTTGTGCCAGTTTACAAAGGCAGGCTGGGTGCTGAGCAGGGGAGAGGAGGCAAGGGAACAAGTAGGTGATCATATGTGGGAGAGGACGCAGGTGATAAGAGTTTTGCATAAGTAGAAGCTTATAGAAGGTGGATCTTGGAGACCAGCAAGAACTACGTTTGAAAATTCCAGGTGGGAGGTAACAAAGGTGTAGAAAAGGGTATTGATGGCATTAGGTGTGAAACAGACTGTGCGCAATTGGCTTCCGCGTTTCACCCACAAAATACACAGTCAATTCACTTTACAGTATATTTTGTGAAGCGCTTTGAGATGTCTCAACAGCAGCAACGACAACAAATTACATTTGTATAGCACCTTTCACATCAGGAGGACACCACCAATGACATGATAAAGCGCTATATCAAATGCAAAGTTTGTTATTATTGTTATCTGAGACTGTGGTGTCAGAGAGATAGAGTTTGGATATCATCAGCTCACATTTGCTATATCTGACTTTGCAGAGGTGGATGATGATACTAGGTTCCCAAAGTACAAATGTGCTCTATTCCCCAGCACTTGATATCGTCAACTGATGAGCAAAAAACCTCATTCCTTCTCTCCCACCAAAAAAAAACTCAGAACAAAGGAGCCACACATAGCAGAGACCATGATTTGGAATTTATTTTTGTCGTGTACATTATGTGTATCTTTAAATACTTACAAGAAACTAACTACTGACGATATTATTCTCAGTCTCGGTGGCTGGAATGGTTTGTCAGACTTGCTCATTCATGCAGCAAACAGCATGAATTCAATGAGAGCTCTGGGTCCATCAAAACTGATCTTGCAATCAGATGAAAGCTGGGCATAAGGCTGGTTTGGTTCAGGGGAGAAAAAATGTACAAATCTGTAGTGTACCTTTGGCTGTTGTTCACTCAGCTGATCACATTCATTCTGAAGCCAGCCCTCACTGTTAAGCAACACTGATTGTAAATCAGATGAAAACCAAAAGTGGTTTCAGGTCACCCATGTTACAGGCACAGCAGCCACATGTGCAGGCTGAGGGGTAGGCAACTCTTTACTCTCAGCAGCAGATGTTTTATAATAGGATGAAAGAGTCCAAGGCACTCAAGCTGACACCGCACAGGCATATATTTGATTGTGGGCCAATAGATATTACAGTATAGAACTTCACATAAAATCCTTGAAAATAAACACCTGCCAACCTAATCCATTTCCTTCTGCTGCATGCTCCACTTTGTTCCCGATTTTTCTTTCTATCTCTCCCCTCTATCGACACACACACACTCTTCCTTTCAATCTCTTTACACGTGTACACATTTTCTCCTAAACTCTGTATGTCTATTGCCACTCCACTTCTGCACATCTTAACTCCCGCTTTCTCCATCCATTTCAATCTTACACATGCACACATCTCTCTTTTCCCAGTTTTTCTCTGTCACTCCCGCATTACAATATGTATATTCCCTCTCTCTCTTTCACACACACACTGTCTTTCTTTTTATTTCTTCATACATACATTGCTCAGCTGCCTGAGAAAGCTCAGTGTAAAATGGATCTCTTTCATCCACTGCAAGGCAGTCAGAATTCAGAATGAGTCTGCAAATCAACAATAATTGTCCCTCTTAAGCTGCATTCCATCTCAAAGATACTGAGCTGTGTGTTTATACAATTAAATACTGAAAACAAAAAGCAGACATCAAAGATAATTGCATCACTTGCCAGGAGACAAGCCAAATGTGCTGTTCAATTTGGACAAGACAGCTAATTTTGTTCCAATATATTGATCTGTCACCAGTTTTAGGCAAAAAATCAACTCAAATTATCAGTAAGTTTAAAGTAATGGATTGCTTTATGTTAGGACTTTACCTCAGCATATTTTATTGGTAAACAAATGATGTACAAAATCCAATCACCCCTCTTGACAGTATATCTCATGAAGCATTTTGAGACATCCTCCCGACATGAAATGTGCTCTACCAAATATAAGGATTATTAATTAATTTAAACAAGAATGGTGTTGGGCTAATCGTCATGCAGACAAAGCCACACACATGGTCACAGGTTGAATCGTCTTGCTCTGCTGATCTTAGCCAGAGCAGGAGTAGGGGTTATTGAACCATCTGCCAGTGGAAACAGGTTCTCCCTATCAACTCTATTAAAACCCCTCATACATTTTAAACACCTTTAATAAATCTCCCTAATCCGGTGAAGGGAAGAAAGAAGGGTTATATTGTGTTCGCCCATTCAGTGCGCTAATGTATCACATGGATTACAAACATTGAACCTATGATTTCCCAACATAGACTTCTCAATGGACTCTGCCGAAACCACCACATTCCAAAACCAGATCTTAGACTTACTCTTTATTCGGACCATCTTTAATGTCCCAGTGTTCAGTGAGTCTCAGAAGCAAAGGAAACTTGTGGTGGCTCCTGGGTAAATTGGCTTCCAACGTTATAGCTGGTTTAAACCATCTCTTTAGTAACTGGTATTTGCTATTTGTAGTGCTTAGGAAGATTGGAACCTATAATAATAATCCTGGCATTTGATATAGTGCCTTTCATGTCAGGAAGACATCTGAAATTGCTTCACAGGATTTACCCTAAAGTTTTTTTACTGTATTTTTAAGGGAATACACACCAGCCAATTTGTAGGCAGCAAGGTCCCACAAACAGTCATGAAGTGAGTGACCAATTTTATCCTGGGGACTGTTGGTCAGGACACCTGGAGAATCTCTCTTCGCTATTTGACTGCGCCTTCAGTCATCTTCCAACCCCAACCCCTCTTGGGCTCCATCCTTCCTGAGTCCAACACCTGTTTTGTTGTTGTTGAAATGTGCCAGGGGATCTTTAACATCCGCCTGAACAGGCAGACATAACCTTAGTTTAACATCTCAACTGAAGGACAGAACCTCTGACAATCCTCTGACCCATCACGCACTGTATTTTAGTGTCAGCCTAGACTATGAGCTCCAATTCTGACGTGGGCTTGAACCCACGGCCTCTGATGCAGAGGCAAGAGTCGGGCTGACACTAGCATCTTAAAAAGAAACTGATTTTCCTCCTGGCTTTATTAATGTGCAATACCTTAGGGGCCTTTCACCTCCTGTATTAACTTCAAATTTTAAACCTGTTTTTCCAAGGTTACATTTTAAAAGGTCTTTTGCCTTTCATAATTGGGCTTTCTTTGTTAAAATAATATGTAGGTTTTTTTAAAAAAATGACTTGGTATGAAGCTAATTATAAATCACCTAACCTTTTGACATGAAGTCAGTTACAAAAAATATTTTGGCCAGACTTTTTGAATATTTTTCACCTCTGGTGCCAACACTCTTCGCCCCCAGTTGATCTGCAGCACAAAATGAGAAAGCCACACATGTTTTTAATAAGTATGATTTAGATTTCTGTTACTGATCACTTTGTGCACATAAGCAACTTGTGGTTACATCATGGTGCACATATTTAAATCATTGAGTAAAGATAAAAATATGTTCTTTGTCTTTAATCTATAAATCATTGATGGCAATAAAATTTAATTAACAATGAATTTGGGGAAATTGTTTCGATTAAATAAGGTTCAAATTCCCCCTTGTGGTTCATGTTATCTTACTTTACTGCATGAATTTAAATCTTGCTCTGAAATAGTAAAACACTGAATTTATATATTTTTACACTCTATTCAGGCTTATCACCTGACTGTCAGAGTGAAGCCTTCTGACTGTGTGAAGTTCTTTAAAGTAGAGAAAGATGACAAATGTATGTGATGTACACCATTCCTCTGTGGTATACACATCATTCCTCAGTTGTGTACCAACATTTTTTGCGGTGTTCACACCATTTCTCTGCAGCAAAGCGGCTCACTTTAACAGGTTACTATATTGCGCAAATAATATTCCTGTTTAATGTAACATCTTTTAAACACAATTATTGCTGTGCAATCAAATACATTGCATACACAATATTCTTCTGCTGTGCAACATGCACAAAATGTACACAACATGTTACAGCCATGGACTTAACCCAATGAAGCAGAACTGAAATGCTGCCTCAAGACCTAAAGACCTGACTGAAGTATCAAAAAAATCAAAGGTGACATCTTTTGTTTTCAAAAGATACAAAATGGACACAACCAACAGATAGATGTTCAGTAATGGGGGAGTGGGGGTTATTTAGTTAATGACATCCTTTAAGTTGGCATTTTGGAATGTGTTAATGTGATAACTCCATCCCGGAGTCCCTCCGATCCCACACTTTTTAACTATATTCCTGAGGAGTTATATTCCATGTAACAGGAATCAGAAGTATTATACAATCAACAATTGCTCACTCCTGAAATAATTGAAATGAACTGGCTGTGTGAATACCCAGCTGCTCTTATGTAGAAATGATTCACAATGCCAAGCAATGCGGTGAAAGAAACTCTTTTTTTCCTTTTGTTTTTCGCTTCTCCTCTGAGGTCTATTTTGCGCTGATCGCTAAAAATAGAAATACTTTTCCTATGAATAATAATTAATCTCATTCCAAAAATGGAGCAAAAANGAAATCTAATTTTAGAGGCAATGTAAATTAACTCCTTTTCCCCTTCACCAGCTCATATGGAGGTATTATTTGGGGCTGTCCTGTGGTACTTTACTGAATGACTGTACACAATGAAGTAGTGAGTGTGGCTCACCCTATCCTCCACAATTCACACTTTACAGCTGAAGTTACTGGATAACTATGAGCAGCAATTCATTTTCTTTCTCCATTGCCAACCCCAGGAGCACTCAGGCTGATGGTAGCGATACTCAGCACAGACCAGGGATTGAATCTGAGTCCGTGACTCACAATAACAACAACTTGCACTTATATAGTGCCCTCCATGCAGGGTAGCATCTCAGAGTGCTTGAAAAAGCGCTTGACTCAATAATACACTCAGTGGTGCATTTACATGCTGAGCCATCAGGGTATCTGTCAAACAGCTTTCTAAATTAAAGCACATCGCATTACACCTGCAGAGGTGGACAGTGTGTTCCCTGCAGAAAAGGTGTAAGCTGCTTGCATTACATTATAAAATGATAATTATTCTTGCATTTGATACAGAGTCCTATCATATTGTCAAAGCATCTAAAAGAACTTCAGTGCATTTACTGCAAAGTGATTCATGACTGTGTATTTGTAGGCCAACAGTCATGAAGCGAATAACCAATTTTATCTGGGGAATTGTTGGCCAGGACATGCTTATCAAAGCATCTCAACGGGTGACCAGAGAAATGAAGTAGTGGGGCTTCATGGGAGGGAAATTCGCATGTAAAATAAAGACAGCATGAAAGTTTTATACATGTTCACTGGAAATAATACTGTTTCTTCTTTGAAAACATAGCACAGCAATCTTCTACAAAGACAGTGACTCACAACCCCATCAATAGTTACTGTTATGATCTATTTTGTTTTATTAACACCAGAACATGCTTGTGTGGTGATTTGCGATTGTCACCGTCCTCCTCAGCCTCAGTGATCTTAACACTGTACTGTTTCACTGAACAGTGATCGCGGAGCCTTTGATGTTACCCACTCCACATGTTTTTATTTTGGATTGAACACTGCCTTTCCTCTGATGAAACAGCACCGCACCACATAGTTTGATCCACAATAGTACGGCTATACCTCAGTGAATGATGTTCACATTATTCGTTTTGCCTCTTGGAGTAAGGAAACTTGCCCAGCATTTCACCCAGCTGGGAATCAAACCCGGATCTCTTGCTTGTGAAGCGAGTGCTCTAACCACTGAGCTACAGGACTTTATGATACAGCTCAGCATGAAATGCGTAAGAGCATTGCCATCATCCTCCTGTCCACAGCTTGGCCATTCCTTCCCATTGAGCGTTGGTTCCACCCATTGGAGGTGCATAGCTTAAAGTAGCAGCTGCTTGCCTCTCTGCAGGCCAATCAAGGTGGATTCCAGGGGCTGGATATATGTTACCTTAAAGCATGAGGGCTATTCTCCAGGTAACGCCTTAGACTGCCTTGGGTCGTCCTTCCAATATTTAAGGCACTACATAAATATAATATTTTGTTGTTGTTGTTCCAGTAGCTGTTGCCCCAAGACTCAGAGTTTCCTCATCAGCTATCTGATGGACATGCCTCACCCCCACTTTCAATAGGGATATTCTAGGTGTCACTATCGAACCTTGCATAGATCTTGGAGCTAGAATATACATTCCAGATAAAATCCAAAATGTGGCTATGTATTCCTAGGGTTTCCAGTTTCATCATGAGGGCTTCGTGAGGCACTAGGAAGAAAGCCTTTGTGGATTAAAGATGCAATGGATAATTAGCTTTTGGTATCTATTAAATGCCCTAATTTTCTGATCAATATATTTACCAACTTTGACTGTGTGAAGATACAGCAGATTTTCCCATTAATAGCTCAGGCTGCCAATATCAGTAAATGTACTGCCCAGTGGAGAATAAGCCATGCTTGCTTACGATGGCAAATTAGCAATGATCGGTAGATTACCCTCAATATATTCACTAACTGCTATTTATCACGAGGCAGAAAATTGCAACTTCCATTTAACATAAGCACATTCATGCCCCCTGGAGCTCCAATTTTCCTCCTGTCATTATTAACGTGCTAATTTTAGCACCAGGAGTAAAATTACCCCCTTAGTTATTACATAATGTCAACTAGCATCACCTGAATCAACACTGGTTAGTCAGTGAGGAGGTCTGTGCTGTTGTATCACAATATTTCATGATTTTGGGAACAGTCCAAGAAAACAAGGCGTCAAAGCTATCACCAGAAGATTAGTTCCACTCCAGCACCTTCATGTAAATAGGGTAATTTAGTCATAATAGACTACAGGTACTCTCTGCCAATTGCCATTCAGTTTCTTTGCATTAAAAAACATGCAATAGTTTACTTTGCAAGTCTATTTTCTGCAACAAATTAAAAGCTAAAGAATCCACACACACAAACAGCTGGGGACTCACAGCGATGTGTTTTTATATAGAAAAGCATTGCTTTCTCAAATAGATCCAAGAAAGTGCTAATGTTCATCTGGCAATTCAATGGGAGGCTCATGCTGTGAGGAGAATAACCCTCATGTAATTGTACAGAAGTTATAAGAGGTAGCAACCCTGCTAAAGTTCCCTGCTAATAATCTATTGTAATCTAATAAAAACATTAGATTTTTAATCTGCTAAATGTGGAAAAAATTCAAGGAAATAGTCCAAAAGGAGTTTTTTCTTTATATATTAGATGAAGCATCAATAATGTACAGCTGGACACAACCATTATAGCAGCAGATGTTTCACAGATGTGATCCATGGAAAAGTCAAAGGTTGTCCACATCCTAGTGATTTTTTTCACTATCTCTCACCACTAAGTGTTAAATCATTCTGTGTTATGTCCAAACCCCCAACATTTGAAACTTATTTTAAGCCTACCTTTTTGACTACCTATTCTGGCACCTATTCCTCCTTCCACCCAACAACCCCCTCACAAATCTAACAACCATTATAGGCTTGCAATCAGCTTGTAAAGTGCTGCGAGACATCTTCCTGATGTGAAAGTAAGTTGTTGTTACCAGTTCTGAGTGCACAGAATAAGGTCAGGTCCTGGCAGTATTTGACAAAGAATTCACCACCAGGAGACATAGCCAGTGGGGCGTTTGTTCCAATGTGCATGAATTTTGTTGACAGAAAGCTAAGGTACAATTACTATAACTACAACTTGCACTTATGTAGCACTTTTCATGTATTCTGCAACATGATTGGGATCATCGAGCAAGAAGGAATGTGTGTATGTGTGTGTGAAGGGAGTGGGGGTGGATTTAAAGATGTTAATCAAAAGCATGATCAAAGAAATGTGTTTTTAAAGAGAATTTTTAAAGTTAGGGGGGAAGAGCAAAGAAATGTTGGCAATAAAACCCTTATGTTCCTGGCAGGTTTAGTTTAAGTGCTTGTGTACTGACGACACTTAAATAGTCAGCTTCAAATAAACAAAATTTAATATACAACAAGAATCTACAGTTAGAGAAAATGAACTTTGGAAAGCAATTGGTCTTACAGCTCATTCGTATTCTATCCATCTGTCACACAATAGACGACTTTTGTTCCTACCTTTTATATAGATTAACCTCTTATCATGACTCAACATCCCTGAAGTCTATCACAAAATTTCCCATTAGTTTAAGCTGCAATTGTTTCAGTATATTCTTGGAGAAAACCAATGCCCCATCTTTATAATAATAATAACAATAATAATCCTTGCATTTGATATAACACTTTATCACGAGACTCTCAAAGCGCCTCACAGAATATACTGTAAAGTGAATTGACTGTACATTTTGTGGGCGAAACGCGGCAGCCAATTGCGCACAGCAATTTCCCACAAACAGATGTGGATTGAGTGACCAAATTATTATTACCCCCGGAAAAGTGATCCGCCAATCGACGAACAACCGGGTTTCTACTTACTGCTAGGTAAACAGAGGCGTGTGGAGTAAGCTCCACCTCCTCGCCCCACCTCCCAGCTCCATCTTCTCTCCTTGCCCCACCTCGTCAACCTCTCCCTGTCAACTGGCACCATTCCCACTCCCCCTAAAAACAGCTGTCATCACCCCTCTCCTAAAAAAAACCTTCCCTGGACCCATCCCTGCTCACTAATTACTTTTTATTTCCTTTTAGTTTATTTTCCCCTTAATCTATTTTACCCGTAACAATTTCTGAGTATATATGTTAACAATTTATTTTGCACCTTTTGTCCCTACACCCATCTCTAACCTCTCTTTCCTTTCCAACATCCATGCAAGAGTTGTTGCTTCCCAGCTTCAATCCTTCCTCTCTTGCCACTCCCTTTATGAATCCCTCCAATCTTGCTTCTATGCTGCCCAAGCACGGAAACAGCCTTGGTCAAGGTGACAACCAACTCTATTGCTCGGCCTCCACCCTCGACCCCAGGATCACTGATGTCCTGACAGAATGTCTGTAGACATCAGATCCTTGAGGAACAAACTTTCTAAACTTTCACACTTTCGTACCTCGGGCACTGGCAGCATCATGGATGCGCACTCCATCTCACCAAGCCAGTCAGGAACCCAGGTGTCTTGTTCAACCCTCAACTGTCATTTCTCCCCCACATCCATGCCATGACCCACTCTGCCTTCGCCCACCTCCACAAAATTGCCCGACTCCATCAATGCCTCACCCCTCAGGCCACCGAAACCCTCATACATGCCTTTGTTACAACCAGGCTCGACTACGCCAACTCCCTGCTTGTTGGCCTCCCCAACTCTTCCCTCCACAAGCTGCAGATCATCCAGAACTCTACAGCTCATGTGCTCTCCCGCACCAGACTCCATGACCCCATCACACCCACCCTCGCCCAGCTCCACTGGCTCCACATCACTCAGAGGATCAAGTTCAAAATTCTTGTCCTCACCTTCAAGGCTCTCCATGGCTTTGCCCCCTCTTACCTCTCTGACCTGCTAACCCTTTATCAACCTGTCTACTCTGTCCACACAGCGGGCTCCAGCCTGCTCCATGTTCCTTGCCCGGCCTGCCCCACCATCGGCAGTCGGGCCTCTGCCCCCACCCTCTGAAAGTCCATCCCACATTCCCTTTGACTCGTTCCCTCCCTTGCCTCCTTCAAGTAATGCCTGAAGCACATGCAGAAGCAGGGCATTACAGGGTACGGAGAAAAAACAAGGAATTGGGATTGGATGGTTTCTTGGAGGAGCAAGCACCAACACAAAATAATGGGGTGAATTGCCTCCTAATATGTCATACATTTCTATGGTTCTATGTTTTGACATGATGAGGTTCAAATTTTAACAACTGTTAGTCTGCCTCAGTAAAGAGCCACATCGCCACTGGATGAAAGGTTGTGGGTTCAAGTCCCATGTGTAGAATAACACTCCAGTATAGTGCTGGTGTGCATTAATTGTTGGAGGTGTTGTTTTCTGGATGAGATTTTAAACTGAGGTCCCATCTACCGGTTCAGATGGACATCAAATAATCTGTTGTATTATTTGAAAAGAGAAAGGAGTTTCTCCTCTCTTCCTGTGTCTTGATGAATAATTCCACGGATAAAATTGATCACCTTTGAGGCAGTTCTACTCCAAAGAAACCCTCGATATTTGTAGAACATCACATTGTGCAAATTGGCTGCCGCATTAGCTTACAAAAGACATTGATATACTCTACAATATATCCTGTGAACCACTTTGAAATTTTTCTGTGACGTGATCCATCACTATATCACTATATTATTATTACTATTTTATCTTTTTAGTATCTTTGTTTCTTCAGGCCTGCCTTCTTGTCCTCTTGAATCCTATAAATGAGTTTCTTTAGCTCAGTCACTTAAGTTCTAATGACGGGTCAGAGGCAAAATATTGGCCTATTTTCTATCAGATGCCACTCAATCTGCTGTCCAGTGTTTTGTGTCTGTTTTAGAACTGATATTAATTAATTAATTATCTTCCTGGTTATGGGATATTGAACAGTCAGATTCCGTGAAGCAAAGAATGATGATAAAACAATGCTTTTCCATTTATTATGGAACATAAATCAAAGTGGAGGAGATGTCTTGGCGAATCAGTTCAGCTGCAAAGGGACTGTAAACTTTACAGAGAGAATTGTTGGGAAATGTCACTGATTTTTAGGTATGATTAATCACACTCCCAGGTGCATAGAAATATCTCAGATTCAGGCAAGGAGAATTCAAATTAACAGAGAAAAATGAGATTCCATTTACTTTTGCCAAAAATTTAAAGTGATTTTCCAAGCAATTTATTGCAGTGAAAGCATAAGTTACACATTTGCATAACATATCAAAGTGTTTGTAAAAGCTTTAACAGCTTTTATTATACTCCTAATGATCGACTGAATGGTTCTGATTTGGTGCTTATCTAACACACAAGTGGAAAGGTAAGCGTTCTTTGAAAGGTTTATAAAACTTGGGAGTTTTAGAGAAACTCTGTGCTACAATATTTTTTTTCCTAATATTCTGTAAAACGTGCTTTACCTTTCTCACGTGAAGTTCCCTGACCATTTAACCACTCTTTCTTAAATCTCTCTTACAAGATCACAAGAGGTTGGATGAAAAATGCCCTTCAATCCATTTGATTTCATCCTTCCAGAACACACACACTATTGTACAAAAACTAAATTAGATATTTTTTAATTTATGAGACATGTTGAACACTGGTTACCAAAAATACTAAGGATAAGGGGTACGGGGAAAGAGCTGGAAAGTGGGATTAATAAAAGAACAATGATTTAGAAAAATAGGTAGCAGTGACATAGATAAAACAGGCTAAATGGTTTTCTTGTATCTAGAACACTAATCACAAATTTGACTCTGTAGTGTGCAGTTTGGAGCAATCAGTCTTGGAAATGACACAGAGGAACCGGCAGGGGAATCACAGAAGAGCAAAAAGGGCGATGCCGGGTCTTAAAGCTCTAAATTATGAGAAGAAGTTTGCAGAGCAGAACTCATTCATATTATGAGAAAAGATGACTTAGGAAAGATGTAATCTAGCTCTATAGATGACTTACACACACAAACAAACTCCCTTGCTCCTCTGAGTTGAGGGTTGAACTGCATCGTTAGAACATTAATGCATAGGAACTTTGCTGGTTATATTGCATGACTGCCAATGCCTTGTTCTGGTGTGTACCTGTACAACAAGGATTATTATAAATGGTTACAATACTCATGTTTCATTACTGACCTAGCAGATTGGTGCACAGTCTTGGTCTTGATTCATTTTTATAGTTAGGCTTCTTGTTTCACTTTCTGCCATGTTATCCAAAAAGGAAAACCTTGTAGGATGCCCCTGCTATTATAATTTATACATTTTCATCTATTACCCAAATAAGGGTAGCAGAAGAAAAAAAAGGCAGGGAACAAAATCATCTGATATTCATCTCCTGAATCCACAACTGTTATACAACACAATTTACATTTATATAGCCTCTTTCACTTCAGGAGGACGACTCAATGTGCTTGACACTGCTGGCTGGGCACCAGAGTTCTGGGTGGGAGTGATAGGAGTGGGGAGGGGAAAGATGACAGAACGTGTGGCTAAAGAGGTGCATCTTGAGGTTGGTCATGAATGAATGAGTTACTTGAATAGTGGAGGTCTCAAAAATATCTGATGACATTGTGAACATGTGCAAACATCTAACGTCATTGTGACGTTCACACTTATGGAGATTGTTATTTCCGACAAGTGTTCTTTACAAGGCTGGAGGCAATGTGAGAGCAGTGTGGACTCAGAACTCGACAGTTTGCTGTCACATTTTGAGTTTGCAGAGCCACAATATGAAAGTGGCCATGAGTTTAATTCAAAACTCATTACATAATCTTGCACTCTGACTCATGGTTCCCCCGGCTGTCAAAACTAATAAACTCTTCACTACTCTTCATCTTCACTTCCTCCTACAATGGACGTGCTTTCACAACCATACTCGGTGACACCAAACCACTATTATTTCATTTACCTCACCCTAGCTGCAACTGTTTTCAACCTTGCTATTATTCTGCATTGGGGAACCCTTTATCTAAATTTGTCAATATAAAAATAAAAATGTAATTTCAAATATGTATGAATCCCAGTTCCAGTTCTTGAATGCCGACTGAACAATCTGCACGCATGATTTACCCGAACACTGTATATAATTATGTTCAGCACCTTGCATCCTTCAAAGTCTAATTTCATAATAATTTATGTCCCTGTAACGGTTGGAAATATTAAACATGATTTGTCCCAGGTTTTCTCCACTGTTGCCATAAAACACAGTTACGACATTTTAGAGTAAACCCTGTGAAGCATTTTGAAATGCCCACACAATTTAGAAAATCGTTGTCTCAGAGACCAAAATAATTGACCGTCTGCCTGTCCAGGCAGATGTTAAAGGTCCTATGGCACTATTCACAAAGAGAAGGGAGCTTATCCCGGTATCCTGATAAATAATCCCCCAAATAAAATTGTCCTTCACTCCATGGTTGTTTGTGGGACATTTCTGTGTCCAAATTGGCTGCGTCATTCGCCCACAAAATACACATTACTTGGGTTGGGCAATTGATGAATGGTATTGTCCAAGGTCGCTGGCGGCCGATTTGCATGTGCTATTATTGTGATGGAGCCAGCAGGGTGGGGCAGCGAGCCATCAGAAGGCCATGGCTCCTAAGGACTGGAGAGGAAGGTTGAGAATGCTCTCAGCCAAAACAAAAGCTGGAGTGTGAACTGAATAACTGACCTCCCACAACAGTGTCCCGCAGCATGCTGGAGAAGCACTTCTCTTCCGATGTGATGGTTCACATGTTCCCCCACTGAGAGAACCAGCTAGTGCAGCTCAAGGAGATATAAAGGGCATTCCTGCTGACAGGAACACCGAGTGTGGATAGGAGAGTTAGGTGAAGTGCACGTTTGCTTAACCTTCCCAACCCGTGGAGTCATGAAATGTCTTAAAACAAAAGCTCTGGTTTTGATCTTAAGGTGGTTAGATGGTTTGTACCCTCAAACCCACAACTGCTACAATATGTATCAGCAAACAAGTGGGAAACGTCTATTGAATGGATTGCGTAAAAAAAACGGCTTTCAACCTCTGCAGCTACTAGAGATGCCCTTCACGTCTTTCGCTGGAAAATCAATTCCTCTTCTGCACAATTCTGGAGGAGGTCAGAGGCCAAATAACTTCAATCTCAAATAACTAGTTACTTAGAAATCCAAACTTCATTCTGAAGGGTGACCTCTGGTGAACACTCCTGAATTATCAGTGTGAAATGGGTCACGTTTTATGTTGATTTCATTTTGACTTCAAAAACAGCCTAATTTTCTACTGAATGTGCCAGAGGCCAACATGAAGTCAGCTGCCAAACCCACTGAATAGATCAGGAAAATAGGTCCTGACAGCAGCAATTAGCTCTATAGGGTAAATGTACCAGCTCATTCAGCACCTAGTTATGAGCAACGTACTGAATTACAGACATTTAACCTTTACAAACCACAGATGATACGGTGCCCCCGTAATCACCAATGTTTACAAATCAGAGTCTGTAACCATTGGGACCATCTTAAACAAATTACCATAGAAAAGACTACAATTTCAATCCAGAGAACGCGGTTCATTCATTCATTCGTGTTATTCAGTACCAGTTTGTAGAGGAGTGATTTTATTATCCTTGCTACAATTCCATACAGTAAAAAAATTACTCCCAGCATTATGAAGAAGATGCATTGCTACTTTTATATTAACCCTTAATCTGCTTCAGAGGAATGTTGTCATTTTCATACGAGAAGTCGGGCAAAAAGAGACTAGACGTTCAGACCTCATATTGAGCTATGAGCAACAAGACAAGCTGGAGACAATGAGACAAGCTAGGACCCTTGCACCTCAGAGGAGATCCTACAGAGGTATATAACATTTTAAATGGAATTGTGAAAGTAATCTCAGAACAAAACTTCCGGAAGCGTCAATTCAGCAGGACCAGGGGGACATAGGTTTAAAGTTGCAAAGGACAATTTTAGGACAGAACACCAGGAAATTTTCTTTACTTAAG
Source organism: Callorhinchus milii (assembly GCF_018977255.1). NCBI lineage: Eukaryota > Metazoa > Chordata > Chondrichthyes > Chimaeriformes > Callorhinchidae > Callorhinchus > Callorhinchus milii. The sequence continues at coordinate 43,633,536 of NW_024704743.1, forward strand.
GGCAATAGTGGCTAGCCTTTATGGTGGGCCAACAAAGTACATTTTTGTGATTGAATATTTCTTGATTTATACTATAAAGGGTATTTAACGATTGGAATAGGTTACCAGGAAAGACCGTTGAGACCAAAAGAAACAACATTAGGGATGCTGTGATGGGAGGGTGAGAATTCTGGAAGGATGAAATCAAATGGGAACTTCTTCATCCAAACCCCTCTTGCAATCTTGTAACTGGTTATTGCCTTTTTAAATGCTGCTACACTGTTGATCAGAAATGCAAAGATAGATTGTTGAATGTGGAGCGCTGTCTTGTTCAATAGCTCTATTATTCTATCATGTAATCAACACTGTCTCACTGGCTTGTGATGTGGAAATCATGATGACATCTTTTGGCAACAACTGTCATCCTTGTAACCTGCAGACAATGCACAGGGGTCTGTGAAGGGCAGTGAAAGCATCAAGGGCAAGCGTATTAACAAACTACAAGCAGCATGTATTCCTAATGGCACTCAATTACTATGCAAATACCCCATAATTACACTCATCAAACATGAAGCAGAAAACTAGTTAGTTGAATGGTTTCCTATTTGTATTTGAGAAATGGCTACAACTCTAGACTCTAGACTGTATTATAAGAAAAAAATAGTTGCACCTCTGTCTTGAGGTGACGTACCAAGACATTGTTAAATATACCAGTGTCAAACAACAAACACTTTTGAATAATCTAAATTGAGCCAGTTTTCTGATCAATCCAGATCATTTAGAACACTTATTTTTCTTTCACTCAATTATATCATCATGCTTCTCCATCAAAGACTCATCAAGCGAGTTAATGATGCAACAAATTACATTTATAATGTAGATTTTATACAGCTGTACTGCTAGCTAGGTATAAGTACTGTTAAGCTAAATGATATTAATGGGCTGTCCCTAACAATCCCGAAGTCTATCAGTTTCTATTCAATGCCATGGTTTCCCAGATTCTATTTTTATAGTGGCAAAATGCTGTTTATTGGCTTTCATGTTATTTTTGAACCTCAGTTTATAAAGGGATCGAATTTGTGATACTCATAAGCAGGATTTGTTGTGGAAGTTCCAATTTCCGGTTTGGAAAATTCACATTTGGCAAATTGCAAGGCAGGAAAGTTTAAGACATAGCCTGTGATCTGTTGTAAGAGAACAGAACTGGAATCTCAATAATGAAAAGTGATTGAGGTCAGGACCATGGACCCACTTAAAAAAAAGCATCTTGATGCTATAATGAAAGGACAACAGGGTGGGTTCTGGAAGGATGAGATCAGAAGGATCTTCTTCATCCAAACCAATCTTGTGAACTTGTAAGTCTGTACACATTAAGGTTTGGGCTCCTGCAACATAGATGGCATTGGCATGAACTAAAAGCAAATTTTATAATATTCACTAATATCATAACCAACAATAATAATAATCCTTGCATTTGATATAGCGCTTTTCACGTCGGGAGGACGTCCCAAAGCGCTTCACAGAACACATCGTAAAGTGAATTGACTGTAGATTTGTGGGCGAACGCAGCAGCCAATTGCGCACAGCAATGTCCCACAAACAGTTGTAGATTGAAAATGACCAATTTTATTATTGTTTTTGGTTTTGGAGGGATTATTATTAGGCGTGTGGAGTAAGGAAACTTGCCCAAGGTTTCGCCCTGCCTGGAATTGAACTCAGGTCTCTCGCTTGCAAAGCGAGTGTCTAACCACTAAGCTACAGGACTCCACTTTATTATTATTATTATTATAACCAACAATTTACGGTGATACGTGCCAAGCCAAAACTGTCAAGCACCTTGGCATGTCCTCCCAATGTGAACAACGCTTTATAAATTTGGGCTATTTGTATTGTGTTGTATATAGTGGCTTTGGGAGGACGCCTGAAAGCACTTCACAGAACTGACTGGGAACCCAAACTTGTGTTAGCAGGGACAGAGGGCTAAGTGGGAAGGAAAGATGGCTATAAATATGGCTGAAAAGATAGGTCCTAAGGTGTGCTTTGAAGGCAGGAGGGAAGGAACAAGTCAGAGGGCCACCAGCATGGCAATTCTGAGAGTGGGGACGGAATGGATGAAAACTCACCAATTGATGGTGGAGTAGGGTGATCTGGGGAAGTGAAGCAACAACCATAACAACCTGCATTTATAATAGTGCTCCTCATGCAGGGTAGCGTCCCGGAGTGCTTGAAGCAGGCTGGTGTTTGCTGAACAGTAAGAGCAGCCGGGGTAGTAGTTCACATTAGATCATAGATAAAGGACTACAGGAGGAGAAAAAGTGAGACGCGGGGATAAAAACAATTGATTCTTACAATGAAATGGATCTAAATTGCTCAATTATGTTTACGACTCTGAGTAGCATCATGTTTCATCTGCATCAGGCCCAGCGCATCATCCATTTCCTAGACTTAAATCTCAAAGAAGACTTGATCATTTACCTCCTATTTCTCCCAAGAGTTGTAGTTCTGAACTTGAGTCATTATTCGTTCACCCAACTACTATTCTACTTTTCCAACTTTTTTGAAATATACTTATTTTCATTCTATTCTTTTATACCAGTATCCTATCCCAAAATTATGACATAAACTCTCAAATTAAACCGAGATCCGGTCTGCCTGTTCAGGTGGATGTTGAAGATCCCATGACACTATTTGAAAAGAGGAGGGAGTTTCTCTTGGTGTCCTGGCCAACAATCTCCCCAATAAAATCGGTCATTCACTTCATGGTTGTTTGTGGATATTGCTGTGCATTCATTGGCTTCCACAATCTTCCACAAAATACAGTCACATCACATTGAAGTAAACTGTGATGCACTTTGAGACACCCCAGCATTGTGACAAAGTGCTATATCAAATGCAAGGTGAATTATTATTATAGATTACATTTGTTCTTTTCAAGGTGCAATGGCTGAATGACTAAAGCTTGATGTCTCCTTGCCCTTAGATGAATATTGATGATATTTTTTCTTTCAATTCCCCAAGACATAAAAATAATTCTCTTATGAGCGTTAGCATTCTTATCTTTGGTCGCTCCATCCTTACTCCTTTTTTCTACTGACAGTCTTCCTTTACTATCTCCCCAATCTCAAATGGAATTTCACATATCTGCTTCATTTCAAAACCTTTATGATAAACATTCAGTCTCCACTCAGTAACTCTTAGCTCTCGAAAAAGCTTGATTTCATCTTTGTTATTTTGTCTAAAACTGGAATACTGCTGTTAACTAAGCTTGTCTATCACCTCTCACATTCCAAGATACAAGGACAGTGTGTCTGAAAGGTGATCATCCTGCTCTCATCTCCAGCCTCCAATCTCTATTTTACCACTACAGTATTAGTACCCTTTCCTACGCATTCATCCTCTTCCCTGTGTTTAAAAACAGAATTATTCTATCATGTACTGAAATTCACTCACCTCAGCAGTACTGTGGAGTTGCTTATGTCCTTCAGTCTCGCAAAAATAATTATGATACTCAGGTTTGGCAACACTTCACCACTGTTTTTAAATATATCTTTTGACCTCCCCTTGATTCTTTTGAACCCCTGTGGCTTTCTAAACTATCAAATTATGTAAAATGCAAAGGATTCTAAATGATCAAATGTAAAGGTTATTGTACTTATCAATATTTATAATAAACTAGAAGCTTTATTGTTTCACACCAGATTTTATTAAAAAGAAGACCAAACCGCATTGTTTCAAGAATCATAATAATATTAATAATAATCCTTGCATTTGATATAGCGCCTTAACACATCTTTGAGACACCTCAAGGCGCTTCACAAAATATATTGTGAAGTGACTCAACTGTGTAAATGTCCCAAGGTTTTGGTACAAATCAGCATACTAATTGCTTGCAGAATAAAACCACCAGGTTTGGCATTTTTATAAATTCTGTACAGTGAGCCAAAAAAGTCATGTTATTGCTGTCAGGTAACACGATTTATCAACATCTGTGTAATTTAGTTAAACATAAATAACAAGTTTTCTTCAGCCTGGAACAGTGTGTTCTGACAGTGTGGTTCAAGTGTGTGTGTTGGGGACCTGCTGGAGTTTAACCAGCTAAAACTGCAAATTGCAGCTTGCCATTGTAAGCGTTGTCTGGCAAGCTTCCTGTTCCTTGTTCAGCTCGGACCACCCTAGAGGCTTAGGACATCAGCAATCATACGATTGATGTTAATGAAATAAAAGCTTCATTATGTGACCACTCTATCTGAATATACACAAAGGCCCATTCAATTCAGGCAAATTGCATAGGAAGGGATGAAATCCCTGCTCTCCAAGGCCAAAAAAATTAAATGCCATCTATCAGCCCAGAGGCTTCTGGCCTAGCCCACTTGGATGCTAAAAGTGAACTCTTACTCTACTTTGGCTCCAAGTTCTGGTTTGTGAATTATTTGTCCAAGGTTCATCTGCAAAGTAGAGCCCCCAAACCTGCTCCACCACACCTAGGAAATGCCAATTTACAGGCCACCAAGGCAAACAAAAATGCAAATGCAAACATGAACAAAAAACAATCCTGGAGACCAATATATGGCTGAACATTTACAAAGCAGATCATTTTAAAATTTAAATAAATTGACAAAATCGCTCTGTGCTTCTTGTCCCCCACCTTCCCCTGCTCCCTCGCCCGCTCCCTCCATCATCAGGTGGGCTTTCAGACCATCTGACCCCGCTCTCTGGAGCCCCTCCAATTTGCTCCCTCCCTCACTTCTTTCACAGTCTACCTGAAGACCGACCTTTTTGACCGTGCTTTCAGTCATCTCTTCCCTCCCAGCTGCCACTCCCAGCTTGGGTGACCAGCCAGGGCTGTGAAGTCTTTTGGGACATCCTCCCAATATTAAAGACGTTCTATAAATGTAAACTTGTATTGTTTTGTAAAATAAAATTATCAGAATAAAAACAAAATGGATGTGTTAGAGCCCTGAGTGGAACAAACCACTTGGAGAGGAGCACCACCTGCTGGTGTTACCCAAAGCGTTTCTTAAATAAGAAACAGAACACATTTAGAAATACCGCAATTTGTTAACCTAATATTATTATCATTATTTATTATGGACTAGTCAGAATAAAAGAACAGATTATTTTCTGGAAGGGGAGAAGTTAGATAGTGTTAGTATTCAAAGGGATTTGGGTGTCCTTGTACACCAGTCCCAAAAAGTTAGTTTGCAGGTGCAGCAAGCAACTAAGAAGGCGAACGGCATGTTAGCGTTCATTTCGAAAGGTTTAGAATATAAGAGCAGGGAAGTCTTGCTGCAACTGTATAGGGCTTTGGTGAGACCGCACCTAGAGTATTGTGTGCAGTTTTCGTCTCCTTATTTAAAAAAGGACATACTTGCCCTAGAGGGGGTGCAGCGTAGATTCACTCGGTTAGTTCCTGGGATGAGGGGACTGACCTATGAGGATAGGCTGAATAAACTAGGTCTATATACTCTAGAGTACAGAAGAATTAGGGGAGATCTTATTGAAACTTATAAGATTCTTAAAGGGCTGGATAACGTAGACACAGAGGGACTGTTTCCTCTGGTAGGAGAATCTATAACCAGGGGTCACAGTCTTAAAATTAATCTTAGAACAGAGTTGAGGAAACATTTCTTCACTCAGAGGGTAGTGAACTTATGGAATTCACTACCCCAGGAGGCTGTAGATGCTCAGTCCTTGAACATTTTCAAGGCTGAGACTGATAGATTCTTGAAAAATAGAGGTATTAGGGGATATGGGGATAGGGCAGGTAATCAGAGTTAGGTGAGAAGATCAGCCATGATCTTATTGAATGGTGGAGCAGGCATGAAGGGCCGAATAGCCTACTCCTGCTCCTAGTTCTTATGTTCTTATGTTAATGGACAAGGCTGGAAGACTAGTAGATTCCTGCAGATGCTCTAGTGATGGTTTAAAGGGGGACATTGTTCACCATTGCAGGTTCATACTGGTGGAAAACAAGTAGTGCACATTGCTGCTTCTATAGTTTGTCGTATGGAACATGCAGCATTTGTTGATTGCATTTAATCTCTGGCTACTATATGTGTTATGGAAAGGAAAAGAAAATAGATACATGCTTAAAAAAGAGAGATATTAAAGTAATGCGGGGAGCCGGGGAGAAGAACGTGCTTAAGTTCTTGGCTCATGTGGAGAAAAACATGATACAGCCGCAACTAAGGATGGGAAAATAAGAAATGTTCTTCATATATTCATTAAAAAGTAAAACATGAAATTGGAAATTATAGAGAAGTATGTCTAACATCTGTGATAGTGAAAATATTTGAAAGTACAACAGCAACAACTTGCATTTATATAATGCCCTTCACGTGGAATAGTGTCCCAGAGCACAGCATGATTATGTACCAATTCTCATCTAAAGAGCACAGAGGCTCTGCACAATGACAACAGACAGTAGCAACAATTTACAAGTTTTAAATATCCATCCAGTTTTAAACATCTGGAACTACCTGAGGATGGAACTAAACCAATGGATGAAGGAACAGATATAACTTACTTGAAGCTATTTGATAGTGTTTCACTTCTGAGTCTTCTAAATGTTAATGATATTCTCACGAGCTGGGTTGGAAAATTGTCTTAGCCAAAGGAAGTAGATTCAAACGATAATTAGAAAATATTCTGTCTAAGGCAGTTCCTCCAGGCAAATCTGGTTCACATGCTGTTCAAAATATTGATAAAAATAATGCAAGAGAATGGGGTAACATTACTTCATCAAATCTGTTATGAAATTACTGACTCAGACATAACACCAGTGGCAAAATTGAGTAGATTACATGTGGATTCAATGATCTATTATGGATACACTTCCAACGCTGTTCCATATACAGGACCTCCTCAATTATAACTCCCAAATTAATCTACTTTAATGATTTATTACAATCTCTCACTGTGATTGTAAATACTGAATATAGTTTAAAATAAACTGTTGAGAAAGTAACTGCTGGAGTGCAGAACATGGCACTATCTATGCTTACAACATTTATTTATATTCTATGAAGGGTTCCAAATAAACATTTAACTGTCAGTTCATTAATGGGTTTAATCTGCCAGGGTCACGAAAGGATTTGTGAATCATGAATCTTGCTGTTGTCAAGATGTGCTGCAGACCAGCTCTCTGGAGTTCCAGTGGGTCAGTCTGAGACAAGTCTGAGTTACTGCAGAGCTCAGTAGTCACATTGTAAACAGAAACTTGTCCTTAGATCCCAAACTCAAGCGAGGGGTGAAACAGAAGGGAAAATATGTCCTGACTCCAGCAAGCAGATGGAGTGGAAAAGACAGCAGACCTGACAACCGACTAAAGAACCAGGTAAGAATTGAACCTCCCTCCTGATGGGCCAATAAGGGACTGGGTGCAAGCAACTAAGAAAACCATCAGTGTTGACTACAGCTAAAATGGATCACATGGGTCATGGGCGACTTGTGTTATGATAAAGAATGACCAATCAATGTAAAGTGAAGCAACCCTAGCGCAAAGGATGGTTGTGACAGGGTAAATGTGACTAAAAGAATATATAAGTAAAAGAAGGCTAAATAGCAATGGAGAGCAACGGAGAAACAAGCTCCACAGTAAGCAACTGTGACAATAATAAATAATAATAATCCTTGCATTTGATATAGCGCTTTTCATGTCTTCTACATGTCTCAAAGCGCTTCACTGTAAAGCGAATTGAGTGTTTATTTGTGGGCAAAACGTGGAAGCCAATTAAGCACAGCAGTGCCTCACAAACAGTCGTGGATTGAGTGACCAAATTGTTATTTTATTTATTTATTTCCTTGAGAAATAAATATTTATATTTATAAATAAATATTTATTTATCTCCTTGACAAGAAGGAGATCTTTCATCAACATTGATTCCGTCGCTCGCTAATTCCACAGTCCAGCACTTTTGCTCTCCCGGTGTAGGTAACTGAGCTCCACTGGACTCCGAGCAATACGTCGCCATTGTATATAATTATATAACAGTTAAATTGTCACTTTGGCTTTAGCCAATAAACTATTTGATTTGTGTACTTGAGAAACCTGGCCTTGCATCTCTGTGTTATAGCATGAGAACTTTTTACAACATATTTACACAGACTTGGCTCAGTTGGCTGTTCTCCCACCCTTGAATCAGAAGGTTGTAGAATCAAGGCTATCGTTGAGACTTTGAACTAACTATCTTGATACTCCAGCACAGTTCTGGGGGTACACTTCATGTCAGAAGTGCCATCCTTCAGGTGATACGTTAAACTGAGGTCCCACCTATCTGTACAGGTGAACATTAAAGATTCTATGGCAATACTCAAAAAGAGAAGGTTACAGGTTAAAAGGTTTATTATATGTGAATACATTTCAAAGAAAAAAAATGGCAAGTAAATGTGGTATGTGTGGAATTTGACAGGAGTTGTTAAATTATTAAAGTACTGGTGAATCTTTCCACAGTCGACAGCACAACAGTGAATTCTGTTTTCAAAAGTTGAAAGTACAAGATGAGAAAAAAATGGCCTTTTTGAACAGGTCAGCACTGTATTAAACATATTTGATAAATCAATGAAGATTTGTTGTGTTTAATAGGTTGATGAGTTAAACTATGCAAGTGTCAAGGAGAGGACAAGTTTAATTACTTGAGGATGAGTGACTTGGTATCAGATCTCTTTGGACTGACAAGGAGAGATGAAAGAACAGTGTAGGTAATTGCTTGAGGGTTTTAACCGTAACCAAACAAGATACTACAAAATCACTAACTGTCTTCAGACATAATTGTTTCTGTGCCACCGGAGATAGCCAGATGATGTCTGTGAGAAGTGTTTGTATCTCCTACTTGCCGAGATCAATTACCTTCTTCCTTCTCAAATGATGTTAGAAACCCGCTACCCAGCCTTCACATTCTTGCTCTAAAGCACAGACTTTAAGTAGATAAGGCTAGACTGTCAGCAAAGATACCTGTCTATATTCCTTCCGAACACAAATTTCCAAATTTCTTGCAAGGAATGTATAAGAACTGCTGTCATCAGCAAATCCAATTAACTTGCTCACAATCGTCTTCTCAAGATTTTGATATCCATTTTAGGCAATACAGTGAAATTCCATTGATTAAAAACTCAATTTAACAGCAACATTTATTCAATAAACTGAACTTTTCATCTAACCGGACTAAACATAATAGGAGACTCAACTCCCAGAGCTCTAAATTCTATTCAATAAACTATTGTGAAGTCCTGTAGTTCAGTGGTTCACTCGCCTCACAAGTGAGAGACCTGGGTTTGATTCCCGGCAGGGCAAAACCTTGGGCAAGTTTCTTTACTCCACACGCCTAATAATAATCCCTCAAGAAAAAAATACAATAATAAATTGGTCACTTCAATCCACGACTGTTTGTGGGACACTGCTGCTCAATTGCCTGCCACGTTTCGCCCACAAATATACAGTCAATTCACTTTACAGTATATTCTGTGAAGTGCTTTGAGACATCTAGAAAATGCGAAAAAGCTCTATATCAAATGCAAGGATTATTATTATTATAATTATAATTATTATTATTATTATTCAATTATCCGAAATTCAATTAATCAAATTTAATCGATTGTAGCCACAATCATTCAATTGTCAACAATTCAACTGTTATGATGGGTCTCCAAGCATCTCGCCATTTAATAAAAATCCTTGTATTTGATATAGTGCCCTACTACATTATTGAAATGTCTCAAAGCACTTCACAGGATATTACTGTAAAATGTAGTGACTGTGTATTTTGTAGAGAACGCAACAGTCAATTTGTGTACTGCAATGTCCCACAAGCAGCCATTAAGTGAGTGATCAATTTTATCTGGGGGATTGTTGACAATTTAGTTTAAATTGAACTTGGACCAAATGGCCAAAAGGGATCCAATATTAAGCAGCTGTGTTGATGTTAAAAATCACAACACAAGCATGCCTATGACTCATTGGATAATATTCAGAAGGAGAAAACATCACTGATATTTTACCCTACATAGTCCAAAGCCCAGTTTAGCAACTTTTCTCACTACAATTGATGCTATCAGTTAGTGATATTTTTATTGTAAACATTCTGAACGCCTGAACAGTTAGTTTTACAGAGGATATAAAATGTTATGAAGAAAGAAGAAAGATGCAAGAAAAGGTAGGCATTTCACAAGTCAACTGAAAAAGTGCAGTTGACCCTTCAACCTTATCCCTTTTGAATATTATCTACAATTCATCCTAGTAAGCATTCCACCAAATGGTTGAATTTCCTGAGGTAACACTTCTTACAACATACTATTTTTTTTCTCTCCCTCTGTGAATCCTGAAGGCAATCCAGTGAAAATGGTGAACATCAATCAAATATTACAGCCTATGTTATTTATTATTATTTCATAGATTTTGAAGCTGATATGGTTAACACCTGATAAAGCATAATCCAGTCCTCCATGGTTGTTAAGCAGTTCAGAAAACATAAGAAGCTAGAAACTCATCCAATAGAACTAACATCTCTAGCCACTCGGGATAGACAAGGAAAACTGATCACTTTGCACTGCTATCTCCTCTCTGCTCTCTCTTCTCTCTGACAGGAAACTGGAAACATAGAACAGCACAGCAGGCCTAACGTCATCTGAAAAAGGAATGTTTTGGCTGACCGTTCATCACAACTAAATCAAATGAGAATGAAATGGGTCAGTCTAATAGGACTAATGTGTTTATCTCTCGTTCAGATACTGATAAATCCTTTCTTCCCTTTCAGCATTTAATTTTTACCACAGTCACTACATCTTACTGTAGTTTCTCCTGGTGCTCTGGCCAACAATCCCCAAATAAAATTAGTGATTCACTTCATCGGTGTTTGTGGGACATCACTGTGTGCAGATTGGCTGCCTCATTCACCTACAGTCACTACACTTCACAGTGTATCAAGTGCTTTGAGACATCCTCTCAACATAAAAGACTGTATACCAAATGCAAGAATTATTATTATCACTATTTTCTATGATCCGAACTTCTTACAGGAGACAACTTCAATACCAGAGCAGGCAGGCTTTATATTTGCAAGGTTACCTCATCTACATATATTAACGATGGTAGCTGGGATAAAGCAGTGGTGATGAGTTCCTGGCAAGTAGTGCCAGGAATTTGAACCCTTGGGTCTGTACAGAAAGAGCTTCAGATCTTGTCTGTATATTCAAAGCAGCACTATTACATGGTGACTAGATGTGTTCTGACAAGGAGGAAGGGTAACTGGTGAGCAGATGACCCTGGGCTACTCTGGTAACTCCCATTGGCTGATGCTTAGTAGAGCTTGTGTCTTTGTCTCTCTACCAGAGAGCAGTGCCTCATGTAAGAAAACTAAACAGAAGGAAAGAAAGTCATTTAAAAATAGAGGGACCAAATACCTATATATGTTTGTTTTTAAATAAGCAATCCTAGCTAGAACAAGGCAATAAAAGTACCAACAAATATAAACTGTTTTGTTGAGTAATAAATAAGTAGACCATTCCTTGGTAACAAATTAAAGAAACATATGATCCTAACTTCTACAGGAGATAAAGTTAATTAATACCAGAGCAATTTATGGACTGTTTATGGACTGGTTTTCTTTTTATAAAAACACCTTTACATTTATTTCAAATATTAGTGCAAATCTAATAATAATAAATGGAATAATAACAATCCTTGCATTTAAATATAGCTCCTTATCATGCCATCAAAATGTCTCAGTGTGTTTTATCTCATTGTTACTGTGAAGTTATTGTATTTGTAGGTGAACTCAACAGCTAATTGGGGCACACCAATATCCCACAAACAGTCATGAAGTAAATGAGTAATTTTCTCTGGAAGATTATTGGCCAGAACAACAGGAGAAACTCCATATTGTCATGGAATCTGTAATGTCCACCTGATTAGGTAGACTGTACCTTGGTTAAAGTGTCATCTGAAGGGCCATACCTCCAACAATGCAGCGTGTCCCCAGCACTACACTGTCAGCCTAGACTGTGAATTCACATCAAGTGTTCATGCAGGTTATGCTTGGGGGAGGAAGAGGGGGGAAGAGGAGAGAAAGAAGTATATGAAGTCTCTTTTGGGCTAGAAATCCAAAATGATGATGAATCAATTGGAAAATCGGAGCGAATGCTAAGGAACAAGGGGTGAGGAATTGTCAGTCAGTGTATTATAACAGATTTATTGTGAAGCTAGAAGCGCTAGTACATACAAAATACTGCTAATTGTGACACAAATGAAAATCACTACTTTATGGAACACTTAAGGAATACTGCACATTTTACCACACTGAGTCTTCCAATCGTATTAGAGAATTAACAACAACACAATAGTTGCATTGTATACAACGCCTTATCACAATGTGGAACCATCTCAAAGCGCTTCACAGAATTTACTGTAAAGTGTAGTTGCTGTGTTTTGTAGGCAAAGATGGCCTTGAACTTAAGCTCTGATCATAGAGTGCCATTTTTCCTCATTTTGTGCATCATAAGGACAGGATTCCTCATGGTTTCCGTTATTTTATAAAGGATAAAACCTTTTCATCCGACTTCCTGACAATAAATCCTGTGTTCATTTTGTGCAAAGGAGCATCTGATATCTCTTAAAACCTTAATTTCTATTAGATGCTGTAAGTTATTCAGTGAGTGCATATGTTGTCCCAAGACTCACAACAACGTACACTCGCCAGTGAATGAATGAAATTAATTCTGACTCTTCGTAACAAAATATGAAATAAAAAGGGCTGTAGGAAGATTCTTCTTTAAGCGTTAAGAGTGTTAAGAGTGTGGAATGAATGTTTTACATACAATGGTTGTTAAAGTTGAATTCATAAAAGCATTCAAAAGGAAATAGAATAAACACTTGAGAAAATTAGCATGATATATTTAGTCAACTGAGGGAAAGCTCTGTGAAAATACTCGCCAATCTACAAAGACAATCAAGTGTTCATCCACCTCTGCATATCCAATGTGGAAAACTATCCTCATGTTCCCCGCAAATGCACTTTCAACAAAAATACAGAAATATTCTGTACCTGGTGTTTTAATTCATTGGAGGGTTTATTTGTAATTAATGGTTTTAAAAGAAAACATAAAAATACTAATTTTTATTACTGAATACTAATGCGAAATTCTAAGAAGCAGCATTTTATATTTGGTTAAAATCAATTAAATACATGATATTCAAAGATTATGCTTGGTATTACAAAAGCACATGTTTGCTTTGTTTAATTTAACGGCACATATTAATTATGTTGTAAAAAATTAACTTGGGCCTTTTTATTTATAGCTTTGAGCAATTCCATCCAGGAGCAGAAAAAATGCCAAATGTGATGTGATGAAGCATATCATTTTGTTAAAAAAAAACTCCCGAAGGAATCATCCTTTTGAGGAATGGAACTGCTGAAATATTTAGTTATCCTGTTGTGTAAGGCTATGTAGAGTCAGGGGATGCAATATTTATTTGAATGGGGGAAAGAACTTGAGCTAAATATATCCAAAACAAAATTAAGTCCCTGGAAAACTGAACAACAACAACAAATTGCATTTGTATAGAGATTTTCATGTCAGGAGGACATCCCAAGATAATGGACAGTAAAACGTTTGCACCCAAGCTGGGGGTTGAAGTCAGGAGGTTTGCAGGGCACAGGATGGCAGAGGTGGTAGAATGATGGGAGGTATGATCAAAAAAGAAGGCTTGAGACAGGCATTAAGGAACCAAGGGAGGGGGCGAGGTGGAGGGACTCTGGGATGGAGTTCAAGAGGGTGGGGGCAAAAATAACAACAATAGCTTGCATTTATATAGCATCCTTCACATGGGGTAGCGTCCCAGAGCCAAAAAGGCTGACTACCGATGGTGGGGCTGGCAGGGCACATGGAGCAGACCAATGCGTGCCAAGCGGAAGAGTGGGCAGGTTGGTAAAGTTTTAGTAGGTCACAGAGGTGGGGAGGAGCAAGACTGTGGAGGGTTTTAAAAGTGAGAGCAAGGATATTCAACTCAAACCTCTGGGGGATGGGGAGCCAGTGAAGCTGGTTGAGGATACAATACAAAATTACATTTATAAAGTGCCTTTCACAACGGGAGGACGTCCCAAGGCGCTGATCAGTCAGGGATTAGGACCCAAGCCGGGAGAATCATTGGGATCAGGGAGGGTTGAGGTTAGGGAAGATAGGAGGGTGGCCGAAAGCATGGTTGAAGAGATGGGTCTTGAGTCGTGCCTTGAAGGAGGCAAGGAGGGAGTGAAGCAAAGGGAATGTGGGATGGAGTTCCAGAGGGTGGGGGCAGAGAAGCTGAAGGAACAACCGCCGATGGTGGGGCGGGCAGGGGGGGGGACATGGAACAGGCCAGAGCCTGCTGAGTGGAGTGAGCGGACAGGTTGATAAGAGGTTAGCAGGTTGGAGAGGTAGAAGGGGGCAAGGCCATGGAGGGCCTTGAAGGAGAGAACGAGAATTTTTAACTCTATCCTCTGAGGAATGGGGAGCCAGTGGAGCCGGGCGAGGTGGGTGTGATGGGGTCAAGGAGCCTGATGTGGGAGAGAACACGAGCTGCAGAGTTCTGGATGATCTGCAGCTTGTGGAGGGAAGAGTTGGAAAGGCCGATAAGCAGGGCATTGGCATAGTCGAGCCTGGGTGTAATGAAGGGTTCTGGGTGTAATGAAGCATGTATGAGGGTTCTAGCTGCCTGAGGGGTAAGGCAGTGGTGGAGTCGGGCAATGTTGTGGAGGTGGGGGAAGGCAGAGCAGATCATGGCACGGATGTGGGGGAGAAAGGACAGTTGAGGGTCGAACAAGACACCCGGGATACTGACTGGTTTGGTGAGGTGGAATGTGCATTCATGGATACTGATACTACCAGTGCCTGGGGTGCTGAGGCGCTGCTGCAAGCCAATCAGGTGAACCTTGGTCTTGCTGATGTTCGACTGTAGAAAGTTGATTCTCATCCAGGATCTGATGTTTGACAGACAGTCTGTTAGGACATCAGTGGTCCTGAGGTCGAGGGTGGAGGCAGAGAGATAGAGTTGGGTGTCATCCACGTACATGTAGAAGTTGACCTCATGTCTGCAGATCATGTTACCAAGGGAGAGCATGTACAGGTTGAAGAGGAGAGGACTGAGGACAAAGCTACAATGTTTTAATTGATATAACTATAGAATTACTCCCAATGGATACTCTGAGATCCCCAGGTGGACTTTTGTCAACCTTGGCCAGGTACTTTTTTGGATTAAGTAAGCAGGGTGCATCCCTTTGGGGATGAGAGTGCCCTTTCCAGATAAGGAGAATTTTCTATGCATATGCGAACTCTCAGTCATTTGGTTTTGACGCTGTTTAACGTGGGGGTAGGTTTCTGTGTGTGTCAGGCCCATTCCCAGTTGACCAAAAACAGGTCAGGCTTGAAGATCCACTGCACAAACACTGATAGGCACTTTTTCTGGTGGTTGTGGCATGTAAGTGTTGTACGAAACCGATTCGGAACGTTGTTTATATTGCCAGCATGTTATTAAGAGAAGCTCAGAGTAAACAGCTCTTATCATGTGTTCCGTTGGCCCAATAGCTGTACCTCCTGCCGACCTACATTCACAGCTTAACTTTGTGTGACACTGTTCATTACCATGCATCTCAGGACTCTGATTTAACTGTTCCGATGTGAATTATTTTACCTGCATTTAGTGTGTAATTTAATTATGACTGTCACTCTCTATACTTAAAATACTATGATTTCAATTATCTGATTATTTTGTTAGACACTACTCAAGGTAAATTGAACATGGCATCAAATAAATACCAATTCAGAGCAAGTGTTTTCTGCTAAACTTACCATGCTGGGCAATAGGCAGTGGATACCATTCACATCCAGAGATTTGATTTGCTGATTTGCAAGTTGCATATCCCCTCTGCAAAACTCTCTTTATTGATGGTTCTTTATATCTGTCAGATCGGTAACATTGTTTCATTCATTTTTTGGTAGTTTTAACACCTTGGTCCTATTCCATACTCTCCAGGTACCAACTCATCTACCACCTACTCTAATTCTCCACGTTGCTGGCACAGATTGCCACCTTCCAGCTTTGCTCCTTACTTGACTTCCACACTCCCTCTTCGAACCCCTCCAATCTGGTACCCAACCCGTCCACAACGCTGAGACTGCTATAATTAAAATCATCAATGACATTCTCTCTCTCTACAACCAGCCCTACCTTTGACTCCTTGTTCTCCTCGACCTCTCTGATGTCTTTGACACCATCACCCACTTCATCCTTCTCCACTCTCTCTGCTCATCCCCATCATCACTTGGTTCCATTAGCTGCCTATTCTCCAATGGATCAAATTCAAGGTCCTTGTCCTCATTTTCAAATTCCTCCCCCATCCTACCTCTGTGACCTATCTCTTATCTCCTCTAGCTGCTGTAGTTTTTCAATTTTTAATTTGATAAAGAACTAAAGTAAAATCACGCCAACCATTTGGAAAACATGAAAGCACAGACTTTCCCAGAAGATAGCATGAAGCAGGCCATGTCCTGCAAGATAGTGCTGCCTCCAATTAAACAACAATGGATAAAGAAAGAAGCAAACAGCGGCAAAGGACTTGCCGCCTAAAAGGAGCCAAGTCAAAACTGAATTGTTCCCTTGAGTTTATTAAATGTTCTTATTGTTGACTCTCATAGCAAAGAGAGAAGCCAAAACACAAACTCAAATTAACATTGATTTCTCCCAAACCTTCCCTGCAGAGTCGCTTTGCTCAGATGCCGACTCATTTTCGCTGACATTGAGTCCGATAGCTTTCACACAAAAGCAATGTCAAAAGGTGAGTTAGCAGAAGGAACAGGTAATAAACTAAAAGAATTGCAAGTCATTCCACAGAATGCAATCACATTTCTCCAGCTTAACTGCTGGCAGTGAAAAGACAGAACAAAGTGATAAATGATCACTTTCACTTTCTTTGAAGATAAACTTTTTAATTAACTTTTAAAAAGTTGAAGCAAATTGGCTATACAAAGAACTAATGTGCATGGCAACAGGCCAGTCATATTCAGTAAATGTGACTGAAAATTGTACTCAAATTTTATGTCACTGCTAAACTTGGCCCACAGTCTTATCAGTATCAGGTAGCTGTTTAAGCATTATCAGGGTATTAAATAAAAAGCATGTGGAATTTTAAAAAATAAAAATTCAGTTTATCTAGCAAGGCAAAGCCATAAAGAGAGGAGTGGTGGCGAGGAGTGGGGGAGAAATAAACCTTCTTGTGCTCATCAAGGTTTTAGAACTGCTAAAAGTGTCAGCTTCAAATACTCTCAGGTCACTATGACAAGAGGTAGATGCCCCAACAGGTGAGAAATTCCAACATCTAACCCAATACGTGACCAAATTCCCTTCAAAAGACCTGTTTTATCCCGACTTCCTGCTACACTTCCTCACATAATTGTGTAACAAACAATACTCTGTTATTTTGTTCAGTGAGGAACAGTCAGTCTTTGTCTACAGTCCTATTGGTTAGAGCACTCACCTGGCAAGCAAGAGGCCCTGGGTTCGATTCCCAGGCAAGCAAAATGTTAGGCATGTTTCCTTACTCCACACGCCTCTATTTTCACCCACTACACTCTGAACCTCTGGAACACTCTCCCTCAATCCCTCCGCATTGCCCCCTCTCTTCCCCTTTTCAAAACTTTCCTCTTCGACCGTGCTTATGGCCACCTTCCCTCACATCCCGCTCCGCCCCCCCCCACCCCTGGCTTGGGGTCAGGTTCCGCCACTGTTAAGTACTCTGAGATGCTACCCTGTATGGAGGGCGCTTATAAGGGCAAGTTGTTGTTGTTTATCCAGCATTAAATAATTGCCCGGCTGTTAGTTGATTGGCAGATTGCTTTTCCAGGGGTAATAATCCCTTCCAAAAAAAATGTTTTAAAATAATAATTTGGTTACTCAATCCATGACTGTTTGTGGGACACTGCTGTGCACAATTGGCTACTGAGTTTCGCCCACAAAATATGCAGTCAATTAACTTTACAGTATATTCTGTGAATCGCTTTGAGACATCTTGAAGACCTGATAAGGCGCATATCAAATGCAAGAATTATTATTATTATTTCAGCAGAAACCTGATGTACCTTTATTTTGCTTTATTAGACAATTGTGATTCTCCTGAGGTCCCAGATAAATAATGAGTTTGCAAAAGCTGGCAAGAGTTCTCTTGTTCCTCAGTTATTTCGAAATTCAGGGAGTTAACATCTATCATTTCAAAATGCCACAGAACAAAATAAGACATGGACTATTAGTCACTAAAACTTGACTGAATAATCTCAGAGACTGGTTTGATTATTGACTATGTGCAAGCTATTATCATTTGTGCTGGTTCATTGAACAAGGTTGAATGTACTTTATGGAGAAAAGAAAGAGCATAATTTATCCTGAAGTTTGATTATGTCCTGACTATCAGCACTCCCAGGTATTCATGCTTAAAAGCAAAGCTATATATGTTTGCAGGCTGCACTATAGGGGCATATCTGGGAATTAGTTTTGAATGACCTATAACACGTGCCATTTCTGCACACTTCTTGAGTTCAACTTTAATCCCGACTTGCTCTTGTGCAGAATTTTATGCTTCATTAATATGGCTAGAAGCAAAGTGATATGCATAGAACTCTGAAATTAAGTATCTTTTGAAGAGATATTATTGAAGAACCAGTCATATAAAAAATCCTTATGGAACTGTGGGGAAACAGAGCCAGATTCAATTCACTTTCCTTTCTGCATTCATGTTGTGAATACAAGAGCCTCCTGAAATTACTTCCTTAAGGTGGTGTTAGCAATGGGACATTATCGACATTCACTCCTGACCTGCAATGTTCAACCTGATTGATAGTGTACTTTCACAGTGAATTTAAAGCAGTAAAAAACAGCAATTGATTTTTTTCTTTCCGTTCACAATAGCAAAGGACTGAGTTGCTTACACTTGTAATTATTTTCAACTTCAAGCTGTCTTCTCCCTTGTTCAAAAATGTAAAATATAATTTTCTTTCCACATGCCATAAATTATCCAGCATATTGGGACATCTTCCCAACATGAAAGGCACTATATAAATGTAATTTGTTGTTGTTGTTATTCACTTACAAAATACACAGTCACTAAATTCTACAGTATATCATGTGAAGTGCTTTGAGTTGCTTCAAAGATGTGATGAACAAAGCAATTTGTCCCTATGGTACTGTCTACTTCATGACAGTCTTTAGGAGGTGCATGGCAGTGACTCCTTGTACTTACTCTCCCCCTCCCCCATCACAGACCCTTTCCTACAATTCTCTCCCCCTTCTTGCCTGTTGGAAAGTAGTGTCCATCAATACGGCATAAATGGTACAAATTAACAGGTGAGAAATTGTCAATGTAAATACTTTATGTATTCAGATCTCATTAGGATTTATTCAAACTGATAATTTAGGCGTTGAAATGAAGGAAAACCTGAGCCGTGTTTGTTCTTGGCTCTAACTGATCCCTACCACAAGGCAGCCGCTCACATCACACCTTAAAATAGTGTATGGTCCATTTTCTGTCTGTAAATGTTTCCAGTGCTACCCCTTCCCGCTCCATGTAATAGCTCTCAGCCAAACAAGCTTGAAAGCCTGGCGAGAGAAATAGTTCCTGTCAGATGTTTCTAAATTTGAGGTTTAAAATCCATTGTGAGCTTTGAAGATCCAACATATGGTAGCAATCTATGGTTTGTTAGGTAGATAAGTAATGCAAATAATGTGAAGACACAGAGACAGAAACACACTCAACGATTATACCCCTGACCTCTGGAACTTCCTCTCTCTGTCTTTAAATCTCGCCTTACAACAACAACAACAATAAACAACAACAAATTTAATTTATATTGCGCCTTTCACGTCAGGAGGACGTCCCACTTCAACCTACCTCTTCAACCTTTGCAATGTCGTGATGTGAAACATGCTATTATCAAACACAAGGATGTAACTTATTTTGTTGAGAGCAACAAGTTTTAAACCTACTTTGTACATATTTTGTCGATAGAAGAAAATAGGATTATATCAAAATAGACAACAACTTAATACCAGAAATATGTGAATGTCATAAATTTGAAGTAAAAGCAGACCATGCTGGAAATGCACAGCATCTGAAAGTGTTGGGTGTGACCCTTCATCATATAGAATTATATAGAATCTATAGCATCAAAACAGGCTATTCAGCACAAATATAGCCCATATTGGTGTTTAGACTTCATATGAGCCGCCACTGTTCCTAACCTCTTCTCTAGACTCTCTGAATATCCCTCTATTTCCTTCTCCCTCATGTGCATTAGAGAAATGTGATAAAAAGACTGACATCTGAAGTGTCTTTCGCTTACCCATGTTCGTTGTCATGTTGTGCGTTTCCAGCGCTTCTTTTTTTAAACATTTAAATGGATTGTTTGACATCATTCCTATGTTTAGATCTTTAATGCCTAAAAGCAAGTCCCATTTTGCTGTAAATCCCAAAACCTTGAATAGAATATCTTCAATGGAATATATGGATTTTCCACCCGCTCCTATAAGTCTGTTTATTTTTTAAACCATAACAACGACAACAAAATTACATTTGTATAGCGCCTTTCATGTCAGGAGGACATCCCAAGGTGCTGAACAGACAGAGTTTTGGACTCAAGCTGAGGGTTGGGATTGGGGAGGGTGGAGAGCAGGGGGGGATGCAGGGAGATCGAAAAGCATGGTTGAAGAGGAGGGTCTTGAGATGGGTCTTGAAGGAGGCAAGGGAGGGGGCTGAGGTGGAGGGACTGCGGGATGGAGTTCCAGAGGGTGGGGGCAAAGCGGCAGAAGGCCTGCCCGCCAATAGTGGGGCGAGCGAGGCGGGGTACGTGAAGCAGGCCGGAACCTGCTGAGCGGAGGGAGCGAACAGGATGGTAAGGGGTTAAAAGGTCACAGAGGTAGTGGGGAGCAAGGCCATGGAGGGCTTTGAAGGTGAGGACCAGGATCTTGAACTGTATCCTCTATGTGATGGGAAGCCAGTGGAGTCAGGCGAGGATGTGAGTGATAGGGTCACGGACCCTGGTGCAGGAGAGGACACAGGCTGCAGAGATCTGGATGATCTGCAGCCTATGGAGGGAGGAGTTGCGGAGGTTGACAAGCAAGGAGTTTGCATAGTCAAGTCCCGATGTAATGGAAGCGTGTATGAGAGCTTCGGTAGCCTGTGGAGTGAGACAGTTAGGCAAGGTTGCAGAGTTGGGGGAAGGCAGAGTGGGTCATAGCACATATGTGGGGTAGAAAAGATAGTTGAGGGTCCTATAAGACCCCAAGGTTCTGGACTGGCTTGGTAAGGTGGAGTGTGCAACCATGGATGGTGATGCTGTCAGTGCCTAAGGTGAGGAGGCGCTGACGGGAGCCAATCAGGAGAGCCTCAGTCTTGTTGACATTCAACTGAAGAAAATTAGCTCTCAAGCATAATAATGATACTCCGCGGAAAGGAACACAATGTAAGACTAATATAAATGGGGCAGCATTATAGGTCTTTATTGAGGTACTCAATGGTATTCATCATACAGTTTAAGAAGTGCTTAGTACCGCAAACCATTATCACCTTGATACAGTGCCTCTTATCAGTTGCAACACAGTGACATTTGGCTCTACACAGACCTTAGTCTGGTAATAAGGACACCTTGGACCAATTTAGCAGATGCCATGATTTCCAGTGACCCATATAAACCAAACAACTGAAGGGTTTCTGTGCCTTTGGAGCAGGGCTTTCATGTGCATTTTGTGCTTTATTTCTTTACAATTGCTCCTTTCAGGGTGTGTGTGGAGGGGTTTACATTCTGTACCTAGAGCTTTAACTCCAGGTGCAGTATGTAACCCACCCCCTGCCCCCCCACTTATAGGAGCAGCGATATTGTGTGTGAACCGTGAAACGCATTCACATTAAATTATTCATCCGGCAGTGGCTAATTCTACATCATTCCACCAAGTGAACTACGCTTAGGAGCTCTGGGATTCAGATTCATTAACATTATACACTGAGAGTGGAAACAAAATTCTGTTCAGACTTTCAGCCCCAATAAAGTAATATCTTTATTAGAGCACCTGGATGTGAAAATGCGACTTGTTCAGTAACTTCAATTATAATCCAGCCTGATACTAACCTGATCATAATCCTATGTGTTTATTGCACATTTTATAGCAATGGAGTGTAAACAAATATAGTATGTAATAATTAAAAAGAGTTCTTGCATTTAATATAGATATCTTCATGTCAGGAGAATGTCTCAAAGCGCTTTACAGGATTTACCATAAAATGTAGTGACTGGGTATTTTGCAGACGAATGGGGCAGCCAATTTTGCACATGGCTGTGTACCACAAAGAACCATGAAGTGAATGATTATTTTCATCTGGAGGACACTGGCCAGGACACCAGGAGCAATTCCTTTGAGTTTTCAAATAGTGCATGGGATCTTTAAAACTCTGTTAGGTCATGTTAGGCAGACATGACCTCAGTTTAAAGTTTAATCTGAAGAACGACACATCTGACAATGCAGTAGGTTCCCTCAGCACCATATTGAAATGTCAGCCTAAACATGGGGTTTAAATCCATAACATTCTAACTCAGAAACTAGAGTGCAACAGAGTTTGAACATAAGTTCGATCTGACTGTTATCGCACAACTGTGCCATAACCCATAAACGAGCATACATCTCTAATCTGCTCCACATGCTGGTCTGTCAAGTAGTGTGCTCTGTCGCTACCTTTAACTCCTTGTTGTAATTCTTAACTTGTGTGAAAACAATTGTTGCAAAAATGTAAAGCAAATATAAGGAGGTGTTTATGTTGGCGGTTGCGTTCATTTCTAACATATTTCAACAATGTTTCATTTGCAACAGTACACATTGGAGAGAAGTCTGTGTCTAAAATTAGGCAACTTATTCCTTTCTTCAACAAATGTTATCATTCCTCCTTCTGTCGCTCTGAGGAGCAATTACTATATTGTAACAGGCGACTGTTATATGTATGGCGACTATTTAGCAACAAAAACATTAGAGATTTTAACTCTAGGCTTCAAAGGTAAAAGGGCTCATCCTCCCATTCTCTGCTAGCTTCGATATGTCAAGTTAAAAGGGCTCATCCTCCCATTCTCTGCTAGCTTCGACATGTCAATTTATAATGAAGGAAGTTAATGAGATCACATGTATGTGATCTCATTAACTTCCTTCATTATAAATTGAAATATCTGGCTCTTAAACTATTGGTGTGTGTAACACAATTGCAATATTGGGATATTTTCTGCCTTTACTGTTCTACGGTGTTCCTTCAGGCATGTAGCTCAGTTTTACATGTAATTAATACTCTTTGGCTTAACTAGTTATTATAATATGTCTTTCTTCTCAGCATGAAAGGCAAGGCTGCCTTGTCTAAATCTACCTTGGTTGTTATAGTCACATAACCTATATACTGACTATTACATCCACAATACCTCCATAAGGATGGTGGCAAATAAATAATTATGTTGGCCGATTTCAGCCATTTCCAACATATTCCAAAAAGTACTTTGGTGTATACGTTTTTTCACACTTAAGAGTGCCAACAAGAAACTGTTCACTGCCGTACAGACAGATGTGTGGAGAAGAAGAGACACACCCCATTAATGCTAAGGCAAAGTTACATAGTAATGGTCAGGCTGAGTTTATATTAAGATTAAAAATTACTAACATTTGTATTTAAGTCTAAAGTTACTCAAATCTAAAGTTAAATAATAATAATAATCCTTGCACTTTCTAAAAAGAGAAAAGTGTTTCTCCCAGTGTCCTAGCCAACAATCCCCCAAATACAAAAATTGGTCACTCATTCCATGGCTCTTTGTGGGACATTGCTAAATGCAACTGGCTGCCACGTTACACTCACAAATTACACTGTCAATGCATTTTATAGTATATCCTGTGAAGTATTTTGAGATGTCTCAATGATCTGGTAAGGCACTATATCAAATGTAAGGATGTTATTACCATTAGGTGAACCAGATATTATGAGGGTGAAATTATGCTCTGATATTGTAAAGCAAATAGTGATAATTCTGATACTATACTTAATGAATAGAAAGTGCATGATTTTAGTGATAACATCACATTCAGAGCCAAACTTCTAAGCACACTATATCTCTATTCTGGTCTGTCTCTTTTCTACGAACATAGATTTTCTGCAGATGTTAAATCGGTCACTGCCTTATTCAATGCACCACGTGCAGTTGTCTGACTTATTTTCACTTTACGGCCTAATTTTTACACATTCAGATGATCTGAGCTTCTCCTGCTCCACATCATCGACTTGTGAAACAATTACCCTTTTGTGGTAAGCTGTCTCCTGTTTGCGCAATCTGCAAGCTACTGGTACTGTCAGGCACCAGTAATTATTCATAGTTCATATCCTGGTTTCCGTCATTCGCAATGTTATCCAGGATATGACCGAAGTGTTCTGCACATTATAAATCACCAGTCGGTTGTCGTGTTTATAAATGGATTTGAGACACCTGTACATTCGTTACATTTTCCTCCAGGCTTTCCAAATCACAGTACTGTAGATCACCAGGTCAAGAGCCAAGGATTGTAAGCGTGTATTCATTTCAACTAATCCATCATTGTCACTTACAGCATTGCTCAGAAGCACCTATATCCTGCTTTTAACGCTTTCACTGAAAGAGAAATTATCTTTAACATTTAACAGGCTTGTATTTCCTTCAGAGCTTTCAACTTCTAAACCTGCTCCTCACCATTATGTTCCCGAATCATGTCACAAACCTCCTGTTAGATTTCATGTATACAACAGGTAGACACTGTTGTTGCTATTTCTACAAAAGAATGACAAGAATAGTGCATGATCTATTATATGTATATCTAGCTCTTGCTACATCTGACCTGGAAGTGTTAAAATTCTATCACTGGGTGCAAAGCAAGGTGATTGAATTCTATGTCATACATAGGCATCTCCTTAATCTACAGAAATTTCACATTTGACATTTTTGCACAATTTCTTTGAATAAAAATTTTTTTTTTTAGAGAACTTGGCACATTGCTTCAATTGTGTCCTACAGTAATTTTCCACTAGGCACCTATAGGAAATATATAGGTTTCCTTATTTCTTAGCATATGCATAGTTTAGAAGTTATTAAACATTTGGTGCTCTGCAGGTCAATACCCACAAATTGGGGACTATATACAGCAATCATAATGGATTGTTTAATTGGGAAAAGCTGAACTACGTTACACTGACTTGCAGGAACTTTGCCCAGACTCGCTCCACTTTTGGAGTGGATTTCCTGCAGGTCAGTGCGACATGCCTGATGCACTTCTAACTACTAGAAGGTGACCTTACCCTGATTCCATAAATAAGAAATGAGGAATCCTGGAGAGAAATTTTGCCTCAATCTAGATTTACTTAGTTTGAGCATTTCAGAATCACCAAAAAAAAGCATTTGGCAGCCTTAAATACAGCCTTAATTTTGAAATCAGTCTTCTTTCAGCGCCTTGGGACATGCTCCTGATTGTAAAAGGCGCTATACAAATGTATTTTGATGCTGTTGTTGTTCAGTCAGTTTCTTTTAAGAGTTTAAGAAAACTGATTTCAATATTAACACTGAAATCAACAATTTGCCTTTTGAACTTGAATTCAACAAGTTCTGGATGGTCTTATATGCTACATCGAGTAAATATAACCCAGGTAGAATTTCTCCTCACCCCATATTCCTTAAATAAGAATTGTGTGAGAAATTTGCGCCAAGGAGATGTCACTGTTTCAAGTATAAAAAGTACAGATTGAACCCGTGCATTCAGATTCCCATACAACATAATCTTCAGCGAGGACTGTTCTGCAAAAGTCAATATATGCCACTGTAAAAATATGTTCAGAGTCCCATGTGGGAAAAGGCTTTGTGACCTGTGATTGTTTCTGTAAACTCTAGGGAACCACTGAAGACAAGCTCTGCAGCAGCTGCTCCTAACGCAGCTCACATTCAAGCAAACCAAGACGTATGTTTATCACCAGAGTCCAATCATAACTAAAACTGACAGAGATATAACGTTTTATTACAATGGGCACATTCTGAAGCCCTTGGCAACTTGCCTTTCTCTTTATCAACACAGTGTTTGCAGACTATTCTCAAACCCTCTCCCTCCCCTCATTCCTCGAAGTTTGTTCTTATCAACCATTCACAGTAGAAACAAAGGACTCACCGCATTAAAATTCGGGAAAAGGCTGACCGCAGCAGCAGTGTCCAGTGGAAATGGAAGAAATGGTTTAACATCCAAAGCAGGCTGCATAGCTGGGACTGCCGGCCGCATTAAGGCAGAAAGAGCATTGCTTTGGCATGCGCTGCCTGCAGAGAAGAGAAATAAGTCATCGTTTACTTTGGTATGTTCATACAATGTGTTTTTTTTAGCATTTTGCGACGAGCTGAAGATGCAAGCCAACCGTTTTTTGTTCTCGGATAATAAATATTAAAAGACAACACAACAAGAAACTGTTTCAGCAACCCATTTCAGGAAAAGCGTACCATCAGGATTACAGTGCAGTTACTGACAGAAGCACAGAATGAATAATAGCACAGACAGACGCCCATTGCTGATTAATCCGTGGCACACCGAAAAAAAATATTTTGGATGGTTGTGCTCAGAGCAGCGTAACTCATTTGAGGTATACTGACAGACAAGCTGATCTCTGTTGATAAAGCTGCACAGACTGCTCCCTACCCAGGGGTGAACTGAGACCTAGAAGCAGGAACGATTCCAAATCTGTGATGATCCCCACTGAAATTAGGTTTTTTTTACACATTCTGTGGGAACAGTATGCAAATGAGCAGGAAATCACAATACATACTAATGAGCGGCAATGTGTTTACATAGAACTGCAAACCGTACATTTTGTTCGGCTCTTGCCAGAAGGCACGGTAGTATTCTCTCCGTCAGCTGCCAAGAATCGAGAAATGGTCACAGCCCTAAATAATGCAGCGGCTTCAATTCTTTTCCCAAGTATCGTCTCAGTATTAATCAAACACCGACCGAGTCCAACGTATAAGATTCAAACAATGACAAGCAAGACTGTAAAAGTTAACAACCTCCGTATCTGGGATGTAAGCAGTGAACTGTTAAAAGCTGCTGGTGATTTTCCAAGGCGTATCAAACTTGAATTGTGATGAGATATTTTTTACCACAAACACATGGCTAGAATGTGAGACAACAATTTGGCTTGCTGGCTTGCTTCATTTTGTTTTGCTTTTTGCTGGTGATTCTGATTAGCCCGAGCAGAACACAATACATGCAATGAATAAGTACCCAGGATTGCATTCAGCATCAGTGATGGCTACAAAAGTAATGCATGCTCCTCATAACATGTTTAAGGTACACATTCCCACAACATGTACAGCATATTTAAATAAAATAATCCTTGCATTTAATATACAGTAAACTGCTGATAATTTGTGTTCTGCAGGTAAATGGGGCTGTCAATTTGCACACAGTAATGTCCAACAAACAGCCATGAAGTGAGTGATCAATTGTATTTGGGGAATTCTTGGCTAGGACACCATGAGAAACTCCATTCTCTTTTTGAATAGTGCCATGGGATCTCTAATATCCATTTGAACAGGCAGACAGGAATTGAATGCAGATGGGGCCCTAGCAACTGAGGCTGGAGCTGTGTTGTGTGCAGACCAAAGTGAGGGACGTCAGTAAGGGGAATGGAACACTTTTCTCCATTTTGGGCATCTAGTTTCATTGCCCCAAGTTCGGTGTAAAATGACTAGAGGCAGAGCAAAGGTTCTTCTACTCTTTTTTTACTCTAATTTGCAATATTTCTTAATAAGAAAAATATAATTTTCAAACCACTAAACCATTGAATGGGCTGACAGATGCATTATTGAATTTCTAAAACATTATTGAATGTATCCGATGTTTCAGAAATTCAACAATCACATATTTCCTATTGAGAATCTGTTAAACCACAACGTTTCTTAACCTCTGGCTCTAAGAAATCACCTCTGCTACATGTGTATGGCATTTCTATTTGCTTTTCCACACCTGCCATTCCTGTGGCCTCCCTCAGTGTGTTGCCAGTTTTGTGTCAGGGCTGAATGATAGTTAATTTGGCGCTGTGAACTCATGTCTTTTAGCTACTGAGACAAACTTTCCAGCTAGCAAAGAGAGGAAACTTTCAACCCAGACTGGGTTGGAACTGATTCCAAGTCCCAGAGGTCAGTGGATATTGCTCTGAACCAATGAGCCTCCCAGCCCTCTATGGAAATACTGTTTAATGTTTTGATGTTCTCAAATAAAAAGTGTTAAAATAGCAGACCTACATCAAACATTGAATTCATTTCCAAGATGGTGACATTTCCAGTCAGCTGTATCCACCGTGTATATCAACAGCTGAGATGAAAGGTTGACTGACTGATCACTGGTTCTCTGACGCACCTCGTCCCAGCTTGGCTTGCCCTCACTATGATGCTTCCCACTCCTCCCTGAGGCTACTGCCTCTCTCCCCCTTTCGACACACGGTTACAGCCACTGAGCTCCGGGTTATCCTCAAAGACTAACTTCACTAATGCTACACGTTTGTTTCAAAACTCCAAAATAATCAACAATAACAATCCATGCACAAAGGAAATAAACCAAACCAAGGACCTCAGTGCTCACAGTGACTTTAGTTTAGTCTGTTTCTTTTCCCTCCTCCCAGAAGCTGGTAAGCAGGAGCGAAATAAACTGGTTACCTCCATATTACTGAACCTTAGCTCTGCTGGTAACTGCTCCAAGATGTTACCCCACATGAAGCGCACTATAAAAATGCAAGTTGTTGCTATTGGTGTTGGTACATCTCAAGTATAGGAAGCAAAGATCCCTAGGGACATGAGGAGAATCATTTGCAATCCTCTGCACACAAACAACTATAAAGTATGACATGAACATAATGTTACTTCAATTACATTATACAGAAACGTATCACAGAATTTCTCTCCACAATGCAGCTTCCTCAATAGTGAAAACCTCATGTAATGGTGTGAGGGGTGTCAGAAGCCAATATGCCAATGGGCATCATTTCTCATTGTGTTTTCAGTTTCTTACTGGTTTTCTGCTGTCTCTTCTCTAGACTCCAGATGGCATGTAACACTCACAGCCAGGAGAATGGCAGCTGCCCTGACTGGGCCTCAGTGCCACTGGTACATACCAGCCAGCAGAGAGGATGTGGGAGCAACCTGCACATAGCACGTCATTATTTTTCTTCAATCATTTCAGCAATGGACCACACAATGGGCCATAGCAAGTATCGACATGTATGTTAATAATCCTTACTTTTGGTAATAATAATAATCCTTGCATTTGATGTAGCACCTTATCACATTACCGAGATGTCTCAATGCGCTTCACAGAATATAAAGTGAAGTGACTGTATACTTTGTAGGCGAATAGCACCTTTCATGGCAGGAGGATGTCTAAATCGCTTCACAAGATATACTGTAAAGTGCAGTGACTCTGTGTTTTATGGGCAAACATGGCAGCCAATTTGCACACAGCAATGCCCCACAAACAGCCATGTTGTACCATGTTGTAAAAGCATAGATCAGAAAAGTTAAACTCTGAAGGGAGCAACTTTTATTTCAGAGGACTATCCTCCTGCTAAAAGAAGATTTGCAAAAGAATTGTTCGAGGGATCAAATCAGTCAGTGACAGGCGTGTTGGTATCCTCATCAAGCACATTGGGGGCTAACTATCGCTTTTCGTTAAATATCTGACCTTTGGCAGAGAATATATATGATCTCCATTTGCCAGTAAAATTAAACTCTGGCAGTTCAGGATTTTGCAGCCCTGATAAAATGTGTAAAAACGAACAAAAAGACTCACGAGTGGTAAAGTTTGCGGCATTTCAAAACTAATATCGGTGTTAACTATCGTCCACCAGGTGGCAGCGCAACCTTTCAGAACCCAGCGCCCGCCATATTTTTAAAATATTAATCAGACGATGTTTGTATTGTAAACCGAGGCCCAGGGTTGCCACTGTTATTTTTTGTGTAATGTTTATTTTTCTGCCGAGGGGAGGATAAATCCACACCCTCCCAGACAAAAATTATATTTTTGCTGATCAAACCCAATGCTTCAATCCAATCAGTACAAAAATAATACATAATGCTGCTGTAGTTTTGAAACACCATGATTGATTAGCTTAGAATGTTTTATTCATGAACTTGATTCAAATATAGATAATAACCTTTGATTACTCTCAGGATACTCCGCAGGATACGTCTATTAGGATTGTTTTTACTAGGTTAATGAAAAAGACATTCTACAATTTGTATTTTTGTTTGTTTTTGCACACATTTGGGAATGAAGAGTCTTTCAAAAAAGACAACCTAATAATAATAAAATAATAATCCTTACATTTGACACAGCACCTATCATATCAGGAGGCGTCTCAGAGCGCTTCACAAGATTCACCGTAAAGTGTATTTTTAGTCCCAGAGTTCAATTTCCTTTTCTTTTCAGTGCTGTGGGTTGAGAGGATTTTTTTTGGTAAGCTGGGTGTCTGACGCATGCAGAAATCATCACCATGCTTAAGAGTATCCAAACTAAACTCAGAATTCCTATAGAGATTTGAGTGCACCACAAAAAGCACTCAATCCAAAACAATTGGTCCACTGATGAAAATCTTGCTTAAAGAGCAGGATCTAATTTGTGTTATACCTTAACCAGAGTTCCTAGTAAGGAATACAAGTAGTTCAAATGGAGATTCCCAGTAATCAGAAGTGCATCACACCGACTTGTGTGAAAGCCGCTCTAATCTATTTTCAGGGCAGAGCTGAAGCAGAACAGTGCGAATTCCAAGGGAATTGCTTTAACAAGAAAATACTGCAAGTTAGTTCTCAGCATTAAAAGTACTGAAGATCAAACATGTGCAGTGTTGTCTAGGAAAGACAGCCCACACATTGCAAAATTCTCTCAGTGAACTAACCCTGTAAAATGCTGACATATCTTAAAGAAATAATCCTACAGAATGGAGTCTTGAATTTATAGATCAACCTTGCTTATTGCACAACTCTGCCTGAATACAACTGATGGAATGGTGTTTGTACTTACTACAGTTAACATCCATTCATGTTCTGACCTTGAGACAACACAACAATTGTCACAAGAATGGCATTCCTTTAGAAGACACGCCTAATAATAATCCCTCCAAAACCAAAAACAATAATAAATTGGTCATTTTCAATCTACGACTGTTTGTGGGACATTGCTGTGCGCAATTGGCTGCCGCGTTCGCCCACAAATATACAGTCAATTCACTTTACAGTGTTCTGTGAAGCGCTTTGGGACATCCTCCTGACGTGAAAAGCGCTATATCAAATGCAAGGATTATTATTATTATAAGGGATCAATAATGCAATTGAATCTCCTTCCAGCAACCAGTTTTATCCACAAAATATACAGTAAATTCACTTTACAGTATATTCTGTGAAGCTCTTTGAGATGTCTCACCAATGTGATAAGGCGCTGTATCAAATGCAAGAATTATTATTATTATTATTATTATTATTATTATTACCAGTGTCAGCCTGGCTCCGGTTGGTAGCACTCTCGTGCCTTGGATAGAAGGCTATGGATTTAAACCCACATTTGCCTACAGTCGCTTACTTGAAAGGAGCTATACCAAATGCATTTAACATCTGTTAAGTGTCTAAAAAAAATGTAGAGAAACTCTTCATTGAATAATTGACACATAGTTCCAAATGAAGAACAGGACAAATCTCTTAATGCAAGTAATAGTATCAACATGAGATAATAAAACAAAAAAATGATAAAGTAGTTGTGAAAATACAGGGGATTTAATGATTGTAAATGTTTTTTGCTTGGTGGCATCATCCAGAGTTAAATAGTCTGTGGAATGCCTCCAGAATACAGTATTATAACAGCAGATTTGAAAGGGAACTATAATTTTACTGTTGAGGGAGAAATGAGTTCCAAGGATAGCTGTGAATAGCTTGCTCTGAAAGCTCTGTTCACAATGTACAGTATTGAATGCCAGGCTAGGTTAATATTGCAGCAATTTTTTTAATAATAATCCTTGTATTTGGTCACCCTCCTTCCCCCCTGCCCTCCACCTTCCCCAATCCTGACCCCCAAGGTAAAGTGAATTGACCGTATATCTTTGTGGTGAAAGGTGGCAGCCATTTGCGCAGTATTCCATAAACAGTCGTGGATTGAGTGACCACACTTTTTTAAGGGATTATTACCTCCAGAAAAGTTTTATATACTTATGCAGAACAAGATCTTTAATAATAATAATCCTTGCATTTCATATTGATATAGCACCTTCTCATGTCCTTGAGACGACTCAAAGCACTACACAGAATATACTATAAAGTGAATTGACTGTATATTTTAAGAATGAATATTTCCCACAGATGTGTGTTGAAGCTAAACAATTCATAGAACATAATCAGCCAGTGTGAATATAATCATAGAACATAATCACTTTCTGTGCTGACCACATCAAACGACACATGCTGTTCACAACCATACTGGATAAAGCTTTCAAGGCAATCTCTTTAAATCTCTCAATTTAAGTAACGAAAAGTAAAACCAATAGAAACCGCTAAACGAGTCAGGAATTATTGCTATCAGGAAAAATTTAACTGCATCAAGTAGAACACTGAGCAAACGAGGATCCACTGTATTGTGAGCAATTCTAACAATGCTGAACAAAAAGTGTCTCAACCATATAATATAATTGCAGCCGATTGACTGTGAATGTCACAGAACATTAGTTTTTAGAAAAAGGTCAAACTCAGATCCCAGCAAAATCCCAGTCACGTGGCAGTTTGCCAGGATAAATGTGCTCTTCAGCAAATCAATGTCTCATTAGATCATTTGCATGTGGAAAGCTCGAAAACACTGACCCAGAAACTGCTGCATAGCGCATGTGTTCACAATTGTCTTTCCAGACAATTTACTGACTGCCCTGATTAAATACAGGCATTCTAATACTCTTCTGTGCACTCAGACACATTAGTTTGTGAGTAAATAGAGATCACCCTATTAATTTACTCTTTTACAACAAGTTGCATTTACATACTACGTTCATGTGGGATAGCGTCTCAAAGCGGTTTTATTTTACAACAACAACAAAATGACATTTATATAATGCCTTTCACGTCAGGAGGACGTCCCAAGGCGCTGGGAAAGATCATACAGATAAGTTATAACAGCAAAGGAAATACTTTTTTTTTCTCTGGTGATGAAAAGAGAAGTCAAACTTATATATTTTTTAAAGGGGAAGTACAATTTGTTAATAATTCCTTAATTCATTGTTTTCAGCAAGGAGGAGGAATATGATTTGAAGAACCCGGAAGTAGCACCATCAACTAGTCAAAAAGACACCTCACTGCTGCACGATGTTTAACTACAAGAAAAACACAAGGACTAAAGGCCACTTGTAAAGGGAATGCAGTTTTGTATGATATCAGACAGTCCATCACACCGTTAAGTAGGAGTGATGTCTGGGCATGGAATTTGTCCAATACATAATGTGCAAAAACATATATATTTCAGTCCATTCAGTCCATTGAACCTATACTGGTGCCTGCTCCTCCACTGGAGCTAACGACTATAATCCCAATTTCCAGCTCTTTATCCACATTCTTCAAATACTTATTGAATTGCCCTTCAAAATAAACTATCACTATACTTTGCAGTAAATCAAGTGAAGCACTTTAAGACGTCCTCCTGATGCGAACTGTGTTCTATCTAATGCAAGGGTTATTTTTGTTATTATTATCAGGGTTATTATTACTTTTTTAACATTCATTCCCTTAGTATTATTAGAGTTGTTATTATTTTTATTATTATTATTCAATCCCTGTTAAATATAGTTATGGTCTTAGCTTCATTAATACTTGCGGCAAGGCATTCTATGTTTAAACAGTCACAAAATGATCTTATATACAAAATGATCTTGTAACTTCTCCTTTAATTCTGCCAGTGACTATCCTGTATTCATGTCTCCTTGTTGTCAATTCACCAATCAACAGGGCAATATTTCACTTTGTAACCTTTTTAACCTTCTCCATTCAAGTGAACTTTAGTTTAATGTTTTCAAGTCTATCCTCATAACTGTAGCCTGGCACTGTTGTGTGAAGTGCAAAGAAAAGCAAATTAGCTCCTCATGTGCAATATCAGGCTGTAGACACGTTTTCCCTGAAGCCGAGGTCAATGGATGTGTCAGAAGAAATGCTCTCACTAGCCTGGAGTCAATCACACTCACCGCTGGTACCACGGTACCAATCCTTTTGGCAGTAATCAGTTTCATTCACTTTCTTTTTCATTGTACCAAACTAGTGTCCAAATCAGTTATCATTTCAGTTTACAATACCATAAATAGCACCTTTCATGTCCGGAGAATGTCTCGAAGTGCTTAGCCATGTTGGCTGGACACCCGAGCTGCAGGTGGGAGTTGTTTGTGGACGGGAGGGGGTGGGGGAGAAAGCGACTGAAAGCATGATCAAAGAGCTATGCTTTGGGGGTATGTGCCTTGAATGAGGGGAGATGTGACTCTTGTAGGTGGTATTCTTCAGCAAACCTTGATAAGTTAAAGTTTTTGAATGAAGAAACTTTGTCCTTGGTGGGACTTACAGTGGCTTAATCCAAACATGAATTCACTCACTCAACCTAAAGCCTTGTGGCTACAAATGACTCAATTACTTATAAACATGTCAACTAGAGGAACCCAGAAAGCTAACATGAAAAGAAGCAACATAGATGTCATTTAAGCTCTCTTTGAAGGATCTGGCATTGCTACAGTAACTCATCAAAGTGACTGCTGAAACTCATTAAATTCATCCTTTTTTGTTTTTATATGTCATAAAGGGCATTTCTTTTAAGTACTGTACATTGCTTGTGACACCTTATAGCATAGCACGAGGATCTAGACCAGTTTCAAGCTACATTCAAACAGATATTTAGGAAGATCCTGTAACACAACTCATTGAACAGCAAGTGACAAAGCATCTTTTACAACAATTATCTTCATACAGTCTACTTGATTTGCTGAGCATTTTGCACAGAGGCTTCTTTGGACAATCTGCTTCTCATTGTTTTTTAGATAGTGTATATTAGAGGTTCTATGGCATCAGATTACAACTTCTTCTTCAAATATACCTTGCATCGTTGGTATTGCACTCTGGCAGAACAATTCTATATGATCCCTGGATCAGCTCAAAATTCATTATTGTGATACAACAACAACAAGATTGCATTTATAGAGCGCCTTTCACGTCGGGAGGACGTCCCAAGGCGATGGACAGTTGGGTCGGGACCCGAACAGGGGGGAAATGGTCAGGGTGAGGGGAGGGGAGGGGAGGGAAGGGAGGGAGCGAGGAGGGGCTAGAGAGTCGAGAGGAGAGCTGAAGGTACGGCTGAAGAGAAACACAATGGCTAAACAGAAATTGACATTCACTGTAGTTTGGTAGATAAATATGCCACATGATGTATCACTAAGTCATGGTGTCTAGAAATATTTCAATCCAGGTCTATGCTGAGTGAGCTGACTTCAGCAAGGGTGTTGTAAGACTACTACAGTGAAAAGCATTATAATCTAGTGTTTGGGATCCATAAAATCCCATAAAAGTAAAGAAATACTTCCAAATGTGTCCTTCGTAATCCTGAACTTGTGCCCTGTTATCTTGCTTGTCTTGCCTTCAGTCATATTTCTTGTAGTGTACACATGAAAAAGACATCTGCTAATTCAATCTAATGATTCATTGCATTGGTTGAATATCCAGATAAACCAAAATAACTTTTTGCAGCTTAGTTGGAGTTGTTTTAAAATGACCAAAAAACATAGCTATTCCACTGTATAGTATATCCTTTGAAGCACTTTGAGATGTCTCGGCGATGAGATAAGAATCTGTATTAAATGCAAGGATTATTATTATTATCTGAAATCTTTTGGTGAGGAAATTTTTCCTGCAAAATAAAGCTACTCATTCACTGCTGATTACAGAGGGCATAATATTTATCATAACTTCCCATTACTGTGGGACTTGTACGTTAGTGTAAGAGTGTTCACAAGATATTCATTGTCCCACAACTGAATGTCACAGCTAAGTAATATTCTTTTGGACAATGCACAACAAAGGGAGTTTACTAATTATTCTGTAGATGTCTTCTGGGAACTAATCGTGTCAAGTGGACTTGAGAGCATGACAAATGAAGTGATTACAGACCATTTAGTGAGGCAATCACCTTGTACACCTTGTATTTCTGAAGCATCACTTCTTAAGAAAGAGTATTAATGACTGTCTTCGCAGCTTGAAGTGGCCATTAAATGAGATCAAGCCCATTGCTGGAGGTGATCAATTTGATGAGACTGGTGCTTTCCTGTTAATCAGCATTAAAATGGTAGGATCTTCCTACTCCCAAAGAGAAAGTGACAACATCTAATGGGTTCATTATGATATGGAGTTTGCATTGTATGCACAATACACAATAATTCAAATTACATTGACATAGCATTTTTCACTGGGTAGGGGGAGGGGTGTGACAGAAGAGAATATGGTGGGGAGAGGGAAGAAAAGAACATCAAACATGAGTTCAAAGTGTTAAGTTTTAATTCAAGCTTTTACAGTGGATCATGAGTGGTGAGATGGAGGATACCCCACGTAAAGTTCAAGAGAGAGGGGCAGAATGGTTGAAAGCTCCCCCACCATTGGGGTGGGTAGGGTGGGGGTACATGAAGCAGGCAGTAAAGGAAGCCAATGTACGCTGATCAGAGGAATGACCAGGTCAGAAGGGCTGCAGGAGGTCGCAGAGGTAGGGTTGATGAGGCTGTGGAAGGATTTGAACGTGAGAACAAAGATCTTAAATTCAATAGCTCGGGAATAGGGAGCTAAGCGAGGATGGGGCTGACGGGGTTGCGGATCCTGGTGCATGTGAGGATAAGGGCTGCAGAGTTCCTTAGATTTTGCATGAAGTTGAGCATCAGCTGGCTATTCTCTAATCTTAAAAATTTACTGGTAAGTGGAACTGCTCGGAAGATCACCCTGCTCAGACATTGGGACGTCACCAGTATATGTATGCTGTGGGCCACATCATTATGCTGCACTTTGACATGATGCCTGAAGTATAACTGAGACAGAGTATTTTCACTACAAACCTAATTAGCAAATGCTCTAGGTTATGATAGAATCATAGAAATTAATGGACAGGAGGAGGCCATTTGGCGTACCAAGTCTAAATTGGTACTAATTTATACGCTGGCACTAACTAATCCCTGTTCTTTCCCCATAACCTCTATTTTCACTTCAAATTTGTATCCAAATCACACTTGTTTGCAACATTTGTTTGGAGGTCTTAAATCTACCTTTATTGGAGTCCATTTAGCGACTTCGCGTTCCAAGACACCACCCAGCATTAACAATACTGTGTAAATGTAAGTTTTTGCTGTTGACTAATGACATTGAGATCCACAGTGAGAGTGAGATCCAAATAGACAGTGAGATCCACAGAGAACTGAGCACAAGATATTCAGTGTGAAAAGGTCCTGGGATATCAGATTTTTTGTTCACAATAAGCTTTTGTGCATACCTTATTATAATCTATTATACAACAAAAACAAAATTACATTTGTAGAGCGCCTTTCATGTCGGGAGGACGTCCCAAAGCGCTGAACAGTCAGATGTTGGGGCCCGAGCATGGGGAAGGGGTGGTGTAGGGGTAAGGGAAGGCAGAGATTTGGGAGGGAGACCAAAGGCACGGTCGAAGAGAAGGGTCTTGAGACTGGCCTTGAAGGA
Source organism: Callorhinchus milii (assembly GCF_018977255.1). Taxonomy (NCBI): domain Eukaryota; kingdom Metazoa; phylum Chordata; class Chondrichthyes; order Chimaeriformes; family Callorhinchidae; genus Callorhinchus; species Callorhinchus milii. Next base: position 43,671,327 of record NW_024704743.1, read on the forward strand.
GGCAAGGGAGGAAGCGAGGTGAAGGGACCATGGGATGGAGTTACAGAGTGTGGGGGCAGAGAGGCTGAAAGCCCGGCCACAGATGGTAGGGCGGGTCGGGCGGGAGACAAGCAACAGGCCGGACCTTGATGAATGGAGGGAGCGGGCAGGTTGGTAGGTTGTACATTGTACATTGGAATTTGACTATCATGATTTGCTGTTATTACTCAATACTTTCACCATTGAGAGCTGCACACAAGATGAATTAGTAGGTGACACAATCATAGAGTAGGCTTGGAATCTCAGATGTGCTTCACGAAACCTTTGTTCCTGCAAAAGCTTTGTCACTTGGGGTCGATAACAACTAAGTCACAAAATCTGAAATAAATTAAGCCTTCATTCCTGAGCTCTGACAAAAGATAGGCTGTGGCACACGGATTCCCAAAAGTACACTCACTATTTCTGTTGCTAATGCATACCCCACAGAGCAACCTGTTAGATCACATTCAGCGAGAATATATTTTTGGTTTAATATTTAATATTTCTCCTCTGGAAGAGACATGCCTTTTCTCTGCTCAACTGAAATGTGGACTAACAACAAAAAAAACAACTTGGATTTATATAGCGTCCCTCACGTGGAGAAGCATCCCGGACGCTTCACAATTGTGGAGTCTGACAACAAGGCAAGGGGAGAGGGAGGGGGTTATTCACAGGCTCACTCATTCTATCCCTGAGCCTGTGAATTTGCTAATGGGATCTGACTAGTTATCAGCACTCTGGCAGACATTTCTGAAATAAATTTACCCAGTATGGAGGTGTAATGGGATGGGAATTTCCTATTATATGCTGACAACTTTAATAACTAGCTCAAGTTCACACCCTCTATTTGTAACATCTGTATGTTAGCATTCGGCTCCTGTCAGTTGGGGCTCCAAAATTTTAGTTGTGCGTTCGTCTAAAGGTAAGAACTTGCATTTTATGGTGCTTCATGATCTCAAGACACTTTACAAGTCATCGATCGCTTTCAAGTGACTTTTGTTAGGTTAACAACACAGGCATTTTGGGCACAGCAAATGCTCAAAAATCAGCAATGAGTCAAGTAATCAATTAAACTGAGGATTGTTGGTCAGGACATCAGGAGAAACTCGTAATAATATCAAGGGATTTTTATTGTCCAGCTGAAAATTTGTAAATGGTTTAATACCTCAGCTGTGTTTTTGATGTCTGAAAATCAAAAAGACTGATCATGTCGTGTTACAAACTGAACATACTTGTTGAATGAGAATCAAAAGACTTTCAAGAAGTACATCACTCAACTTCACACCTAATGAACAAAGTGATGTACTTCAACTCACATTACTGTACTATTCACTGCAGTACTAGTCCTTTGAATGCTCTGTTCGTCAGACTCCCCAGCTTGTGTCCTCTCCGCACTAGGTTACCCGAGCCTATCAACCCCACCCACAGTCAGTTCCATTGGTTCCCCACCCACCAGAGGATTGAGTTCAAGATCCTTTGCCTCATGTATATTTTGTGAGTGTTTCGCCCACAAAATGTACAGTCAATTCATTTTACAGTATATTTTGTGAAACGCTTTGAGATGTCTCAAGGACATGATAAGGCACTATATCAAATTCAAGGATTATATTATATGTTCAAACCCCTCCATGGCCTGTATAACATCTTAGACCCAGAGTATTCTGGCCATTCCTGCCTGTTGGCTCTGTGAAGCACTTTGAGATGTTCTCCAGACTGAAAAGGCACTATATAAAAGTAAAATTGTCACTGTTGTACTAACTCTTTTTAACTGCCGTGTCACTACTTTAATGTTACCAAGGAAAATACTCCATAGATTTATTGATGTGATTATCCTGTCTTAGGATGTTTACATGAATGACTTCAAACATTTTACTTTGAGTGTGCCTAGGGTTACATTTGTTCCATTTTCACAGTAAAATGGATATGTTTTGAAGACAACTCAGAGCGAACCTCGTAGAGAGGTGTATAAAATTTTAAATGCAATTCAAATGGTAAACCCAGATCAGTACGTTAAGTTGCAACAAAAGACGGAACAAGAGGACATCGATTTAGAGTTGTAAAGGGCAATTTCAGGGCAGAGCATAAACTGAGTCATCAAATTATTATTATTATGATTTTTGATTGGATTATTACCCCTGGAAAAGCAATACGCAAATCAACTAACAACCGGGTTCCTACTTACTGCCAGGTAAACAGAGACATGGGGAGTAAGGTTTCGCCCCGCCCAGGAATCAAACCCAGGTCCTCTCACTTGCAAGATGAGTGCTCCAACCACTATGTTACAGGACTCCACAAGGGCTCTAAACATCTCCTACTCCAAACGTTTTTCCTATTCCTTTTGGTACTCCAGGAAACTAGTGAAAGTGTATGTTGGTTCTCACTAATTATGTTTATACATTACTAAATGTATTAGTAATGTATATACATTACTAAATACATTACTAAATGTGAGGAAAGATTAGGCAATATGCACAGAATATTGCCTGAGCTCTGAAACCCAAACCACATTAGTTGACAGAACTTTATTGAACTCTCGTAAGGTTTGATGTTTTTGCTTACTATTTGCGCACTTTCCCTCTTCCATTCATAGATAATGTGCAACGGAATGAATGATAAGAAGGGAGGTGCTATGATCCGTGGTGTCTTTAATGCCAGTTGAGTTATTTTACTAGACTTGCAAAGTCACATTCATAGATGCCAAAGGGATGGCTGGTAATTCACAAATGAGTGGGTTTAGACTGTTAACTTACCATTACGTTAGTGAGGAACTTTCAGTTCAGAATTATAAAATTTGCTGTGGTACTGAGCATATAGTAATACCCGCAACTCTTCAAAAGAGAGTAATGATCATACTTTTGAGTCATCAGGCTACATTAAGGACTGAGAATTCTCACATACTACTTGAAGGCAGAACAACATGATTGCAGTGACTTATACTGCAGCTTGCTCCTTTGCCAGAAGGTGCATGGAATGAAGTTACTATTGATATAGTGAATTTGCCACATTTGATCGTCACTGTAAAAATAGTTTGGTAGGTGTTGATTGAAAATGACTTGAGGTTGCTTTTGCTTCAAAAGTTGATACAATCACTGTTTTCTGTCTTCAGCAGAAAGTGATATCCAGCCATAGACTTTCAGATAACTGAGGTTGTTTGTACCATAGCTGGCTTCATGTGGAAATTCAAATGACAGAGGAAGCAACCATTTCTGCTTGCTAGTGCATTGCTGCTACATAAATCGTGCAACGAAACATTCTTGCTGTATTATGCTCTTTATAAGCTGCATCTTCTCAAGGCTGAAGAAGAAATATTTGTTCCTAAATTCTTGATGAGATGAGCCACAGTGTTACTCCTCATACGGACAGATATGTTTCTATCGTAACTTCTGGTATGTAACTGAATATAATGTTAAGCATCATAAACCAACTCTTACAAACTGAAATAAAAGTGAACTGTGTGATAGAATGGGGCAGAAAAAAAGAGAGGAAAGGATACATTTCATATATTATCCCTTCTCCCCGAGGGAATGAGTGAGTAAGTGAGTGAATGAGTAAGTGAATGAGTGAGTAAGTGAGTGAGTAAGCGAATGAGTGAGTGAATAAGTGAGTAAGTGAGTGAGTAAGTGAATGAGTAAGTGAGTGAGTAAGTGAGTGAGTGAATGAGCGAGTGAGTAAGTGAGTGAGTAAGTGAGCGAGTGAGTAAGTGAGTAAGTGAGTGAGTAAGTGAGCGAGTGAGTAAGTGAGTGAGTAAGTGAATGAATAAGTAAGTGAGTAAGTGAGTGAGTGAGTGAGTGAGTAAGTGGGTGAGTGAGTGAATGACTAAGTAAGTGAATAAGTAAGTGAGTAAGTGAGTGAGTAAGTGAGTGAGTGAGTGAGTAAGTGAGTGACTAAGTGAGTGAGTGAGTGAGTAAGTGAGTAAGTGAGTGAGTAAATGAGTGAGTGAGTGAGTGAGTGAATGAATGAATGAATGAATGAGTGAGTGAGTGAGTGAGTGAGTGAGTGAGGGAGGGAGTGAGTGAGTGAGTGAGTAGTCACTCCTGAGAGTTCTCGCCCACTCATTATTCACACTCATTGCACACCCATTGCATTCAAATCCCTTCATTCATTTCGATCCACTCTTTAACTGATGATATTTCATTCAACATTCATTAACTTCTTTCAGACTAAATGGTCTCAGTGCGTTCATTCTTCTCTCAATGCATCACTGAACCTTGATCCCATCCATGTTCTTTGATGAAGCAATGCTCATTTATTTTGATTCTTCATACAGGTTATTCATGACCCACTAAAAGCAGCTAACCATCTTATCTGGCAGCTGTGCGTTCAGCTACTATACCCTCAATCTCTGAAACTCCTTGCCTTAATTCCTCTGTCTTGCCCCCTCTTACCCATCTTCAAATTACACCTGAAGACTTTCCTCTTCAACCATGCCTTCGGTCACCTCCCCTCCTTTCTACGCGGCTGTTAAGTGCTCTGCAAATGCAAATTGTTGTTGTTATTATGTTATAATAACAGTATTTGCATTTGATATAACACCTTATAACATTGTCGAGATGTACCAAAGCACTTCACAAGATGTATTTAAAGTGAATTGGCTGTGTGTGCTTTGTGGATGGATGCAAAGAGCCGTATGACTTACCATGGAGAAATATGTTAATGCCTGCTTCATGAAAGTGCTGCAGTTCCAGTGTGTCCACTAGGTAGAGTCCTGCCCATCCTTGTGAAAAGTTTGGATTCACTTCCTGTGTTTTACACTTGTTAGAATAGAGTGTATTGGATGAATCCCTGGTACATGCATAATGTCTGTCTGTTCCAGGAATCAATGTAAAGAAGGCATATTTATAGTTTGCTGTTTTCATTACTTTAACAAGGGACCAATTGTGGACTGTAAAGCAAATTCCAAATGTGATGTATTTAAAGCCATAAACTATGCACAAACCTAATAACCTACAATATTTCTAATCCTTTCAATTGCAACAGCCTTTTTACAATAATCTCATGTATCACTGGGAAAGCTTCAGTGGACAAGTTAATCTATCACTGGATTTAACTCACTGCTTAGGTCTAACGAGAACCATTACTTGTATCTTTCAGAAACGTGCCAGTATCTTTACACATGTGCAACAGCCCTTTAAATTCAGCATGTGCCTGAGAGAAAGATGCTTTCTATTACATTAGAGAATAACCAAAGATATTTCTTAAATCAGGGAAAAACTGAAGCTTGAAATGCCACCTAATCTCAATTTATCTTAAAATTTAAGAATTATGAATCTTAAAGTGCAGAATTGTCCAACATTCTTAAATTGAGTTTGAATTTTGGACACTGGCTTTCCACATTTCTTGAAAAGACCCGTCTTACAAATTAAGACTAAGTTTAAGACTTCTCAACAGTTCTACAGGATTTTAAGTAAGACAACATGGAGTTTCAAGCTATGGTGTGATAAAATTTGGGGGCATAGGACTGTAAATTTTGAACAAAACATCTACTAAGTGCAGCTCATTAAGGAGCAGCATTGTTCAGGACACTTGTTCCAGGGAAAGAACTAATCACCATCCGGGTAGATGGAACAATTCATTCACAAACACTGCAACTTTGCTAAAGAAAAAGAAGTAACTCGAGAAACACTTATAGACCTGTGTTCTAAGACAAATAACTGCACAAATGTGTATATATGTATACATATATATACAACACCATCAACACTGAAAGTAATTACATTCAGTTACTGAATGTCACTCTACAGTGTTCAGTTTTCTACATTTCAGTTACCATTGAACAGTTCAAACACTTCATAAAAAACAATACAATTTTCACAGCACTCCTCTCCCCCTACTCTCTCCCTCTTTACTATTTATTAACTGACTAAAGCAAGATTGGCCTTAGTTAAACAAATATAAAATCTTGCACCGACCAAGGAGACAGCCAAGAAAGTGTTGCCTTCTACAGAGTATTGCTTTGTAGGCAAACATGCCTACAACAGATTTATTTATGCCTTTGTCAGTTAGGGTCAAATGACTTGATCACTTGTGAAGCTTTAAAAATACTATCCTGAAAATTTAAAGAGAACAAAGCTTAAGGTGTTATGAACAGGTTGGGCATTGGGATTAAAAGATCTGCCAAGATAGAATAAACTAGCTTGATGGGTTGAATGGTCTCCTCCTATTTCTATGTCCTGCTATTTTCTGAGGATGAGTAGGTGAAAATTGCAAAACTTAATGTGATAATATCACCAGTAATAATTATCACATCACTGAACATTGTGGTCAAACCAGTTGATAATTATAGGTGGTGTCATCAACTTTGGCTAGGCTTGAGGCCAGCCTGAGGTCTTCATGGCAGCTATTATTATTAGTGATAATAATAATTATAATCAATAATAATCCTTACATTTAATATAGTACCTTTCATGTCCAAAAGTGCTTCACAGGATATGTTGCAAAGTGTAGTGACTGTGTGTTTTGTGGGCATAAGCAGCCAATTTGCACACAACAATGGCCCACAAGCAGCCATGAAGTGAGTGACCAATTTTATTTGGGGGATTGTTGGCCAGAACACCAGCAAAACTGCCTTTACTTTTTGAATAGTGCCATGGGATCATTAATGTTCACCTGAACGGGCAGATGGGACCTCAGTTTTCATTTCATTCAAAGGACAATCACTGGAGTTCCAGCCAATGGAGTGGCATTTGGCCGTTGTTTCATTGGATGTACTATGATCCTGATCCTTTATCCAATATTCCATTGGATAAAATAATCCTTACATTTGGTATAGTGCCTTTTACGTTGGGAAAGCGGCCTAAAGCGCTTCACAGGATTTACTGTAAATCTTTGCATTTGCGTTCGAACGTAGAGATGAAAGTTTCTGTGGAATTTAAATACTGACATAGACTATTTGTGGACTGTTTCGTCAACGTAATTCTATTGCAATCCTAACCAAAACATGCTCCCTACATTTGTGAGTAACAGCAAAAATGTATTACTGTTAATATTTATTAATATTTACAGGTCTGTGAATTTTTGAGGGATTGTTGAACATTTTATTAATACTTTTTATTAAGAGATTTAAATTAGAATTACATCACTTCCAAAAAGGAGTTTTTAGGTAGCAATACTCTCAGTGTCTTAAATTTAGCATAAATGACAACCCCCACCCCCACCACCACCACCCCCCTCCCATATTGAACGTTCAGTGTAAAATGCTCGGGGCAAGATTTGAGTTTTCCTTTGCTCCAGTGCAAAATTTATTAGTGCCACAAAGTGTTTTACTTAATCCAGTTAAATTAAAATGTACATTAGTCTCAGTGCAACAAACTGCTGCTGTGGCAATTTTGTGAGAGAAGGTTGGCAGGACTCAAGAGGAGCTATCGCACGGAGCTCCACAAGGTACATAAATAAACCAGAAATTGTTTGAGAAGAATTGCCCTTTCTGGGTTATCTTCTCACTTGAGCACTGAATTACTCTGAATCAGCCTCTCTTCAAAATATTTTGATATATTTATTTACAATGTAAATTAATTCTACACACTTTTACAGCAATTGTACAACTTTTTTTAAACTGGATTTTATTACATACTTGAGCAAAAAAGCAGTCAAAAGCAAGAAGATAGTTCTCGGAGTTGTCCATTTCTTAACATTGTAAGACTGCAGAGTGAAGTCAGTGGGTAGAAAGACAGATTCACAACATAGGTCAAAGCTGCAATTAAACATAATAATAAAGATTCCCTTTTGTTCAATAAACCTAGGTTATAGCGTATAAAAGAACAACTGACTGTAACTCTGACTATTAACCATTGTCCTCAAATGTCCAAGAAGTGTTTCAGCTGCTGACTATTATAATGTGCCCACTCTCAGTTATTCTTTGAACAACATAAAATGCACAGTAATATGATTTACTGGTGTCAACTACAATGATAATCTTTGCATTTGATTTAGTGCCTTATCATGTTGTTGATACATCTCAAAGCGCTGCACAGGATATACTGGCAAGTAGATTGACTATGTATTTTGTGGGTGAAACGTGGCGCGAAATGCAAAACAATTATTTCTCTCAGTTTCAATGCTGGATTGAGAAGACTTAATCATTACGTTGCCATTCCACTCCAAAAACACCAATATTGGTGTCACAATATTCCAGTGTTGAGTTTAGCACTAAGTGAGTGCCTGGGCATAAACTTCCACTTAAAATCGTCCCTCTAGCATATAGGGTACATCTCAGCAATAATACAGTGCTTCAGTTCAACTTAACTGGGTGCAGTATGCACAGTTGTTAACTTCTGGGAAATGTTAAGAGTGGCATTTATGATCAACTGCAGTGACACAGGTTGTAAACTTCTTTCAACACAAGAAAAATATTTTTTTAATAAAAAGTAACAGGCATTAAAATAAATGAAATATACTTCTCATCACTCGTGTTACTCATAAATAACAAGTCTGAGCTGATGCTTTAAAGACATATAACAAAATCCCCCTTGATACTGATGATAGAAACTTCTATAATGTATCTTTCCTGCAGCTGCTATCTTTATCAAGGAATATTGGAATACACAGGACCAGAAAAGACCAGTGGGTCCATATGGGTGGTCCCAAAGATTATGAAGAACGTTATACTGTGGTCTGGTGACAGCTTAGCTCAATTGGTAGAACTCTTGCCTCTGCATTAGAAATTTGTGGAGTCGTGCCTCAAGTCAGGACTTAGTCTGACACTCCAATGTCAGAACTGGACAAGCACTGCTTTGAAGGTGCCATCTTTTGGATGAGACGTTAAACTGCATCTGCCTGTTGAAATGGATGTTAAAGATCCCATGCCACTATTCAGAAAGAGAAGGGATTCCTGCAAATAAATTGGCCATTCACTTCATGGCGATTTGTGGGCTGCTGTGCCCAAAAAATAACTGTGGTAACCTACAAATACAATCATTATGGGCAGTAACTAGAATGTGAAGTATTTTGAGACAGTGTCGTTTTTATGTATTATATCAAATGAAAGGATTATCATACCATTATTTATATCTCATGCCCTTCAATTGCTTCTTTTACCAAAAAACCTGCCCAGTTGCAGCTAGAGAACTGTGCTCCGACCCTTACGTCTTTCAGGCCCAGCGATAGTAACAAGAAAACAGCTACAGCTGAAAAAAACATGCTGATCATTCCTTCAGTACAACAGTTACCATCCCTATACCAAAAATCAGACTTCAAACCTTATGTCATTTTTCTGAGATGACCATTCAAAGGAATACCAGGAACATGCAGCCAGAGCACACTTAATGCCTGGCATTGTAGTCCTGCAGTAGGCAACCGTTCACCTGCACGACTCCCTCCTCACCTCCCACCCCCCCACCACTGTTTATCATCACCCTGGTTCAGGTAACTGAGTAAAAAGTGCATTACCTCTGGCAGCAGTACTCATTGGTAAGAACAAGGAAACAATGGCCTTACTGTGCTTGGGATTTAATAACCTGATGTCTGGTAAATGAAACGCTGCTGACAAATGGTTGCCCTTTGGCATGGGAGGGCTATATTGTGTTCACAGGTAAATATTAGCGTGCGCACGCACACAGATAGAAATAAAGCAAGGCAGCCTAACTATGCAGCACACAGATGAGAAACTGGTGGTTAGTTGTGCATCCAGCCCATTGTGGAACTTTAAAGAAATAAATCTGATTTTGAGCACTTTGAGTGTCAGGAGTAAAATCAATGACCTGGTCACTGTACAATTAGTCAGCGACACATTATATGGCTTTAGTTTAACGGGGCTTGCGATGAAAAGATATGCAACACACCATGCAGAACTACACCAATCAAAAACAAACAGCAAGCAGCAAGAAGTCGGGTTCTTCAGTATACATTTCGTTTGTGCAATGGGCCAAAGTATTCGGAGAGCTCTATCATTGAACACTGTCTACATTTCTGTGAGCACTAGCCTCAGTGAGTTGTGCAATCCATGCCCGCCAAGAGAAGCTTCAGATCTCGGTCACTCGCCAGAATTTCTATTTGTACACCCTGTACAGCCGACATAGAGACATGATACTATAAACACAAGAAGCATACCAGGGCTTTTGCTTTATGAGGTTTATACCTCAACAGGCATCAAACTGGGATGTCTAGACTTGTGTTTGTGCACTGAGACATCACATTCCTTTGTTATGTTTTTTTTGCCAAAGTTACAATTCACAACCACTGTATTAAAATTGAAATTTACATGGAATACCTTGCTGATACATGAATGTCTTTCTTAAAAAAATTAACCATCTGTTTGATGCTACCACCATCTGACCTTGTGGCTTGTGCTGGGAGATGAAATTACACATTTCATTACAATGTCTCTAGTTAGTATTTTATGAATCCATCACTGAAGATGACAGATGGCTTGTGCACTACACCTCAGAACTATGCTAATAAGGTTACAAAATTTGAGCTGAAGAAAAGTTGAAAGAGAATTGTTTCCATGGTAGGGCTCTTGCACTTTACTGTCTTGCTGTCAAGGTAGCGTGCAGCGACACAACACCCATTACGTCTCCAATCACCTGATAATAATAATAACAATAATCCTTGAATTTGATATCCCGCCTTATCACATTATTATTTGTCACAAAATGCTTTACAGGGTTTTACTGTGAAGCGGAGTGCATTTTTGTACAGCAATGTCCCACAAACAGTCATTAAGCAAATGAGCCATATTTTATTCCATGATGGATTCAAATACTCTGGATTACCAGTCTGAATACTGTCCCTGTCAGATGAATTTGTTTTTTTATTTGTGGCTTACTCCAGAGATAACAGAATGACAGGTTTTTGAACACTGTGAACAATTTGACAGTAACTTCCGGCCTTTAGCCCGCGTCAGAGCTGATCATTCAGCAGAACTTCAGTTCCTTATCCACACCATATCCCAACAACATAATAGGCATTTTGAAAACTGAACAATTGGCTGCCCGGCCCAAAAACCTCCAAGGTGTTGGAGCCTTACTCCCGACAGCCATCATCAAGAAATAATTAAAAAAATGCTTTATTCAGTAGTGACGAACCTACTCCTTGCTCTCGTAGTAAACCACTCCTCCTCCTATAGACTTGTACCTATCCACTCCCGAAACTGAGTGAAATGGGGCCTCGTGGTCGACCACTCCCATCTCTCTCCTAGTGACCACCCTCTCTCCTAGTGACCACTCTCTCTCCTAGTGACCACTCTCTCTCTCCTAATGACCACTCTCTCTCCTAGTGACCACTCTCCCTCCTAGTGACCACTGTCCCTCTCCTCGTGACCACTGTCTCTCTCCTAGTGACCACACTCTCTCCTAGTGACCACTCACTCTCCTAGTGATCACTGTCTCTCTCCTGGTGACCACTCTCTCTCCTATTAACCAGTCTCTCTCCTAGTGGCCACTCTCTCTCCCAATGACCACTTCCTCTCCTGGTGACCAGTAGGAGTCTACACACAGGTGAACCCTATATCTCTATCCGGATAGCCTTCCGTGGCCAGAGATTTTGACTTAGTTCAGTGGAGGCCAACAAAATAAATTTTCTTGATTGAATATCTCCTAGGTGACCACTCTCAAGAAATATTCAGTCAAGAAAAAACTCATCAGTACAAATCAGTACATTTACTGACAGAGGCTTAACTCGACATTTGCGAATGTTGGGGGGGTGTGGGGGGCCATTACTTGATGGCTTCGCAGGCCACTTTCGGCCCATGGGCCACAGGTTGGTCACCATTGTCTTAGTTAAATCCTACAAGCAGAAGATAGCTTATCACCACCACAATGACGCTTGTAGGTTTCAAACAATTACAATGCCAGTGCCGGCATTTACTGACAGTTTTCAGCACTGATAAAAGGCGGTGCCGATAAAAGCTGATAAATGCTGGTACCGGTATTGTAATCACACTTAGCTGGATATTCTGTTTCGCCAGACCAGATTGATCTCCCCCCATTGGTCCAACCAGCTAGGGGTGCATTGGGATCTTTAATGTCCATCGGAATAAACTATCTTTTAGTACCTATGTTTTTGTTCAAGTAACTAAGATTTAAAATGAACAAAACTACAATAACATTTAGATTAGATTTGGGTAAATGCAATGTCTGATGCAGCAGGCAATATCACAGTGTTTAAACAGTACAGAGCCTGAGACTTGATTGAGAACTTCCCAGTATCGTGACACTGATCGTTTGGTGCCTACTCTTGAGTTATGATGTTGCTGGTGGTAGGGAGACGAGAGCACAATCACTGACATAGGCCTCACAGTCTCCAGTAGCCACAGACTTTCTGTGTTGTTATCCTGCGTCATTGTGGCTGATCACACAGCCAACAATAACTGGATTTCCTACTCTTGGATGGGGATTATCAATATTGTCACCAGAATGAGTTCATCAAGTTTCCGTTGCTTAGACTAGAAAACCTCCCCATGGGTGTGCAAACAAAACATTTGCTACTACCAGCCAATAGTGCATGATAACCCCCAATGTTGTCCAAAACATGTTTGAACAATGCATCCACAGAGAACAGAGTTAATTTAGATCACAGAGATTTTATTGATAACTACCTCTTTATTTCAGTGAAGGATTGCCAAAGGAACGCTACAACCACTTGGCAACAGTCCCATCTCAGTCCCTCATACCCATTACTTTGTCTCAGGAATTTTCACTTCCATCATTTGGAAATTGCTTGCATCCTAAAATAACGACACACGGCCAGTAATTGAAAGCGCGTTATAAATGGATTTTTATGCTGGGGGCGGCCGATCAGTTAAACGTCGACGCTGTTCTTTCTTTGTACTTACTGAAGGATAACAATTAAATGTACCCTGAAATAGAACAGACAAAAAAAACTTCCATTTTAGTCTTATCTATGCTGTTTTTGCACTGCACATTTGGCAGCATTTTGCTGCCAAAATCTCATCGATTCAGTGTCCACAGTGCAGTATAAATTAAGTGTAAATCGCGCTGGAGCCTTTCTTTCAACAGCACCTGGAGGAAGCTGTTTCAGGAGTCGTGAAAGATGCAGCCCCGAGCTGAAATGTAAAGCCATCACCATGCTTAAGAGTTTCCAAACCAAGCTGGAATTTCCATGCATCCCACCTACACATAGAACTGCTGGAGTCTAACCAGCTAAAGCCGCATAGCTTGCCATTGATATTGCTACTCCACCGCTTGTCCTCCCACCTCAACCTTCAAGGCACTGTCCTTGAATGGTTTAGCTCTTACCTTTCCCACCGTCTTCACTTCGTCTCAACGAATGGCTTCTCCTCCACCCCCCGCACTGTCTCATGTGGTGTCCCTCAGGGCCCTGTCCTCGGTCCCCTCCTCTTCACCCTCTATATGCTCCCCCTCGGTGACATCATCCGCAAACATGGGGTTAACTTCCACATGTATGCGGATGACACCCAACTCTACCTTTCCTCCTCTACTCTCAACTCCACGACCACCGATGTCCTGACAGCCTGCCTGTCCGACATCGAGTCCTGGACGAGAGACAACTTTCTTCAGCTCAACGTGCGAAAAACCGAGGCCCTCCTGATTGGCTCACGTCAGCGCCTCCGCACCTCAGGCGCTGACACCATCAGCATCCAAGGCTGCACTCTCCACCTCTCAAAGCCAGTCAGGAACCTCGGCGTTTTGTTCGACCCTGAGCTGTCCTTTCTCCCTCACATCCGCACCACAACTGGCACCGCCTTCCATCACCTCCGGAATATCGCCAGATTACGGCACTACCTCACCCCTCACGCTGCTGAAACCCTGGTTCACGCCTTTGTCACCTCAAGGCTGGACTATGGGAACTCTCTCCTCGCCGGCCTTCCCGGCACCTCCCTCCACAAGCTGCAGGTCATTCAGAACTCTGCAGCTCGTGTACTGTCCCGCACCAGGCTTCGGGACCACATCACTCCTACCCTCGCTCGCCTCCACTGGCTCCCCATCCCCCAGAGGATTGATTTCAAGATCCTCATCCTCACCTACAAGGCCATTCACGGCCTTGCTCCCTCCTACCTCTCCAACCTACTATCCCCCTACCTACCTGCCCGTACCCTCCGTTCCTCTGGCTCCGGTCTGCTCCACGTCCCCCGCCCCAACCGCCCTACTATCGGTGGTCGGGCCTTCAGCCTCTCAGCCCCGAGGCTCTGGAACTCCATCCCCCAGTGCCTTCGCCGCTTCCTCCCTTTCCTCCTTCAAGGCCGGTCTCAAAACCTTTCTCTTTGACCGTGCCTTCAGCTCCCCTCTCGACTCTCTTCCTCCTCCTCGCTCCCTCCCTTCCCTCCCCTCACCCTGACCATTTCCCCCTCCTCTCTCCCTCCCTTCCCTCCCCTCACCCTGACCATTTCCCCCTCCTCGCTCCCTCCCTTCCCTCCCCTCACCCTGACCATTTCCCCCCAATGCTCGGGTCATGACCCAACTGTGCAGCGCCTTGGGACGTCCTCCTGACGTGAAAGGCGCTCTATAAATGGAATCTTGTTGTTGTTGTTGTTGTTGCTGTCCTGCAAGCTCTCCCGCTGCTTTTCCAGCTAGGTCTACCGTACTCATTAGGGCTTTGGCTGCAGGGTTAACAGGAGCTGAATGGGATGACTCACTGCTCCCTGTGACTGGTCTGCCCTTCCAGGTCCTGTCGATGAGCCAGGCTGGCTGTGCTGTCATCAGCTGTGCCCTGGAATACTGCCATTCGACATCCAACAAGATGGGTTTAAGCCCTCATTAGTTGGATGGTAGGAACAAAGGACTCCCTGTGAGCCACACATCTCAGCATGAAATGCGTGAGAGCATTATCACCGTCTTCCTGTCCATAGCTTGGGCTCACACCCCTTCCTATCGAGCAATGGCTTCAACAATTGGAGGTGTGGAGTTTAAGCAGCAGTTGATTACCTCTCTGCAGGCCAAGCAAGGTAGATTTGAACAAACATGTACGCACGAACTCAGACTCCAGGTAACATGTAAATATGATGGGTACGAATCACCCTGGGTTTGTTTGCTCTACTTTGGTCTTGTCAATGCTTTTGGAACACAGAAGAACTTTCATCCAACTCAAGAATGCATCCCACAAATATCTCTTTAAAGTTACATTAACATAAACGCTCTGCTTGTCGGCCTTCCTGACTCCTCCCTCCACAGGCTGCAGATAATCCAGAACTCTGCAGCCCGTGTCCTCTCTCGCACCAAACTCCGTGACCCCATCTTCCCCACTCTCGCCCGACTCCACTGGCTTCCTATCCTGCAGATGATCCAGTTCAAGATCCTTGTCCTCACATACAAAGCCCTCCATGGCCTCGCCACACCCTACCTCTGCAACCTCCTAACCAACTCACCCATTCCCTCCGCTCAGCCGGCTCTGGCCTGCTCCACGTCCCCCGACCCACCCGCCCCACCATTGGTGGGAGAGAATTCAGCCATTCTGCCCCCAACCTCTGGAATTCCATCCTCCAGTTACTCCGCCTCGCCCCCTCCTTAGCCTTCTTCAAATCCTGCCTTAAGACCCTCCTCTTCAACCTTGTCATCAGCCACCCCACTTCCCCTCCCCTCTCCCCCCCCCGACCCCAGACCTCGGATCTGAAATGCTGTACACTGTCCAGCACCTTGGGACGTCCTCCCGACGTGAAAGGCGCTATACAAATGTAACCTTATTGTTGTAGTTGTTGTAACAAACCTTACACCCAATCTTGGTGTTGTGTGTGAGTACCGAGCCGCACAAGTATAGCACACTGAAATTAAATGTTCAAACAATTACAATGCCAGTGTTGGCATTTTCTGACAGTTTTCAGCACTGAAAAAAANCGGTGCCGACAAAAGCCGGTAAATGCCAGTATCGGCGCTGTAATCACACTTGACTGGAAATTTTGGTTCACTAGACCACATCTCTCCCCAGTTAATCCAGACAGCCTTTCCATTTAAAATAATAATAATAAGCCTGGCCGAGGTAAGCAGTCGCTGATTCGGAGGGCGGAGAGGAGCATCTGCAGAAAATCAACAAGTGACATCAACCTGATGTCATGCTCAAAAGACAGAACCAGAAAAAAAACTAAGAAAAACTAAAACTGTAGCTCAGTGGTTAGAGCACTCGCTTTGCAAGTGAGACACCTGAGTTCAATTCCAGGCACAGGGCGAAACCTTGGGCAAGTTTCGTTACTCCACACGCCTAATAATAATCCCTCCAAAACCAAAAACAATAATAAATTGGTCATTTTCAATCTGCGACTGTTTGTGGGACATTGCTGTGCGCAATTGGCTGCCGCGTTCGCCCACAAATATACAGTCAATTCACTTTACAGTGTATTCTGTGAAGCGCTTTGGGATGTCCTTCCGACGTGAAAAGCGCTATATTAAATGCAAGGATTATTATTATTATTAAATAAAAACCATAATCCAGAGTGAGAGAGAGAGGAGAGAATGGCATGGCAGGTGTTGTGCGATGACTGCAGTATGTGGGAGCTGATGGAGGGCAGCCTGAGCCCGGACAACTACATCTGCAGCAAGTGTCTGCAACTGAGGAAGCTCCAGGTTAGAGTAGCTGAGCTGGAATCCGAGGTGCAGACATTGCGCGGCATCAGGGAAGGTGAGAGGTTCCTGGATAGTTTCATCCAGGAGACAATCACTTCCCTGAGGCTCAGTAAATGTATGGATCCTGCTACTACTCAGGGACAGGACAGGGTAACTGACAGTCAGTCAGGCAGATCCTGGGATCCGAAACTGTAAAGCGCTCTGAGACGCCGTCCAGCGTAGAGGGCGCTATATAAATCCAAGTTGTTGTTGTAAGGGGACCCCAGAGAGAATGGTGGAGAAGCCTCAGGCATTAAGCTTGTCCAACAGGTACGAGGTAATTGTAACCTGTGTGGACAAGGAAGTCTGTAAGGAGGAGGATGGGCAAACTGACCCCAGCAGCTCTATACAGGAGGCCACACAAGCGGGGGGAGCAAAACGGAATGTAGTTGTGATAGGGGACGAGACAGTCAGGCGGACAGACGCTCTTCTCTGCACCCGCAACCAGGTGTCACGAAGGCCTCTGTTGCCTTCCTGGTGCCAGAGTTAAGGATGTCTCTTCAGGGCTGGAGAAGAATTTGAAGCAGGAAAGGGATGATCCAATTGTGGTGATCCACATAGGAACCAACAATATAGGTAGTGGCAACTTGAGGAGTGAGTTCAATAAACTGGGAATGAAATTAAAAGGAAAAACTTCCAAGGTGATAATCTCCAGATTACTACCTGAGCCACTCACAAATTGATACAGGGATAAACAAATGAAAGAGTTAAATGCGTGACTGAGAGAGTGGTGCGGGAGGCAGGAGGTTCGTTTTATGGGCCACTGGCACCAGTATTGGGGGAAAAGGGAGCTGTTCCATCGAGATGGCCTCCGCCTTAACCGGCTGGGACCAATGTCCTGGCAAAACAATTAAATAGGGAGTTAAGCAGAGCTTTAAATTATTAAGGGGGGCGATGAGGGAAGGTTACAGCTACAGTTAAACATAACCCGGCATTGCAAGGAACAGTCATGGCTGTAGAGCAGAGTAATAATAATAATCCTTGCATTTGATATAGCGCTTTTCACATCTTCTAGACATGCCAAAGCGCTTCACAGAATATACTGTAAAGTGAATTGACTGTATATTTGTGGGCGAACGCGGCAGCCAATCGCGCACAACAATGTCCCACAAACAGTCGTGGATTGAAAATGACCAATTTACTATTGTTTTGTTTTGGAGGGATTATTATTAAGCGTGTGGAGTAAGGAAACTTACCCAAGGTTTCGCCCTGCCTGGAATTGAACTCAGGTCTCTCACTTGCAAAGTGAGTACTCTAACCACTGAGCTACAGGACTCCAGAGTAGCGACGGGAGTTAAAGAACAGAGTTTGTCAAGAGGGACAAAAAGCTCAACAAAGGAAATAGGGCATTAATGAGTAGGGGAAATAGTAAGAGGTCAATATTAAAGGTGCTATATCTGAATGCACGAAGGATTCGTAACAAGATAGATGAACTAAGTGCACAAATAGACATAAATGAGTTTGATCTAGTGACTATTACTGAGACATAGTTACAGGGAGACCAAGTTTGGGAGCTAAACATTCTGGGGTATTCGACGTGTAGGAAAGATAAGCAATGTGGAAAACGGAGAGAGGAGGGCTTAGCCCTGCTAATAAAGGATTAGATAGAAGCAGTAGAGAGGCAGGATTTTAAATCAGAAAATCAGGATGTAGTGTCAGTATGTGTGGAGGTAAGAAACAACAAGGGGCAGAAAACACTAGTGGGAGTAGTTTATAGACACACAAACAGCTCTTACAGTATTGGGCAGGGTATTAATCAGGAAATTAGAGGAGCATGTGGCAAAGGGAATACACTAATAAGGGGTGATTTTAATCTTCATATGGACTGGGAAAACCAAATTGGCAAAGGTAAATTAGAGGATGACTTTATAGAATGCATTAGAGATAGTTTTCTAGAGCAGTATGCTGAGGAGCCAACCAGGGAACAGGCTATCCTACACCTTGTTTTGTGTAATGAAATAGGGCTAATCAGCAATCTGGAAGTTAAGGCTCCTCTAGGGCAGAGTGACCATAACATGATGGAATTTAACATTAAGTTAGAGAGTGATATAGTTGAATCGAAGTAAGGGTCTTAAATCTAAATAAAGGCAATTTTGCAGGTATGAGAGAAGATTTGGCTAAAATAGACTGGGAAATTAGATTAAAGAGTATGACGGTAGACCAGTAATGGCAAACGTTTAAAGATATAATACGTAATTCCCAGCAATCACATATTCCCTTGAAAACTAAAAATACCACGGGAAAAGTGGTTCAACCTTGGCTAACTAGAGAAGTTAAGGAAAGTATAAAATTAAAAGAAGAAGCCTATAATACTGCCAAAAAGAGCACTAAACCTAAGGATTGGGAGGGCTTTAGAGATCAGCAAAGGAAAACCAAGAAACTGATTAAGAGGGAGAAAATGGAATATGAGAGTAAACTAGCTAGAGATATAAAGACAGATTGTAAGAGTTTTTACAAGTACATAAAGAGGAAGACACCATCAAAAGTGAATGTGCATCTATTGCAGGCGCAGACAGGAGAAATTATAATGGGGAATAAGGAAATGGCATTAATGAGTCATTAAACAAATATTTTGCTTCTATCTTCACATTAGAGGACACCGAAAACTTACTGAAAATAGAGGGAAACCTGGAGGCTAATGTTAGTGAGGAATTTAAAATAATGAATATCAGTAAAGCAATAGCACTAGAGAAATTGATAGGATTAAAAACCGATAAATCCCTGGACCTGATTGCCTGCATCCTTGGGTTTTAAAAGAGGTGGCTGCAGAGATAGTGGGCGCTTTGTTTTTGATCTTCCAAAACTCCCTGCATTCTGGAATGGTTCCATTGATTGGAAGGTCGTAAACATCATGCTGATATTTAAGAAGAGTGGGAGACAAAAAATGGGGAATTATAGATCAGTTAGTCTGACATTGGTGGCAGGGAAAATTCTACTGTCCTTAATTAGGGACGTCGGTGTGCGGCACTTAGAAAACCATAACATGGTAGAGTCAACATGGCTTTACAAAAGGGAAATCATGTTTAACAAATCTTATAGAGTTTTTTAAGGATGTAACTAGCAGGTTAGATAGGGGGAACCAGTAGATGTGGTGTACTTGGATTTCCAGAAGGAATTTGACAAGGTGCCACATAAAAGGCTGTTACATAAGATTAGAGCCCATGGAATTAAAGGTAATATATTAGCATGGATTGGAGAGTGGCTAACAAGAAGAGCCAGAGAGTAGGGATAAACGAGTCCTTCTCAGATTGGCAGGATGTGACTCGTGGAGTGCCACAAGGATCAGTGCTTGGACTTCAATTATTTACAATCTATATCAATGATTTAAATGAAGAAATAGAACTTAATATATCTAAATTCGCGGACGATACAAAGATAGGTGGGAGAGTAAGCTGTGAAGATGACACACAAAGAATGTAAAGGGAAATAGACAGGCTTGGTGAGTGGTCAAGAAGATGGCAGATGGAGTATAATGTGGGAAAGTGTGAAGTTATTCACTTAGGTAGTAAAAATAGAAAAGTGGATTATTTTCTAGAGGGAAAGAGACTAGGTAGTGTTAGTGTTCAAAAAGATTTGGGTGTCCTTGTACACCAGTCACAAAAAGTTAGTATGCAGGTACAGCAAGCAAATAGGGAGGCTAATGCCATGTTGGCGTTCGTTGCAAAAGGGTTAGAGTACAAGAGTAGGGACTTCTTGCTGCAGTTGTATAAGGCCTTGGTGAGACTGCACCTAGAATATCGTGTGCTGTTTTGGTCTCCTTATTTAAGAAAGGACATACTCACCTTAGAGGAGGTGCAGCGATTCACTAGGTTGGTTCCTGGGATGATGGGGTTGACCTATGAGGAGAGGTTGAATAAACTATAGAAGAATTAGGGGTGATCTTATAGAAACCTATAAGATTCTTAAGGGTCTTGACAGGATAGATGCCGTGAGACTGTTTCCCCTGGTTTGAGAATCTAAAAGTAGGGGTCATAGTCTCAAGATTAAGGGTCAGCCTTTTCGAACTGAGTTGAGGAAACATTTCTTCACTCTAAGGGTAGAATTTGTGGAATTCTCTACCTCAGAAGGCTGTGGATGCTCAGTCCTTGAACATATTCAAGACTGAGGTTGATAGATTTCTAAAGGATAGATGGATTAAGGGATATGGGGATAGAGCGGGTAAATGGAATTAGAAGATCAACCATGATCTTATTAAATGGCGGAGCAGGCTTGAGGGGCCGAATGGCCTACTCCTGCTCCTACTTCTTATAGTCTTAATATTAATAATCCTTGCATTTGATATAGTGCCTTATCATACCTTCTAGAGGTCTCAAAGCACTTCATAGAATATACTGTAAAGTGAATTTACTGTATATCAACAATGACAACAATTTGCATTTATAAAGTGCCCTTCATGTGGGTTAGCATCTCAGAGTGCTGAAATATGGCATAGTTTGATGACAGGCTGTTGAGGTAGGGGAGGTTACTGTAGAAGAGGAAAGTCATCAATGAGATATCAAGATGTAGATATGGCCTCAGCCCTAACAAACAGTGTAGTACAAGTTGGATAATATACCTTGAATCATATTAATCCTTTATACTGATAACTTGTCTACTTACTATTAGGTAAGTGAACAAAACAATCAGGTTATTATACAAAGCAGACCTACACAATTGAAGATCATTGCACCTTATAGCTTATAAAATATACCTTTCCTTTGTTTTAACCAAAAACTTGTATTTATATTGTGCCTGTTACATTTCAAACCCAATTGGGAATTCTTCACAAAGACCAGTTGGCCAAAAGCTGAATAAAAAATAATTTAAAAAATACAGTTTTAATGTTAAGAAGTCTTTCTCGGGTATGAGAGTCAAAAAATCAGCTCTGGTTAATACTTAAACGATGGTTAAATTGTCATAGAGAAGCCCAAGGGAGAAATCAATCTCCCAAAGTCACGCATGTTCAGTCCCAAACCTATCATCAGTGTCAACCTGCTCAGTCAATAGCGGTCTCATATCAGTCTTTGCTGACATGCCAATTCAGTACTGAAGGAATATTGCATTGCTGGAGGTGATGACATTCAGAGGGAACATTAAACTGAGGCGCCATCTGCCTGTTCAGGTAGACATTCAAGATCGTATGACACTATACAAAAAAGAAAGTTTTCTTCCAGTTTTTTGCCAACAAATCCTCAAATAAAAAAAAATGTCATTTACCTCATGGCTGTGTTGAATATTGCTGTGAGCAAATGGTCTGCTCTGTTTGCCCACAAAACACACAGTCACTACATATATCCTGTGAAGCGCTTTGAGGCATTCTCTTGACATAAAAGATGCTGTATCAAATGTAAGGATAACTATATTATTTATTATGAAAGAATTTTCAGCAGTTATCGTGTTGCTTAATTATCCCCTATGTAATGTGCTTGGCACTGCAATTCTGACCCCATCACCTTCGACTATTTTATTAGAAGCTCCTAAGTTTCTATGAAAACAATGAAAAAACTTATCACATCAAAGGGTTTCACAAGTAATTCACATCAAGTGTAGTGACTGCTTTTGTATCCAAATGTGGGAACCATTTGCCCCAGGATGAGATGACTAACCAATTCAAATGGAAGCAAGACAACCAGTATACCAGAGGAAAACACTTCAAATTGGGTCGTGGGTTTTTAAAGGTCCATCTGAAAACTCGCTGATGGGACTCCAGTGTCACCTGAAGAATTGGCACCTCCAAAAATATAGCAGTTCCTATTATTGCATCCGAGTGTCAATATAAGCTTATGTTCACAATGAAGGGTTTGACCCCATAACCCTCTGACAAAGAAGCAAGAGTGCTACCAAATGAGTCAATCTCATAAGCAACGTTATCACTCAATCATATTCCCAATCATTTTAAAGCTTGTAATCAGTAGCAAAATCAACTCTCTCTCTCGCCACCAACAAAAAAATTAATTTATTACTGTGCAATAAATTACATCCATTGATATAAATTGGAGAGAGAATTCATAGTTGTTATCTTATGGATGCACAATTCTGTTACTTGATGCGGCACTGGCGCCTTTGAAAAATGTTTTAACATTCTTTCACCTCTGCTTGGATCCAGAGAAGAGCCAGAATAACCATGAGTTATTTGTGTCATGGTAACATTAACACACAAGTAATGGGGTAATTTATGTTACCGTATTGTGCCGTTGTAAGTAATTGAAAAAAGCTTTGTCAAACATTTTCTCATGGAGAGGTTCGCCCTCTAAAAGGATCATTAAAGAGTCTTTTATGCCTTACATTTCACACAAGGGAAAAAAACACTTAGAAAAGTAAATAATCCACAAGAATTAATTTAATTTTCTTCAGCTTCAATAAACGATGTCCCCCTGCCTCTACAAATATTACCATGTCGGTTGAAAGGTCAGGAGTACTCAAATTGTTTTCTTCAAAGGTGAAAAGATATATAGTGTTCTCATATCCGTCTGTTACTATGAGTGCTGAAGTCCATTTACAGTGTAAAAAATTCATTTTACGCATAATTTTCAGCCCAGCAAACAATAAAGAAGAATCTATGAAATGACAAGGAGAAAACATAGTAGATATCTTTTCCAGTACAACTTTCTAAATAACGTGAAGAAACCTGGGGCACCAGATGAATGCTATCAGATCTCTGAGAGTTAACAGCACATGAAATACTGCAATGGGCAAAAGGATAAGCATGTCATGAGAAGCCATGCGGTCAGTGTTTCTCAGATTGTGAATCTAAAGTAGTACATGTACTGAAGTATTCATTGGTAGTCTGTCCAACAAGTCTGTGAACCACCTCCTCCCCTTAGGATAGGAAATCTTTGGGAATCCCAATTCTGTACAGCCTGACATTGGTGTTGTACTAAAAATAATTTATGGTTATTAAACTCTGCATTTGACATAATGCACACTACATGCTCAAGATGCATTGCACTCGTACTGAAATGCAGGCACCACAATTATTCCGACAGCACACATAACAGACAGCACAGTCCTTAGTCCTTTCTGCTCCTGCAGAATAGCTGAACGCTCGGTTTAAAAACGTCAAGCTACTGTATAATGTAGATGATTGCAATACACTTAAATTCACAACGCAAGGTAAACACTTACCAAGATACATAATGGTCTTCATTAATCATACTTTTGAAATCCCACAGTTTTTACGTCTTCCAACCAGCACGAGCACCGACAACCACATCAAATGCCAGAGTTTAAATCTGCACCATCATTTCTGCACTTCAGACTCAGCACAGTGCTTACATCCCATGCAGAATCCTTGGATGATTGGAGTCGACTCTGTTAGCACACAGCGCTGCTCATACAGTACTTTGTGAAATCTGACTCCTCCTTATGATGATCTTGCTGTGCCTGTGACATCAGTGCTGAGAGAGCCTCACAGGTTCCTTCTCATAGATTAGTCTGTCCTATGAAGCTTGAAGTTTCCTTCCTGATCAGATTAGAACTAAAAGCAGCTCTCTTTTTGAAAACCGTGCTCTTTTGTACAGATCAGAGAAAAGAGGGCTCTCTACCTCCTATTTTCTCTTCACCTAATGCAATGACCTGTTAGTCTCAAACGTTGGGAAATTACACAGAGATCAATAAAACCCCTTTCATTGAAGTTCATGATTGTGTCACTGTTCATAAATCACTAACTGCACACAGTTCAGGATCTACAGGGGTTTTCGTTGTTCATTCCTGATAAAGAAGCTGTTGTAATATATGATGTGTGGATGTAGCTGGTAATAATGTAAACTGATGGTGTAAAGTCATGCCATGACAAGAGGTGTGTTTAACCCACTCTAACTGTCTACATAAGCAGCTCTCTAACTCAGCAAGGGCACAGTAGGGAGAAGAGAGTAACTGGTGATTGAGCTGTAGTAAGCAAGGTAAGGCCAAGGGCTGAGGTTCAAATTATTCCACTCTTGCGCACCTCTTGGTGTCCACTTAGAGAACTGCAGCTGTCTGGAAACAGTTTGCCTGTCTCCCCTCTGCCTTGACAAGGAAAGACAGCAGGGAGGCAGGCAAATTAGTGTTTGTGTGTGGGGTGGTGGGGGCGGGGGGGTGCGTGGGTCAGGGACTAAAAGGGGGAAGAAAGAAACTGATCAAATTCTGGTTAGTCGATTTTTTAAAAGACGCACATTTTGTTAATATTTCTGTAAGTATGATTTCAGCGCTTGTATTGAAGGATAATTATTTCTGGAGATTTGAGGCCGTTAACTTGCTCCTCCACCAGCTGCAGTAGAATGAATACGGCCACAATGAACTCCAAGGCTCGCAAACATTTTACTGTAGGAAGGATTAGTTTGTCACCTGGCCAAGCCGAGTGCTAAAACAAAGAGTGACATGGTAAGCCCTCGATTCACTTAAATTCAAAGTAAAAAGTGATCAGCGTAGGTCAAAAATGTAATTTAATGGGGTTCCTTAATAACTACTCCAAGGGAGACATTCCAGTGACTGCAAGTCAGACACATCAGAGAACCATAGAAATTTATGCACAGAAGGCTATTCGACCAATCATGTCTGTGCTGGCTCCCAAAAGAGCAATTGCTTCAGTCCCATTTACTGGCCCTTTCCTCATACCTCTGTAGTTTACTCTTGTTGAGTATTTGTTTAGTTCTAAGTGGGACACTCCACTCCAGAAATGGAATTGGAAACTCCCTCCAGGAGCTGGCGGCTCATAGTGGATTTCCGGGTCCCAGAAGGAGTGATTCAGTGTCCTTGTTAAGGAAGACCAATTGCCATCATTTTGGCCTCAACATTTGAGTTATGAAAAATGCTAAAAACAAACTGTTTATAATCTCGAACAGGAAAGTAAGGGAGTTTTCAGATGGAGTTCACACTTGGGTTGAGAGCGTGTTGCCCCAACAGTGGGAAGAACTCTTACTGCGATGTATGGAAATAAATTATAAAATCAGCATGAGCAAGTGTGGAGGTTTTACAGGCCTATTATAATAAATCAAAGCATTCATATTGATTCCACAGGAATTTCATTACAACTGACAAAGGATCATGAGAGTAGATTGAAATATCATAATCTAATGGAGTCCAGTAGCATATTGGTTATCGTGCTCAATTTGCGAGCAAGAGGACCCGGGTTCGATTCCTGGGTGAAGTAAAACCTTAGGCAAGTGTACTTACTCCATATTCCTCTGGCTCCACCCAGCAGTAAGTAGGAACCTGGTTCTTAGTCGATTGACAGATTGCTTTCCAGGGTAATTATCCCTAAAAAAATGTTGTCGCTCAATCCACGACTGTTTGTGGGACATTGCTGTGTGCAATTGGCTGCTGCGTTTCGCCCACAAAATACACAGTCAATCCACTTTACAAAATATTGTGTGAGGCATTTGAGATGTCTCAACAGTGTGATAAGGTGTTATATCAAATACAAGGATTATTATTATTATTGTTCTTCCAGTAAATCACTAAAGATATCCACCCTTGGGGGATGGTAAGAAGGGTCTCCTTGGAGCTGAATTGCTCCAAGGTGACATGTTTGGCAACAGAATGTTGGAACTGAGCCAACCTCTGTGGTGATCTCGGTAGTCTGGTTCCTGAGCCAGGCGGGTCCTCAGTATTCCAGAGCACTGCTGATGACAGCACATCCAGCCTGGTTCATCGGCAGGACTTGGGAGCGCAGACCAGTCACTGGGGACAGGGAATTCTCCCACTCAGTTCCTGTTAACCCTAACAGGTAGGGTGGTCTTAGCTTGTCAAACAGAATGCTTGACAACATGAATGCTTACCCGACAGCAATATAATGGCAAGTTATATGGTTTTAGCTGGTTACATTCCAGCAGAACCTCAATGTGCTCTGTGGGGTCCCCAAGTCTTGGCTCTTGACAACCTGCACCTAATACTTTTTGGAATTCAGGAAGCAAGTGCGCATTCCATTTCAACAATCTATCTCTGGGAATTGCATGTGTAGGTGGGATGCATGGAATTCTCAGTTTGGTTTGAATACTTTTAACTCATGGTGATGAGTTTCCACATGTGTCAAACACCTGGCTGACCCAAAAAAAATGTCCCCCTGGATAAATGCACCACTTGAAGTGACCCCAGATCTATATGGAGTTAGGTAATCTCAGCCAAGGTAGTGATGGAGCTATTATAATTGGCTTTAAGTCCTAAATTGGTGGAAGGGGCGGGAATCAGCCAGGATTTCTCCTCCTGATAACTAGACAGTGACCCCTGCTGGATGGTGCATGAGTGACATTGCGCTTCAAATAACAAGGGCTCCGCTTTAATTCTCTCCTTCCTACCCTCCCATCCCCAAATCCTGTCCCACATTAAATAGTCAGTCAAGGCTCATACTTGACTGAGGCCACTTGACTGAGGCAATATATATCCTTAAGTTCAGGGATGAGAAGGAGATTTTTAAAAAATCACTGAAGAAAATCTTTAAGATTACATTTTTCTACCGGTTTAAAGACAAACATATGAAATTATTATAACCTGAAGAATCTGAAAACTAATGCAGGAAGCTATCAACCTAGAGTTACTAAAGTGCCTAAAACTGTCATAATTCCTAAAGCCATGAGCAACTTCCAGACTCAAAGGCATTAATTCAACTTAACTAGCTCCCAACTAACATACACTTTAATTGTAGTTTTTTACAGGTATATTTAAGAAAGGTCAATCATATTTCATATTAGTGAATAATTGAGAATCGAAAGGCCAACTGCCACTCTTTCACTGATAATGACTTAATAATGACTGCTACGGAGCCGAAGTATGAGAGGACAGGAAAAGAGCAGCAAATGGGATTAGAATAGATAGCTCCAAAGGTAGAGCTTGGACTAGCACAGACATTCATTAATGGGGTGAATTGCCTCCTTCTGTAATGTAAACATTGCATGATTGTATAATAACAATTAAATAGCGGTTATAACATGCTTCACCATAATATGGGAACTGTACCATGGAACATTACAACAACTACTTCCATTTACATAGTGCACTTCATGCGGCGTAGGGTCTATAGAAACACTAGTTATCCACAACCCTTATGGGTATAATCCTGTCTTTAAAGTCTTCTGCTGCTTCAGTGTGCAACCAGTGTCCCAACATTGTTTCAGAAAGATAAAACATTGTTGCACTGTGATAGCATTATGACCAGAGTCTGGTAACTGAACCATGCTTTTCATAGCTTAGGAAGTCACAGAGATAGGGAGGAGCAAGGCCATGGAGGGCTTTGAAGGTGAGCAACAGGATCTTGAACTGTATACTAAATATTCCCTAATCTGCAAAGGTTTTGAACCAAAACTGCAGAATATCTATCCATCCCCCATATCCACTATTCAACATCAGCTTACTTTTGTTCCAGTCAATCTTCCCACCTCTTAATACCACAAACCCATTGTGCCCAGCACAATATGTGATGATCTCAGTTTATACTAGGAGAGTACATCAAAGCAACCATTATCAAGGAGACCCCACTTTCCACCCACCAAGGAGGAAAGTCACTACTTAGCCATTTGATATTCAACAAGCCCTCACCGGGTGGATGAGGGTTAGGCCTAGGGCTAGGATCAGGAAAAGGAAGTTAGGAACTCCTTGCAAGCTTCCTGGTGGGCAACTCAGCTCAGCATTAAATGTGTGAGAGCACAAAATATGCCCACAAAATTTACAGTCTATTCACTTTACAGTATATTCTGCGAAGTGCTTTGATACGTCTCAAAGACGTGTTAAGGCGCTATATCAAAATGCAAGGCTTATTATTATTATTATTATTACTATTATTATTGCCACGACTTTCCTGCCCACAGCTTGGACACACAACCATACCCACAAGCGATGGTTTCACAATTTGGAAGTGCGGAGCTTGAGCAACAGCCTCTCTGAAAACTAATCAAGGTGGTTACCACACCCTGGATATATCAGCGTGTGTTCACAAACTCAGATTCCAGGGAACACCTTCCAGCAATTGTTGTCTCAAGCCTCAGAGTTTTCTCACCAGCTGTTCAATAGACCTAGAAGCATTACTTTAGAAGAAGGATTATTCTAGAAGAAGCATTTATCTAGAGGAAACGTCACCACATTCAACTGCAATGTTCTTGATCTTGGACCCAAAAATCTGCCTTTTCCAATGACGTTTCTAATTTTGAGCAATCACCCAAACCTCGACAAACTGACATTTTGTTTGGTTTAGTGACATTTATTTTATCTGTAAATGTGTAAAAAAATTAATAAATTCTAAGAACTTGATTCATTTTGACAATAAGCTGGATTTGCTCATAGACCTAATAAGAGGGAAGTGTCATTTTTGAAATGATAACACGTCCAAAAAAGCAATTCATAAATGAAAGGAAAATAAACTTACTCGGTTTGAAGGCGTACAATTCATTGATGCTCCTCAATTGCATCAAATTGCTAAGTGTGTTTTTTAACCTTGACTCAAAAGTGTCAGTTCTCTAAACCTGGAGTATTTGTCACCATGAATACCATTGAACTGATCCTGCCCCAGAGGAGCTCTGCAGGGCCACACGTGAATACAACTGGTGAAACCTAATTAATCTTGCTGTCATTTCAATGGTGAGTTCCATTGCTTATGTTGCTATCTGATCAAGTGTTTTTGTCTGTATTAGGTAAAGCTTTGCACAGCATTTTGAAACAACTAACATTAGCTTCCTTTGGGAGGCTTCATGACTGTTTATGGTATCCAGCAAAAACTAATTCACTAAGATGATTTTGTTGTATTGCATAATTCAGCTTACTACAAATTTAGTAATATGGCTCTACATATCTGATTTTTATGGTCCAATTTCAGGTTATAAAATAATACAGGTTAAGGAAGTTAAGGAATCATGTAAAACCCCAAATAAATTATCAGCATCCCCAGCTCAGGTCCGAAATACTGATTGTTCAGCACCTTGGGATGTCCTCCTGATGTGAAAGGTGCTATACAAATATAATTTTGTTGTTGTTGAAAGGTGTAATATCAAATGAATGGATTATTATTATGGTTACTAGATACGGCTTCAAAGTGAAAGACAAAACACATTTTATTGTGATATTTATAAAAAACACAAACTTTGCAAAGATTTTCCTGAAAAATATCTTCCTGTGGGATCTTTCTGCTCCAAGTGCAAAGAGCTTGCTGAGTGAACTAGACACTTGTACCCATAACACTCAAAATGCTGCATGCTAAAGCCATCTAATGGCAGCTAATGGATGGTACACTTATTCCTCTGAGATTCAGGGGATTATGTACATAGAATCTACAGCACCCAAACAGACCATTCAGCCCAACTAGTCTAATATCCCTCTATTCTGTTCTCTCATGAATTGTGGTGAGTCATTATGGTGCTGGGTTTGTTCCTTTGACATGTGTGTCAAAATGAGGAACAGATATTTACAGCTTTGCAAATACTCACTATTGCAATTTCCTCTCTTCAGACACACCTATAGTTTATACTGTCACTACTTGCGTCCCTCTTCAACCATGCTTATGGTCACCTCCTGCCTTGCCCCAGCTCGGCATCAGAATTCACTAATGTTAGGCACTCGGATCCGTCGCTCTGCATGCAGGGCACTATATTGTTGTTCTTGCTGTTATCAAATCCACAAGGTAGTTATCTAATCCAATAGTGCCTAGCTATTTTCACTGTCATCTGCACACAAAGCAAAAAAATGACCCTGGGGGAATGTAGCCTTCTTTGGTGAGCCATCCTTCTGATGAGACATTAACCTTGAAGTCCTGTCACCTGTTCAAGTGGATATTAATGATATGAGTCCAGATGACTCTGTGGGGGCATTAATGTGCACAGATTGGCTGTTGCACTCGCCTAGAAATACAGTCACCACATTTAATAGCAAATCCTTTGACCCCCACCCCCCATAAAACTTCTCCATGACGTGATAAGGTCTATATCAATTTTTAAAAAATCTGATATTCAGCTGTTTGTGATTTTGGATCAACTTTGCAGATTAGTTTGCTATTCTTTGCCAATGAGATTCTATTTTACAGAATTGCTCTTAACTGGGTAAATGGCTCTATTGGGTTACCAAAATATACTGTGTTGATCAGTTAAACATATTGTGTCAATTAAATACATATGTTGTGCTCCCCATTGGATCAATAATTAAAATCACTGCCTAATGGGGAACAGATCTATAGTTCAAGATGGTCCCACATTTGTGCTGAGTTATCTGATCTCAGGTGCGGTGGCAATAAGGTTGTTACATTGGGTTCAATGTTCCAGGACTAGGGAGAGGAAGAAAGGCAGCCAGGATACTTGCCCTCCATCACTATCCAGTGACCCTGTTGGACTCGAGGTTAGGGGACGGGCAGAATTGAATTTGTCTGTAATAGACTCCAAAGACAAATACTCATTCCCTTCCCAGGGTCAGGTTCCTATTTGAACAATGAGCACTTGAGTGAGCTTTGATGGATAGTTCGCACCTGTGATTCTTAAACCCTAGCTTGAAGCAGGAGAGAACATGGAAAGAAAATTGGAGAGCAAAAAGGAAAAATATCTCCTTTTATTTATGTGCAGAAATCACTGTAATGTATTTGATGAGTGATCGATCCTTCACATTTATGATTTTTATGCATATGTGTTTGCTCCACATTTTCAGCCATTTACCCATCTAAGAGCAATTCTGTAATATAGAATCTCATTAGCAAAGAACAGCAAACTAATCTGCAAAGTTGATCCAAAATCACAAACAGCTGAATATCAGATTTTTTAAAATTGATATAGCGCCTTATCACGCCATTGAGAAGTTTTATGGGGGGGAGGTCAAAGGATTTGCTATTAAATGTGGTGACTGTATTTCTAGGCGAGTGCAACAGCCAATCTGTGCACATTAATGCCCTCACATAGTCATCTGGACTCATATCATTAATATCCACTTGAACAGGCGATATACAACTGATAGGTCACAACAGTACTCAAGGTTATTTTAGCAGTGTAAAAAAAGATAACCGTCACAATAACACCCAATGAAAGCAAAATTTATAAAGGGAGATAGACAAAATGGCCAGTCATTTTGATTTATAACAGCAATTAGTTAAACCAAGTAGGACTGCACCAGTGCCAATGACTGACTAGCAAACATGGTCTAAACTTAGACCTTTCCCTTCAGGTGACCTCAGTTATTTTCTGTCGGTTTATAGCCTGATGGCAGTAACCAGCCATCACAGCCACCTGCTATTATTAATAATGATATTAATCCTTGCATTTGATATAGTGCAATGTTATGTGATTGATAAGGTGGGTGCTTTATAATAAATAATAATAATAATCCTTGCATTTGATATAGCACTTTTCACGTCTTCTTGACATCTCAAAACTCTTCACAGAATAGACTGTAAAGTGAATTGACCGTATATTTGTGGGCTTTCTGCAAATAGTGGGAGAGAAACAATAGGTTTCCTTATATTGCTCTATTTGTTGTTGTTGAAACATCTCAAAGTGCTTCATAGAGTAAATTATAAAGTGGATTGACTGTGTATTTTGTAGGTGAAAGGGTTTCCTTTGGTTTATTTTATTACACATAACAGAAAGTGGTATCAAGAAGAGGGAACAACAACAAAATTACATTTGTACATTTGTAGAGAGCCTTTCACTCGGGAGGACATCCCAAGGCGCTGGACAGACAGAGTTACGGACCCGAGCTGAGGGTTGGGGAAGGGTGGAGGGCAGGGGGGGGAAGTAGTGAGATCGAAAGCACAGTCGAAGAGGAGGGTCTTAAGGTGGGTCTTCAAGG
Organism: Callorhinchus milii; assembly: GCF_018977255.1. NCBI lineage: Eukaryota > Metazoa > Chordata > Chondrichthyes > Chimaeriformes > Callorhinchidae > Callorhinchus > Callorhinchus milii. Next base: position 43,703,558 of record NW_024704743.1, read on the forward strand.
TGGCAAAACGGAGGGACTACGGGATGGAGTTCCAGAGGATGGGTGCAGAATGGCGGAAGGCCCACCTGCCGATAGTGGCGCGAGCAAGGTAGGGGACATGAAGCAGGCCAGAACCCGCTGAGCGGAGGGAGCGAACAGGGTGGTAGGGGATTAGGAAGCCAGTGAGGTAGTGGGAGCAAGACTGTGGAGGGCTTTGAAGGTGAGTACCAGGATCTTGAACTGTATCGTCTTTGTGATGGGAAGTCAGTGGAGTTCGGCAAGGATTGGGGTGATAGGGTCATGGAGCCTAGGGGCTGCAGATTTCTGGATGATCTGTAGCCTGTGGAGGGAGGAGTTGGGGAGTTGCCGACAAGCAGTGAGTTTGCATAGTTGAGCCTCGAATGCAATGAAGGCGTGTATGAGGGTTTCCGGGGCCTGCGATGTGAGACAGTGGCAGAGCCAGGTGACGTTGCGGAGGTGGGGAAAGGTAGAGTGGGTCATAGCGCAGATGTGGGGTAGAAAGGATAGTTGAGGGTCAAACAAAACCCCAAGGTTCCGGACTGGCTCAATAAGGTGGAGTGTGCAACCATGGATAGTGATTGCTCTGAAGTGTGAAGGCGCTGACGGGAGCGAATCAGGAGAGCCTCGGTCTTGTTGATGTTCAACTGAAGAAAGTTAGCTCTCATCCAGGACTTGATGTCTGACAGACATTCTGTCAGGACAGCAGTGGTCCTGGAGTCAAGGGTGGAGGCAGAGAGATAGAGTTGGGTGTCATCCACATACATGTGGAAGTTGACCCTCATGTCTGCGGATGATGTCACCAAGAGGGAGTATATAGATATTGAAGAGGAGGGGACCAAGGACAGAGCCCTGAGGAACACTGCATGAGACAGTCCGGGGCTAGAGAAGCTGTTTGAGGAGATGAAGTGCAGACAGTGTGAGAGGTACGATCTGAACCAATCAAGGACAGCACCGTGGAGGTTGAGGAGAGAGAGAGGAACATGAGAAGATAAGGCGGGTGCTTTCTGAAAACAGTGGGAGAGAATAATAGGTCTTCTTGGATTGCTCTAGTGTGGGTTGCAGAGCAGCACTGATAGAGCTCTAATAGCGAAGCAGGGTATTTTGTTTGTCTTTTCTAGCAGGGAGGAAGCCAGCTAGAGAGTTCAACGGGGAGAAAGTTACATAGTATATGAACATGGGGTGGGGGGGAGAAGAGAATTAAACAAATCAACAAAAACAAATAAATAGATAAATGAAAACATGTCATCCAGCACTAATCTCTCAGCTTACTTTTGATGTGACAAATATTCCATCATTTTGACAACATATTTGATACCATGGTGTGTCCAGCCTCTGAACGTTTCCAAAAATCTTTTCTGTATTTGGTTCTGTGAAAATACTTGACTCAATAAGGAGCCTCATCACTACACATAGCAAGCATCCATTCCCATTGGTAACATCGAGATGTAAAAAAAAGTGCTCAAGCATAACATCTCAAGCTCTGAAATCCCAGGAAGTCTCTTTGTTACATGAAACGATCTGAGTAATAAACATTTTCATCACCTGTAGGAGAAGCTCACAGGATAACAAAATGCCTCAGCCTATTCCAAGCATAGTTCAAACCATTTGATGATTCTGCTTCGGGTGAACACTGTGAGCGCTTTGCTGGTGGGCTAGCCTGTATGTGATGAGATTTCAGCAATAATTATTTAATCTAAATCATTCCTGTATGTTTATTCATTTAAGTGGAACTGCCCACAGCATACAGAAAAGAGTCTGTTGAATGTTGAATGAAACAATAAAAGTGATTACCATACTCTACACGTTTTAATAGGAGTTTATATTTAGAAAGAAAAACTGCTGAACTTTTTAAGAAGGTCCTTGTGCAAATCAAATATCTTACCCAGTGGCTGATTTGCATTTTAATGGCATCATTTAAGGTTACTGCAGGGCTAACTCTTCCTTCCTGTCATTCATATACAGCATACTGCAGCTTCATTTTTTTTAAACTTACAGACCTTTGCTTTTATAAGCTGAAATGAAAATCACCATAAAATTAAAGTTTTTCTTCAGCAGCGTGTAATTCAGAAAGCCAATGTAGTGCAATGAGTCATTCCGAATGAGGAAACATATTGCAATTCCTAAAGGCAGTAATAACTTTAAAAAGCCATCAGCTGAACAGATTCATGCAGCCTATAGCTAGTTAATTGAATTGTTTCTCATCGCCATATTTGTCACTAAATAACATTCTATTTCCTTTTATTAAAGGATTGTTTTCTGAGTTACTACATCTACATTGCAGTACATTGATTCAAAGCTGGTTTGGTTCATCTCACTAATGAGCAAAAATCCAATTTGCCTTTCATAAGGAAAAAGTGAATCTGTATCTAATGATTATCAATTTTTCCAGTTAAAGAAATGATCTTTCAAGTATTAAATGCCCCCAAAACATTAAAATATGCTTATGTTAACTTGCTGTCTTTTTACCCCTGCTTCAGATCCAGGATAGACTGGTGGGATTCCCTTCTCCACTTCTGTAAATTCAGTGTGTTTATGGTAGTGAGGCAGTGAGTTCACTATACCAAAGAGATGCTTAATTCAACATCAATCCAGCAATTCTGCTCAAATAGGTCTCTGAATTCTGTGATGTGGGAAATGGAAATTGTTGCTGAAAAGTCACACAAATGGGAAACAATAACACAAATGGAGCCTGGTGCTAGAAAAAAGTGCCTCAGGACCTGTGTAACCTCCAGGGAATGTCATGAATACCATGCCAACAATAACAGCAACAACTTACATTTATTTGGTGCTCTTTAAGCAGAATAATGTCCAGGAGAGCAACAAACAAAATCTCATCTCTGGTCTGTTACAGAGATGAGCGTCTCTGCCCCCACTCTTTGGAACTCCATCCTGCAGTCCCTTCACCTTGCTCCCTCCATCCCCTCCTTCAAGGCACGACTCAAGACCCTCCTTTTCAACTGGGACTTCACTCGCCCTCCTACCTCTTTGCCCTCCCTCATCCCAACCTTGCCCCCACACGCTCAGGTCCTGATACCCGACTGTTCAGCGCCTTGGGACATCCTCCCGACGTGAAAGGTGCTTTACAAACATAATTTTGTTGTTGTTACCACTTCAGACCTGAGGTCTTGTGAGTCAGTATGACATACATCAGTGGGGTTCCCTGGCACTTTACAACCTGAAGCGCTCTTACTGACTCATGTTATCACTAACACTTGGTTTTCCCATTTGAGTGTTTTTCAAGCCCATTATTATACTGGTAGAGTCTGGTGTAGTTGTGAGGTTGTGATTAAACCACATTTTGTAGGATGATTAAAGGGAGCTTGACTGTGTGTCCATCCCACAGTTTACCTAAGTGTTCAAAGTTGACACAAGGTGCAAAGTAAATTATATAAATTATTTTCCCCAACTCGGCGATCCTTCACCTTGATGAGCACAATAAATTAAACCCTACAAAAAAAAGCTTTTGAAACGCTACAAAAATGAAATTCTGTCTCTCCCGCAAATTGTGCTGCCAGAAACACATCTGAACTGTGAGGTGATTTTAGTTGATTGCACTGCGGTATCATTCATAGATACATAGACATTTTCAGCACATTTGTGGCAATCAATCCCAAACCCTAACAGCCCTCCGCGTGAAGATATTACTTTGCTTATTTATTATTATATTATAATAATTGTCATACATTGTTAATATTTTATGGATTTTACTGTTAGCCTCCGAACAGTAATAATACAGCTTTGTCCTTCTTGTTTCCACAAACCAACACTGTATGCTCATGTTATGTGCCACTGAGAACTAAACAAAAACTAACAATGAAAGAAGTAAATCTGTTTTGCTCATTAGAACTGTTCAAATTATTCCTCCCATCAATCAAGTGTATTAGCTCGAAAGCAGAAAACAGATCGCTGGGAACGATAACAGGCATGAGATTAGATTACAGTCACAAAATCACTCCCTGGTATCTGTTTAGTTTTTAAATTGTATAATAAATACACTTTTAATTTCATGTGTGGTTAGGTTCTTTTGTACCAGGGGCTGTCAGCGCTGATGGCAACTGCATTTCCAAGCTGTACGCATGAGGCGATTCACATCAGTGCATTAATAATGTGACATTATTACTGCGACATGATCAAGAAATAATAAGCAGGAAAGTCTAGGTCTGGTATATGTTGTGAGGAGGATATTTTGACAATTTATAGTGCATTACCACAGGACATCAATGCAACTGAGGCAATAAAAATGACACCACAAATTCGAGTGATTTGTTCATCGGATGAAAAATGAGATTAGATTATTACCTGCAATGCTAAAGCTATTTTTGATACCATGGCCTACTGTAATCCGCTGGACTGCTGGAAGGTAAAGCTGGATGTTGCAGGATACCAGCTATGACATTGTGATACCAGACGTTAGTGTAGCACCTCAGGATATTAGCCTTTTGGACGCATTCGGATAAACATGGCTTATCAATTAAGCTTGTTTTCTGTTTAATGCCAAGACAGTAGTACATCATTTTGGGGTTGCAAAGAGAAATTTCAAAGCAGACGCCAGGATGTTTTTCTTTTAATTAACAACTGAAACAGTTGTTCTGGCCTTATCCACTCTTTATCAGAAAGAGTGGATAAGGCCAGAACACTTGACTCAACAACAACACGTTGCACTTAGATAGCACCCTTCAGGCAGGATAACATCTCAGAGTGCTTAATCGGATGAAATTTACTTAAAAGAAACTAACTTAAAAAGTAGTTTGATACTGTGATGGAAGCTCGGTTGGGTGGGTATTCTGGAGGGACGAGATCAGATGGGCTGAAGGGCCCTCTTATCTGAACCAATCTGTGACAGTTGACATCTTCTGTCCTGCAGTTCCAACCTCCTCAACCTATCCAATCTGTCTTTAAGACTCTCTGAACTTGTGCGCAACTTAGGTGACAGGTTCGATCCCCACATCCAGTCCCTGGCCAGGACCGCTTTCTTGCACCTCCGTCACATTGCCTGTCTCTGACAATACCTCATTCCACAAGCTGCCGAAACCGTTTTCCATTCCTTCGTCACCTCTCGGCTGGACTACTCTAACACACTCCTCACCAGTCTCCCCTCCTCTACTATTCACAAAATTCAACTCAACCAAAAATCCACCACCTGAATTCTCACCCGCACTGAACTCCACACCCTGATTGCCCCAGTCCTTGCCAAACTCCACTGGCTCCTGTCACAGAGCAGATCAACTTCAAGATCCTCACTCTAGTGTTTAAATCCCTCCATGCTTTGGCAACTCCCTGTCTCTCTAACCTCCTCTCTCCTCATAGCAGTACCCGCTGCCTCCGCTCTACTGGCTCCGGCTTCCTCCTTGTCCCTCGAATCCTCCGATCCACCAACGGCGGCCGTGCCTTCAGCCACTATGCCCCGAAGCTATGGAACTCCCTCCCTCAATCCCTTCGCCTTGCCCCCTTTCCCCCATTTTCAGGTTCTGCCTGAAGACCTTCCTCTTCGACCATGCCTATGGTCATTTTCCCCCTCCCACTGGCTCGGCATTGGGCTCCACCATTGTTGATGTTGTTGATCTGGTGGACAGCCATGATGTGAATGAGCAAACTTTATCTGAGGGATTGTTTGCCAGGAAATCGTGAGAAACCCCCTTCTTTTTTTGAATAGTGCCATGGGCTGATTAACATCTACTTGAATAGTCAGAAAGGACCTTGGTTTAACATTTCATCCAAAGGACGACACCTCCAACAAGTGTCAGCCTAGACTGTGAGCTCAAATTTCCGACAAGAGTTGAGAGATTGTTACTAAATAAGGCAGACTGACATCCTTTTAAACACCCATTTAAACAAATGAAACTCTCATTTTCATACTGCAATATATTATGCCAATAGCATGGTTAGTTTTTATATTGTTCTGTATTATAAATAAACATAGTGCTTTTGTTTACGCTACAAAGTTATGCTCGATCCATGTTTTGCGGAGAGATTGATAGCAGGTGCAGAAGCAAGTACAATTCCAGGATGTACAATAATTCACTTTGGTAATTTTTAACATCTGTAGCCCCACTCAGCAAGGCTGATAAACAGAAGCTCGGGCTCCAAATTTCAATAATAACAACCAAATTACATTTGTAGAGTGCATTTCATGATGGGAAGACGTCTCAAGGAGCTGGACAGTCAGTGTTTCGGACCTGAGCTGAGGGTCGAGATCGGGGAGGGTGCAGAACAAGTGGGGAAGGAAGGTGACCGAAGGCACGGTCGAAGAGGAGGTTCTTGAGAAGGGTCTTGAAGGAGGCAAGGGAGGGGGCAAGGCGGAGGGACAAAGGATAAAGGTTCTTCAAGCAGGAAATATAGTTTGTCTATTATGAGTGGTGAGAGCACTAAAAATACTACATTCCCAATTATGGAGAATGGTGGATTTGACCTAAAAATAGGATACTGACTCAACTCAGCGTATAAAGCAGCTTCAAATGCTGTTTCAAAGCTGATAAAAATCCACCTGAGTCTAGCTTTATTCTATTTATGTAACAATTCAGACTTTGGCAAACCATTGAATTTAATATAAGCTTTGGAGTTGCTTTTCTGCCGTTCTTAAAAGAACTGACAGAAAACCAGCTTCAAAATTAAAATGTATTTACGAATTTGCCAAATTCTCAACACGCTTAAAATGCTACATATTTGAGCAAATCTTGACTTTCTTCCTGGTACATTTCTTTATTTGCCCACAACAAAAATGGTGGCCAAAGTTTTTTTTTATCTACAGAGAAAATCGTTGTTCCAAAGCCATGGTTCTGTGATAAATTGTGATAAATTCACACCTATAGAATGTTGCAGCATATAAACAAATCATTTATTTTAGCCCATCAAGTCTGGTAGGTGTTATCACCACATAAGCCACCACTCAAATCCTTCTCTTCCCTTCACTCCCAACATCCTTTATTACTCCTCCTTTTCAAACATCCAACCTTTTAAAAGAATTCATGGACTCTGCCTTGGTAGCATGTTTGTGACAGATAACTCTATATTCTAACGATGTGTACAGACATTTTCTCTAACCTTCCCTTTAATTATTTTCGCAATTATCTTAAATCGTGTTACTGACTTGCCAATCATAATGTATTACTATTAACCCTGTTATAACCACTCATACGTTGACGATCTGCATCAGATTTTTACCTATTTACCCTGAAACTGTTGAGACAAAACATGTCTGAAAACTTGGCAGGGCAGCTGAGACCCATTCCATGCACATTGTGTGCCATGTGGGAACTCCAGGATGGTTCGTGTGTTCTGAACAAACACGTGTGTAGGAAGTGCAGTTAAAGGGATAGACAGGTGTTTCTGCCATAAAAGGTGGGACTCGCGCCTGGTATGCTGCCTCCCTGGGGCCAGGGTGCATGACGGCACGGAACGGGTGCAAAATATACTACAGGGGGAAGGGGAAAATCCAGAAGTTGTGGTCCATGTCGGGATCCATGATGTAGGTGATAAAAGGGCTAAGACCCTACAGGGAGAATATCAGAAGCTTGGGAAGAAGCTAAAGAGAAGGACCTCAATGGTGGTGATCTTGGGATTACTCCCAATGCCTTATGCAAGTGAATACCAAACCAGGAGGATCAAACACATGAATGCCTGGCTGGAGAAATCGGTGTAGGAAGGAGGGCTTCAGGTTTCTAAACCACTTCTGGGGCAGATGGGACCTGTACACGAGGGATGGATTACACCTGAGCAGGGCTGGGACCAATGTCATTGCAACAAGGATAATAAATGCTGTGGGAAAATTGATTTTGAGGGGGGATGGAGATCACAATGTAGCATCAGGGAGGGGAAATGAGTTACATCGTGGACGAGGAGAGACAAATAGAAATGAAACAAGGAATAGTCCAGCAAAAAGTGGAAAGAGACCGGGGAGAAATGTAGAGTGGATTAAGCCGGTATTGGAGTGCATGCGTATAAACACACGGAGCATGACCAATAAGCTTGGTGAGCTGCAGGCTCAAATTGCCACATGGGACTATGATGTAGTGGCAAGCAAGGACAGGAATGGGAGTTGAATATTCCTGGCTACAACCTATTCAGGAGGGATAGGGAAGGGAAAAAAGGAGATGGGAATACTCATTAGGGACACGGTCCCTGTCCTGGAAAAGGACAAAGTGTTAGAGGGTCCAAAAACTGAATCTATTTGGTTAGAGTTACAGAGCAGAAAAGAAGCTGTTACTCTGTTAGGCATTTACTAAAGACCTCCAAATAGTGGGAAGGAGATAGATGAGCAAATCTGCAAGCAGATTTCAGAGAGACGCAAAACCGATAGAGTAGTGATAATGGGGGATTTCAATTATCCTAGCATAGACTGGGAAGCACACAGTGTAAAGGGCAAGGAAGGGGAAGAATTCCTGAAATGTGTGCAGGAAACCTTTCTGGATCAACAGGTTTCCAGCCCAACGAGGAAGGAAGCAGTGCTGGATTTAGTTCTGGAAAATGAAGTGAGGCAAGTGGAGCAGGTTTCAGTAGGAGAGCCTCTGGATAACAGTGATCACAATATCATTAAGTTTAGAATAATTATGGAAAAGGACAACAATCCATCAAAGGTAAAGACCCTCAACTGAAAGCGGGCTAATTCCAGTGAGCTAATAAGGGACCTGGCCAAGATAGACTGGAAAGAAAGATTGGCAGGAAAGACAGCAAATGAACAATGGGAAACCTTCAAGGAAGAGATAATAATAATAATAATAATCCTTGCATTTGATATAGCGCCTTTCACGTCGGGAGGACGTCCCAAAGCGCTTCACAGAACACACTGTAAAGTGAATTGACTGTATATTTGTGGGCGAACGCGGCAGCCAATTGCGCACAGCAATGTCCCACAAACAGTCGTAGATTGAAAATGACCAATTTATTATTGTTTTTGGTTTTGGAGGGATTATTATTAGGCGTGTGGAGTAAGGAAACTTGCCCAAGGTTTCGCCCTGCTTGGAATTGAACTCAGGTCTCTCACTTGCAAAGTGAGTGCACTAACCACTGAGCTACAGGACTCCCTGAGATAGTTCAGGGACAGAGCAAATACATTCCCACCAAGGAGAAAGGTAGGACAGTCAAACCTACCTGGATGACTAAGGAAATTGGGATTAAAATAAAACAGAAAAAGCAGGCTTATGACAAAATGTCAGGTCCAAAACACACAGGATAATCAAATAGAATATAAGAAGTACAGAGGAGAAGTGAAAAGGGAAATAAGAGGGGCAAAGAGATTGTACAAGAAAAGATTAGCAGGAAACGTAAAAGGGAAACCTAAGGTATTTTATAAGCATATCAAGAGTAAAAGGTTAGTCAAAGGTAGGGTGGTCCAATTAGGGACCCAAGTGGAAATCTTTTTGTCGAGGCAGAGGGCATGGCTGATGTACTAAATAAGTACTTTGCAACTGCCTTCACGAAAGAAGATGATGCAACCAATGCCACAATATCGCAGGCATGTGAACAGAAATTGGAAATGATAAAAATCAACAGAGGGGAGGTACTAAAAAGGCTGTTGGTGCTCAACATAGATAAGTCACCTGGTCCAGACAGGATGCATCCTAGGTTACTGAGGGAAGCAGGGGTGAAAATAGTGGAGACTCTGGCCACAATCTTTCAATCCTCTTTGGACACTGGAGTGGTGCCAGAGGACTCGAAGGTTGCAAATGTTACTCACCTGTACAAAAAGGGGCAGAAGGATAAACCTGAGAACTGCACGCCAATCAGCCTAACATCAGTAGGAGGGAAACTTCTGGAGACAATATAAATTCTCACTTCGAAAAATATGGTTTAATAAAGGACAGTCAACAAGGATTTGTTAAAGGCAGATCGTGTCTGACAAACTTAATAGAATTTTTTGATGAAGTGACTGAGAGGGTAGATGAAGGTAGTGCAGTAGATGTAGTTTATCTAGATTTTCAAAAGGCATTTGACAAAGTGCCACATAAGAGATTTATAAACAAAATAGAAGAGCACGGTATTAAAGGGACTGTGGCAACATGGATCCAGAACTGGATAGGAGACAGAAAGCAGAGAGTGGTACTAAATGGTTGCTTTTCTGACTGGAGGGAGGTGTGTAGTGGGGTCCACATAAGCAAATCTCTGAAGGTGGCAGGACAGGTAGATATAGCTATTAAAAAAGCATATGGGATACCAGGTTTTATATATAGGAGCATAGAATTCAAAAGTCAGGAGGTTATGTTGAATATTTATAAAATGCTGGTTAGGCCTCAGTTGGAGTACTGCGTTCAGTTCTGGGCACCGCACTTTAGGAAAGATGTTAAGGCATTGGAGAGGATGCAAAAGAGGTTAACCAGGATGGTACCAGGAATGAAGGACCTTAGTTACAAGGAGAGGTTAGCAAAACTAGGATTATTCTCCCTAGAGCAGAGAAGATTAAGAGGGGATTTAATAGAGGGTTTCAAGATCATGAGAGGATTTGATAGGTTGAACCGGGAAAAACACTGGCATGTGGGTCAGTAACCCGAGGACACTGATTTAAGATAGTTGTTAAAAGAAAGAGGGGAGGTTAGGAAAATGTTTTTCACTCAGCGAGTTGTTCAGATGTGGAATGCATTACCGGAAAGGGTAGTGGAAGCCGATTCAATAACAACTTTTAAGAGAGAAGTAGATGGGTTTTTGGGGAGAACGGGATTGCAGGGCTATGGAGAGAAAGTGGGCCAGTGGGATTGAGTTGGATTGCTCTTTTAGTAGCCGGCGCAGACGCGATGGGCCGAATGGCCTTTTTCTGTGCTGTGTGATTCTATGATTCTCGATGACAAACTGACATTCCGAGCCTTCTCATTTGTAACCTAACATGCAGTACATCTTGAGATATTAAACTGATCCAACAAAGATGAAGGTCTCAAAAATATGCCACAAAAGGAAGAACATGGAAAACCTGTGGAATTATACTATATATGTCAGTAAAGCAAATTTGATGTAGAAATAAATCTAATTTTATCTTAAGGATTCAAATTTACTGCACAGAATGTCTGCTGTACTGGCTGCACAGAGGCTATCAGCTCTAGCAATTGGCTGAGACCAAAAAATTCACCAACTAACCTTTGTTGCGCCATTTGCATTACACTTTTTTCACCCACATCCTGAGATCACAATGTCATTGAAGTTATTTTCAAAATGAGCTGAGAATTTAAAGCAAAAGTCAGTCACAAGCGCTTGAATGACTGGAAAGACACAATATCACCACACAACTAATCCTATCCAGTAATGGGAATATGAGATATAGAAAATGTGTTTGTTGGCTGTTCACATCACTGGGTTGCAAGAGAGGTACGGATGACAAAAGCTGTTTGACCCATTTGATCTCATTCTTCCAAAATACTCATCCTAAAGCATCATAGCATCAAGCTATTTCTTAAACGTGTCCAGCATCCTGGCTCACCTAGACTCTACAGCACGGCAATAAGCCCTTTGATCTAACTAGTCCGTGCCAGTGTTAATGCTCCTCCACTCACAACTTACTCCCTCTCACATCCCTCTGTTCTCCTCTCCCCCATGTGAAGGTCTAACTCCTCCACCGCTCTTGAATCCAACCCCCAGCTCGGGAACAAAACCTCGACCATCCAGCACTTTAGAACACCTTCCTGACGTGACCAGGCACTGTATAAATCCAATTTGTCGTTGTTTCTCTTACAGCAGACACTATCTTCTGCAATCACCACTTTGGACAAAGAATTCCACATTCTCACAACCCTCAGCATGATGTAGTTCCTCATAAATTCCCTTTTCAAATCTCCTAGTTGCTATTCTATATGCTATTTGGCTTGAACCACCGTTCCTGATAATCAAATGAGTACACAATCACTACACCTCACAGTAAAATTATTTGAGGTGCTTTGAGACATCTTGACAGTGTGTTAAGGTGCTATATCAAATGGAAGAATTATTATGTAATCCATATAATTACTTTGTGAAAAAATACTTTCTGGCATCTGTCTTGAAATTGCCTTTCACAAACCTGAACATGTGCCCTCTTGTCCTGTGCCTTGGTGTATCTGAAAGTATTGTTCTGGCTTCACATGTTATAATAATAATAATAATAATAATAATCCTTGCATTTGATATAGCGCTTTTCACGTCGGGAGGACGTCCCAAAGCGCTTCACAGAACATACTGTAAAGTGAATTGACTGTATATTTGTGGGCGAAAGCGGCAGCCAATTGCGCAGAGCAATGTCCGACAAACAGTCATAGATTGAAAATGACCAATTTATTATTTTTTGGGGGGTTTTTGGAGGGATTATTATTAGGCGTGTGGAGTAAGGAAACTTGCCCAAGGTTTCGCCCTGCCTGGAATTGAACTCAGGTCTCTCGCTTGCAAAGCGAGTGCTCTAACCACTGGGCTACAGGACTCCACTCAATCCATTTAACATTGCATATAACTGAATAAGGTTCACTCTGATACAACCTTATGCAAAGCTGAAGAGCCATAGCTTATCTATTTGTTTTCAAACAGTTCATTCCAAGATCACTGGGAATCATCCTCTTGCTCTCCTCTGCACCGTCTCTAGGGTAACACAATGACCAGAATTGACAAAGATTTCCAAATAAAGTACAGCACGAAAATAGGCTGTTCATCCCAACCAGTCCATGCCGATGTTTGTACCTCACATGAGTCTTCACCCATTCCTTACGCCCTCCCATATCATGTCATGTTTCCCTCTCCCTCATGTGAAGATTTAGCTTCCTCTTCAATGCATCTTTACTATCTGTACACAATCTCTAATTGCAGTTTAACTGCAGAACATGATCTTGACCACTACTTGAGCATGGTATCTGGTTCATTGGTAGGTCTTGGAGGGGCAGAACAGTCACCGAGAGCAGGGTTTCTTCCCACTTAGCTTCTGCAAAGCCCTAACAGTCCTCGTTGGACAAGCAGCAGGAAGCTTACCAGATAGTGCTCTCAATGGCAAACTATGAATTTTCACCTGTTTCCCCAACACATACTGTGGGGTCCCCAATCTCTGATTCTTGCTGATCTGTGCTTAATACTCTCCCTGATTAGGTAAGCAGAGTACATCCTTCCAGAGAGAGAGAGAGTGAGCATTCCATTCCAGACATCAGGAAATTTCCATGCATGGTAGTATACATATGTGGAACTCTTATTCTGGTTCTAATGCTCATTTATGATGATGGATTTCTGCATGTGTGAGACAATTGGCTGGCCAAAAAAAATGGCATCTGGAGATCTGAACGCAACTGATTTGTAGTGCAGTATAGACCATCATCCTATACACTTTGCTTATAACTGACTCATACTGTTGTGAGTAACAAGTAACCTATCACCCTAGGTCTTTTTCAACTTCCCCTTCCCTCTGCTAACCCCTTATCAACCTGTCCACTCCTTCCACTCAGGTTCTGAATCATCATTGGCGGTCGGGTCTTCAGCCTCGCTGCCCTCACTCTTTGGAATTTCATCTCACATTCCTTTTGCCTTGCTTCCTCCCTTGCTTCCTTCAAGTCATGTCTCAAGACCTCCTCTTAGACCATGCCTTCGGTCACCCTCCTACCCTCCCTGCCCTCCACCCTCCCTTACCGCAGCCCCCTTCCCTGCTTAGGTCCGTGACTGTCCAGCGCCTCGGGACATCATCCCGATGTGAAAGGTGCTATTCAAATGTAATTTTGTATTGTATAATATTTTTATAGTATAAGCTACAAAGTGCTTTAGAATGTCTTCCTGATGTGAAAGGCACTATATCAAATGTAAGGATTATGATCATTATTATTATAATGATATGGAGACACTGCTTGGTGAAGGTAGCTATATAAATACAGGTTGTTGTTTTTGTCATTGTTGAATAACAATTGTCAGGAACATTTTACATCAGCAAAACCTCAGTCTGACATCACAATTGATGAATTTCATTATCCAAAGTCAATCAAAATCACTATTCGCTATCAATGTTGTGTATCTAGCTATTTTAACTCTGGTGGAAATTATCATGTAGTTAATGGGGCATTAATAGAAGGACCAGCCTGAACAATGGAATGAAACTGCAAAAGCCAAGAATAAAAATGAAATGAATTAAATTATCAGCAACATTTTATGTGTTCCTAATGAGTTGACATATACTGGAGAACTAATGACCACAAAAGGAGTTAGCTCTTTCAATGGAAAGCACTGGATTTCTGTTGTGTTGACAATTCACTCACAATAACATCATACATTATGAGAAGCATTGAAAGATCGAGTACAGAAACATTTGTTCACTGTTTTCCAATATTATCTCATTTTCAGCATTGTTTTTTGCTTTACAAATCTGACTTAAAGCATTCTGCCTACTGAAGGAATCCCATTTGTTTAACAGATGTGCCCAATATTATAAAACACAAGTAACTGCATTGTTTCTGCATGATTCACTTAGGTCTATCCATTGGCAAAGTAGTTTAATCCTAAAATAGATTCCATTGAAGTAAAGATACCTCCTAGTGAACCGACTTTATGATAAGGATCTTGAGACGGGTCTTGAAAGAGGCAAGGGAGTGGGCAAGGGATATTTGTGAGACACTGCAGTGCGCAATTGGCTGCCCGTTTCGCCCACAGAATATACAGTCAATTCATTTTACAGTGTATCCTGCAAAGCGCTTTGAGATGTATCGAAACTGTGATAAGATGTTATATCAAATGCAAAATTTATTATTATCACAGCATTAAGCCTCAGCCACCTTCTTAGCAACCTGTTCCAGTCATTAATTACATCACATACTAGCTCCTAAATGCTGAGATGCTTAGAGTGACACTTTTCAATTCATGGCAAATCGGCTCAATTGTTTCAGTAACTACCTTTTAGAGAAAGTTGAGGACCTGGTGGTGTTAACAACTGAGATATGGCACTAATTCTAATATTGAATATCACCCCAAGTGGATTTTTTAAAAAACTTTAAGACAGGAGTAAAGAGACAGCCAAGAATCTGTGCCAGTGCATACCTAGTTAAACCTAATTAATAATCCATCAAATAATGGACTAGACCAAAATTTGTGAGCATATTTTACATCATAAATTACAGTCATTCTGTACTCAGTGGAAAACATGATGATTTAGAGCAAATAGTGTCAGCTGTTTTTTTTTGTTTCATTCTGCTGCACAGTTGATGTCAAAGTGAATAAAACCACAGTAAATTGAGATGGAAGGACACTGAGTAATTAAAATGTGACATTGGCTCCTTCTTTCCAAAGATGAGCAGGACTGACTGGTTATCTGACAACTTATTTTATGATGGCAGCATCTGGATCCAAATTTTTCCAACGAACAGCTGGCGTTGGTGATCAAACTTGTAATTTCATTGACTATGGTCAATGAATGTGTATATTGTTATTACGGTTTCATGCATTGCAGAGATATTATTCCCTGCATGTGAACCAGCGTGAACCAATGCATTGACTGGGTCTATTTCTACAGGTAGCATTGAAAAAAAGATCAAACACAAATTGTTTGATGTGAGAATGCTCTACGTTCCATTGCCAGCCACTTCCAAGCTGCCATTTCACATCAGTAAAAACATTCAGATGTCAAAACAATTATTCGAACCCTGCCTCTACTTTCTTACAAATGTACCCAACTGGAGATAGATGACATTGATTGTATAACCTGCTGGATTATTCAGATTCAAATCACATTGCACAATTTTTAAAACATAATTTGTCCAGTTGTAAAAGACAGACATACCTCAGCAGACTATTTAAAAAGGGAATTACAGAAAGCTGCAAAAGATGGTCTCCTGATTCTAGCTCTTGACTCTAGCCAAGACCACCCATTACCTCAGGAGAACATTTGCATATTCTGTGGATACTGTATATCCCATTCACATAACTGGACAGAATTGATTATGTGGCAACATTATAATATTAAGCCTTATATTCTGTAGCCCCCTTTATGTCAGGATGATGTCTCAAAGCGCTTCTTAGGATATAATGTAAAAAGGAGCAACTTTGTATTTTATGAGTGAACACAATAGTCAGTTTGCACACAGCAATGCCCCATGATCAGCCATGGAGTGAATAACTAATGCGGGATTATTGGCCAGGCCACCAGGAGAAACTCTCTTCTCTTTTTGAGTAGTGCAATGGGATCTTTAAAGCCCCCTGAACAGGCCTACAGGACCTCAGTTTACAGTTAACAATATAAACCATACTCACTTCATTGGAGCATCAGCCTTGACAATGTGAGTTCAAAATCCCAAGGTGGGGCATGAACCCACAACCTTCTGATTCAAAGGCAAGAATGCTGCCAACTTAGCTAGGTGACACACATTTACTTTTCCAGGAAAATACATAGTCAACACAAAAACAGTTTGCATTAAGCAATGATGGCATCACCTCCACATTTTAAAAGCTCTCTTTCCTTTTTTCCCACTCAGCCCAGACTATTATTTATTTTTCTGCAACCTTAATAATAATCCTTGCATTTGATATAGAGTCTTATCACATCTTCGAGACATCTCAAGGTACTTCACAGAATATACTGAATTGACTGTATACTTTTGTGTGCAAAATGTGGCAGCCAATTGTGCACAGAGTATCCCACAAACAGCTATGACCAAATTATTATATTTTTAAATTGTTTTTGAAGGGATGATTACCTCCAAAAAGCAATTCACCAATCAATTAACAGCCAGGTTCCTACTTACTGCTAGGTAAACAGAGGCACGTGGAGTAAGGCAACTTGCCCAAGGTTTCGCCCTGCCCAGGAATCAAACCCAGGTCCTTTTGCTTGTGAGGTGAATCCTAGCCACTGAGCTAAATTATAGACTTCAGAAGCAGAGAATCCCGACCAGACCCAATACTGGTGTCAGATCTCTCGATCCTCTACAATAAATACTTCCAAACCTTAACTAATAATAAAAATCCTTCCATTTGATACAGCGCTTTATCACATCTCGGAGATGTCTCAAAGCGCTTCACAGAGTATACTGTAAATAATATAATAATAATAATAATAATCTTTGCATTTGATATAGCGCTTTTCACGTCGGGAGGACGTCCCAAAGCGCTTCACAGAACACACTGTAAAGTGAATTGACTGTGATTTTGTGGGGGAATCTTAAATTTTAAGACAAAATGATCACACTGAGTGGACTGGGTGAAATTTGAACCTTAAAAATATAGTTATTTTACAATGTTAACATTCATATTGTTTCAGACAGTAATGTGGCTGATAAAATACAAAATTGACATTTAGTTTTAAATGTCTCATATATATGGTTAGATATATTTTAAACCTCTTAAAATTAAATGCACATACTTTACCTAAAAATACATTGCAAACATAAGAGCAAAAATCAAAAGGAGATGATCCAAGCTGAGCAAATTCATTACCCCACAAAATAAATGTAGGAGTATTTAACAGAACACAAGATTTTATAAGAACAGGCAAAGACCATGAGTTCAAATAATCCTGATTCAAATTTATCATCAGTCACCATTGACGTTCTCTCTATCTATGACCAGGGCTTCTTTGCCTCTCATTCCTTCCGATCTCTGCTGCCTTCGACACTGTTGATCATTCTATCCTTCTCCACCACTTCTTCTCTCAGCTCCAGCTTCACGGTTCTGTTCTCTCCTGGCTTCATTCTTGCCTATCCCAGCATCTTGATTTTGTCTTCTCAAATGGCTTCTCCTCCTGTCCTAAACCATCATGTGTGGCGTTCCTCAGGGCTCTAACCTTGGTCCTCTCCTCTTTAATATTTATAATCTCCCGCTCCCGTTATTTTCCCCATCTATGTGGATGACACCCAACTTTATCTCTCTGCCTCCACCCTCAATTCCAGGACCAATGCTGTTCTGACTGATTGTCTGTCAGACATCAAGCCCTGGATGAGCTCAAACTTTCTCCTGTTGAATGTCAACAAGATGGAGGCTTTCCTGCTTGGCTCCAGTCAATGCCTTCTCATCTCAGGCTGACAGCATCAAACTACTTGGTTGCACATTCCCCTCGCAGAGGTTGTGCAGAAGCTCAGTGTTCTGTTCAACTCTCAACTGTCCTTTAAACCTCATATCCATGCTCGGAGCCACTCAGCTTTCCCCCACCTCCGTAAAATTGCCCGCCTCTGCCACTAACCCTTCCCTTGGTCTGCCGAGAGCCTAATCCACACATTCATGATGTCCAGACTAGATTATGCCAATATGAGGATTTCCAATGGAAAATATTTTTCTGGTTTGAATAAATACAAGTAGTTTGCCTGTTTAGCTATGTATTTATATAATTTGCTTCAATAGCCATACCTGGTAACTTATTCCATAAGTCTATTACCCTTTTTGTTTCACAAAATACCAGCCAACTTCTCTTCAGGGTCGTAATGTTCTCATTTTTGTTTGAACTACAAGATAGAAATATATAGAACTGTAAACCTACTCAGCAAACCAACATAAAATGTTAACTCATCATCTTCAGAACAAGTTAACATAAGGAGCTGTCAAATTATATGACAATCATACAATATTGTGAGAGAACAGAATGATCTAGTATAAAAACATGTAAAAAGAGAGTCCAAAATAACATCTGCGTGTGATAGAACTAAAGGCCAAACTAGACAGATCTGGCAGACAGTTTGCTAATTAAAATAGTTCAGAGGAAGAGTACATATTAAAATGAGCATGACCCACCAAAAAGCACATCACTTTCCACGCTTTCACTCATCCAATTCATTGCATAACATTATTGATATTCAACTGGATGCAACATTATAACAGACAGACAATTGTATTTGTTATAGTGCCTTTCAAACAAAGGTATTTCAAAGCATTTTACAGGATTGATTGCAAAGTATATTGACTGTGTGTTTTGTAAGCAAATGTGTTATATATCAGTAGATGAAAAGTTGCAGACTGGTTCTTGCTCAGAGATCAGCAACTTGTTCTATCCATCGTGTTGTCAACTTCTTCTTTAAATAATCAATTCTTACAGTACTGGATTGTTCTGCCATTTGACTTGTTGATCAGTTCTCTGGTTTCTACCATTTTCAAGCGTGTTTTGGTTATGACCCTATATCTGTTCACTGTCCTATCTTCAGATTACTAATACATTATTAGCTGATTGCTAATACATTATTAGCTGATTTAGGACTGATCTAAATCAACCTAAATCGTAGGACCTATTTAGATTGATTAATTCACACTTACTTGTACATTCAATTTTGATCTTACAATTGAGATTGACACTCTAATGTAGTGCAGGGGATGTGCTGCAATGTCGGAAGTGCTGTCCTTCATAATAGGACGTTTAAACCAAGGTTCAACTGTCTGTTCAGGTGGATATTAAATATTCCATGGCACTATTCGAAAAGAGAATGGAGTTTCGCCCGGTTTCCTGACCAATAGCTCCTCAGATAAAATTGGGTATTCACTTTATAGCTGTTTGTGAAACATTGCTGGGCACCAATTAGCTGCTGCTTTCGCCTTCAAAATAAAGTTTTACTACACTTTACTGTGAATCCTGTGAAACACTTTGAGATGTTTGATGACCTTCGTAAGGCACTACATCGAATGCAAGAGTGATTAGTTTTGTACACATTTAGTGCATTTATTTGTCTTGTAACAAAATGCAGTCTTGTTAGGGATATTTTATTATAATTTGAAATTGACTTGTTACGATAGTTTTGGACTTTGGATAAGCATTTTTATTCCAGGTTGTAAACATTTCAACTACTGCAGTTATAAGTCACAACATTCGTTTTAATCACAGGACCAAAAAATGATTCACCACTGTTATATTTCTCATTTTTGGCGAGCAAGAGAATAAAGCATAGCATAAAATCAAGTGTTTAAACAGGATGAGGTACAGTGCATCTGATAGCCAGCACATTCAGGTCATGGTGCACTGATATCACCATCAATGACATAATCGAGCTGTGTTACACACGTGTGCAGTGTGCAGAAAGCCGGGAGGGTTGCATGCTATGTGCAGGAGTCCAACTAGTCAGTGCCAAAAATGTACCGCATTCTGGTGTACCATAGCTCCAATAGTATGTCTGTGTTATATCCATCCAGCCACTCTCCTCAGGCAGGCAAGAACAATGAAGGCTGTGGAACGCAACTAATGTCATAAAGTAGGGGAAATGGTGGCAGACATTGCCAGAGCAGTATGTTTGGTAATGGGAAAAATATCACTGGCGATAATAGATCAGTGAGGAGGAATTGCACCTCAACCTGGATTGACTCTAGAATTACTCAGGGCATTCAGAACTTGGCAAATTGTTGAATTCAGTTTTAATTTTGACAATGATTTACTTGAAAAGAAAACCAGCTTCAAAGTAAAGGCTGTGTTTAAGCATCTGCCAAATTCTGGACGCTCCTAAATGCTACATTAACAGAGTAAATCTAGATGTAGGTGAAATTTCTCCTCATGCATGTCACAATGTTCACTCTCATAGAAATAAAAACAAGAAAAGAAAGGATATGAATCTCTCTGAGCCATATATTACATTCAGAACATTTTAAGCCACTCTATTACTTCAGCCAAAGTTTGTTACTGGCAGATTAAATAATTGAGATGAAACCATTAAAATTCTTCAAGATCTAGGGCCAGAAATTCTTCTGTTTGTTTATAAAATGAGCAAAAAGCCTATTTCAAAAATGTTCCAAAGTAATGCTAATAAAATTGCATGAGCGCTTAATGGCTCTCAACCCAGTTGTAAGAATTGCAATTTCATTGGTTTTAACATAAACGTAGCTACCAACAAGAAAGCGCCTTCAATGATCAGCAGTTCACATTGCTAAAGTACCCTAAAAATCCCATTTAGCCTTATAAAATGCAAAGCGTCCATTAATCCAGCTGTGGTAGTGAATTGTTTGAAGGCAACAGAGCAACAGTAAACTCATGAAAATCTGCTTAAAAAAGAAAAAAAAATAAGTGAATCGCAGCAGGAGAAACAAAGCTATACATTTTAAAATTCAAGGAAGCGCAGTATAGCTACAATCTCTAATGAAACTTCATATCAGAACATTTTTAAGAATAATAATCCTTATATTTGATATAGTGCCTTATCAGACGATTGAAATGTCCCAAAACGCTTTACAGAGTTTAACGCTAAATGTAACTGAATATTTTGTAGGCAAACCTGACAGATGTCTGCTGACTCGCTTGTAATGCTCCAGCCTCCAAGTCAGAAGGTTGTTGGTTCAAGCCCCACATTAGGACTTTGAACTCACAATCTGATGCTTCAGTAAAGTGCTGGGGAACACTGCATTGTTCGAGGTGCAGTCCTTCAGATGAGACCTGATACCTGGGTCCCATCTGCCGCTTCAGATTAACTATAAAGATCCCATGGCTGTATTTGTAAAAGTGCATTTCCCCAGTGAATGTGACCTACAGTTTGTGCAGAGCAACGACTCACAAAAAGTCATGAACTGAATATAGCATTTAGTATCTGGTATAACTTTCATAGCACTTTTCATGGAAGGAGAACATCTCAAAGCACTTTATACAAACACTGAATGGGAGTCGGGGGGTGGGGGGGGGGGGGGTGAGGCGGTGGGGGTGAGGGATGAATTGGCCAAAAATGTAGTCAAAGATAGATAGTTTTTAAAATTGTTTTTGAAAACTGAGAGGAGGGGTTTGAGCAAGGTGGAGGGTCTTGAGAATAAAATTCCAGAGAGCAGAGGCAAAGTGGCTCTAAGTTCACCTGCCCATGGTGGGGTGATGTGGGCGGTCGGTATAAAGCAGGCCAGAGTTGGCAGAGAACAGGGAATGGCTACGAGTTGGTTTGCAGGAGATCTCTGAGGTAGGATAAGGCAAGGCTATGGAAGCATTTATATCATTTGAGCTGAAGGCCGGTCGCCGTTATGCTGAACGGCCTTTGGCAATGTGTGATTTTAATAAAGAAATTCCATGAGCAGCTGATGTCACCAAATGCTTTATATATTTATTTGGTATTTGGTATGTATGGTATTTCAGCTCAATTCCCTGTTCTGTGCCCACCATTGTCTTCCTCAAGTGTCTTGAGACTTCAATTTAAATGAAAGGAGCTATATAAATACAAGTTGTTGTTGCACACTTGGTGATGATGTATCTCTGTCAAAACACAGCATCACTCCTTTCACACAAACCAACATCTATAGTGACACCTCTTCAGAAGTACACCAGAGGAACGCACGTAAAGCTTTACCTCAAAATGGAGTTACGAAATGCTGCTAAAATTAAGAACTTAAGAATGTAAGTTTAAGGGTTGAGTCAAGATATTCAAATGAGGTGCAAATTCTGAATGAGCAATCCATTCTTTCACTGTTCATACTCAGAGAACATTAAGCCATCCACTCACAGCTTTCTCTCCCTATCTTTGCATTTGCCTAAAAAATACACTACACTTTACAGTAAATCCTGCAAAGCACTTTGAGGCATCCTCCTGATGTGAAAGGTACTATATCAAATGCAAAGAATGTTATTGCATGCACTTATTTTATGGTACAATATTTAAGTGCAGAATTTAGTGTCCTGGTCTTGTTGATGACCTGAAAATATATTTAATTGGTTGTATGTACACATGAAATTCAGAGAAAAATTGCTGGCATTAGCTATCAAGACTAACATCTTGATAGATTAAATGGAAGATAATTTCCCACTAAAGCAGACAGCATTCCATCTTTTATGCATCTAGCTCATGGCGATGAGCATTTGAAGTCTAATTTTGGAAATGTTTCAAAAGGCACAAAGCTAAATTCCAGTTCAAACGCAATTTTTTAAATTGATTAGCTCTGAAATAAAAACTCAGAACAAGACAAAGTTAAAAATTTATATCACAATCAACTGAACTTAATGGGTTGAAATTCCAGTTCATTGAACTCGAAAAAGAGTGCAACAGATGATGTTTCGCAACACATTTCTTGTACTAATTAACACAAAGAACACATTATGAAACATCACAAATTTCACCCCAACATGAGGCTTAATCCTACCACAGCAGTATGTCTTCACGTATTTACTATCCCACCAACATCTGTACTTACAGAGCACACATTCATCTGTCACCTTTCTAGCTGCTTTCTGAATATATGGCATGTATACATTCACCATTGGACCTACTTTCTGGATATCCAGAAAAGTATTAAACTGTTTACTGATATTTTCCAAATACTTTGCACAAATAATCAATCGTTGTTTACCAGTGCTTCTGTGACCACAGTGTACACATTCATCTGGTCAACTTTTCAACTAACACCTGCAGTTTTCACAGTCACCCATTCAACTGCTCCAACCACTTCCTCCCTCTACAGCATACCATCCACCTTTACCAATAGAGTCTGGGATTGTAGCATAAATTCATCTCTTCATCCTTCCTGCTACCTTCTGCATCTACCATGTGAGCATTCATTTATTCATCATTCCAACTGCCACCTGTCCCTAACCTAAGTATTAACTTGTTCACTTCTAGCTGTCTTCTATGTCACCGTGCAGTATTCATCTCTTTAACATATTTAAAGCATGAGCAATTGGGCATTTTCCATGATCTGCTGTGGCTAATCGAGAACATCATCCATCATAACCAAAGTTAGTATCCTGGATATGAAAATTCAGAGCAAGACTGGCAGGCAATAGCTATCAAGCCTAAAGTAAAATCCTGTAAAGCACTTTGAGGTGTTTTGACAGCTTGATAAAAGATTATTATTATTAGTAGTAGTATATTTATATTAGAAAGTCTAAACAGAAGATAATACTACTTTATGGATTTTAGGGCACACCAACCAACTGTTCACTTGCACCTACCTCTTGAGTCTACCACAATGTGTACATATTTTGCCATCCAATCTATTATTTACATCTGTAAGTGCTCTGACATGTTATTCTATGCGAAGGGTGCTATATAAATGCAAGTTGTCCTTGCTGTACAGAATGCTTCATTCCTTAGTTGAGATGTCTGAGATGTTAGTTGAGATGTCTGAGAGTTAGGGTCTCTCTTTTACCATCACAGCTATCTTGCATTCTGTATTCTGTTGTCATTCTTGGGCAACCATTCTGTCTCACATTTACTCAGTTCACCTCTTCCCAAATACATTCTGAATCTTCACTAAATAGCAACCCTTTCACTATCTTAATGATGTACTGTGCTTCAACTGTAATCCTTTCATCTCCCAATTACCTTCTCTGAGTTCACTGTACAAGGTGGTTTCTCCATTCTGTAGTAGTCTGCAGAGTAACTTGCCCCAATAACAACTGTAATGATATATAAACTGTGTTAATAACAGCAGGAGCATGACAGTAAAAAAACATAAAATTACACAGAGTGTACTGCACCAAAAAAGGCCATTCTACCAAATTAGCCATGTCAGTGTTTATACTGCATTATGAACCTCCACCCCACCTAATCCCCTATCCCTTCCCGCATACTCTCCTATTTGCTTCTCCCTCTTTTATGCAAAACACGGTCATTGAAGTTTAATTGGGTATTTCGTCAGCTTTATGCTGTATTAGGAATGGGAAATGGATTTGAAAACTAAAAAAAGCAGATAATTAAAATCAAACACAAGATGTTGTGTGTTTTGACTTTACAATGTGTAACATTTCCCTGCAGCAGGAGCAGCATGCTAAACCATGCCCAGATTGTTTTGTGAAGACTCTGTGAATTCAAAACATACACTAACCCATTCTCCTTATTACACTGCAAACAAATGCAACACATTTAGATATCATACAGATTTCCGAGAAATTCATTCCCAGTTATTGTTTCTTTTCCTATTTCCAAAAGTAATCTCACCGATAAAGATTATGCAACACAGAGCAACACAGAACCTCTGGGGTATCAGTCATTATCAGCTAGCACAGCAGAACAGCTGCTCTCAGGAAAGATAAACCCCAGTGGAAGGACTGCTAACCAGATGAAAATCGGGTTAATGATTTCTCGATGAAACATCTCATTATCACTACAGCAGCCAAGCTGTTAGACTTCACTCAGTATATCCCACTCTCAACCATCAGAGTAGTGAGACAGTTTTGGGAGCTTTTTTAGCTAATTTTCTCCCTGCTTCAATCCTGTAGGTATATTTAGTTTGGCCAGTTAGATATCTGACATGAGCAAACTCATGTTTAAGTGTATCCAAACCAGACTGATAGTTCTGTGCACACAGCCTACAAGTGGAAATTCCCGTCACTGGAATGGACTGCACCCTCTCTCCCTAAAGAAACAAACTCAGAACTTAACAGCACAGAAGTACACCATTCGACCTATTGTATCTGTGCAATCCTTTCAGTCCTATTTATTTGCCCTTCCCCATACTTCTGTAGATTACTTGTTTTTAGATATCTCCAGAGGGATAATTGTGTTTACTTAATTCAGGAAAGTGTTTACTTAATTCAGTAAATTAATGTACTTAATACATGTCACCTTGGAGCCAGTTCAACTCAAAAGAGGCACCACTTACCTTACCAACTAAAGAGGGTAAGGTGCATCTTCCAAATAAAGATAATACAAGAGCAAAAGCAGAAGAATGTTGTCTTAGCAAAAGGGTAATTGGCGCCTAGAACAAATCACCAATATAGTTAGTGGAACAAAAAGGTATACAAGGATCCAAAAGGAACCAGTCAAATTCCAGCCGATTAAAAGGATTCAGAGTTATTAGATTTAGAGGCAGATACAGTGAAGGAATCTTGTGTAAAATTGCATTGGTAGGTAAAATGGATTGATATTATTACTCGGGTCAATTTAGTGCTGCATGTAAGATTCAGTGCTTTTAATGTAGAACAGATCAATGGGCTGAATTCAAGCCTCTTCCTGTCCCCATCTAGTCCAAACTGAGGAATATCTATTCAAATTCTATTCCTTAATTTCTCTGGATGTAATTAAGGAATAGATGCAAAAAAAATTGTTTAAAAATGTTCTTAAAGCATGCGACCAGATTTATGCTGCATACTTTCTGCAGCCTGCTCCTTCCCCATGAGGCTTTAGTCTGGCCATTCCAATGCATTTCCAATGCAGTTCAGGACTAATTTTCACAGATTAATCCCTCTAAAAACAAAGCACAACTTTAATATTAATATTAGTAAGCAAATAAATGCATATTCAATACCTGATAACATTTACAAGCTTACAAAGATTTTTACTTATTTTTAAATCAAGTTCAGGAAAATTTATGCTGACCGTAATATTTTCAGCTATTACCTTAGCATACTGTGCCTGCAGAAATCCCCCAAAAGGAGTGTCCGAAACAAATTCTTGTGAGTCAACATTATATTCTGGGGTGCTTTTTCTGGCATGAGGCACCAATTACACTGTGATTTCCTGACAAGTGTGTTTTTCAACCCCAAATTGTGAACTACATCATTTTCCAGAGTCAGTCTGGAACTAAGCCAAGTATAATATGCCCTGATCCCTATTAAGAGATTGCTCATTGATGCATTTAAGAGGAAACTTGATGAATACGAGGGAGAAATAATAAGATAATAAACCCCGCATTTGATAAAGTGCCTTTAATGTTAGACGCACATATCAAATCACTTTACAGGATCACTGGAAAGTGTAGTGACTGTGCATTTTTGTAGGTGAACCAGTAGCAACTTTGCACAAAGCAATGTCCCACAAATAGTCCTGAGGTGAGTGATTAGTTTTATCTGGTGGTTTGATGACCAAGACACCAGTAGAAACTCTCTTCTCCTTAGAATAACACCATGGGATCTTTAACGTCCACCTGAACAACCAAGCGGGATCTTGGTGTAATCAGTCACATGTGAAGGACAGCCTCTCTAATAATACAGTGCACCCCCAGTATAGCCTTGTAGTGCCAACCTAGACTATGTGAATTCAAAGTCCCGATTTGGAACTTCAATTCATAACCTTCTGACTCAAAGGCAAGAGTGCTACCAACTGAGGAGTATGACTATGATAATAATAATATAATAATCATAATGATAATATATAATAGTATATAATAATAATATAATAATATAACAATATAATAATAGAATAATAGAATAATAGAATAATAGAATAATAATCCTTGCATTTGATATAACGCTTTTCATGTCTTCTCGATGTCTCAAAGCGCTTCACAGAATAGACTGTAAAGTGAATTGACCGTATATTTGTGGGCGAAATGGTTTAGGATGGGTGGAACTCATGTAGAGTATAAATACTGGCATGGACTAGTTGGACTGAATGGCCTATTCCAGGCTGTATTCTATGTAACAGACTTTGACATGCACGGAAGAAGAGGAAAGAGCCGATGACACACAGCCAACCCTTGGACCGCAAAACACATGGTATTTACAAAGCATTAATGACTTCTTCAGCACAGCCAAATAGAGTCATTCCCCATTGATTTAATTTACTTCAGTTAGATTGGTCAATACTTGACACAATATATGCAGAGCTGAAGTGATGCTATAATTACTGTGTGCGCATGAAGACTGTACATACACTGCATTTATCTCCTGTAAAATGTAATCAATTGAAACCGAATGACAGTGAACATTCAGAACTAGTCTCCAGCACTGATAAATTACAAGTTATCAAATAATGCGCCTTACACGTCAATATGTTAGTGAGTGCCACACCTTGTGAACATGTCTAACTCTCAGGAAACAGCACTGACATTTCTCACCATTATTGATTTTTACGGATACAGGAACTTTGTCTATTCAGTAGAAAGCATATCATCATTCGCCTAAAATGCAGTCACTTGATTTCACAGTAAAAATCCTGTGCAATGCTTTGAAATGTTTCGACAATGTCATAATACTCTATATCAAATGTAAGTGTTATTATTATCATCATCATCACGCTTCCCTGAAGCTTCCTCCATTGAACCAACCTTTAAAACTGCCACCTGCAGCATTTCAGCATTTCAGGGGGGCTTCACACTACTGCATTTGAAAATAATTGGTCTCCTCAAATGTCATTCAGTAAGGTAAAGAGCAGAGCAGCCAGAATTGATCCCTGCAAAATTCAACAAGTTTATGAAAAGTTACTATGCAGTCAGTGGTGGAACACAATCATCAATAAGATAACCCTTTGATCTGATAAGAAGATCAAATTCACCAGTCTCCATAAAGCTTGATTGCAGAAATACTCTGCTTGTAACTTTCTTGGTTAAATTTCCCAAGAAAATAATTCTTCTTTATCTCCAGTTATCGACTGAAGCTGATGCTTGTTAATTGTGCAATAAATGCACTATGGACAAGATTTTCTACAACTGACTGCAAATTAGAGAAAACCCCAGGTCAAGAAAACATATCTCAGTCAATGCACAGGAACTAATACATATCTCTGTATGAGCAGCATAAACAGCAGAATAAAACGGAGTTGAACTTCTCAACGCCAGCTACAGTAGATGAAGATTAGAGATTTCACACAGATATTATGCATTTCAATTAAGGTTTGTAAATTTGCACAGACCCTTCATTTAAAGAAGTTGTCAGGCATATAGTGACATATGAATGACTCACATTGCTGTAGCAACAAGTAGAGTACATGATGTTGTTAAATGGTTTAAGTACCCCATCTGACAAAAGGCACCCATGGGAAAAATTGATATAGGTACATTATATATAAGGGAACCAATGGGGTAAATAATGCGTTGCTTGCTGTCCTAGTGAATAACACATTAATCTTTGAGTCACCAAAATGTTGGCTTAGATGTAATGTTGGAGGAAATATTATACCAAAAAAATGATGTAGTTATAATTACGTAGTAACTCATTCTGGGAATTGTAAAGATCATTTCATACTAACTCCAGCCATATTTTTTAACCTTCAATCTGTAATCAAGAAGGCAGATGCAAATTAAAGTACAGACTCAGGATTATCAATAACTCTTTGGGGAAGGCTAGACCTTGAGCATAAAAGTGGTATAAATGAATAGTAATAGCCTCGCTCTTTTCTTGAGTCAACAGGAGTTACCTATTTTGTACATTTTCCTTCTCTGGCATATGTGAATATGGAAACATCTGTCTGTCACACTGGCACCTATAATTGGCAGAATAGAAAGACAGACACTCTGTGTAGATGCTAAATTGGGTTTAGGTTGCAACAAGTCTTTATTGCAGTCTTTATTGCCCTTATTTTAATACACTCGGAACTTCATTGTTCACAATATTTGTGAACAAAAATATTGGCAAAGATATTAACAGTAGAATCAATGCATCTGAAGATAATGCCTGGCAAAATGGAACAGTGGGACGTATGGAAGAAAGAAAGAAAAATTCAAGAGAGTTTTACCAACTGCTCAGATGAATTGCAAACGGCATTTATTGTTGAGAAATTTAAAGAACAAAGTATCTGTATATGTTCATATATAAACAAAATTCAAGAACGAGATTTCAATATTGTATTTGATGAAACATTGAAACTTATCAAAACGTGCAGTGGCTTTTACAGAGAGAAAAGAATATATATATATGTATTTGATATAAATAAAATAGAATAGAAATGTGCTGATGTGATTCTGACACTATAAAACAGCATTGAGGTGACAAGTGAGCACTTTTATTTATCATATTTGTAAAAATATATTAGGAGTTATGTTCTGGTCACAAGGGATTTTGCATTACAAGCACAAAATACAATGTTGCTACTGCAGGGGGAACTGGGCAAGATAACCCTTAAAAAGGTAGTGAAATGGTTTGGCAGCAAAAATGATTTCAGGCTTTAAATCATTGAACTGTGATGAAAGGCTAAGGAAGTTAAATCTGTTCTCATTAGAGAAAAGAAGATTAAGGGAGATATCATCCAAGTTCTTAAAATAGTGAGTGCCGCAGGGAGGTATTTTATATAAAGCCATGACAGAAAAACCAGAGGATATGCTGATAAGCTAACCATGGCATACCGAATAACTATTTCATACTTAGAGACATCAGAGTATGGAACAGATTGGCACAAAAGGATGCTGTGGCTTAGCTGAAACGTTCTAGAAGCTGAATCAGTTCTTGATTTAAGTAAGAGCAGAGGGACACGGGGTTGGAATCTTAAAAACACAGCAAACCAGTCAGAATAGGCTGGCGATTGAGCAAGCTGAATGGACTGGTAGAATTCAGCCAAACAGTCATGTGCTAATGTTTGGCATTCTCCACTTGTGTACAGTGATATATTTTGTATGTGTTTGGATGTTTGGGTATGTTTGTGTTATGTATTTGTATGCTTGTATGTATACGTTTGAGGGGATGGATGTGTGTATTTGTACGTGTATGTTTGTGTGGGTGTGCATTTGTGTATGTTTGTGTGTGTATTTGTCTATGTTTTTGTGTGTCTGGGTGTTGGTGTGTATTTATATACATGTATGTGTGTATTTATATACATTATGTGTGTCTGTGTGCGTGTGTATGTTTATTTCAAGTCCTGTAGCATGTTGATTAGAGTACTCACCTTCCAAGCAAGAGGATCTGGTTCGATTCCTGGGCGGGGTGAAACCTTGTGCAAGTTTTCTTTCTCCACACACCTGTGTTTACCTAGCAGTAAGTAGGAACCTAACTTGTCAGTTCCCTGTATTGTTTTAAATGCCAAAATCAATTCAGCCCTGAAACTTCCTCCCCAACGTTGTCAAATATAACTCAGCTTTATGCAGCATCAGAGCAGAGAAGGGAGTCTCTCCTGGTGTCCTGGCCAACAAACTTCCAGATAAATTAGTCATTCACTTCATGGCTGCTTGTAGGGCGTTGCTGTGCACAAATTAGCTTCCATGTACATCTACAAATACAGTCACTACCTTTGACAGCTATTCCCTGGGAGGTGTTTTGAAATGTTTCAGTGCTATAAATGCTACGTCAAAAGCAAACCTTGCTTATATTATTATATCCAGTAATGACCTTCCTCCAAGGCTAATGTATCCTTCCTAGTGAGGTGCCTAAACCCAAACATCAGTATTGTACTGCAAATGCAGTATAAATAGTAGTGTATTCAACTCCAATCACATGCATTTCATGCTTACATTTTTTATGGTCAAACAGGTTTCTGACAGATGTGGAAACCCATCGCAATGTTTAATACTGTATCTAAATCAACAATACTGTATCTTAAAAATAATAATAACAATTTGGTCACTCAATCCACGACTGTTTTTGAGACACTGCTGTGCGCAATTGGCTGCTCTGTTTCGGCTACCAAATATAGTCAATTCAGTTTGCAGGATATTCTGTGAAGCACTTTGAACTGTCTTGAAGACGTGATAAAGCTTTATATCAAATGCAAGGATTATTATTATTATGATAAAGATGGACCCATAAATGCCTTTATTCATCCACCCTTCTCGTGCTTCTACATTTAGAATGCATGTATTATTCTTATGTCCCAAATATATTAACTCACACTTTTCCTATTTTAAACTGAATCTCTTGTCGCTTAGTTTGCACTTTGGTAATTGAGATAGATTCTAGATTCCCAAATCCCACAGTACCTAATCCGGTCACTATTTATGTGCATAATTGCAGCAGATGAATATTAAGACAGACTATTAATTAAAATTCATATTACTTTTGTGAGGTGGATATAAAGATGATTTGTATGGCTCCCAAAACTGGGTCCCAAAAAATTCTCACTACAATACTGGGCTTTTTTATACTAATCCTCACCTGACAGATATTTCACCCTACAGATTAGCTTTGATGTTTGTTTTCTTGGTTTACCACATTTCACATGAAAACCTCACGTGGTGGATATAAAGAGCTGATGAAAATAAATTAAACCCGATTCTGAGGTATGAGGAGTATCTTTTCAAAACAGCTTTCCTGTGAATGCTACAATCCCATCAAAGTGCCATTCCTGGAGAACGCCAGCACAGAGAATCTGACAAAAGGAGAAGCTATTTGTTTTCCAAAACAGACCTGTCTTTTGAGATTTCATTCTAATAAATACCAACAACATTAGTTCATGTACATTTTGTACCATAATGTGTCTATTCTCAATGAAGTAAAAAAGACACAGACTCTTGTTTTGTAGCAGTGAGGAATCTGTCCTAAGAGCAATGGGATCTCACAATACAATTAATAATAATATGCCCTGCAGAGTATTCGTCATTGATTTTCTGAGCAGCATCGTATAAGAGCAGGCACTTTTGGAGCAATACACCTAGAATGCTGTTTGAATTGCAGCTCAGTTGCAGTATGAATACAATTCATAACTTATTGAAACGTAGCACTTTTTACAGACACAGCCTAGTTCATTCTTTTCATATATAATGGGATTGGTGATGTGGTCCATGACAGTAACCTTTTGATAGTAGCAGTTTACAGGACATATGGGCAACATTTGTTATGACAAATGTTTCCTGCTGTTACATTAGCTGACAAAGGGATCAGTAAAATGTCTTTTTGGTGTGTATTTCTAAACATTTGTACCAATCACAAGTATTCCAGCCTAGAACTTCAAACTGCCCTAAAATTACAAGAATATAAACTTGCAAGATTATACAAAATCTCAAGAGAATTTTGGATAAAGAAGATCCTTCAGGCCACTTGATCTCATGCTTCCAGCAATCCTACACTCCCCATCATTGTCTTTTGTACCCGAAAACCTTTATCCTTTTTCCTGCTGGCTCGGGTCATCCCAAAGTGTTGTTCTGAGTTTACATTCTCAATCCCATTTTATAATGCAATTTCTGTGGAAGATCAACAGAAGGTAGTGTATTTGGCAGTTAAGTTTGAATACATTTCCAATAACAATGTTTAACATTTGTTTTACTAATTGCTACAAAAATACATATGCTTATTAGAACAAATAAACTTAATGCTTAACATTATTTGGTTTTTATTTGTAAGAGTAGGAATTATATTTTCATAAATTACAGTGTTAAGTGTATATCATATGTTTACTATATCATTAAACGATTATATTGACCAAAGAAATATCATTCAGTTACAGATATAAACATGTTGATTTGAATATAACAATATACATTTTTTGTTTAAACTGCATTTTTATCAAGACAGACAGACAAAGTAATAGAAACAGTAGCTTTCAGATAATGTATCATTCTATCTATAATAATTGATTATTATTATAATTAATAAATTCTAATTAATGAAAGTGTCCTGGGAGTAAGTGAAAAACCAACAGATCTGAGTTATGGTTAAAGCACCATTTTACAGATTTTCACCAATCAATATGTTTGTTTCAATGGAAGTTAATTGGGAAATATTGCTTTCATGTGAATTACATTTTTATAAACAAAATTTGGCTTTTTTCGCATATGTGGAGTCCTGTAGTTCAGTGGTTAGAATACTCGCTTTGCAAACCTGGGTTTGAATCCCAGCAGGGTGAAACCTTGGGCAAGTTTCCTTACTCCACATACCTGATAATAATCCCTCAAGAAAATAAAACAACAATAAATTGGTCACTTCAAAACCACGACTGTTTGTGGGACACTGATGTGCACAATTGGCTGCCGCATTTCGCCCACAAATATACAGTGAATTCATTTTACAGTCTATTCTGTGAAGCGCTTTGAGACGTCTAGAAGATGTGAAAAGCGCTATATCAAATGCAAGGATTATTATTATTATATATCTCTGAGATGTCTCCTTTCAAGACTGAGGAGCATCAGCTTGTAGTAATAATAACCCTTGCATTTGATATAGTGGTTTTTACGTTTTCTAGATGTCTCAAAGTGCTTCACAGAATATCAAGTGAATTGACTGTATATTTGTGGGTGAAATGCAGCAGCCAAACTGCACACAGCAGTGTCCCACAAACAGTTGTGGATTGAAGTGACCAATTTTTTTTGTCTAATCATTGCTCATAGCTCATTTCTCTAACACTGGAGAGCATCCTCAATGTTCTGCTCTGCCTCTCATGCCTGGCCAGCCTTTTTATGTCATGGGGACCAGAACTGTATACATTACTCTAGGTGGGAGGGCTTGACCACAGAATTGTACTGGTTGAGCATGATGTCTGGGGATCTGAACTCAACCAATTTCGCAATAAAGCCAAGCAACCAATTTGCTTTGTATATTGCTGTCTCTCACTAATTTGACATCGTGAGCAATGAGTCAATTCACACTCTAGATCACTTTGAGATGCCCCCTTGGCAAGTTCTGTGCAATCGACAGAGTACAAGTGTTTCCTTTATTTATTTCCTATATGTGACACCATGCATTTAGCAGCACTAAACTTTATTTGGCATGTTATCAGCTCATGTGTATGCCCTACCAAGCTCTCTTTGTAATACGTTTGCTGCCTCATCTGAGTCTACATAGCCTGGCCATTAATAAACACAAAGGACAAGAGGAGTCCCAGTAAGTACCTTTGAGACATCCCCATTGATACCTCCTGCATTCTTAGCTAGCTCCCATAACAACAACTCTATTTCTCTTCCCTTTCAGTCAATTTTGAATCAATGTCAATGTCTACATATACCACATCATATGGCTTTCCACAATCAATTTTGGGTTTCACCTCCTCAAAAACATCTTTGAAGTTGGTCAGACAAGATCTACGCCTTCTGAATCTGTGCTGGCATTATGTTATTATGTTATTTTATACAGGTAATATTTCATATCTGATGATTTGGAAAATTGTTTTCTAATTATTAGATCAGACTAATGTGTCCGTAGGTGGAATGGTTCTGTCACCTTTCTTGAATACAGAAACCATATTTGCCTGTGTCCACTCTGCTGGAATCTCACTAATGGTGATTGACTTCCCTCATAATGCCTGTCAATGCTTCACAAGTAGCTCTGTATTATTATTATTATTATGCAGAGGGGAAACTTTAGGCTAAAACAAACACATGTAGTAAGATTAAAATGCATATACTGTTGATGTAATAAATTAGCTAAACTTATATAAATGATTAGCTAGACCGTAGTTAGAAAATTATGTCCAGTATTGGTCACCCCATTTAAAGAATGTTGTTAAGGCAGTACAGCGGGTGCAGAGGAGATTTACTAGAATGAACCCAGGTAGAGACGTTTGGCCTTTGAGCGGAGACCGGAGGGACTGGGATTTTATTCCACTGGAACAGAGAAGGTTGAGGGGTGCCTTGGTAGAGATCTTTAAAAAAAAAATGTTTCTTTTCGTTTTTTGGTCAACCAGGTGTCTGACAAATGCAGAAAGCCAGCACCATTCTTAAGAGTATCCAAACCAAGATGAGAATTCCATACATCCCCCTACACATGGACATTCCAGAGATAAATTGTTAGGATGGAATGCGGACTCTTTCTCCCTGGAAAGACACAGCCTGCTTACCTAATTCCAGAAACTATTAGGTGCAGGTTGGCAAAGCTAAGGCTTTGGGAACCTCAGAGTATGCGTTGGAGTACTGTATTTGTATCTACCCTATCAGATCCCTTTATTATTTTAAAAACCTCACTCAGATCACCCCTCAACCTTCTCAACTCAAATGAATAGAGACCAAGTTTATGCCACCTCTCACTTCAGCACTAAGGAAACCCTGTTTATCTGCTCCCCAGAGGATATTCACTTGTCGGTCGTTCAACATCCAACAAGTGTGGGTTTGAGCTTCATTAGGTGGATGGTAGGTACAAGGAACTGCCTCCGAGCTTCCCATCTTTAAAATTGTGAGGGGTTTTGATAGAGTAATAAGGGGAAATCATTTACATTAGTCATTGAGTCAGTAACTAAAGGGCACCAATTCAAGATGGTTAGTAAATGAACAAATGGGTAGGTTAGGAAAATAAATTTCATATACAGAGCAGTTGGGATATTGAAAGCCCTGCCAGGAGCTATTGTTGAGGCAGAATCCATATTGGCCTTCAAGAGGAACCGGGAAAATGCCTTGAAAAGAATCAGCTACAGTGGGAATGACATTGAAAGGATTGGTCTTGAGGGAACCAGCACAGACATGATGGGCCAAATGGCATTCTTCTGTGCTGTAAATGTCTATGGTTCTAAGCATAATTTATCCATACTTGTGACTACCGCTTTTTTAAAACATATTGCACAGTTTGCCAGTTTGCATATTGGGAGCAATCCTGGTGTATGCAACACATCACATGACGTTGTCCGTCTGGTTCTTGGTAGCTGCTGGGTTGTCAGACCTAGCTTGACAAGCATGATCACACAGAACACACTGTAACCCCACTTTCCCCAGGAATGAAATTCCTTGTGCGCTTTGTGTGGATAACATGCAAATTGCTGAAGGTGAAGAACTGGAATTAGCAAATTTCTTCTGTGATGTGATTGCCAATTACGCATTAACAATGACATAAATTATTACTCGAAACACGACATTGAATAAATTTATAAAAATTAAATGTGCTTTTACATTTACGCAAACACAAATCACACAAATACCTTGCTGCTAAGCTAACCTGGTAGTGAAGCAATAGATTCACTTGAACTTTTAAGTTCAAAACATCTGATCATTTAAGTTGGTTTCTGGTTCCAATAGGATTGGACATGAGAATAGAAACCTCAAATGATTTGGATCAGATTTTAAAAATCCGTCAGCTGGTTCGTTTTTCTCTCCAATACGCAGCAATGTAACCTAATTCAAAAGCTCTGATACTGATTTCAATCGCAAGAATTACAGACAGTAAAAGACCCCAAAGAACCAATTGTTTATGCAAATAAAGGAAATAAACATCCAGTTTGATTTTTGCTGCCATATGTGGAGACCACTAAAGTCTGGTGTTTGATATAATATTTTAAAATCAGCAATTGCACTGGTAGCCATGATGTTAAAAATGCTTAATTGAAATGAACATTCAAGAATTTTTCCCAGAGGAGCATGCACAGTGCGATTCATACCCACTGTATTTATACTGCTGGGGAGGTCAATAGCGCTGAATCCACCTCCTCCATTGTGATTAATATAGCTGGATACCCTGTTTACTCTGCATCTTAGGTGGTGAATGACTGCCAAAATCGAGTACAGTAATTCATAACCAAACATGCAGCGTAAACTCAGAAGTGAACCAGAATACAATCAAACATGTATCAGTCTGGCTCTGTTGGTAGCACTTTCACCTCTGGTTCAGAAGGTTGCGAGTTCAATCCCCACATCAGGTCTATTTTAAGCTGGTATTCCAATACAGTGCTAGGTGTGCGCATTGTCGGGGATGCCGTCCTTTGGATGAGACAATAAACCAGCATCCCCTCTGCTTGTTAAAGATCCCATGGCACTATTCAAAAAGAGAAGTATTCTCATAGTGTCCTGGCCAATAATCTTCCCAAATTGTCATTTACTTAATGGCTGTTTGTGGGACATTGCTGTGTGCAAATTGGCTGCAGTGTTTGCCTACAAAATACAATTGCTACATTTTATAGTAATTCCTTTGAAGTGCTTTTTGAGACGTCTCAACGAAGTGATAACGCTCTATATCAAATGTAAGGATTATTATTATTAGAACAGAACAGAAATGTACTTTCATCAAGGTGTGCTCTGGAAACAGGCTGCATTTGCTGCTGATTTGCACTCATGGCTGAAGTGAAATCACACTTCAAAGGCAGGGTAAGCACCTGATTTATTTTTTTAATCATATAATGACCAGATGAAAAATAATGTTGAGGCAGAAATGGCTAAAAGCTTTTCCAGAATTAGTTCATAAAATTTTAACTTGGATTAATACGTTCTCTTACGATTTGTGACTATACACTTTGCTCAATTTGCAACTCAGTGCAGTAAT
The DNA here is from genome assembly GCF_018977255.1 of Callorhinchus milii. Lineage (NCBI taxonomy): Eukaryota > Metazoa > Chordata > Chondrichthyes > Chimaeriformes > Callorhinchidae > Callorhinchus > Callorhinchus milii. Next base: position 43,741,077 of record NW_024704743.1, read on the forward strand.
AAATACATTATCCACACAGTGCCAGCTCATACACTTCCATTTATTATGCAGAAAGTTGTTGCAGTAAAAATATTTATAAAAATTGAACCATTGATATTATCCATGTTTTCTACTGAAATATGACTTTCTCAGAGATCTTCTTAGGTGCACTATGTTCCAAAAACCCATCACAAATGAAACTTAATTGTACCCCAATCCACATTCTATGATCCTTTGCCTTGGCTCTTACCAACCTGTGCCTAAAACTCTCTGGTATGAGTTAACCAGGGTGTGTAACTCCTGGGAGCAATTGTGCATTCCATTCCACACACAGGTGTTATGCAAATATGGAATTCTTAGTGTAGTTTAGATGCTCTTAAAACACAGTGATGGGTCAGACTGACTTGTGCAAATGGAGACTCTTTCGATTTATTATGCAGAATATTGTTGCTAAGAAAATATTTATAAGAAAATACACTTTACCTGCTGTGCTTATTAAGTAGATCATTATAAAATATTTATCCTTATTCCATTATAACAGATTGATGGCCTGAAGTCAAGATCATGATCTGCCATCGGTCTAACCTGAAATTAGGCCAAGTAGCACTCAAATAGCGTACAGTTCTTTATGACACTCATACCATATTTAACGACTCACAAACTATTTAACATCATCTATTAATTTATAAGGTGTAAAATGGAATTGAGAAAGTAAATCCAGAACAATACTTCAAGATATGCCAAGGTAGCAGTACAGGAGCGTACAGGTTCAGGGTTGCGAACAGCAATTATAAAATGGATACACAGAAGTATTTCCTTATACAGAGAGTTTATAACAATTGGAATGAGTTATCAGGAAGGACAAGAAAGGGTAGAAGGCACAACCTGTTTAAGAATGGACAGAAAGAACAGCATTCTTCATCGAAAACTCTAATTTCTCTTTTTCCCCTTTCCCACCACTTATCTTTAGTCAGTTATTTTCTTCTGCGCATCCTCGGAATGTGTCCAACTGTCCAACTGAATGTTATTTGCTCAGCTAAAAGCTGCAGAAGAACAGTTTGCCTTAACTGTGCTCAGCACCTCGATTGTCAGTATGGTAGAATCATGCTCGAGCCCCGAAACCTGACTGTCCAGCGCTTTGGGATGTCCTCCCAATGTGATAGGCACTCTATAACTATAATTTTGTTTTTGTTGGTGTGTTGTTGTTGTAGCTCAGTGGTTAGAGCACCTGCCTCGCAAATAAGAGACCTGAGTTTGATTCCTGACAGGGTGAAATGTTCACGTTTCCTTACTCCACACTCCTCTGTTTACCTAGCAGTAAGTAGGAACCTGGTTGTTGGTTGATTGGCGGATCACATTTACGGAGATAATAATTCCTTAAAAAAAATTGGTCACTTCAATCCACAACTGTTTGCGGGAATTCTGTGTACAATTGGCTGCCGCGTTTCACCCACTAAATGTACAGTCAATTGACTTCACAGTATATAGTGTGAAGCGTTTTGAGACATTTTGAAGACGAGATGAGGTTCTATATCAAATGCAAGGATTATTATTATTATTATCACTATGTGTTAACAATGCCTTCTGCTGGGTTGGACAACATTCCACATTGTGGTTATATTGGCACCATATGATAATTAACAACAGCAAAATTACATTTGTATAGCGCCTTTCACATGGGGAGGTCTCCCCAAGGCGCTGAACAATCAGTGTTTCGGACCCGAGCTGGGGGTCATTACCAGGAAAGGTGGAGGGCAGGGGGGGTGAAGGAAGGTGACCAAAGGCATGGTCAAAGAGGAGGGACTTGAGATGGGTCTTGACAGAGGCAAGGGAAGGGGTGAGGCGGAGGGACTTTAGGATGATTGTGGGAACATTTCAGCTTTTTTTAAAAAAAAATGTTTAACTCTTACAGCTTCTCGATCTCCGTGCTGCACACAAAGCAAGAACTGGACAAGAATCCTGCTCCTGGTGCTCCGGTAATGTTCTGAAACTAGTTACTGGAGAATGTGAAAGGCAAGCCAATTACTGATTGTGTCTCTGGATGTCTCTCCCTTTCTGTGAGGAGGCACCTGCTCTCTGTTTGTCAGCTGGTATTTGGCTTTCTCACACCAGCACAAAACAACTTTCACACTGGGAAGCCAAACTGATCACTGCAGCTTAACAAGGGAGTGTGAGTGACAACAACTTTATCTGTGCTGTTCTATTTCTGAAGATTTAATGGCAAGATACTAAAGCCTGCACATCATGAATAGCTCTAAAACAATGATTCTACCCAATTCCACATGGATTTACTGAATTACTTATAATTCAGAAGACAATTAAACCATGGTGCGCTCACCATGAGCAATGTTATTGGTTAGTGTAGCAATGTGCTAATGCGATATACTTTTTATGGCCTGGAATTGCACTTAACCTCAGGCAGTTAAAACCATTCTAGCTTAAAAATTAAAATCACACAGAATTGTGAAAAATTGTTACACACTCTTAATATGATAGCCAATTCAGACCTAAGGAGAGGTTTACATTAAGTTGCTTTATTTGTTACCCCTATGACTGTTCCCCACATTGAGATAGTGTCCAGAGTTCAGGTGACTGACAGACGTGATAGATTTACTATTCTATTCCAGTACTACATTATATAGATATTAACAACAATAAATCAAGTAGATCTAAAAAGGAGCAGCAGATCAAAGAGAGTTTATAGGAGGAACCTCTATATGCAGAGGGTGGTGAAAACATAAAATTCACAGCCAGAAACTCTGGTTGAAACAAAAAGCATAAAAATATTGAAGAGGAAACTTGAAGCATATGTAAAGGGAATAAAGGGGATCAGGAATAATGGAGGCTTGTGTAGGGTACAATCACAAGCACAGACTAGTTGGTCCGAATGTCATGTTTCCATGCTGAATCATTCTATGTAGCTCTATGTAAATAGGAACTTGTGTGTATATTTGGGTGAAAAATGCAATGTTTCCTCACCAATTCGATAACCATTGAGCATGTTATTGAACGTGTTATGAAATATTGCATTTTTCTATCTATCCCTAAAGAAAAATGTCCTGTGGCTGAAAACTCTAAACTCAAACTGACAGAATAATAACCTGCAAATACAACAACAACTTACATTTATACAGCGCCCTTCATGCGGTGTGGTGTCCCGGAGCACTTCACAGTGGCAAAGTCTGACCCCGAACCAGGGGGAGAGGGAGGGGGAGTTGACCATAAGCATGATCAAAAAGAAATGTCTTCAGGTAGAATTTGAAAGTGGGGAGGGAAGGGGCAAAGCGGAAGGATTGGAGGGATGTGAATTGCAGTTTTAAAAGCCAAAATTTTAATTGATTCAGATACTTTGAAACAGTTGCATTCATTATGAATAACAGCTGACATGTACTGGTAATCCAATGAATAGGAGTAATTATTGACCTGTGACATCCTAACCCCCGACCAACCTGTCCATTTCTTCTACTTCATGTCTCTTGCCTTGCCCGGTCCACCATTGGTGGGCAGGCCTTCAGCCTCTCTGCCCCCAACCTCTGGAACTCCATCCCACATTCCTTCCACCTCGCCCCCTCACTTGTCTTCTTCAAGACCTGTCTCAAGACCCTCCTCTTCGACCGTGCCTTCGGTCATCCTCCTACCCATACCATCCCAGCCCTCCTGATACCAACCACCAGCTTGGGTGTAGTTCCCTGACTGTCAACTCCTTGGGAAGTCTTCCTGATGTGAAAGGCACTATACAAATGCAATTTGTTGTTGTCGGGAGGAGTCAACCTGTATTGAAAACATACTGAGATGTTGCCATTAAAGCAAGCATAGCATGTTTTTGTTTCAGATCCATCAAGTACTGTTAAGTAACTCAATGTCCAATACTTTGAAATGGAATACCATTGTCAATCTTAAGGGTCATTCATCCCAATTGTTAATTTATATCTGTATTTGTGGGATGTGGTGGACACCAATTTTTGCTTGAACACTGTACTTTTCGACTATGCTGAGAAGTAGGAAGGTCACTCAGATCATTCTCATCTCTTGTCAATAAGAGCAAAGTTCTAGGACTTGGTTTACAGCATAACTCATCCTGAAATGCATGAGAGAATTGCCACATTCTAGTACCCACAGCTTTGATACACATACCTACCCAATGAGCAAACGTTCCACCAGTTAGAAGGGTGAATAGAGCTTGAGTAGCAGCTGCTTACCAGTTAAGTTAGATACCAAGCCCTGGATATTTGAGTGTGTGTTCACAAACTTGGTCTCCAGGCAATGCCTTCCAACAGCGATTATCTCAAGCTTCAAAGTTTTCTCATTAGCGGAGATCTGCATAGTAGAAGGACCTATAAAGGACAGCTTGTGTTGTGCCAGCCACCTTGGTGCTCCTGAGGTCCAAGATCAACTCTACATATCAGGTTTATTCAACACAAACTGCTTAATCCAGGTCCTCATGTGAGAGTGTTGACACTGAATGGATTTAAAGCAGGACACAAATAAGAAAAGAATAAATAATTGTGTGACCACATTTGTATAACTAGATAGAAAAGCACCTGCTCAACAACAACAACTTGCATTTATATAGTGCCTCTCACTCAGGGTAGCATCCCCGAGCGCTTGACAGTGGCGGAGCACGACTCTGTGTTGGGGGTAGGAGGAAGTGACCGTAGGCACGGATGAATAGGAAGGTCTTCAGGCATGACCTGAAAATGGGAAAGGAAAGGGCAAGGCAGAGGGATAAAGGAAGAGTGGTCTAGAGTTTTGGGGTGCAGTGGATGAAAGCGCAGTCAACAATGTGGAGTGAAGGGCATGAGGGACTTGCAGAAGGTCGGAGCCAGTCGAGTGGAGCTAGCAGGTTGTGGGTTGGGGGTAAGCAGGTCGAAGAGTCAGGGAGATGCCAGGGCATGTAGGGATTTGAAAACGAGTGTGAAGATCTTGAGATTGACCCGTTCATTGATGGACCGATCAACAATGTCCCAGAACCATGTCCCTCAATCATCAGAAACAAATACCATTACATTGCAGTGCTGGTGGTGCGCTTCATTGTTGGAGGTGCTGTCCTTCAAATCAGAACTTAAACTGAGGTGCCATCTGCTTGTCCAGGTGGACTTTAAAGATCCCATGACACTATTCAAAAAAAGAGAAGGGAATTTGTCATGGGGTCCTGGTTAACAATGCCCCAAACAAAATGGGTCACTCAATCCGTGGCTGTTTGTGTGATATAGTTTGTGTGCAATTTGGTTCTCACGTTCGACCACAAAATACAGAGTCAGATCTGTGAAGCACTTTGAGATGTCCTCCTGACATAAAAAGGTGCTATAACAAATGCAAGGATTATTATAGTTTTTGTTATTGTAATAATAATTATTGTTATAATGATATAATGATTGTGTTGTTATAATTATTATTAAAATAACAGGATGGGATAGTTATTTCTGCCATCAAGATGAACTAAAATTAAAGTTTAAGAAACATAAATGGAGTCATATTAGTCCTTTATTAATTATGATAATAACATTTAAATTAACATTGTTGGCCCCAAGCAGCCTCATTTTGTGCACATTTGAATTCAGATTGCCCAGAATTGAAATGAACTTGATGTCGTTGGGTAACTGAATGTGCATCCAAGGATGTACACTTCACCTTATTAAGCCAGTCCGGAAACTTGACTTCTTGTTTCTCAACCATCCTTTCTACCCACATCTGTGCCATGTCCCGCTCTGCCTTTCCCCACCTCTGCAATATCACCCGACTCTGCCACTATCTCACACCGCAGGTCGCCAAAACCATCATAAATGCATTCATAACATCGAGGCTTGACTATGCAAACTATCTGTTTGTTGGCAACTCCCCAACTCCTCCCTCCATAGGCTGCAGATCATCCAGAACTCTGCATCCTGTGTCCTCTCCCGCACCAGGCTCCGTGACCCTATCGCCCCCATCCTCGCCCGACTCCACTGGCTTCCCATCACACAGAGGATACAGTTCAAGATCCTGGTCCTCACCTTCAAAGCCCTCCATGGCCTTGCTCCCCCCTACATCTGAGATCTCCTAACCCCCTACCAACCTGCCCACTCCCTCCGCTCAGTGGGCTCTGGCATGCTTCATGTCCCCCGCCTTGCTCGCCCCACCATTGGCGGGCGAGCCTCAAGCCATTCTGCCCCCACCCTCTGGAACTCCATCCCGCAGTCCCTCAGCCTCGCCTCCTCCCCTGCCTCACCTTCCTTCCCCACCTGCCCTCCACCCTCTCCAATCCCAACCCCCAGCTCGAGTCCAAAACACTGGCTGTCCTGCACTTTGGGACGTCCTCCTGACATGAAAGGCGCTATACAAATGTGATTTTGTTGTTGTTGTTGAATCCTAAGCAACGCTTAACCTCAGTGTGAGAGTAATAAGTGTCATTGTGATAGGAAATTCAAAACAAAAGAAAAAGAGACTGGGGTCTGCACACTGAATGCATCACGCACAGACTGTTGCTTCCATAGCAGATCAATTAATAACACACTTGAAAAGTCAGGAGGATGAGAGTTGATAAAAGATAACATAAAGAGCAGAAAATTAAAATCAATAATGTTCAGATTACAAAACTCTATCATCCCTTTCCCATTACATAAACAAACTACACTTCCAGATTTAATATGGACTCCAACTCACCAACAGAATGCAGCACAATACATTGCACAGTGTGGCCTCACACCAACTCAAACATACAGCATGATTGTCAGTGGTGCTGACATCCATTAAGAATGAATAGCAGCATGAATTACTAACCATATGTGGGTTCAATATGGGCCACATTCAATACTTCACATTTGAGTTCACCTGTTCCTGTAAAAACATTGTGAGTGTCTTCAGGCAGTGGGAAAAGAAGCCTGCCACCTGCGAATGTATTAATAAAAATAATAATGATTACTCTTGTTTGCAATATAGCGGCCTTTCATTTCGGGAGGATGCCTCAAAGCGCTTCATATGATTTTACTGTAAAATGTATCGACTGCATATTTTGCAGACATGACAGCCAATTTGAACACAGCAATGTCCTACAAACAGAATGAAGAAAATGATCAACTAAAGGTTTTGAAACTATAGACGGCACTTATAGTGCCTTCACTGGCCCAACAAAATGTATATACAATTACTTTCAATTTCAAGAACACCTTGCACTCGTTTAACCTATGAGCAAACACGAGAAGAAATGGGTCTATTTTCACTGGAACAGAGAAGGTCGAGGGGAAACCTAGCAATGAACTTTAAAATGAGGAGGGGTTTTGATAAAATAGATAGGGAGAAATTATTTCCTGTGGTTGGTGAGTTGGTGACAAGAGGGCACAAATTTAATATTGCTAACAAAGTAGTAAAGAGGGGGATTAGGAGGATGGTTTCCCCACAGAGTTAGGATTTGAAATGCCCTTCCAAGTGCGGTATGATGCATACTCGATTTTAAGAGGAAATTAGGTAGATATTTAAAGAGGAACCTGCAGTGTTATGAGGAAAACTCAGGTCAAAGGGACTGAATGGATTGCAAAGAGGCAACAAAGACATGATGGGCTAATGGCCTTCTTCTGTGCTGAAATTTCTACGGTTTCTATGTAGTGCTTTTCGTGATAGGATGAATACCTTGAAGCACTTGATGATAGAGGTCAACCTGTTGCAAAAGAAGGAAGAAAGGAGTGTTTAACATATTGGCCAAACCTACAGTCAAAGGCATAGGTTTTAAAGAGGGCTTTAAAGAATTTTGGAAGAGAGTTCCAAAGAGTGGGACATAGCAGTTAGGGACTTGGGCATGACAAGGTAGAATAAGTGAGAGACTAGAATAAGTGAGAATGATCAAGAGGCCAGAGTGGGAAGTGATGAGTATACTGGAAGGAGAATAAGCCGGAGCACAATGCAAGGGTTGGGTGGAGCATGACTCTGATGGGGTTTGAAGGTCAGGACAAGGATATTGAAGTCAAATCCAAATTTAAAGTCATGAAAAATCTCAGGCCTCAGAAGAGTCCAGGGTTGAAGAAACATGCAGCACAGGAGTTAGGATTGGAGGTGAGGGAGACGTCCAGAGATTCACTGGCTAACTGGTAGGTCAGGGATATGGGTAAGCTTTGTAACAATTGTTCAAGGTCATTCATCATGATGATGATCAAGTATGCATAGTATGTATTAAGTCTATTATTAAATATATTCATGCTTTTTTTTTCAACTACAGCTTCCAGCAACAAATTCTAGCAAGTTGGAGTGAAATTTCAGTTGCCACTACATGCAGCAATTTGGACAATTTTCCCATTGTAAGTGCACACAGTCAAAATCGCTGCGCTTAGCGGCAGAGGAATATCTAGCCCAGTTTGTATATCATATCAGTAATGGTTTATGTTAAAATACATCCTGAGGCAAGAGTATGCATTATGTTCCAATCCATCAACACGGTTTGGTGTTGCTACAATATATACCTTGACAGAAGGCTAGATTTATCTCCAGGCAGAAAGCCCTGTTGTAGTATTGGGAACCTTCATTCACTGCAGGGTAAATTTTGCAGCTTATTTCCGGTTTATATCCCATTTTTAAAATCTCCTGTAAGAATAGCACTGTAATGTTAAACCAATGACTGGTGAACAAATTACAAAATCTTGTTGAGTATTAGCTTGCCCGTATTTATTTTTTTGATTCACCTCTAATAAAAATGGAACTAATCAGCTCAAATTGAACTGTGGCATGCACAACAAATTTAAAAGATGAATTGTAAAAATTATACCATGAAACCTTGAGTTGTGGAATTGTTATACAGTTATCAATTTGGCCATTTCATCAATAGAAGAATGAAGTAGAACCCACAAATTAATAGTGATACAACACAGAAATAGTTGGTCCATCTGGCCATGTCATTCGGCCATAGTCCATGCCAGTCTTTATATTCCACATGGGTTCCCTCCCCCTCTCTTCCTCTCACCTATATCCCTCTATTTCCAACTCCCTCAAGTATGCATAGTATGTATCAAGTTTATTAATAATAATAATTCTTGCATTTGATATAGTGTCTTTCACGTCTTCTAGACATCTCAAAATGCTTCACAAAATACACTGTAAAGTGAATTAACTGTATATTTGTGGGAGAAACGCCGCAGCCAATTGCGCTCAGCAGCGACCCACAAACAGTCGAGGATTGAGTGACCAAATCATTATTGTTTTTTTTGAGGGATTATTATCCCCAGAAAAGCAATCTGCCAATTGACTAACAACTGGGTTCCTACTTACTGCTTGGTAAACAGTAAGGAAACTTGTCCAACATTTCGCCGTGCTGGGAATAGAACCCAGGTCTCTCGCTTGCAAGGCAAATGCTCTAACCACTGAGCTACAATATATTGAGCTATTATATATTTAAATATATTGTATTTAATATAATGTATTGTACTGAGCTATAATATATTTAAATATATTGATGCTTTTTTTGCTTGAACCACAGCTTCCAGCAACAAATTCTAGCAAGTTGGGGAGGTTCACTTTAGTCACAACAGACACACTAAACTAGATCCTAATTTGTTCTTTATTGCAGCTGTTAAAAAGCTTGACTCTCCAAGACTTGCAGATTTTGATCAGATTTTCTGACTTTGATGCCCTGCCACTCAGGATTAAATGTGGACTGAATGTGGACAAGACAGAAGCCATACTCCTTGGTTCCCGTCAATATCTTCACTCTTGCAGATCTGAACTCCTCGATCTCCCCAGCCTTTCCCTCACTCACTGAACCAGTGTGCAATCTAGGCGTCCGGTTTGACCCCCAGCTGTCCTTCCTCCCCCACATCCGGTCCCTGATCAGGACCGCCTTCTTCCACCTCCACCACATTGCCTGCATCCAGCCGTATCTTACCCCAAATGGAGCCTAAACCCTCGTGCATGGGTTTGTCACCTCCTGCCTAGATTACTCAAACACACTCCTCGCCAGTCTCCTCAGCTCCGCTATTCAAAAGATCCAGCTCATTCAGAACCCTACCGCCTGCATACTGACCCGGCCCAAACTCCATACGCACATCTCACCAGTTCTGGCCAGGCTCCACTGGTTCTTCATCACTAAACAGATCGAGTTCAATATCCTCACACTCGTGTTCAAATCCATTGACTCCGCGGCACCTCTCTACCTCTCCGACCTCCTCACTCACCCAATACACCACCCAACGCCTCCACTCAACTGGTACCGGCCTCCTGCTCATCCCTCACACCCACCACCCCACCGTCGGAGGTTGTGCTTTAAGCCACTATACTCCGAGACTCTGGAACACACTCCCTCAGCTTTACCCCCTCTCTTCCCTTTCTCAAGTCCCACCTGAAAACCTTCCTCTTCGACTGTGCTTATGACCACCTCTCCCCACCAACACCTACTCGGAGTCAGGCTCTGCCACTGTTAAGCATTCTGAGACCCTGTGTGGAGGGTGCTGTATAAGTGAAAGTTGTTGTTGAAATTCTGCACTGCACAGCTGTAATGATACAAGGTTATTTTCTGTGCATAAATTGCCTTATTGCAATACTTGAGATATTCAATTCTTGCCATTAGACAGTTATTCCGATCAACTGGCCCCTAACTTAACATATAACTGATAGCATCATTGTGGGATTTGGGGCACCAACCCACACTCCATCTGTAAGTAACAGGATTAAAGCTCATTCTCAATGATCTGATGTCGATATTCTCCAATCGTAAAATATTCTGCACAAATATATCAAGTGTAAAACACAGAAAGACAGAGATTCTGATAGCAGCAAAAGTTACATAAATGATTGCAATGACACTGAATAATGATAGCATAAAATCCATAAGTGCCTGTCAAAGATTCACGTCATTTGTTGAGGTACAATCTTTTGTTTCTAACTTGGTTTCAATACCTCCTTTGAACAGACCTCTTTGACAATGTCTTTGGTCAACATCTTTAAATATGTTATTTCCCTCTTTGATGTCCACCGCAGAGTTGTGCAATGTTCTTTTACATGAAAGACACAATATAAATAAAACTTTAGTGGACTAATTTAATGAATAACAAATCCCTTAAAACTATTGGTGACATTCAATGAAGAGCAGATTAGCTGCAAATATTCCATAGCTTTGCTGCAATTAATCCACTGCAGTTTACCTCTATTTCCTCATGGTTGGAGTAGGATGCTGGCCAAGACTTCTGCTGAACATGAGTCTGATTTTTTTTTGTCAGCCTTGCACATGCAGAAACCCATCACCATGCTTTAAGAATATCCAAAACAGACAGAATCCACATATGTAAGCTACCTACACATGGGCATTTCTCTATGTTTGGAATGGAATGCATAATCTCTCCCTGGAGGAATGGACCTCACATATCTATTACCTGACAATATTGCGCACAGGTTGGCATGGGTTACCATCGAGAGCTCTGTCTGACAAGCTATCCAGGGCTTGTGGAGCTAGGACCACTTTGCCTGTTCAGGCTTTGGTTAACAAGGTTCACAAGAACCAAGTGTGAAGAATTATTGCTCTCAGCCTACCAATGAGTCAGGCTGGCTGATCTATCATTACCAGTGTCCTGGAGTAATGCAGACCCACCTAGCTCAGGTAATAGTGTTAGAAAATAATAGACAACCAACTTAATTAGACTAACCCATTGAAATCTAACTCAATTTCATTGGACGAGTACACTGAAATCTGTCAAACAAATGTAGCAATCTAATTAATCCCATAAATCCAATCCAATCAAATAATGAATTGAAGGCACAAGATTTTGCTGTTTTCATTGTTACAGCTGCACACTAAAGCCTCACAATGACTAGCTGCTGTCAACCTTCAAACAAGTCAAACAAAATGAAACCGATAATGAAATAGGTATTGGGTATGAAATAAATCATAAACACCAAACACTGACATAATCATCCAACAAAGGGAAAATAATCAAACTTTTGCTAGTCTCATCGTACTAGGATAAGCCTCAAACAGAAAGGAAGGATTGGAATAAGTTACATTAAAAGTAGTAAGGAGATTTAACCTTGAATAGCATCAACAAAACGTTTTGATCTTTTTTCTGAGGGATTTTGCAAACAAAACTGTCTTTCTTCTGAAAAGGAACACACAATAACACAAAGGAGCCATATAATAACTTGCTTTATAAATTCTCAGCACTTCAGGGCCCAAACAAGCTGCAAATCAGGTCAGCGAGAAAGAAATCATAATCAATCAGTGGCCACCAATTATAATAATCCTTGTATTTGATAGAGCACCTTATCACGGTCTTCAAGACATTTCAAAGTGCTTCAAGGAATATACTATAAAGTGGATTGACTGTACATTTTGTGGGTGAAACGCAGCAGCCAATTGTGCACAGCAGTGTCCCACAAACAGTCGTGGATTGAGTAACCAAATTATTATTGTTTTTTTTGAGGAATTACTATCCCTGGAAAAGCGATCTGCCAACCAACTAACAACCGGATTCCTACTTACTGCTAAG